>NC_135808.1:112416090-113616090 GCF_964213995.1 Mustelus asterias
GACCCCGGGAAAGGGGTGGGGGGGGGGGGGGGGGAGAACCCTGACCCCGGGAAAGGGGGGGGGGGGGGGGGGGGGGAGAACCCTGACCCCGGGAAAGGGGGGGGGGGAGAACCCTGACCCCGGGAAAGGGGGGGGGGGAGAACCCTGACCCCGGGAAAGGGGGGGGGGGGAGAACCCTGACCCCGGGAAAGGGGGGGGAGGGGGGAGAACCCTGACCCCGGGAAAGGGGGGGGGGGGAGAACCCTGACCCCGGGAAAGGTGGGGGGGGAGAACCCTGACCCCGGGAAAGGTGGGGGGGGGGGGAACCCTGACCCCGGGAAAGGGGGGGGGGGGGGGGGAGAGAGAACCCTGACCCCGGGAAAGGGGGGGGGGAAGAGAGAACCCTGACCCCGGGAAGGGGCCAATTGCTTCTCCCTTTGTCTCCGGGCCGCTCTCTTGCTCCCCCGCAGCCGCTTTCGTTTTCACTTTCCACCCACTCTCGGTTTGTACCCCCTCCGCTTCCAGCTTCCCTCCGCCGCTCGACCCGCAGCCAGTACCGGCTCGGCGGGCGGCCGGCTCCGGGCCCAGGCTGGGGGAAGCTGCCTCCGGGCAGGTTGCTCTTTAAATCGCTGCCCTAATTCCCTTTGTGGCCGCTGGGGGAAGAGGGAGCGGGGAGGGGGAGGGGGCCCGCGCGCTCTCCATTGTTTGACGAAAGCTGTCACCTGGGCCCGGCCGGCGCCTCCCTCACTCTCTCCCCGGGAATTGGCGACAGTGTCCAGGGGAACAGCCCAGGCCTGCCCTGTACCGCACCCTCGGCCCGGACTCGGAGCCAGCAGCCGACCGTGCGCCTCAACCGAACCCCCCCGGCCCCGCCCCCTGGCCCCGTCTCTCCTATTGGACAGCCCGGTGCACAGCACCTCACAACAAGGCCGCTCCGTCCATCCCATTGGCCAATCAGCCTGTCGCTCACAGCCCATTGGCCAATCAGCCTGTCGCTCACAGCCCATTGGCCAATCAGCCTGTCGCTCACAGTCCATTGGCCAATCAGCCTGTCGCTCACAGCCCATTGGCCAATCAGCCTGTCGCTCACAGCCCATTGGCCAATCAGCCTGTCGCTCACAGCCCATTGGCCAATCAGCCTGTCGCTCACAGCCCGTTGGCCAATCAGCCTGTCGCTCACAGTCCATTGGCCAATCAGCCTGTCGCTCACAGCCCATTGGCCAATCAGCCTGTCGCTCTCAGCCCATTGCCATATCAGCCTGCCACTCAAAGCCCATTGGCCAATCAGCCTGTCGCTCACAGCCCATTGGCTGTCCCCCCCCCCCCACACGCTCTGTGCGGGACCGGCTGTGCGCCTCAGGCTCTGTGCGGGAGTCCCCCTCACTCCCGAGCGGCGCCTCCTGTCGGCATCTGTTCAAAAGATGACATTTCCACCCGCCCCTTTCCAACCAACTCCAGCCAATCAGAGTCCCGCTCCCCGATTCCAGCGAATCAGGTCAGTGGAATACCACTACCAGCCAATCAGAACTAGGCCGGTCCGACAGGAGCCAATCAACACCAGCTCGATTCCCCAGTAACAGCCAATCAGCGCTTGGTTTTCCGCTACCAACCAATCAGCGGATGTCACCCTCCCACCCCACCCCCAATCAGCAGCTGCTGTGAAACAAGCTCTGAGGAGAAACCGAGATGATGTGGAGATGCCGGTGTTGGACTGGGGTGAACACAGTAAGAGTTTTAACAACACCAGGTTAAAATCCAACGGGTCTATTTGGTAGCAAATGCCATTAGCTTTTGGAGCGTTGCTCCTTAGTCAGATGGAGTGGATATCTGCTCATAAACAAGGCAGTAAGAAGTTTAACAACACCAGGTTAAAGTCCAACAGGTTTATTTGGTAGCAAATGCCAAGTAATAAACCTGTTGGACTTTAACCTGGTGTTGTTAAACTTCTTACTGTGTTTACCCCAGTCCAACGCCGGCATCTCCACATCATAAACAAGGCATACAGAGACACAAACTCAAGTTACTCAAGAAACTGAGACGCAAACAGAGGGATAAAACCTTGGTCAATCAGATAAGTGTCTTGAAGTTGGAAGGCGAGACATAGTGGTTAAGTGAAGCAATTCCAGAGCTTAGGGTCTCACTTTGGCAAAGCTTTGACAAAGGATCATCTGGACTCGAAACCGGGTGCCTGGCACCGTGAGGCAGCAGTACTCACAGTAAGAAATCTCACAACACCAGGTTAAAGTCCAACAGGTTTATTTGGTATTACAAACTTCCAGAGTGCTGCTCCTTCATCAGGCGAGTGACTCCTTCATCACCTGCTCCTTCATCAGGTGACTCAATCAGCGACAGGCTGATTGGCCAATGGGCTGTGAGCGACAGGCTGATTTGCCAATGGGCTGTGAGCGACAGGCTGATTGGCCAATGGGCTGTGAGTGACAGGCTGATTGGCCAATGCGCTGTGAGCGCACAAGCTTTCGGAGCGCTGCTCCTTCATCAGGCGAGTGACTCCTTCATCACCTGCTCCTTCATCAGGTGACTCACCTGATGAAGGAGCAGCACTCCGAAAGCTTGTGCTACCAAATGTGACAGATATAGGACAGATGTCAGAGGTAGGTTCTTCACTCAGAGAGTAGTAAGGGCGTGGAATGCCCTGCCTGCAGCAGTAGTGGACTCGCCAACATTAAGGGCATTTAAATGGTCATTGGATAAACATATGGATGATATTGGAATAGTGTAGGTTAGATGGGCTTTAGATTGGTTTCACTGGTCGGCACAACATAGAGGGCCGAAGGGCCTGTACTGCGCTGTAATGTTCTATGTTCAACTAAACCTGTTGGGTTTTAACTTGGTGTTGTGAGACTTCCGACTGTGCCCACCCCAGTCCAACGCCACATTTTGGTTACATATTGGAGATATGACACTGTCTATGCTGACAATATTTTGTCCATTCAAACATCTTTCCTCATCTAAATCTATTATCATAACCTGTTATTCATATTTACAGATGCACCATAGAAAGTATTCTTTATGGTTGTATCACAGCTTGGTATGGCTCCAGTTCTGCCCAAGGCCACAAGGAACTACAAAACGTTGTGAATGTAGCCCAATCCATCATGCAAACCAGTCTCCTATCCATTGACTCTGTCTACACTTCCTGCTGCCTTGGCAACGCAGCAGCATAATTAAGGACTCCATGCACCCCGGACATTCTCTCTTCCACCTTCTTTTGTTGGTAAAAAGATACAAAAGTCTGAGGTCACATACCAACCGACTCAAGAACAGCTTCTTCCCTGCTGCCATCAGACTTCTGAATGGACCTACCTCACATTAAGTTGATCTTTCTCGACACCCTCGCTATAACTGTAACACTACATTCTGCACTCTCTCCTTTCCTTCTCTATGAACGGTATGCTTTGTCTGTATAGTGCGCGAGAGACAATACTTTTCACTGTATGTTAATACATGTGACAATAATAAATCAAATCATTTCCTCATCACATTCAGGAGATAGGGCCTGGATACCATACTCATCAGAGAGTCGGTGCAGTTTCGATGAGCCGAATGGCCTCCTCTACACAGTAGGGATTCTATGCTTGCCTAGCTTATCCTTAAATGCATCTGTGCTGTACCAATCACTAACCACTACTTATGGTCGCAAGCATCACATTCCTACCACTGAGCGAAGTTTCTTCTGAATTCCCTGTTCAATTTATTGGTGTGATTGGTGATCTTACACTGATTGCCTCTGGTTACGTGCTTCCCCACAGAAAGAAAATTTCACTCTATCCACTCTATTAAAACTTTTAAAGATCTTTATTGGGTCACCACTCAGCCTTCTTAGAGTCCCAGACTGTCAATCCATTCCTCATATGTGTACCCATACATTTCAGGTATCATGCTTATAATTCTTCTTCTCTGCATCCTCTTCTATGACTTTTGTATTTTTGGCAACCAGGACTGTTTGTGGTCTAGCCAAAGTTTGACACAGACTTAGCAGAATTTCTGATAATAACTTTTCAACTTTTCAATTCTATCCACATAGAAATAAAGCTTACTGTTTGATTTGCTTTCTTCGTGGCCTTGCTAAATGGTGGTGCAACTCTCAATGATTGGTATATTTATCCTCCAAGACAATCTTGTTCCTGTATCCCAACTAGACTTGCAACTTTTAATAATAAGTGACTTCCTGTTCTTCCTATCAAAATGTACTACCTCATGTTTATTTCTGTTGCAAGTAATTTGCCAATTATTTGTCCATTCAACCTGCCCTGCAATTGGGAGTCATTCTCAAATTTGGAAATTATATTTTTCATCCCAAGGTACAAATTGTTAATGTAAATTATGAACAACAGTGGTCTCAGCGCTGATCCTCATGGAACACCATTTCCCGTCTTCTGCTACCCTCAATAACGACCTATATGTACTCCCTCGCTCTGGTATCTGACTTAAAGCCAACTAGTAATCCATTCTGCCACTTGTTCCCCAATATCTTGGAGGATTGTGAGGCTGGAGGAGATTAGGGATAGGAAAGGCCAAGGAGGGATTTGAAAACAAGGGTTTGTCCAGGTGCCAGCAAAGGTGAGCACAGGTGATAACTGAATGGGACTTGGCACGAATTAAGACACAGGCAGCAGAGTTTTGGGTGAAGTCAAAATACTCCTGGTGCTGAAAATCTAAAATAAAACCAGAAGATGCTCTTGAGGAGTCATTGGTCGTGAGGAAAGGACAGGCTAGGCTGGAGTTTCGAAGAGTAAGAGGCAACTTAATTGAAACATATATGATCGTGAGGGGAAATGACTGGGTGGATGTAAAAAGGATGTTTACAGAAATCATAGAAACCCTACAGTGCTGAAGGAAGCCATTCGCTCCACACTGTCTGCACCGACTCTCTGACAGACCATCTCACTCAGGCCCTACTGCCGTAACCCCATATATTTACCCCATTAATCCCCCTGTAATGAAGCAAAGGTGGATCCCCCCTCTGAGATCTAACACCTAACCACTCAAAGAGGAGTACCTCAACTTGTAATCTATAAAAGTGTGTGAAGTAATACGATCTGCTCCTCAGCAACTTTTAGTGGTTAAATCAAAATGACTCCCTAACACTCTCTCTAAAGTCAACAAGTAACAATTTATTTATCTAATAGTGAACAAGTTAACTAAACTATTAACAAACCGAATAAAACACGATTCTAATGGAATGCTGTTCAGATAAATACAATTCCCACTTATCAACTAAAAAAACAGAATTTTAGTCACTCTCTAAATTACAACCAGGTTTGGTCTTCCAGAATATTCTGGGCCTTCTCTGCTGATTCTTCTATCTTCTTTGCTATCTAGATGAGGTTTTGAGCTAAAATCTATAAGCTGTGGCAGGTGGCAGTTGCTCTCTCTCTCCCGCTCTGGAGCTGAGAGCTGAACTAAGCTATTACTCTGGCAGATGGCAGATGCTCTCTGCTTTTGTCCCATTGCCACCCTTCTTTTATACCTGTGATGACATATCAATATCCAACAATGTGATTGGTCCGAGGTTGTCAGCACCATCACATTTAAATTTAATAGGTTCTTGTCATCTAAGTGCCTAATTCAAATTGATTGGCTGAATTCAAAAAATTGGCCTTCCAATACAAATATTTCAGTCTGGGCACTCTATGTATTTACTTTTGTTTTAACTTTCTAAGCACAGAAAAAGCTCCACCTTTTAAAGGGACCCTGCAATGCTTTCTTGCTAGCATTTTACAATTTTTAAAACATCATTCTACAATTACTCTACCCGACTTTGCAACACCCCTAACCTACACACCTTTGGGAAACTCTTGTGGGAGAATCTGGGACTAAAAACCATTAAAAATAAGGGGTTGACCATTTAAGACAGAGAGGAGGTGGAAAAGAATTCTGAGGGTCGTGTGAGACTTTGGAAGTCTCTTCCTCAAAAGGTGATCGAAGCAGTGTCTTTGACTATATCTTTAAAGCAGAAGTAGACACATTCTTGATAAGCAAGGGGAATAAAGGTTATTGAGTAAAAGCTAAAAGCTCTGACAAAGTATCATCCTGACTCAAAATGTTAGCTCTATTCTCTCTCCACAGATACTGTCAGACTTGCTGAGATTTTTGTTTTCGTTGTGAAAGGTTATCGGGGTTCGGCAGGAATCATAGAATCCCTACTGTGCAAAAGGAGGCCATTCGTCCCATTGAGCCTGCACTGAGAACAATCCCACCCAGGCCCTATCCCCGTAACCTCATATTATTTATTCTGCTAATCCCCCTAACATTAAGGGACAATTCAGCATGGCCAATCCACCTAACCTGCACATCTTTGGACTGTGGGAGGAAACCAGAGCACCCGGAGGAAACCCACGCAGACACGGGGAGAATGCGCAGACTCCACTGTAATTGAACCTGGGTCCCTGGAGCTTTGAGGCAGCAGTGCTAACCACTGTGCCACCGTGCTGCCCTCAGGAATGTGGGATTGTGGTTACAATCAAGTCAGTCAAGATCTTATTGAATGCCTGACCAGGCTGAAGGGGCTCAGGTGAAATGTAAAGGCAGGAAGGAGGGTTTCAGCAGTGAGTGAGTTGAGGCAAGGATGAAGGTAGAAATCAGCATTGGCACAGTTGTGTGGTCTGATCAATATGAGACTGTGGTTGGAAGGTGGATGAAAATGGTGTTTGGGGAATGGAGCTGGTGTCTGGGGAATGTGGCTGAGGAATCGAGAGTCGGCAATGGAGTTTGTTGTTGGGGAGTGGTGGATGAAGAATGGGGGATTGGTCTGGGAATCAGGCTGCTGTTTGGGGATGGGGAATGAAGTTTGTGGTTGGGGGATGAGGTTGGGTGGATGGGGATTGGGTTTGGGTGGGATGGCGGGTGGGTCTGGGGGTGGGGTTGGTGTCTAGGGGGTGAGGGTGGGTCTGGGGGGTGGGGTTAGTGTCTGGGGGGTGGGGTTAGTGTCTGGGGGGTGGGGTTCGTGACTGGAGGGGTGAGGGTGGGTCTGGGGGGGTGGGGTTAGTGTCTGGGGGTTAATGTCTGGGGGATGGGGTTGGTGTCTGGGGTTTGGGTGTCTGGAGTGAGGTTGGGTGGATGGGGATTGGGTTTGGGTGGGATGGCTGGTGGGTCTGGGGTTGGGTCTGGGGGGTGGGGTTGGTGTCTGGGGGGGTGAGGGTGGGTCTGGGGGGTGGGCTTAGTGTCTGGGGTTGGGTCTGAAGGGTGGGGTTGGTGTGTGGGTCTGGGGGTGGGATTGGTGTCTGGGGTGAGGTTGGGTGGATGGGGATTGGGTTTGGGTGGGATGGCGGGTGGGTCTGGGGGTTGGGTTGGGGGTCTCTCAGGCTGGGCTCTGATTGGCTGTTTTGATCTTCGCTCTCCATAGTAAAGACAATGAGAATTCCAGGACCTGCCCCCTCCCCCGGGCTGACCAATCAGCATTGGCCCTGTAGCTCCGCACCCCATTGGTCTGTGCGCAGCCAATCAATCATCACTTCTCCGGCAGTGACCAATCAGCAATTAGTCCGTTAGCACCGGGTAACATTTCGCCGGGATCTCCCGGTTTTTTCCGGATCTCCCGGTTTGATCCCCGCCGCCGCCTCTCGGAATCCCGCCTGTGGCAGCCAACCGCCCGATGGCCGCCACAGGCCTCACTCTGTCCTCAACCAATCAGCTCCTTTTGCGCCGACCGACCAATGACCCCTCGTTGGACATCGGCCAATCAGCGAGCGGGGCTGACCGGCCTCAGCCAATCAGCGAGCTGGGATGACCCCGCCTCACCGGATTTCCACCAATCAGGAGCGGCATGTGGTGGCTTTTATCCAATCAGCTCGCGGATTGCGGCTTCCATGGGCCGCGTGCCGATCTGCACATCCCCGACCCCGAGGGGGAGGAGCCGCCCGAGCCCCGGGGGAGGAGCTGCCGCCCGAGCCCCGGGGGAGGAGCCCGAGCCCCGGTGGGGGGAGGACCTGGAGCCCCGGGGAGGAGCCCGAGCCCCGGGGAGGAGCTGCACTGCCTGGCTGGAGCATTTACAATCCCGCTTTCAGTGTTTGCCTAAAATGCAGAATAATAAAGATGGTTAGGCTTTACACTTTGATACCAACACCCATTCATTTCAGTTACTCTGTCGCTTGATTCCACAGATCGCCAACCTGCATCTATATAGCGCCTTTAACAGAGCAAGTAACAGCATCCAGCCCCACGCAGAGGGAAAAGGTGGGATGGAAGAAGGTTTTTGTAGCTGGAAGAGTCAGAGAATCCAGAGAGTTTCACAGCCCGGAAAGAGACCTTTTGGCCCATAGTGTCTACCAGCCATCAAGCACCTAGAGGTTTACAGCATGGAAACGAACTCCTCGACCCATGCTGCCCTTATGCTCCAGGGAAAAAGTCCAGTCCATCCAGCCTCTCCTTATAACTCAAACAATCAAGTCCTGGTAGCATCCTAGTAAATCTTTTCTGCACTCTTTCTAGTTTAATGATATCCTTTCTATAATAGGGTGACCAGAACTGTACACAGTATTCCAAGTGTGGCCTTACCAATGTGTTATACAACTTCAAAAAAGATATCCCAATTCCTGTATTCAATGTTCTGACCAATGAACAGGAAAAGAATTAAGGGTTATGGTGAGCGGGCGGGTAAGTGGAGCTGAGTCCACGAAAAGATCAGCCATGTTCTTATTGAATGGCGGAGCAGGCTCAACGGCCCAGATGGCCTACTCCTGCTCCTAGTTTTTATGTTATGAAACCAAACATGCCCAATGCCTTCTTCACCGCTCTGTCCACCTGTGACTCAACTTTTGAGAAGCTATGAACCTGCACCCCTAGATCTCTTTATTCTATAACTCTCCCCAACACCCTACCATTAACTAAGTCCTGCCCTGGTTCGATCTACCAAAATGAATCACCTTGCATGTATCTAAATTAAACTCTATCTGCCATTCATCAGCCCACTGGCCCAATTGATCAAGATCCCGTTGCAATTCTAGATAACTGATAATTATTCCACCAATCTTGGTGTCATCTGCAAATTTATTAACCAGGCCTCCTAAATTCTCCTTCAAATCATTGATATAAATGACAAATAACAATGGACCCAGCACTGATCCCTAAGGCACACCGCTGGTCACAGGCCTCCAATTTGAAAAACAACTCTCCACAACCACTTTCTGCCGTCAAGCCAATTTTGTATCCAATTGGCTACTTCACTCTGGATCCTGTGAGGTTTAACCTTATGCAATAACCTACCATGCGGTACCTTGTCAAAGGCTTTGCTAAAGTCCATGTAGACAACATCAACTGCACTGCCCTCATCTACCTTCTTGGTTACGCCTTCAAAAATCTCAAATTCATGAGACATGATTTCCCAGTCACAAAGCCATGCTGACTGGCCCTAATCAGTCCTTGTATCTCTAAATGCCTGTGGTTCCTGTCTCTCAGAATATCTTCCAACACTGCAGACACTACAGATTAAAGCTAAATCCTGTGGATGCTGGAATATGAAACAAAAACAGAAAATGCCGGAAAATCTCAGCAGATCCGACAGCATCTGTGGGGAAAGAATAGAGCCAATGTTTCAAGTCTAGATGACCCTTCGTCAGAGCCCTCTGATGAAGGGTCATCTAGACTCGGAATGTTGGCTCTATTCTGTCCCCAAAGATGCTGCCAGACCTGCTGAGATTTTCCAACATTTTCTGTTTTGTATCCACTACGGATGTTAGGCCCACCGGCCTGTAATTCCCAGGCTTTTTCTTGCAGCCCTTCTTAAACAAAGGCACAACATTTGCCACCCTCAATCTTCAGTTACCTCACCTGTGGTTGTCAATGATTCAAATATCTCTGCCAGGGGACCTGCAATTTCCTCCCTAGCCTTCCACAATATCCTGGGATACATTTAATCGGGTCCTGGCGATTTATCTACGTTGATGCGCTTTAAGACTTCCAACACCTCCTTCTCTGTAATATGTACACTCCTTAAGACATCACTATTTATTTTCCCAAGTTCCCTAACATCCATGTCTTTCTCAACAGTAAATACTAGTGAGAAATATTCATTTAGGATCTCATCCATCTCTTGTGGATCTGCACATAGATTGTTGATCATCCTGAATCATCCAGGGTTCCCTACTTCTACCAGCCTTGCCCTTCGCTCTAAAATGTATGTGCTTACCCTGAACCATGGTTAACACACTTTTGAAAGCCTCACACTTATCAGCCATCCCTTTGCCTGCCAACAGATTCTCCCAATCAACTTTTGAAAGTTCCTGTCTAATACCATCAAAATTGGCCTTGCCCCAATTTAGAATTTTAACTTTTGGGCCAGACTTATCATTCTCCATAGCTATCTCAAAACTAATGGAATTATGATCACTTGTCTCAAAGTGATCCCTCACTAACACTTCTGTCACCTGCCCTTCCTTATTTCCCAAGAGGAGGTCAAGTTTTGCCCCCTCTCTGGTTGGGCCATCCACACACTGAATGAAAATTTCCTCCGGAATACACTCAACAAATTCCTCGCCATCCAAGCCCTTAATACTATGGCTGTCCCAGTCAATTTTGGGATAGTTAAAATCCCCTACTATCACCATCCTATTTTTCTTGGCGCTAACTGTAATGTCCTTGCATATTTGCTCCTCAATTTCCCACTGACTATTTCGGGGCCGATAGTATAATCCTATCAAAGTGATCTCCCCCTTATTTCCCAGTTCTACCTACATAGACTCAGTGGACGAACCCTCAGAAATATCCCCTCTCAGTACTGCCATGATGTTCTCCCTAAACAAAAACGCAACTCCCCCTCCTCTCTTACATCCTGTTCTATCTTTCCTATAGCATCTGTACCCTGGAAGATTGAGCTGCCAGTCCTGTCCCTCCTTCGGCCATGTTTCAGTAATAGCTATATTATCCCAGTCCCATGTACCCATCCATGCCCTGAGTTAAGCTGTCTTGCCCATCAGGCCTCTCACGTAAAATAAATGCAGTTTAATCTGGACTTCCTTTGCTCTCTGCTCTGCTTTTGTCTGGCTTGTCTAGTACTAGGATTACTATTTAATGCGCTCTCTTTAATTTCCGTGCTGTCCTCAACCCTCTCTTCTGTCTCCCTACGGCTTTGGGTTCCACCCTCCTACCAAACTAGTTTAAACCCTCCCGAGTGGCTCTAGCAAATCTCTCTGCCAGGATATTAGTCCCCTTCAGTTCAGGTGTAACCCATCCCTCTTGAACAGGTCACCCCTGTCCCAGAAGAGATCCCAATGATCCACAAATCGAAATCCTTACTCCCTGCACCAGCTCTCAAGCCACGCATTCATCAGCCTAATCTTCTCACTCCTACTCTCACTATCACATGGCACTGATAGTAGTCCAGAAATTACTACCTTCGAGGTCCTGCACTTTAGCCTTCTGCCTAACTCTCTATATTCACACTTCCTACCTATGTTGTTGGTACCAATGTGTACAACAACCTCTGGTTGCTCAACCTCCCCCTTCAGAATGTCCTGCAACCATTTAGAGATGTCTTTGACCCTGGCACAGGGAGGCAACACACCATCCTGGAGTCTCGATCGAAGCCACAGAAACACCTGTCTGTGCCTTTAACTCGCGAGTCCCCTATTACTACTGCTCACTTGCTCTTTGCCCGACCCTGCTCTACAGCAGAACCAGGTGTGGTGTCACAGGCCTGGCTGCTGCTGGTATTTTCCCGAGAGGCTATCTCCCTCAACAGTTTCCAAAACAGTATACGTGTTTGAAAGGGGAATAGCCACAGGAGACTCCTGCACTACCTGCCTATCTCCTGATAGACACTGATCTATCTAACAACCTGTGGTGTGACAACATTCCTGTAACCATTGTCTATCACATTCTCTGACCCCTGTATGCTCCGCAGTGCGTCCAGCTGCTGTTCCAACCAAACAATGCGGTCTGTGAGGACCTGCAGCTGGACACACTTCTGACTAGTTGTCAGGCAGACTAGATTGCTCCCTAATTTCCCACATCTGGCAAGAGGAGCATACCACTGCCATACTGCCCTTTTACATTTAAAAGGATAAAATAATCTCAACTCACTTTTGCCTTGCTTGCCGTCCTCACAGTGAATTTTTTTTGGTTTAACAGTTGAGGTCCCAGCATTGATCCCTGTGATACACCTTTTCCACAGCTTACCTGAGCCATGTGCAAATTGGTATTGGGCACATAATATTAGGGGACTGAATGCGTGACTTGGAGACTGGTGTGAGAGAAATGGGTTCCGGTTCGTGGGGCACTGGCACCAGTTCAGAGTAAGGTGGGGACTGTATGGTCTACAACTGGATCGTGCTGGGATCAATGTTATAGTGAGCCATATAACTAGAGGAGTAGAGATAACTGGAAACTAAACAAGGAGAATGAGGGATCAAGCGAGGGTGGATGTAACAAATCAAAGGGTAGAGTTAAGGCAAGAGAGCAAAATAGTAAAATGGGAAATAGGGTCAGAAAAGGAAGGGACAGAGAGATAAAACCTAAGAATGCATCGAAAGTGATGACTCAATGTCACAAAGATAACAAAAAGTCAAGACTAAACATTCTGTATTGAATGCGCCTAGAATTAATAACAAGTAAATTAATTAATAACACAGATTGAAGTAAATAAGCATGATCTGTTAGCCATTCTAGAGATGCCGCTGCAGAACTGGATCCTGAATATTGACATCGAAGAAGAATAGCTGGGTAAAGGTGGAGGGGTAACACTTAATTAAGGCCATCATTGGTGTAATAATTAGAGATAACCTTGGTTCACTAGACCAGGTTGTAGAATCTGTTTAGGTGGAGACGAGGAATAGGAGGGGAAATAAGTCACCAGAAGGAGTGGTATACTGGCCCTCTAATAATAATGATGTGGAGATGCCGGCGTTGGACTGGGATAAACACAGTAAGAAGTCTCACAACACCAGGTTAAAGTCCAACAGGTTTATTTGGTAGCAAAAGCCACTAGCTTTCAGAGTGCTGCCGCTTAATCAGGTGAGTGGGAGTTAGAACTCCCACTCACCTGACGAAGGGGCAGCGCTCCGAAAGCTAGTGGCTTTTGCTACCAAATAAACCTGTTGGACTTTAACCTGGTGTTGTGAGACTTCTTCCCCTCTAATAATAATCAGTGTAGGACAAAGTAAACACGAACAAATATTGGGTGCTTGTGATAAAGGGATGGCAATAATCATAGGTGATTTTAATTTACCTATAAACTGGAAAAATCAGATTGATAATAATAGACTGGAAGAGTAGTTCACCGAATGTTTTTGAGACAGTTTCTTAGAGCAGCATGTTCTGAAACCAACCAGAGAGCAGGGTATGTTAGACATGGTATTGTGTAATGTGACAGGATTAATTAATGACCTTAGAGCGAGGCACCCCTTGGTAGCAGCGAGCATAATGTGGTTAAATTTTGCATACACTTTAAAAGGGAGAAGAATGGGTCCAAAACTAGGTTTTTAAATTTAAATAAAGGCAACTATGTGGGCATGAAAACTGAGCTGGCTGAAATGAACTGGATACACAGGCTGGAGGATATATCAATAGAGAAGCAGTGGCAGATATTTAAGGGGATATTTTTGATTATTCAGAATAAGGATATCCCTACTATAAAGACATTTTCTAAGGGGCGGACCCATTATCCATGTTGAACTAAAGAAGCTCAGGAAAGCATCAAATTTAAGGAAAAAAAACATATAACTGCAAAAAACGAATGGCAGATCAGCTGATTGGTCAGAATATAAAAAACGGCAGAGAATGAAAAAAAAGGTTAAATCAGGAGAAAGAAATTAGAATATGAGAAGAAACTAGCCAGAAAAGTAAAGATGGATAGTAAGAGATTTTACAGGTACTTGAATAGGAAAGTGGGGTTGGTCCTCCAGACAGTGAGAATGAGGAGTTAATAGTAGATAATAAGTAACTGGTGACAGAATTGAACAAATAATTTACTTCTGGCTTCAGTACAGAGAAAAACATTCCAGTAATAACTTTAAATCAAGAGCCGGGGGGTGGTGGGGGGGGGGGGGGGGGGTACCTTGGGGAAATTACAATCACTAGGGAAGTGGTGCTAAGCAAACTGATGGAGCTGCGGCCTGACAAGTCTCTGGGTACAGATGGACTTCATCCTGGGGGCTTAAAAGAGATGATTAATGAGGTAGCAGATGCATTTGTGTTAATTTCCAAAATTTGCTAGATTCTGGAAAGATTCCAACAGACTGGAAAGTAGCAAATATAATCCCTCAAGAAGGAAGGGAAGCAGGAAACAGGAAACTATAGGCCAGTTAGCTTGGCATTTGTCATGGGGAAGGTGTTAGAATAGATAATTAAGGAGGTTATAGCTGGACACTTAGAAAAGCTCAAGGTAATTGGGAAGAGTATAGCATTGTTTTGTGAAAGGGAAATCATGTTTAACTAATTTATTGGAGTTCTTTGAAGGAGTAACATGTGCTGTGGATAATGGGGACCCTGTAGACATATTGTACTTGGGTTTCCAGAAGGCATTTGATAAGTTGCCACAGCAAAGGTTATTGCAGGAAATAGAAGCCCAGGTGTAGGCAATAACATTTTACAATAGATAGAAGATTGGCTGACTGGGAGAAAACAGAGAGTATGCACAATGGGTCCTTTTTCGATTATCATGACGTGATGAGTGGAGTCCCAAGGGAGTCTCAACCTTTTACAACAATGACATAGATGAGGGGAGTGAAGGCATTGTAGCTAAATTTGATTTGATTTATTGTCACGTACTGGGATACAGTGAAAAGTATTGTTTCTTGTGCGCTATATTGACGAAACATACCGTTCATAAAGTACATGAAGAAAAGGAAAAGGATAGGGTACAGAATATACAGGTAGGGTGAAGAGAAAGATCAGCTTAATATATGATAGGTCCATTCAAAAGTCTGATGGCAGCAGGGATAAAACTGTTCTTGAATCTGTTAGTACATGATCTCAGACTTTTGTATTTTTTTCCCGAAGGAAGGTGGAAGAGAGCATAGCCGGGGTGTGTGGGGTCCTTGATTATGCTGGCTGCTTTCCCACGTAGTGGGACGTGTAGACGGAATCAATGGATGGGAGGCTGGTTTGCACGATAGACTGGGCTATGTTCTCAACCCTTTGTAGTTTCTTACTGTCTTGGTCAAAGCAGGAGCTGTACCAAGTTGTGATACAACCAGAAAGAATGCTTTCTATAGTGCATTTGTAAAAATTAGATAGTCATTGCAGACATGCCGAAATTCTTTAGTCTCTTGACAAAGCAGAGGCGTTGGTGACTTATCTTAACTATGGTGTCGGCGTGGAGGGACCAGGACAGATTGTTGGTGATCTGAACACCTGGAAACTCTCGACCATCTCCACTTCACCACCATTGATGCAGACAGGGGCATGTCCTCCACTATGTTTCCTGGAATCGATGACAATCTCCTTTGTTTTACTGATATTGAGAGAGATTATGGTCGTCGCACCAATTCACCAAATTCTCTCTCTCTTTCCTGTATTCCGTCTTGTTGTTTGAGATTCGACCCAATACAGTCGTGTCATCAGCAAACTTGAAAATGAAGTTGGAGCAGAATCTGGCCACAGTCACAAGTGTATGAGAATATAGTAAGTGACTGAGTACACAGCCTTGCAGGGCTCCAGCATTGAGGATAATCATGGAGGAGGTGTTGTTGCCAATCCTTACTGATTGCAGTCTGTAGGTTAGGAAGTCAAGAATCCAGTTGCAGAAGGAGGAGCAGAGCCTTAGGCCACGGAGTTGGAGATGAGTTTTGTTGGAATTATGTTTTTGAAGGCTGAGTGTGTGGGCTGTGGGATCTGAGATGAAGAAATGATTTTTAATGGTGGCATGTTGGTTCCATTGCTGCTGCTATAGGGCCTCTGCTGTTATTCCTTGGCATGGTGGTTTTAGACACCCAGTGCATTGGCGGGACCGCATCTCAAATACGCAGTTTTGGTCTCCATTAGAGATCATTGGAAGCATTTCAAAGGAGGTTTACGAGATTGATACCTGGAATGAGCAGACTGTCTTATGAGGAAAGGTTAGATAGACTGGGCTTGTTTCTGCTGAAGTTTCAAGGAGTGAGGGGTGACTTGATTGAAATCTATAAGATCCTGAATAGTTGATAAGGTCAACGTGGAAAGGATGTTTTCTCATGTGAGGAGTCCAGAACTGGGGGCATTGTTTTAAAATTGGGGATTTCCCTTTCTAATTCATCTCCTGACTTACCAAAGCTTGTCCACCATCTAGGTGGCAAAATTCAGGAGTGTGATGGAATACTCACCATTTGTCTGGATGGGAGCAAGTCCAACAACACTGAAGATGCTCAACACCATCCAGGAAAAAGCAGCCCAAGTGATTCGCACCCATCCAGCACCTTCAACATTCACTCCCTCATCACCGATGCACAATGGCAGCAGTGTGTGCCATCTACAAGATGCACTACAGCAACTCACTAAAGCTCCTACGATAACAATTTCCAAACCCACAACCTTTATCACCTAGAAGGACAAGGGCAGCAGCTGCACGGGAACACCACTGGCTGCAAGTTCTCCTTCATAGGAGATAGAACATTACAGCGCAGTACAGGCCCTTCGGCCCTCGATGTTGCGCCGACCAGTGGTACCAATCTAAAGCCCCTCTAATCTACACTATTCCAATATCATCCATATGTTTATCCAATAACCACTTGAACGCTCTCAACGTTGACGAGTCCACCACTGCTGCAGGCAGGGCATTCCACACCCTTACTACTCTCTGAGTAAAGAACCTACCTCCAACATCTGTCCTATATCTCTCACCCCTCAATTTAAAGCTATGTCCCCTCGTGCTAACCAACACCATCCGAGGAAAAAGGCTCTCACTATCCACCCCATCTAATCCTCTGATCATCTTGTGTGCCTCTATTAAGTCACCTCTTAACCTTCTTCTCTCTAACGAGAGTCACACATTATCCTGACCTGGGACTATATCGCCATTCTTTTAGTGTCACTGGGTCAAAATCCTGGAACTTCTTTCCTAACAGCATTGTGGGTGTACCTATACTTGATGGTCTGCAGTGGTTCAAGGCGGCAGCTCACTACCACATCCTCAAGGGATCGAGAATAAATGTTGGCCTAGCGAGTGATGCCCATGTCCCATGAAAGAACAAAGACAAGATTCTTACAATTTTCCTACCATTGATGTGAAGGCTAACTGGTCTGTACTTCCCCGTTTTCTCTCTCCCACCTCTCTTAATCTGTTCAAGAATCAATAGAACTTGTTTCTATTGCTTTCCAATTCCCTTATACTGGTCTTCCTACCATTACTAGTTTTGTTTCCCATCTGAACTCCACCTTAGGTTTCCATACCCTTGCCAGGCTAGTTTAAACCCTCCCCAACAGCACTAGCTAATTTCCCCATGAGGATATCCTCAGCAGGATATCCTGCTCCAGGTACTGGTCCTGCTGAGGTGTAACTCATCCTCCTTGTTCAGGTCCCAACTGCCCCAGAACGAGCCTCAGTGCCTCAGAAATCTAAAGCCCTCCCTCCTGCACCATCTCTCCAGCCTGTACAGGCTCTTTATTCCTATTTCTGTACTGACTAGCACATGGCACTGGGAGCAATCCTGAGATTCCTGCCTTTGAAGTCCTGCTTTTTAATCTTTTTCCATATTACTAACAGCAGCTCATCCCTCTTTCTACCTTTGTTGGTATCAATGTGGACCACGACCTCTGGCTGTTCACCCTCCTCCATAAGAATGTCTGGCAGTCACTCAGTGACATTCTTAACCCTGGCACCAGGGAGGCAACATACCATTCTGGAATCACATCCACAGCCACAGAAATGCTTGTCCATTCCCCTATTGAATCCTCCACCACTATTGCTCTTCTATACTTCTTCCTCTCCTTCTGTGTGCATCTTAGCCGCCTGTGATGCTGTGGACTTGACTCTGGCTGCACTCCATTGAGGAACCATCGCCCTCACCAGTATCCAAAATTGCAAACTTCAGTGAACAAGATGAGCTCAGGGGACTCCTACATCACCTGCCTGATACTTCTAGAGTATCGGATGGTCATGCATTCCCTCTTTGCCTGCATTTTCTTAACCTGTGATGCGACACCTCCATAAAGGTGCTATCTGCATAGATCTTGTGGAAGCCACACAGCGACTCCAGCCACCACTTGAGTGCTGAAACCTAGAAGTTGAACAGCTGGTGACCTCTTGCACATGTGGTCATTGAGGCCACGAGAAGTATCCATGACTTCCCACATGTTGTAGGATGCACATTACATGTGGCCAAGTTGCCCTGCCATGCTTTAATTTTACAGACTATTTATTAAAAACCAGAGATTAGAGAGTAGAATTTCTCACTAGCTACTCGCCAGTTTAGCTCCTTCCCGAGCCAACATCACATTTTATTGTTGATACGTCCAACTCTGCCTGTGTTCCACTCACCGCTCCCTTCAGTCACATTTTGTGCTTCTTTCCTCTGTTTTTCAATTAACTAATTACTTACTTTCTTAATGATTTTTCTTTCTTCACCACCATTTAACATACTACTTTAATCCTTAATAATACAATAACCCTTACCAAGAAACAACCCCAGCTTCTTACTGCCCTTCTGCTGGTGTCTCTTAATTAGAAGGTTGCTACTTAGGGGTTATTTCATTTATAATAGGGGACTTTCACAGTAACTTCATTGCAGTGTTAATGTAAGCCTAAATAAACTTTTAACTTTTTGCTTTAATTTTTAAAATGTTTTTCAAATTTTCAGCTATCTATAGACACTCTTGAACAGCACTTAGTCACCAACTAATAAACTACTTTTTCTGTGATGTACGGGTTTGATTATTTTTTCAAGCATAGTAAGGTCCTGAAGGCTTCTGATTTTAGCTGCTCCCATGCAGGTCTGGGTTCCTCTCTGCCCCCAACCAATAACTTACCTGCTTTCCTGTTATTTGTTTTCCAAATGTGGGCTGTTCTGAGATGGTCCTTTTATCTGTGGACTCCCAGCATAGAACTTGGTCAGTAGACAGACAGTAGTCATACTCTGGTATCCGCTTAGCACTTATTTATTAATACTACATTTACAGTGTAGGCACATAGATCCGAGGCATGGTGTTCCAACCTCTTTCTCATCTTGACACATGACTGACTAAAGTCAGTGATACACCATCATCTATCGCACACATTCTTATATCTCCTGTTAACCAGACTCTGACTGGCTCCTGGTGGAATAGCTGCTTTATCACTCTACTCCCGGTCTCACTCTTTCCTGCTGCCCCAACTCTAAAGGACATGAGTGAACAATTTTCTAACGCTAATGATAAATGCTCGTTATCCCCGCCTTGTCAGGTGGAAAGTTTTCATCTTCATTGGTGTGCCTATCTCCTCAGATGGGGCAAGGTGCAAGGAGATGTTGGGTGTGATGTGGTGGTGAGTAATAAGTGGAAGGAGATGTCATTGCCAATGTGGGGTGGAGTTTTAATTGGGCAGGTACTTCAAGGATATCATGGTTGATGGAAGCTGTGAACTGGAATCTCACAAGCCTCCCTTGTGCATTTCTCAGTGGCTCTTGCCTTCTGTGCAGGGGGCTGAACATCCTGACTTGCCTGTTCTGCCCCTCCTCATCAGATTAGGATTGAAATCCTCCAAATGAAAGGAAGAACAGAGCACGTGATGATTAAGGGGGAATCCTCATTGGGGCATACTGCAATGCATCCTTAGTTGGTCCAGGCAATGGAATCTTATGTCTCGGTGACCAATGGCATGCTTGATTGCAGTTCGAGTTAACTCATGGCAGGCATATGTTCCTCAGCTGCAGTGTGATGGCTCTTCTCCAGCTTTAACACTCACGTCTAGAGTTGGTATCCATAGTCTCTGAAGATCCACCTTTAAAGGTGGACACTGGAGTAGCCATGGCACCTGGAAGTGTTGTACCATGTACGTTCCCACGGAATCGGGCACACAGCTACGGAATGTGCTTTCGGTTATCACAGGCCAGTTGAACATTGATTGAATGGAACCTCTTGCTGTTTATATGACAACCTTCTTGACAGCTGCTCTGACATCTGGAGGTCAGTCAGAGGAACTCTGGGACGTGGTTGGCCCCTTTTTGACTGAGAGCCTGCAGCCAGTACACCTAGTGTCCTTCTGTGGCCTGTAATGTGACTCCTTTCCACATCGCCCGCCCCCCCCCCACCCCCCTTATAGTCCGTGCAACACTTTAGTGCCACACTAAACCTCTTCTCCCTCCTATTCCCGAGTTTGTGTGCATCACCTTCCAGTCAAAAACATGGTATCACTTTGACCCCCTTGTTTGTCAGTGTTTCAGCTTCCCATCCTTCAGCCTACCCTCTGCTTTCCATTGTTACTCGTCCTTCTTGCCCCTCTGCCTTCCATTGTGCCCCCTTTCCCCTCTCTCAGCCCTTGCACAGTCCTCCTCGTGACCACCCTTCACTCCCCATTGTCCCCCTGATGTTCTCCCTTCCCCATCTCTCAGCCTTCACTTTCCAATGCTCCCCTGATGTTTGCCCATTGCCCACTCTCAGCCCTTGCACAGCCTTGCCTCCGAATTGCCCCCCTGGTGTTCATCGTCCCCACTCTCCTCTCACACCCCCATTCCTGGTCACAATTCTCATTTGTGAAAATGGAGTTCTGTCTGAGTATGGCATTGCAGTGGTGTCCTTTTGGACAACGGTGTCAGCCAAAGACGACCCCTGCAATCTCCAGCGTCTGAAAGTGGAGACCTGCATGGTCACCACAGCACATTGGTGTCCTTGTGGACAATGTTAGCTAAAAACAGGAGACCAACCCTGCAGCTCCAGCACAGTGGCGCTCAACAACTCCTATGTAGCACTACGGCAGGGAGGCTTTGTGTGTTGCACTCACCTCAAAGTCACAAACAAACTAAGGTCTGACTTGAGCACCCATTCATCTCCAAACAGGCTCGAGGCTGACATCATTTCCTGGTGGCATGACACAAGATTGGAAGCCGCGAAGAGAATCCAACGAGCAGCTATTGTAATGAGCATTCATGAAATTTAACTGAATGCAAATGGTGCTCACGCCACTAGGCAGCCAGTTAACTGACGCACCATCAGGGGAACTCCCATGGGGAGAATTTGAAACTGTTTTTACATCGGCAGCTTCCAACTTTCTGCCTGCCGCTAGATTCTGTGCTCCCGCTTGCCACACAGTCCGCTGCAGGCAGGATGGGAAAAATTAAGTCATTGTGTCCAATTCTGAACATCCTGTGAAAGCAAGCAAGACTGACGAGAATGGATCCAAGGATGAGGAATTTCAGATACAAAGGTAGACTGGAGAAGCTGCTCTGTTCTTGGAGAAGTTGAGAATAGATTCAATAGAGGTATCCATAATCCTGAGTGGCTTGATCAAGCAGGTGGGGAAAAGCTCTTCCCATTGTTGGAAGAGATCAAGAGGACACCAATTTCAGGCAAGAGAGCAAAAACGAAGAAGAATGGTTAGTATCTGGAATTCTCTGCCTGAGAGTTTGGTGGAGCAGATTCAAAAGGCAGTTGGATAATTATCTGAAGAGATAAAGAATTGCAAATCTATGGGGAACATGCAGGGGAGTGGAACTGGCGCAGTTGTTCATGGAGACACGGGAACAATGGGTGAGTAGCCTCCTGTGCTGTCACCATTCTGATTCTCACAGTAACACACAGTTTTAAACATGTAGCACCAAAAGGATCTTAATGCAACAAAGCATCTTTTTCAGCTGAACAAATGATTAGGACTAAGTTATGGACAACTACAATTTCTAACTCTCCCCTTCCCCAATAGAAAAAATCCGGATAGTGTAAAAAGAGATTATGCAGGAGTTTCACTTGATGGGTCGGTCCTTAAATACAGGTCACTGACCTGAAACATTAACCCTTTCTCCATGGATACTGTCTGACCTGCAGAGAGTTTCTAACACTATGACCCATAGATTTCTGGGGTGTTGTATCTGGGATGTACCTCAAAGCCACCCTCGCCCCACCCAGAAGTCCTCACGTAAAGATTGCATGGCAATCGACCAGGAAGTTCAAACGTTTGTTGAGTAATTACCCTGCAAATCCAATGCAAATCACCAAACTTCAGATGGTTCCAACTGTCGATTCCCGGCTTGGGTCACTATCTGTGCGGAGCCTGCACATTCTCCCCATGTCTGCGTGGGCTTCCTCCAGGTGCGCCAGTTTCTTCCAACAGTCCAAAAGATGTGTGGGATGGATTGATTGGCCATGCTAAATTGCCCCTTGTCAGGGGGACTAGCTAGAGTAAATGCATGGGATTATGGGGATAGGGCCTGGGTGGGATTGTGGTTGGTGCAGACTCGATGGGCCGATTGGCATCCTTCTGCATTGTAGGACTCTATGATTCTATGGACTCTATATCTTAGCAGAATAGTTAGAAGAATTAAATCCACTTCTAGCCTCTAGATGACTATACCAGTGACCCCCAACTACCCTCCCAACTCCACACAGGGACCTCTCCGACAATCCCCCACCCTCTTGACTATCCTTCTGACTGCTGTCCTAGCTCCGACTATGCCTCCACCACTTCAGCCTTCAATATTCCCCACACCTGCCCTGACTATCCTCCTGACACCCACCCCCCCGCCGACACCCACCCATTTACCTCCTCCCTGGATTATCAAAGTGGTTAGACCTTTTAACTTACCTGCTTTATAGCAGCTACTGCTGTACAAAAGGGGACGTGGCTTCCTTTCTCCTGGCTCCGCTGCACTAGATTGAAAAACTTGGGAACCCACTGTACAGCACTATTCTTGGAACGTCGGGGCAGCTGCATTGCAGTGTAATAGGAGTGGAGGGGCAATCCGACTGACTGCCACTCCAAGTAGTTCCAGCCCTATATATTTTAATTTCAGATTTTCAGCATGTAATTAATGCCATGTTGCCCTGGTGATCAGTACATCGCAAAATGCATTTAAACAAATTAATCGCTCCTGAACACTCAGGAACCATATAATTTCTCTTCTGAAGGCCTAGCGTTTTAAGACATTATTTAGTGCAACAATGAACTATACAAACCAAAGGCTTCCAGGAGCTGGCTCTTGCATTTCCCGCTGGCAGATTTGAAGGTGGGCCAGCTCACCAGCTACCTACCTGTCCCTGCCCCCACCACAATTTAACCAACAGCAGGAGAGGCGTTGGGTAGCCCAGTGGACCAAGTGAGGTCCGTAAATAGGCAATTAATTCCCACTTATGGGCTTCACCCTGCCATTGCTGGTATTTAACTGGTGACAGAAGAGGCCCACATCAAGCACGTCTCCCTGTGGTCTATCTGGGGTGGGGGAGAGAAGAGTGTGGTACAGGCAGGTGGGTGGGTCCCTCCTGAAATCTTCTGAGCTTTCCTCCACTCTCTTACCAGGGCAAGCCATCTTGGCACCCAGAGAGACCCCTGACTCACCTGCTAGGCCAGATCCAGCGCGTTAAGTTCCCTCTCAGTCTCCATCGCAAGGATGCTGCTGATACTGGAGAGCTGCCAGCTGCTGATCGACTGGCTGTTCTCCGACGCAGGACTTTCCGAAGGGGAGGAAGTCCCACCTCACCACTCTTAATAATGACAGCTGCTGTACTGTTGGGCTGCTTTCGCTGGGTCTGGACTGTAGCAACACATAAAATCCAGCTTCACGTTTCATTCTCAGCCTTTGGTGAGCAAGCTGATCTCTTCCAAATTGGCCAGTTTGACTCTGGAAGGACAAAATTAACTCAATTGCCTACCTGGGACCTCTGCCATGCATGAATGGTGTTTGGGGAGAACACAATTAGGCTTGGCTGTGACACATACCCTGTGAAGCAGTCTACTGTTCCTCCCCGTCTTAAGCTTGCACACATGAAGAATGGGAACTTGGACAAGGTACAGAAGGGCTGTCAGCACTTAGAACTGTATCCCAACAAAGGACAATGTCTTCCAAAAGGAAATAAAGTGGGAAAACTGGAGGTGTCAGTGAGACGATTACTTATGACATTGGAACTGAAACATAGGAGGATCATGATGGAGAAGTATTTCCGACTAAAATTTTTCACAGGTCTGATTTCAGTTTCATAACTGTGGTATGATAATTATCACAATAAACCATCTAGAAATCTCATTGTTAGCCTCATCCCAACTGCTCCTCAATCATTAATTTGTTTTAAAAAAAAATCAGCAACAGCCTTAATTCTTTTCCACCCAACTGCCCTTGGTAAATTTGTAGTAACACGCACACAGCCCAAAATGGTGGATGGGTGACTATATAGCTTTAATTTCCAAGGGTGGAAAAGCAAGTAAAAATTCCCCAATGAAACCACATTGTATAAAACCCGATTATTCAACTTTATTAACATCAAGACTTTTCCAATGATGATATCATTTATCAACAAATAGAAAACAGACTGTGTATACAACAGAGTAACCCCTACAGCACTATGCATACACAAGGTAAAAATGAGCGCGTTCCAAACAATTCAACCTCTTCAAATCAGGTTACAGTCAGTATCATTCTGATTAATTGATTATATTTGGCATTCATCCACCACCTTCCCCAATTTCACACCCAGACTCCCTACTGCAACAGCTCCATAGAATTACAGAAGATTATACCATCATAGAACTTCCATCCGCCATAATAGCTCATGGAAAATTCTGGCTATTGGTAAGGAAATGCTTAGCGGTCTTAACTCCCACAGAATAGTCAATGTGAAACAGAGACCAACTGGTCTGATTGGTAAGGAATAAGCGTTGCTGCTCCCAGCTCTTCTCTGGGTAGATCATTGAAAGTTTGTAGCAAGGTGTGCTGCAGTGTTTACATCAAGTTGGTTGTGATCCAGTTTAAATTTACCTCCAATAGATTGGACAGAATATTGGGTATGGAGTACTTTCTCTAACTTTTTTATTTTTTTTTTAAAACAAGGAAAGGATCAAATCGGTCGTATTAAGAAACTGTACAAAACCAAAATGCATCCTTGTTTTTTTTTTATTAAATTCATCTAACAGCACCAGGCTCCTGCTTTATTCAGTATTAATAGTTTTGTATTGTACAGTATCTGAAGAGAAGACACTTTCATATAAGAGATTAAACTTCAGTTCAATTTGTCTATCCCTAGGAGTAGATAGATACAGCAGCTATAATCAGAACAGTGGTTAAGATTCCAGTCACCAGGATTAATACAGAACTGCACTAAAATGGGCAGCTCTGTTGCAAACATAAAGTACCCTTAAATCAGCAAAAAAGGAGAATATAAAAACTTAACCAATTATAATAAAATAAAAAAATGCATTTACAGCATAAGGAATTCTGTTTTGCCATTGAGCAAAACAATTTAGCTTCGGAAAAAAATACCAATTTTAATAAAAAGATTTATAAAATTGTAAATGGCACCCCAGTTAAAGCCCAAAAGAAAACTGATGTACTGTGTTTGAGCTAAAATTATAATCAAGGGAATCCCATGCAGGGTGAAGAGGATTTGAGATGCAAAAATTATCATCCTACTGGAATTAAAACAAGTCAACTTAGTTCCTGATCAGTCCAAGAATCATGATAGAATTTCTGAGTTGCTGATATCATTACACCTTGACAACTCGCTGCACAGGATAACTAAACAATGATTTGATTTGATATGGCTCAAAAAATCATTTTCTGGGTCCTGAAAGTCACAAATTCTGATTGAGTGAGAGAAGTTACGTTGCATAGTGATCAAAGCTTCCGAGGTACTCCAGCGCTGCTCGGTAACACAACTGGTACTGGTCCTGTGGACAGAGATTGAGCATTGTTCAATATAAATGTATGCGTTATTGAATTCAGCTGATAGATTAAATATTTAAACACATTTTTATAAATTCCATAACGTACACAACTAACTACTTTCATTCCTTATCAGGGAACACTCGCTTACATGAGTATGGAGATGAATACATAAATATACCATATCCAGTGGAGTTGAAACATGATAGCCAAACACCTCTGAGGAGAGGTGAAAGTCATCGTACATAACTCTGAGTAATACTGTGTAAAGGGTGCTCCATGCTAACAATAAAGAATAGTCCTGAAATTCCACCAGATTTCATCAGTCTACCAATGTAACCCCAGTAGAAGAACAATAGGTAAGTTACCATTTTTCAGCCTTTTTAATTGAACAAATTGAATACCCAATGAGTACCACAGATACCCAAGCTCCTTCAAAGTCAGCTTTTATAGTGCATTTAAAAACCTAGATCTTTTGCCAAAAAGGGTAATTTAGAATCATGGAGGTTTACAGCATGGAATCAGGTCCTTCAGCCCAACTTGTTCATTCCGCACAGTTTTTAACCATTAAGCTAGTCCCAATTGCTCACGTTTGGCCCATATCCCTCTATACCCATCTTCCCCAAGTGGCCTCACCAACACCTTATACAGCTGCAACGTAACCTCGCTGTTTTTAAGTTCCATCCCTCTAGCAATAAAGGACAAAATTCCATTTGCCTTCTTAATTACCTGCTGCACCTGCAAACCAACTCCTTGAGATTCCTGCACAAGGACACCCAGGTCCCTCTGCACAGCAGCATGCTGCAATTTTTACCATTTAAATAATAGTCCATTTTGCTGTTATTCCTACCGAAACGGATGACCTCATACTTACCAACATTGTACTCCATCTGCCAGACCCTCGCCCACTCACTTAGACTATCTATATCCCTTTGCAGACTTTCAGCATCCTCTGCACACTTTGCCCTGCCACTCATCTTAGTGCCATCTGCGAATTTTGACACATTACACTTGGTCTCCAATTCCAAATCATCTATGTAAATCGTAAACAATTGCGGTCCCAACACTGATCCCTGAGGCACACCACTAGTCACTGATTGCCAACCAGAAAAATACCCATTTACCCCCACTCTTTGCTTTCTGTTAGTTAACCAATCCTCTATCCATGCTAATACATTTCCCGTAACACCGTGCACCTTTATCTTATGTAGCAGTCTTTGGTGCGGCACCTTGTCAAATGCCTTCTGGAAATCCAGACACACAGGTTCCCCAACTGTACACAGTATTCCAAGTATGGCCTTACTAATGTCTTGTACAACATCAACAAGGTGTCCCAACTCTGTATTCAATGTTCTGAGTAATGAAACTAAGCATGCCAAATGTCTTCTTCACCACCCTGTCCACCTGTGACTCCACTTTCAAGGAGCTATGAACCGATTCCCCGCAATAGATAGATTGATGATAGATAGATACCCTACAGTGCAGAAAGAGGCCCTTCGGCCCATCGAGTCTGCACCGACCACAATCCCACCCAGGCCCTATCCCTCCATATTTTACCCACTAATCCCTCTAATCTACACAACTCAGGACACTAATGGGCAATTTTTAGCATGGCCAATCAACCTAACCTGCACATCTTTGGACTGTGGGAGGAAACCGGAGCACCCGGAGGAAACCCACGCAGACACGAGGAGAATGTGCAAACTCCACACAGACAGTGACCCAAGCTGGGAATCGAACCCAGGTCCCTGGAGCTGTGAAGCAGCAGTGCTGACCACTGTGCTACCGTGCCGTCCGGGTTCTATAACTCTCCCCAACACCCTACCATTAACTGAGTAAGTCCTGCCCTGGTTCGATCTACCAAAATGCATCACCTCGCATTTATCTGAATTAAACTCTATCTACCATTCATCAGCCTACTGGCCCAATTGATCAAGATCCCGTTGCAATCCTAGAGAACTTTCTTCACTGTCCACTATGCCACCAATCTTGGTGTCATCTCCAAACTCCTTAGTTCTCATCAAAATCATTAATATAAATGACAAATAACAGTGGACCCAGCACTGATCCCTGAGGCACACCGCTGGTCACAGGCCCCCAAGTTGAAAAACAACCCTCTCCAACCACCCTCTGTCTTCTGTCGTCAAGCCAATTTTGTATCCAATTGGCTACCTCATCCTGGACCCTGTGAGATTTAACCTTATGCAACGACGTACCATGTGTTACCTTGTCAAAGGCCTTGCTAAAGTCCGTGTAGACAATGTCGACTGTGCTTCCCTCATTTACCTTCTTGGTTACCCCTTCAAAAACCTCAATCAAATTCGTGAGACATGATTTTCCACTCACAAAGCAATGCTGACTGTCCCTAATCAGTCCTTGCCTCTCTAAATGCTTGTAGGTCCTGGCTCTCAACTACCTTCTAACAACTTACCCACTACAGACGTTAAGCTGACCGGCCTGTAGTTCCCAGCCTTTTCCCTGCAGCCCTTCTTAAACAAAGGCACAACATTTGCTCCCTCCAATCTTCAGGCACTTCACCTGTGGCTGTCGATGATTCAAATATCTTTGCTAGGGAACCCGCAATTTCCTCCCTAGCCTCCCACAATGTCCTGGGATACACTTCATCAGGTCCCGGGGATTTATCTACCTTGATGCGCTTTAAGACTTCAAATATCTCCTTGTCTGTAATATGTACACTCCTCAAGACATCACTATTATTTCCCCAAGTTCTTTTACATCCATGTCTTTCTCAACAGTGAATACTGATAAGAAATATTAATTTATGATTTCACCCATCTCTTGTGGATCTGCACATAGATGACCTTGTTGATCCTTAAGAGGCCCTATTCTCTCCCCAGTTACCCTTTTGCCCTTTATGTATTGTAGAAGCTCTTTGAATTCTCCTTTGCCTTATCTGCCAAAGCAATCTCATGTCTCCTTTTTGCCCTTCTGATTTCTCTTAACTCTACTCCGACACCCTCTTTACTCTTCAAGGGATCCACTTGATCCCAGCTGCCTATGTATGTCATGTGCCTCTTGGTTGTCTTCTTCTTGGTTAACCAAGAAGATACCCCGAGTCATCCAGGGTTCCCTACTTCTACCAGCCTTGCCCTTTGCGCTAAAAGGAATGTGCTTACATTGAACCCTGGTTAATACACTTTTGAAAGCCTCCCACTTACTAGTCATCCCTTTGCCTGCCAACAGACTCCCCCAATCAATTTTTGAAAGTTCCTGTCAAATACCATCAAATTGGCCTTGCCTCAATTTAGAATTTTAACTTTTAGGCCAGACCTATCATTCTCCATTGCTATCTTAAAACTAATGGAATGATGGCCACTGGTCCCAAAGCGATTCCTCACTAACATGTCTGTCACCTGCCCTTCATCTGCCTTGCATCGAAATAAATGCAGTTTAATCTAGACTTCCCTTGCTCTCTGCCCTGCTTTTGCTTGACCTGTCCAGTACTAGGATTACTGACACCACCCTTCTCTTCAACTTCTGTGCTGTCCTCAATCTCCTCTTCTGTGGCCTGGCTGCTTTGGTCCCACCCCCCTGTCAAAGCAGGAGGTCGGGACCCAAAGCAGTACATTACACTTCTGTTATTTGTAATAAATTACATTTTTCAGCAGGTGTCACGAATGTCATATTGTAATCATGACCAGCAGCGTATTAATTTAGATATTGAGAAAGCCATAATGAGCATCAAGGCTCTTCCCTTTAAATTCTAACATTACAGATTTGCATCCATTACCACATCTTATTTTCGCGAAGGAATCACAGAGCTCCTTTCCCATCAAATTACCACTGATGGAGTCACGGAACTTTACAGCACAAGCACAGACCAATTGATTTTTACAAGTTGGGGTAACTGGCGGCGGGGCATCTGCCTCCACAAGCCAGCTAATCTAATCCCACTCTCCTTGCTCCCCAAACCCATCTATAATTATTTTTCTAGTAACTATCCAGCAACCTTTTGCAATGATATTTGGATTTGGCATGTTGGTGAAGGAACTGGAACTGGAATGATTGGAACTAGATTGATAGTAAATGCTATCAATAGCAAGTTTCTGCAAAACATATTTCATAATACTTTCATTACATGTGGTACAAATATTCTTATTCAATGTAAGGCTACAATATCTTCAGAAAATAGAATGTGTTCGATAGATTTCAAGCAAACAACACAATGTAACCAACTCTTGCACAACCTAAATATCAACTAATCTCAGGATCAGGCCAACCCAGAGGACAAAATTTGTATTAGAACTGGTCAGTAAAACACAATGGGATAGTGCAATGGAAGCCGCTTTATAAAGCCTGTCCTGCAGGCTGCTAATACATTTTTTATGTCACTGTCCAAGACAAATTTCATCTGTTGCATCCTAGAAAAAGCCAACTCATCATCAGAGATCAGAGAGAGGACTTCTCACAGTCTTGATAATCTGGCAGCTGGATTGCTTGAGCTGAAGATTTTTACAAAAGCCTCACCAATATGATTGACATTATGTGGCAAGGCAACAAGTCACGCACATACATAATATATGTATGTATATATATATATATATATATAGGCACCAGCTATTTTAAGGTAATTTACATTGTGCATTTCTACCAGCGTAATTAAGAAATTATTATATTTCCCACCTCCGTCTGAACCATGGCGGGCCGCTGAGTTCGTAAAGTTTTCACCGTTTGAAACATGTCCACAACTCCCTCATATCTCATCCGTTCCAGTACGATGCTCAGAGTAATGAACACACCCGTTCGTCCCACACCAGCGCTAAAAGAAAGGAGAAACTTTTAACAGATGTACGCAGGGCTACACATGAGCTTTGTTGAATTCAGTCCTCTTGCAGTAACGCTAGATTTTAAGGTTAGATTTCCGCTGCCAAGCTCTATTTGGGGAACTTCCTGGCTCGCTGCACCTGTCTCGGTACAAAGTGCCCCAAATGGCATGAGTGTTGCTCAGGGGTGGGTGGGGTGGAACCCACAGGGGTGGCAGAAGCAAGCTGGCCCATCTCGGTTCTCTGGTACTTTGTCTCACTTTTTTGGTGACAGGCCCTATAGCCCTCCTCCCTCACCCCTGGACACTTTCTCCTCCCTCACCCCTGGACACTTTCTCCTCCCTCACACCCTGGACACTTTCTCCTCCCAACCCCCATCACCATCCCCCACTCCTCATGCCACTTCCATTTCTCTATCCCAACTCATGCCTGCCAGGACCCCCATCATCCCTTATAGCTACGTGATCACTCATGCCCCCCCCTCCACTAACCCCCAAAAGCCCCTCACACCCTCCATGCCAACTCATGGTCCTTCCATGCTCAATCACCCTGTATCAACTATGTACAGAACCAATGAACCCTATAGTAACAATGACATGTGTGAAACTGCTCAGAAAAAGAAACATTCATAATTCTTGGAAAAGAAACTGGTCCTACAACCATATAAAAGTGTCAACCAGACTATTCAAGTAGTAATAATGGAAGCTTTAAGTACTTCACTCTTCATAATCTTATGCAAACATTCAAAAGCGATCACAGAAAAGTTAACTTATTATAACCTCAAAGATGTCAATCAGCAAAGTCAACAGTCCTCTTTTGCTGTATAAAAAGGACTCATACATAGTTAAAACTTATAAGTGTCGACTCCTCAATTGCCTACCCCGCAAAGGAACCAGCCAGGTTGCGAGTGCCGAGTGCGATCTTTTACCCGCACCCTTATCCCGGATGGTGAAAACTGGGGAATCTTGGATTGAGATTGGGAATCCTGTAATGAGGTCCCACCCACCATTTTTAAATAGCTCCCGAGTCCTTTTGACTCCACGTGAATCCAGGCCCAAGATGTGCTGTGATGTAAGAACATTGCGCTGAAGGTAAATGCATGCAATATGTAATAGAAATTTACTTAGTTGCAGCCAATTTAACCACCAATATGACTGCTTGTTGACCCTCACCTGCAGTGCACAGTGATAGGTCCATCCTGTCCAAACTGTTCCTTGGTCTTGTGTACTTGACCAATGAAATCAATGAATCCCTCTCCTGTTTTTGGCACTCCTTGTTCAGGCCAGTCAGTGAATTGGAACTGTCGGATCGTTCGAGATTGACCATCCTACATTGAAAACAAAGTTATACATTCAAAAATTGTTAGTATAAATGGTGACTAACCCACATTTTAAATGAAATAATCTCTAACCTACAATGAGAATAATGAAGAAAGCTTCGCGCTCAGAGGACACTGCTCATGACAGAGAATAAAGCCAAAAATACTGTGAGCCACAAGTGAAATTAATTACCACCTTTACACTCGATGCATTTTCGTGATGCTGCACAGATAAAAAGACAGAGAGAGTGAGAGAGAGGGAGAAAGCAAACATGGGCAAGAGGGAGTCAGTTAGTCCCAGAACCTCCGACCACATTGTTTGCAACAGTCATATGAAAATACAGAGATCATTTTAAGATTCCCAAAGCTAGTTTACAGCAGTTAAAAGCAAAATACTAAGGAATCTGAAACAAAAGCAGAAAGTGCTGGAAAATCTCAGCAGGTTTGATGCCACAGATGCTGTCAGACCTGCTGAGATTTTCCAGCATTTTCTGTTTTTGTTGTTGTGGTTTACAACAGTTGTTGGTTAGGTTGCATCAAACAATTGTACAAACAGACATAGCCTCTACTCTTTTAACATAGCCCCGAATAATTTTTCATTTCATGATATATGGAAGATACCACATGATAAGTGCTTACGTTTGTTTTCAAAGAGCATTAAAGTCATCTTTATTACCAATTTATGACGTACTTTATCCTTAGTCAGTTTCTATTTTTAATAATTCAGAATTAGAAACAAGAAAATAGGGAAAATTAGAGCCAGATAAATAGGATAAATTTCAAGACACTCACAAAGCAATTTTTAATTTATATCACCAGAATCTAAGTGAGGAAGAGGGCATCGCTTTGCTAAATGTGGACTTGCAATTATCTATGCCATTCATAATCACCACTTCTATGGCCTCAACGCCAGTCGCAAATGTAGAGACATTTCCATGGTCACAAGATACTGTTAAGCAACTTCAGCAATAAATTAGCCATTTGTGAACAGACTGTGCACTGCAAAATGTTGGCAGCTACAATTACTGTTTAAAATAGTACATTACCCCATGGTATTGTGGAGCACAAATTTTTAAAGTTTTACTATGTTATATTAATTTTGCATGATCATTGCATGCAGTATATTAATCTTGACAATAATGTCATAAAATAATAAGTAAAAGTGGAGGTTATTTCCACTTACAATGGAAACAAGAACTAGGGGGCATAGCCTCAAAATACAGGGGAGTCAATTTAGAACAGAGTTGAGGAGGAACTTCTTCTCCCAGAGGGTAGTGAATCTTTGGAATTCTCTGCCCAATGAAGCAGTAGAGGCTACCTCGTTAAATGTGTTTAAGTCACAGATAGATAGATTTTTAACCATTAAGGGAATTAAGGGTTATGGGGAGCGGGCGGGTAAGTGGAACTGAAGCAGGCTTCAGGGGCTAGATGGCCTACTCCTGCTCCTATTTCTTATGTTCTTATGTAAAAAACTGCTGGTGCTGGAAATCCAAAATAAAAACAGCTGGCCGTGCCAAGAGTTTCCAGCCTCTTCTGTTAACAATAAAGCTGTCGTGAGCATCAAGGTTTTTCAATGCTTCTTAAAATTATGGATGTGACATGCACACATCTCTGGACCTGATTCTTGGTAAAAACAAAGCAAAATTTTATAGCTCTCTCTCAATTTTTGGAATCATTGTGTCAATCCTCAATGCAATGAAGAGAATTCAGAAACATATCAACATTTTAAAAATTCATTCATGAGATGTGGACAATGCTAGCAATACCAGAATCTATTGTCTTGATGAGGAACGTGAGCATCTGCAATTGTCAAATAGGTGTATTTGAATGAAAAACCCTCCAGGTTTCCACTGGCATGGGCACTTAGTTCCAATTTGGGAGCATCGCGACCATATGTTATCATAAGTAAACTGCAGTTCTATCTGAAAGCAGGCGTCTCATGATTAGTAGTCTGTGCACTAAAGAATATTAAGGCATATTAATATGACTTCCGTCTCACACTTACCCTGGCATCTGTTACTTTGAACTCTCGCAGGATGTACTGTGGCATGCTGTATTCAGCCATTGGGTCGACCACAAAGTACTGATACCGGGCAGAGCGCTCTGCTGGCCAGTACTGGTGGCATTTTTCCTAATGAGAAAAAAACAGATAGACAACAATGAGCATAACACACATCATCTCTTAACAGGTGGCACTTCACACTTTAGTTACCACAACTATAAAGCTGTAATTAACATTTCATCTTATGAAAGACTCGAAGGTAGAGAAATTTTCCATGTCTTCAGAGGCAGGATTTGGGTTGGGCGGCTGGAAAAGTAGCAAAATATACTGTCTGATTTTAGGTGAAGGGTGCAGCTAAGTGAGGCAATTAAAATAACAAACAAGTGCCACTTTTTGTTGGCAATGGCTCTTTCCCAATAGTACACCGATCACACGTTATGTCGACAGACACACTTTCTCATATGTTAGAGAAAGCAAGAGCATGATGGGAAACCATTGAGGGCTGAAACCAACATAGAATCAACAATATAAACGGGGAAAGCAGCAAGAAATAGACCAGCCACAGACAAAGACTAGGGCTGACAGGAACAACTCACTGCGGAAAATACATTGGTATTGTTCAGCAAAATAAATTTTTGTCATTTCATTTAGGGCACTCGGATGACCTGAACAATTTTATTAATCTTTTAGTAAGTGACCCTATACAGGGACATGGGTTCCAAATACTCTGAAGTAGGGTGAACCACTGAGGAGGCGCTGCAGAGCAGCCACAGCAGCAGGGATGATAACCACAAGAGGAGTAGCAGCTACAGCATGTAACTCAGAGACAGGCATCCGTATATAACAGAGGGGTGATGGCAGAGCTACACCCAGATGTATCTTCTGCAGGGGGTCTATTGGCAAAGGCCTCTTTGACCTCTCGGAGCAGCAATGCCTCAAAAGGTACTCAGCAAAAATATATTCTGGTGATAAAGAAGGACTGTAAGAAAAGGGATAACCAGACGTGGATAACGAAGGAAATAAAGGAGAGTATTAAAAGAAAAACAGATGTGTACAGAGTGGCCAAAAAGAGTGGAGATTTAGTGGATTGGGAAAGCTTTAAAAAACAACAAAGAATGACTAAGAAAGCGATTAAGAAAGGAAAGATAGATTATGAAACTAAACTAGCTCAAAATATAAAAAATGATAGTAAAAGCTTTTACAAATATATAAAAAGGAATAGAGTGGCTAGAGTGAATGTTGGACCCTTGGAGAACGAGAGGGGGGATTTAATAGTGGATAACGAGGAAACGGCTGAGACTTTAAATAAGTTCTTTGTGTCGGTCTTCACGGTGGAAGACACAAATAGTTTACCGAATATTAGAGATCGAGAGTTGGTGGGAGGTGAGGTCCTTAATACAATTACTGTTACTAAAGAGGTAGTGCTTGGTAGACTAATGGGACTGAAGGTAGACAAGTCCCTGGGCCCGGATGGAATGCATCTCAGGGTACTGAAAGAAATGGCTGAGGTAATAGCTGATGCGTTAGTAGTTATTTATCAAAATTCGCTGGACTCTGGGGTAGTGCCGACTGATTGGAAAACAGCTATTGTTACGCCGCTGTTTAAAAAAGGAAGTAGACAAAAGGTGTGTAACTACAGGCTGGTTAGCTTAACGTCCGTAGTTGGGAAGATGCTGGAGTCCATCATTAAAGAGGAAATAGCAGAGCACCTGGATAAGAATGGTTCAATCAAGCAGACGCAGCATGGATTCATGAAGGGAAAGTCGTGCTTGATGAATTTACTGGATTTTTATGAAGATGTGACTAGTACGGTTGACAGAGGGGAACCGGTGGATGTGGTGTTTTTAGATTTCCAGAAGGCATTCGATAAGGTGCCTCACAAAAGGTTACTGCAGAAGATTGGGGTACACGGAGTTGGGGGTAAGGTGTTGGCGTGGATTGGGGATTGGCTATCTAACAGGAAGCAGAGAGTTGGAATAAATGGGTGCTTTTCTGGTTGGCAGTTGGTGACCAGTGGTGTGCCGCAGGGATCGGTGCTGGGGCCTCAACTGTTTACCATTTACATAGATGATCTGGAGGGGACTGAGTGTAGGGTATCAAAGTTTGCTGATGACACGAAGATGAGTGGGAAAGCGAATTGCGTGGAAGATGCGGAAAGTCTGCAGAGAGATTTGGATAGGCTGAGCGAGTGGGCGAGGATCTGGCAGATGGAATATAACGTTGGCAAATGTGAGGTTATCCACTTCGGAAGAAATAATACTAAATTGGAATATTATTTAAATGGAGAAAAATTACATCATGCTACTGTGCAGAGGGACCTGGGGGTCCTTGTGCACGAATCGCAAAAACTCAGTCTGCAGGTGCAGCAGGTGATCAAGAAGGCGAATGGAATATTGGCCTTTATCGCGAGGGGGATAGAATATAAAAGCAGGGAGGTCTTGCTGCAACTATACAAGGCACTGGTGAGGCCGCAACTGGAGTACTGTGTGCAGTTTTGGTCCCTTATTTGCGAAAGGATATATTGGCCTTGGAGGGAGTGCAGAGAAGGTTCACCAGGTTGATACCGGAGATGAGGGGTGTAGCTTATGAGGAGAGATTGAACAGATTGGGTCTGTACTTGTTGGAGTTTAGAAGGATGAGGGGTGATCTTATAGAGCCATATACGATAATGAAGGGGCTGGATAGGGTAGAGGTAGAGAGATTCTTTCCACTTAGAAGGGAAACCAGAACTAGAGGGCACAGCCTCAAAATAAATGGGGGCCGGTTCAGAACAGAGTTAAGGGGGAACTTCTTCTCTCAGAGGGTGGTGAATCTCTGGAATTCTCTGCCCATTGAAGTGGTGGAGGCTACCTCGTTGAATATGTTTAAATCATGGGTAGATAGATTTCTGATCGATAAGGGAATTAAGGGATATGGGGAGCAGGCGGGTAAGTGGAACTGATTCGCCTCAGATCAGCCATGATCTTGTTGAATGGCGGGGCAGGCCCAAGGGGCTAGATGGCCTACTCCTGCTTCTATTTCTTATGTTCTTATGTTGCAGCTCTTGGGTCTGGTCGTCTCTGTGCCCTCATGGAATAAGACAGTAGGAACAAGAGGCCACCCAGTGGCTGTGGTGGTGAAGATGACTGTAGCTTTGTGTCCAGTATGTTCCAGGGCTCAGCTACAGACGGTGGTATCTTACAATCTACAGCCCACAAGTGTATTAGCTAAATGATGAATGCCTTGTTTCAAAGATAATTACAGTTCATAGATCGCTATGAATGCAGCCAGATAAGCCCAAAGGATTGTTGGTTTCACCTCTCTCCAAAGTTTCATCAGGTCGAGGGCATAACTGACTGCAAATGTGTGATTAAGGCTCCATTGAACCGGTAGGTAAATTTGTGATTGCGAAAAGATTCCACTCCTTCAATATACAGCTGATATGTGACCACTGCAAGAGGGTCCTGGGGGTGTGTGCAATATTTCCAGGAAGCTGCCATGACACCTTTATCCTTCACCAGTTTTAGGTTCCTCAGCTCTTCAAATCTCCAGACAGCCTCAGTGAATGGTCCCTGGCTGACGAGAGATACCCACTGAAGGTCTGGTTGCTCACATGATTGATTCACCAGACCACAAAGGCACACAAGAGGTTATCATTAGTTCCTTCTAATACTGGGGCCACGATAGGTATTTCTGGTGCCTTGACAGTTCTGCAAGCACCCTTCAGTGCAGGCTGGCAAAAGCTGGCAAAAATACTTGTGTGCTGCACCTTGTACAACTTAGCACTTCAAAGAGGAGTGAAACTGGTGCCAGAGAAAATTGAGCATCACTTCCTCAGAGGAGAAACCAGCAGAGCATGACCATTCAGAGCTGTCCGTGATGCTGTATGCTATAGACTTGAATGCCATAGAAGCCTGTAAGCTCCTCATTCAGCCATGCTTCAGATGAGGACAGTGCATCCTGCATGAACCTTTTCCATCCATTTCCATGCCACCGACACTGTAGTTGATCTGTTACACAGAGTTATCCACCATTATACTTTCTGCCTTGCATCGCCATCCAAGAGTCACATTTCACACCCTTGCTTTAACCAACAGTCCAATAAAAAAGCACCAGGTCATGTATTAGTGACATAACATGAAAGTATTTCATTCCTCACTAACCTTGGAAGGCTGAAGAAACACCTGTTAATTGCTTTGTGTCACTGAGATCTTTTCAGCGTCCTGTTTTCCACATGGAAGTTCCCCGATGGCTCAGGAGAGCAGGAGGCAGCTTACTTGTGTTCAGGTTCTGATATATTAGATGTCTGTGACTGATGTCCTCTGGATTGTGAAGGCCATGAGTGCCTCACCAAAGACTGTCCCTATCGGAAAAACCCATCTGGTTCACTAATGTCCTTTAGGGAAGGAAATCTGCCGTGCTTACCTGGTCTGGCCTACATGTGACTCCAGAGCCACATCAATGTGGTTGGCTCTCAACTGCCCTCGGGCAAATAGTCGTGGGCAATAAATGCTGGCCCAGCCAGCGACATCCATGCCCCACGAATGAATTTTAAAAAAAGAGACAATGGGAATTTCTCTGTAATTTCTTCTGTGCTGTAAAGGACAATTTCTCTGTAACCTAACGCATCTTCTAGAAAACCCCCAACAAAAAGTGATTTGTAACTTTATTTTCAACAAATTATTCAAGAAAGTCAATCACATTCATGCCACCGTGAGCTCATAAAAACTCCAAACCTTCCAGTTTCTGAGATAATTGTACCTCATTTTTTGCAAAGGATGGCTGATGTATGATTGACAGATATTGTTACAAACAAAAGCAATGACGTGCAGAAAGGGGCGCTACCGTTTAGCCACATACATTCAAGGCCCCTAAATATTCAAATTACATTCACTACACCAGCCCCCCACTCCCCTCAATACATCATGGTTTGCCAAATGAGTCAGATTGCCAATCCTATGCCTTATACATGTAATCAAAGGATTGCAAATGGACTAACTTAACTAATAACTAGCATACAGGCCGCAAACTACTTTCCTTGGAGGTGGTTTAACTGTACAGTTGAGAGCACAATTGTTGAGTGTTACTTACTCGACCCATCTCCCGCAGTTTTGTCAGCATTACTACAATCGTGGAGTTGTGCTCCCACAGCATACGCCAGAAATCTTCTGTGGTCTCTGCCAAGGGTCCCTGTGTGGCAATATAAGCCTTTTGCTGCCTATTTATTGAGGAAACAGAGGAGCATTAAAAACACTTTCTTCCAGCAGAAACTTGCACAACATCTGTGGTGAAATTTGAATATCTATTGCAACAGTGCTTCTTTAAAATATTCTGTGCCATTTCATCCTCCCCCACCCTCTATCTTTTATTCTATGTTCAAACCATTCCTTTCAGCCCTCTTGTATCATCTCATCCCTTCTTCCTATGCCAGACCCTTCCCATGCCATTTGCCCTGCATGCCACCCACTCCCCTTGTGGAATACTTAATATTTGGTGAGGTTATTCTGCAAAATAAAACGTTCTGTGCCTGTGGAAATTTTAAAACTTTGTTGGGATATTTGGATGCCGTGTGTACCCCAGGTGTTATGGTGGCCTCGGAGACAACGCGATCTTCTCGTCCGAGGTTTCGGCCAACTTTGGGAACCCTGTGACTCCCTGACCAATGGGACGGCAGCATGTGTGATTTGGAGCTGGAGAGCGGGCTTTAAAGCCTACAATTGGGACCTGGTTGTGATAGTTACAATAGCGCTGATATTTTGCTATAAATCGTTCTTGTAAATAGTCTTTTCTTCCTGTAAATAAATAGTTGTTACTTCACCAGCTGTTTGGACACCAGTTTTGTTTTTATACCAGGCATGCCCATCTAGATGCACCCCTTAAACCGACCAATCGAAATGGTCCAGACAGACAAAAATGTTATTGTTGCTGTGGATAACTGACTGTGGAATTTGCTCCTTCGTGCAGCATGCTGTTCTAACTTTGTCCACAGGAGGGGGTAATGCGATAGTCTCACCAATACATTGCAAAAGAATCTAACCAAATGCATAAAACAATTCAAAGGCAAATTTCATGTTAAATTCTTCTTAATCACTAAGATTTACATACAACAATTTAAAACCTCAACTATTTTCCTGAAGATCTGTAATTATTTACCAAATTACTTTAAAAAAACAATAAAAGTTGAAATTGTTTCTGCAAACCTCTCACATAAAATCAACATATGACAGTAATCCATAAAATGAAAGACCCAATCTGGATTGGCTGTAATAGGTTAAAATATCCATATAAAGTGCTTCAAATATCTGAATCGCCAGCTTTGCCATTTTACACATTAACAAAAGGGAGACTAGCAGACATGTGTGATAAATCTAAGTTTTAACAACAATGGTATGCAGTGATTGTTAAACAGTTTGACAACATATGACATTCATTTCTAGCTCAAAGCACCACGGAAACTGCAACATGCAACCAAAATCAAACAAAGCTTTTAAAAACAGAACAGCATTGGAAGACTGCTGAAATCACAATGACCCAAACCGAATGCCCAAAAGAGCTATCCAGTCTAATCCCACCTTCCAGCTCTCGATCCCTTGCACTGCATGTAACTGCAAGTGTTTTTAAATGTGCTGTGTTCTGCCTCCACCGCTCTTTTAGGTACTGACTTCCAGACCTCCACAATATTCAGGGTGAAAAAATAATTCCTCAATCCCCGCTAAACCTTCTGGCAATTACTTTAAATCTATGCCACCTGGTTAGAGTCAGAGAGTCCTTCACAACACAGAAGGAAGCCATTTGGCCCTTTGAGTCTATGCCAGCTTTCCGCAGAGTAATCCAGTCAATCCCACTCATCTGCTTGATTCCCACAGCCCTGCAAGTTTATTTCCATCTCTGCCAATAGAAATAGGTACTTCTCATTCACTCCATCCAGGACCCTCATAATTTTATACACTTCATTTATATCTCCCCATTGCCTCCTCAGTTCCAAAGAAAATAAAACCAACCTGTCCAATCTTGGTTCAGAGCTAAAATTCTCTACTTCCATAACACCCTTGTAAATTGCTCCTGTAAACTCTGTAATGTGATCACATTCTTTCTATATTGTGATGACCAGAATGCAGTACTCAAGCTGCAGTCTAGCTAGTGCTTCAGACATTTCCAGTATAACCTCCCTGCTCATACACTCAAGGCCTTGGCCAGTATGCCACATACCGTCTTGTCAACTTTACCTACCTGTCCAGGTTACTTTCAGGAATCTGTGAACATGCACTCCAAGGTCCCTTTGACCCCCTACAATTCTCAAAAACCATAACCATGTCTTTCTCCTCCATGCACAAGTTGCATCCTTGGTCTCTTCAGCCCTATTATTCCTTAGTTATCCTCTTTCTCTTTATGGATTTTTAACATGGATTTATAAAATATCTTTGGGTTGATTTTACTTAGCAATATTTTCATGCCCTCTATTTTCTCTCTTGTTTAAATTTCAGCCCAATATTCCTCTAGAGCTCTTGAAGTCAGACATGAGCTTTTTTTTAACCATATCTCACTCTATTTAGTCTTTGACATTTGTGGGGAGGACGTCCAGATTTGCAAGTTCCATCCCTTTCTTTGTGCGAATGTATTTGAGAACCATTTCAAGCTCCTCTTTAAATGCTTTCCAAGACCTTAACACTGATTTATCTTCAAGTAGCTGTTTCCGACCATGTTTGTCACATTGCAGCACAGTAGTAAAATTGGCCTTTCCTCAATTAAAACTGTTTACTCCTGGCTTTATTTATGCCTTTCCATAATGGTTTAAATCTAACTAAGTTACGGGGGAGAATTTTACCCTTCTGCAGGAAACTGGACTATAATGATGCAGTAAAACCTGTAACAGATCAGCTTCCTGATTATGTCCCACCATTGGTGAATTTTACTGACCTTAGTTAGGCTACCCTCCACAAGGCATGCCAGGCAAATTTAAACATCTTAAGGGTCTTTTTACCAGACCATTGGTATTTTGCCTACATTAGAATGGCAGAGTGACAGTCTGGCCACCCCCACACCCAGCCACGAGAGGGCACCAGCTAAATGAAGGCAGTCTCCCAGCTGCAACTTGGGAGAGAGGGGAGTTATTTATGGCTGGGGGCAGGGCAGGGGGGTTGTTGATGGACGGGGAAGGCAGCCCCCACAGCCCCAACTCACCAATTTACTGAGGATTTCCTCTCCATTGAGATAATTTTTAATGCTCTATTTAATTTTCTTCAGCCTACTGGTGTAATTAAAGGGCCCTTGCCTACTTCTGCAGCAGTGGTCACTGTTCCTGCTAAGGCTGCTGATTTGGCTGGCAGCTCTAGGGGGTCAGACAACCTTCCTGCACATGATGGCAACCACTGTGGCTGCCATGATATACTAACTGGGAGGTCTGGCAGCCAGCTGTGTGCATTGCCAGTACGAGTTTACAACGGTTGTCAGGATTCCAATCATTTTGGGAACATTTTGTCCATGATCACCACTAAAATGCTCTTCTATTTTGTATCCCTTCCATCTGCCCAGATTCATTCCCTAAAACCGAGTCGAGAACTGTTCCTTCTTTTGTTGGGATAGCAACATGCTGGCTAAAAATGTACTGTGGAATATACTTTCAGAATTCTGTGCCTTCTGTACATTTTATACTTCGATTTATTTCAGTTAATATTTGGGTACTTGAAATCCCCTAAAATTACTGCCCTTTTGTTTCAGGAACCTTTCAGCAATTTTATGACACCTGTCAGCCATCCACTCTCCCCCTGCAGGCACATGGTGACTACATCCAGAAATGTGCTTTCCATGTAGTTTTCAACCACACACAGGCACTACAGTGATGCTTGCTGATACTCACTGATACTCAATCTCGCTCCTCCATCTGGTGACATTTCTTGTCTATGTGGCTGTCCAGGCCAAGAAGCCTGTCCTGGAGTTCTGGCATGGAGCAGAACATACATTCCATGGGACTGAAACCTACTATTCCATGCTTTATTAGGCTTACTGACTTGGTTATATTAACTTTCAATGAATGGTCCACTATAAGTACTTACGATTGTTATTAGTAGCTGATTTATAATATGATCTAACAACACTTGGTTATCAGAGATACAAGGCACATCGAATTGCATTTTTGAGTATAAAGCTAGGCCTCAGCAGACCCCAAATATTAGAGTTTGGAAAGAGCAGCCAGTGAACAATCTTGAAACGTGCCTCTGGTACTGAATACTAAATCAGAAATCAGCATTGTCATTTAATTAACCAACACAGTAAGGTTCATAGCAGGTGGCTGTGCCTAGTAACAGTCTCACATTCAAAGACTAAGACAATGCCGGTGATGTCTTGCAGAAAGGAATTATGTATTATTCAGTTTTTCTTCATCTAGGAACAGAACTGATAGGAAAATGTGTTGAATTTACAAATGAAAAGAAACAACAGAATTTCCATTCAAGTGATCATCGAGTTACAGCTACTTACCACAGGACCAAAGCAACAAGGCTACAAAAATAAGATATTTTTTCAAGCTTTGTTTGGCCATTGTTCCTTTAAATGCTGTCATAGTACAAAAACTTTGGTAGAAAATAGGGAATCTTTAAATGAATATCTTGAAATAACCCCAATAAGATCAAAATCTTTATATATATGATTCTGTGAACCTGTACTTGCTGCTCAGTGGTATAGCACATTGGTGTACTGACAGTATCAATTAAAGAAACAAAGAACAAAGAACATTACAGCACAGGAACAGGCCCTTCGGTCCTCCAAGTCTGCACCCCCTACCCTTCCAGGGACCATATCCCTCCATTCCCATCCTATTCATGTATTTGTCAAGACGCCCCTTAAAACTCATTATTGTATCTGCTTCCACTACCTCCCCCGGCAGCAGGTTCCAGGCACCCACAACCCTCTGTGTAAAAAACTTGTCTCGTACATCTCCTTCAAACCTTGCCCCTCGCATCTTAAACCTGTGCCCCCTAGTAATTGACTCTTCCAACCTGGGAAAAAGCTTCTGACTATCCACTCTGTCCATGCCCCTCATAATCTTGTAGATTCTCTGCAGTTTTTAATAAACAATGATGCAAACATTTTTAAATAAATCAGTTCAACATAAGTGGTTAAATTTTTAATCTTGACAGTTTGTGAAATTTGATTTGATTTATTATTGTCACATGTATTAGTATATGAAAAGTATTGTTTCTTGCGCGCTATGCAGACAAAGCATACCGTTCACTGAGAAGGAAACGAGAGAGTGCAGAATGTAGTGTTACAGTCATAGCTAGGCTGTAGAGCAAGAACAACTTAATGCAAGATAGATCCATTCAAAAGTCTGATGGCAGCAGGGAAGAAGCTGTTCTTGAGTCGGTTGGTACGTGACCTTAGACTTTTGTATCTTTTTCCCAACGGAAGAAGGTGGAAGAGAGTGTGGCTGGGGTGCGTGGGGTCCTAAATTATGTTGGCTGCTTTACCGAGGCAGCGGGAAGTGTAGACAGAGTCAATGGATGGGAGGCTGGTTTGCGTGATGGATTGGGCTACATTCATGACCTCTTGAAGTTTCTTGCGGTCTTGGGCAGAGGAGGAGCCACACTAAGGTGTGGTACAACCAGAAAGGATGCTTTCTATGGTGCATCTGCAAAAATTGATGAAAGTTGTAACTGACATGCCAAATTTCCTTAGTCTTCTGAGAAAGTAGAGGCGTTGGTGGACTTTCTTAACTATAGTGTCGGCAAGGGGGGGACCAGGACAGGTTGTTGGTGATCTGGACACTTAAAAACTTGAAGCTCTCGACCATTTCTACTTCGTCCCCATTGATGTAGACAGGGGCATGTTCTCCACTACGCTTTCTGAAGTCGATGACAATCTCCTTCGTTCTGTTGACATTGAGGGAGAGATTATTGTCATCGCACCAGTTCACCAGATTCCCTATCTCATTCCTGTACTCCGCCTCATCATTGTTTGAGGTCCGACCCATTATGGTGGTGCCGTCAGCAAAGTTGAAAAGCGAATTGGAGGGGGATTTGGCCACACAGTCATAGGTGTACAAGAAGTATAGTAGGGGGCTGAGAACACAGCCTTGTGGAGCACTGGTGTTGAGAATGATCATGGAGGAGGTGTTATTGCCTATCTTTACTGATTGTGTTTGTAGGTTAGGAAGTTCAGGATCCAGTCGCAGAGGGAGGAGCCGAGACCTAGGCCACGGAGTTTGGAGATGAGTTTCGTACGTATAATGGTGTTGAAGGTTAAGCTATAGTCAATAAATAGGAGTCTGACATAGGTGTCTTTGTTATCTAGGTGTGCCAGGGTTGAGTGCGGGGCCAGGGAGATGGCATCTGCTGTGGACCTGTTGCAGCGGTAGGCAAACTGTAGTGGATCCAGGCAGCCCAGGAGACTGGAATTGATTCGTGCCATGACTAACCTTTCGAAGCACTTCATAATGATGGATGTCAGAGCCACCGGACGATAATCATTAAGGCACGCTGCTTGGCTTTTCTTTGGTACTGGGATATGGTTGTCTTATTAAAGCAGATAGGGACCTCAGATTGTTGTCAAGAGAAGTTGAAGATGTCTGCAAATACCCCCGCCAGCTAATCAGCGCAGGATCTGAGTCCTTGTCCAGGTACCCCATCCGGCCAGTCGTTTTCCATGGGTTGACCTTCGAAAAAGTTGCTCTGACATCTGCAATGGTGACCTCAGGTACAGGTTCATCCAGGACTTCCAGTGGGGAGGGCATGCTCTTGCTGACCTCTTGCTCAAAACAGGCGTAGAATGCATTGAGCTCATCAGGGAGGGGTGCGTTTGAGCTGGCAATTTTACATGCCTTCATCTTGTAGTCTGTTATGTCTTGCAGACCTTGCCATAATTGGTGGGGGTCGGTGTGGCTAGCCTGGGACTCTAGCTTGGTCCGGTATTGTTTTTTGGCATCTTTGATGGATCTCCTTAGATCGTATCTGGCTTTCTTGTATAGGTCAGTGTCGCTTGACTTGAATGCCTCAGACCTGGACTTCAGCAAGCAGTGGATATCCCTGTTCATCCATGGTTTCCGGTTGGGAAACACACGTGTTTGCTTCTTTGGCACAGTTTTCGACACACTTACTAATGAAGTCAATTACTGTAGTGGCATACTCATTCAGGTGGGTTGCAGGGTTTTTAAATACTAACCAGTCCACTGACTCTAAGCAGTCCTTAGGAGATCATCCGATTCCTCAGACTAACATTGCACGATGAAAGGCGCTATACAAATGCAAGTATTTCTTACTGTAGATAAGGGCACACCGTGCTTTCATCCAAACACGCACTGTTGCATTCACACAACAATTTCAACTTTATTTCTGATCAATGACTGCAAACTTTAAAAGTGGGTTAATTATAAAAAGCACTTCACACGCAACTGTGTGCACCTTACAAAGCACAAAAGACAGTCGGCGACGTCCAGCAATAAAAAGGATCACATTTTTACTCATAAGCAAGCATTCTACCAATGCATGATGCATAAAAACGGGTCAAAATATATTTTCATTCTTATTCTCCTCCCAAGAACAAAAGAACAAAACAAGACAAGTAAGCTTTAAAGCAATCATGCTTAATATGTTGTTGGTCTGAAAACATTGCAGAAGTTTATTTGGTTTAAAAGCATGCATTACTCCACCAGGTGGAGCCAGTGCTTTACAAAAGGCAGACCTGTCAGAACAACACCACCTTCAACAGTAATTCTTTTGCCTGATTTTAGTGCATAATTAATCTGCTTCACATGGTAGGGACTTCAAATTATCATAACCTGGCTTTAGGTAAGTTTCTGTAAGATTCTAAATAATTAAACGAGTTGTAACAGACCTGATTTTTGTAAATGATGTAAGTAACTAAGGCTCAGATATCAAAGTTGCACAAGAAATTAAAATTCATGTCAACTGATGAACTCTTGAAGGCAGCTGAAATTGCACATTTCAATAAATAATGCAAATGGGTGCAACCTAGGATTTACATAGCTTAGTTTGGGAAAGAACCGTATTGCTGCAGCGCATTAGAATAATGAATGCAGATAAAAATGAAAACACCTGCCAAGCAGTGCAGGCACCCAGTAAGGAACTTTCAGTTGTCGAGTTGTCTTTGTCAATCTCTCTGACATTAAACCGCCTTTGGATGAATGTTTCCTTTTATTTACTGTATATCCGTTTTTCTGAAAATATGTAAACATCACCTATACAGCAGAATATTGATGGCACAGTACCAGTTCAGTAGCTATGAAAGTGCAGGTGATATAAGCATGACCTAGAATGACAGAATGATTTTAGCACAGGAAGTAGCTACTTGGCCTGTCATGTCTTTGCTCGCTCTCTGCAAGAGCAATTTACCTGGTGTCACTTCCCTGCCCTTTCCTGGAGGATTGCAAATTTTTCTTCTTCAGATAATGATCCAAATCCCTTTTGAAAGCCATAAATGAATCTGTCTCCACCAGACTCTCAGGAAGTCTGTAAAGAGGTTTTCCTTATGACGCATTGCTTATTTTGCCAATCATGTTAAATCAGTGTTCTCGAGCTCTTGATCCTTCCAGCCATGGGAACAGTTTCTCCCTATCTGCTCTGTCCGGACCACTCCTGATTTTGAATACCTCTAGAAAGTCTCCTCTTAAATCATTCCCAGCTTCTCCAATCTATCTACACAACTGAAGTTCCTAATCCCGGGAATCATTCTTGTGCACCCTTAAGAATCAAAGAATCCCTACAATGCAGGAGGCCATTCGGCCCATCAAATCTGCACCGGCTCTCCGACAGAGCATCTTACCGAGGCCCACTCTCCTGACCTATCCCCATAACTCCATATATTTACCCACTAATCCCCAGAATCTAAACATCTTGGGACACTTAAGGGTCAATTTAGCATGGCCAATCCACCCAACCTGCACATTCTTGGACGGCGGGAGGAAACCAGAGCACCTGGAGGAAACCCACGCAGACATGGGGAGAACATACAAACTCCAAACCGACAGCCACCCAAGGCCGGAATTGAACCTGAGTCCCTGAAGCTGTGAGGCAGCAGTGCTAACCACTGTGACATCTTGCCACTCATCATAAATATAATATTAATCCAAAACATCTTCTCTAATAACTTTACATCCTTCCTGAAATGTGCTGTCCAGAACTGGATGCAATGTTTCAGCTGAGGCTGAACCAGTGGGTGGGGTTTTCTGACCCTGCTAGCAGCTGGCATCATCGTGGGCAGGATGGAAAAATCTGGGGCATGGCCAAAAGACTTTTTGGTCACTCCAAATTTTCCCAACCTGTCTGCAACGATACCCACCACTGACACAATTGTAAAATTCCAGCCAGTGTTTTACATCGTTTTGTCATAGCTTCCATGCTTTTGTAGTCTATGCCCCCCTTTATCAACCCAGCATCCCATAATTTTTATTAACCGTATTCTCAACCTGCCCTGTTACCTTCAATGATTTGTGCGCAGCAACACCAGGTCTCTCCACTCCTGCACCCTTTTAGAGTTGTACCCTTTATATTATATTGCCTCTCCCTGTTTTTTCCACCAAAATGAATCACTTCACACTTCTCTGTATTAACTTTCATTTGCTATTACTGTGCCCCATTCTATCAACCTGCCTGTGTCTTTTTAACACCATCCTTCTTACAGTTTGCAACACTTCCAAGTTTTGTGTGATCTGCAAATTCTGAAATTGCACCCAGTATTCCAAAGTCTAGGAAATTTATACATAGAGGAGAAGGGGTCCGAACACCAATCCCTGGGAAACCCCATTGTATACCTTCCTCCAATTCGAATATCAGCCTTTTACCACTACTCTCTAATTCCTGCCACTTCGCCAATTTTACATCCATGTTCCACTGTCCTGTTTATTCCATAAGTTGTAACTTTGCCCACCAGTCTGTTATGCAGCCCTTTATCAAATGCCTTTTCTAAGTCCATACACCACATTACTTGCAGAACCCAAATCTACTCTCTCTGATATCTCATCATAAAAACTCAAGGAAGTTTGTCCTTGACTTTGCCCTTAACAAACCCATGCTGGCTTTTCTTGATTAATCTGCATTTGTTCAAATGACTATTAATTTTGTCATGTATTCTTGTTTCTAAAAGCTTCCCCCATACTGAGGTTAAACTGACTGGCCTGTAACTGCTGCACTTATCCTTACACCCTTTTTTGAGCAAGGGTGTAACATTTGCAATTTTCTACTCCTCTGACCCCATATCTGTATTTAAGGATTGGAAAATTGTCCCTCCGTCATTTCCACTTTGCTTCTCTTAGTATCTTGGATGTATCACATTTGGTCCTGGTGACTCGTCAACTTCAACACAGCCAGCCTGTCTATACCTCCTTTTTATCAATTTAAAACCCATCAAGTGTCTCATCTATGATCCTGATCCATTTGGCCCATCTCATTCCCAAGAACTGGATTTAACAATGCCTCCTTTCTCACTGGACTGGAAACACACTGATGTAGTAATTCTCCTGGGAACACTCTTGGAACTCTTGCCCTTCTCTGTCCTTTACATTATTACTATCCCAGTCTTTATCAGGATAACTGAAATCCCCCCATTATAACTATCTTATGATCCTGTGTGTCACCTACTGTACAATTAACTGCACTGTAACAAATTGTCTTGCTTGATTCTGATTACTCTTGTACGTGCCAATATATATCAACACTGATATATTGCAGACAAGTTGTAAAAGTGAGTTGTTGCAATGCTCTTGAGTCATACCTCTGTGGGGTAGGCACAAATGCTCCATTTGCAAATAAGCAGAATATAGTGGACAGCACCAGTACAGTTTTTGCACTGTGTGCATTTTTCTAGCCCTGAAACAGAGTCAGTTTTCTCACCCATTAAAAATCTTTAAGCCTGCAGGGTTTACTACTAGGTAATAAATTCTTATAAATGCACGTCTTGATCCTAAAAGTTAAAATAAATACCTCCTGCATCCTCTGCTGTTATCCTGCAGTAAATAAGGTTGGATTACATGCCTAAGTGCGACTGACATCAAAGCAACACGAAAGATACAAAAGGAAGTAATGTTGAAGGTGTCATCTTTTTGCAGGGACATTAAACAGAGGCCTCACCTGCTCTCGCAGGTGGAGGTTAAATGTCTCATGGCATTATTCAAAGAGTGAGGTTACCCCAAAGTCCTAGCCAATGCTTTCACCTCAACCAAATTCACAACCACAATTCACCAAGTTCACAACCACAAGTGGTTTCAATGCACCTCGGAACATCCTGAGGCTGTAAAAGGTGCCATATAAAAGCAATTTCTTTGTAACCTTACAAGAGGGAAGGTATTTTTAAGTAAAAAAAAAATATGAACACTTGGCATGGAATAAGTATGGTCATTGCAGCCTGACAAGGGGCAAATGCTGGTACCTGTATCCATCGATGAAGCTGGCATTGATGTAATCAGAGCCCTCAACTCCTCGGATTGGCTGCAGGCAGACTCGCGTGGACTCATATGGCATGATGTTCACAAGTCGGTTCTTAAACTTGTTACATGGGAGATTGGCACTGATGAATCGTGAGGTATGTGCTTTGGAGTTTGCCAAGCGCTGCAAATAAAACAATAAAATGGATCAGCCCAAAAAACTGAGAGATGGGGTTGGCTTGGATTTTAAAGCACAGAAACAGGCCGTCCAGCCCAACAAGTGTTTGGGTGCTTGTGCTCCATAGCTGTTACTAAAGCATTGCTCGTTACATACAAAATAGGGAAAAGCACCATATCTGTGAATACAATTACAAGGTCATTACTCAGAATTATAGAATTTTATGACAGAGTTGCTGAAGCAGAAATGTCCATACCTAATGAGATGCAATTCAAGGATCCTTAAGGGTAAACTTGAAAGTGATCAATTGTTAATGGAATGTTGCTGAAAAAATATTTTTTGTCGAAACTTTTTGCCTTGCACTTACCAGGGCATTTGCAAGAATACAATGCAAGGGCAATGAACAAATTTATATTGTTTGAGGAGAGAATGCAGATTGGTTGGCAAGTGGATTTAGATTGGTAGAGGCATTGATATTTGCCATGGATAATGCACGAGTTGATAGTGGCTGGCAGTTAACTGCCAAACATGGTTTGAAATTTAACCAGGTAGTTTGACTCTGATTGGTCAAGGCAATGCCTTGAGGGCCTGAGGAATGAACCAATAACTGGCTGTAACTTATTTTGTTTCGCTGAAACAGGTGCAATATGCGTATACTTTCTGTCAGCAAAGAGTCCAACTGAATCTCAAATTGGCTGTTGGTGTAATTCTTAGCACACTGAGGACTATTTAGCAAATGTTGTCTAATCATTGAATCTAATGTTGGGCACTGTATCTTGAGTGTTATAAGCACAGGCCGTTTGGGTATGGTCTATCCCTTGCCTGTTGGAAAAAGCAGAAGGGGCTCATGAACAGGCCCAAGGCCTACATATTCAGCTCTTAAAAATGCCCAATCCACCTGAGATTACTCTGGAAAGCAAAGTATCTCAAACATTTGTGCAACAGGTGAAGCTAGCTGCTTCACATTACTACTATGCAGTAGCAACACGAGTGGTATTTGCCACTAACAGGATGTTGCCAGCAAGCCAAAAAGATATTCTGGCTATCACGCAAATGAGTAATGTGGAATATGAATTTCAGTGCCAGTGTGATACTAGGCACGTAGGCTGCACATCCCAAAGACTGGCGGATCATATTAAATAGCATGTCCCTTCTGTTGTCCACAGACAGAAAGAACATATGCACACATTGTGCCCGTTTAGCCTAAACTAAATAGGTGACGCCATTTGTTGGTTCATTCCTTAGGTCAATACCTTGACCAATCAGAGTCAAGCTACCTGGTAGCTGATGAGTGCAAGATGAAAAGTTTCAACAGAAAATGTCCCTTTTTCAACAATACTCAAGTTCCGTACTGCCAAACGGACTATTTGTTGATGGAATATCAAAAGTGAATTATAACACTTTACAAGTGCCCTGAATTTTAACTAAAATATTATACAACAAAAAAAATGTAATGTTATTGCATTATATTGAGTACAATAAAGATAAGTTAACTGGAATGATGGCCATTACTCACCTGAGAAAACAACATAAACACAACTTATAAAATTTGACCAACAACTCCAAAGGGAACTGACAACTCAAAAACAGACATGAATATAGGTCCAATCACACTCACTATCTGCATGTTTGGTTGGAATGTTTACAACAACAATGGTTGTCAGTTCTGTAGAAGGGTCATTTAGATCCAAAACATTAACGATGTTTCTCTCCACAGATGCTGCCAGAACTGCTGAGTCTATCCAGCATTTTCTGTTTTTATTTCAAATTTCCAGCATCTGCAGTTTTTGCTTTTATTTGGTTGCCAGCTTGATCTGTAAACCTCCCCCAACATTTGGGATTTTCATTAATTAATAGGTTCTTCAGTCATTTATCAAGAACAACCTACCGGTTGTGAGAAAAACATCCAACTGTCGTACATATCTGTACCCCAGATTTCCACAGAGCACGAACACCGACATGGGCCTCTTGGGCTGAATGGCCTATTTTTGAGCTGTAAATACTATGTCATTGCTATGTAATACTACAATAGTTAAAGTGTTTTTCTCATAACTGGAAGGGTGTTCCTAATTAATGACACTTAATGTATAAATATTGGCTCATATCTGTCTACATTGAAATTCATTAGCACACCCATTCTGCAAGTTCATTAGTGGAAATGCTTCAATACTTAAGCAGCATAAAATACAGAAAATAATTATGAAGTGTTTTAGTTACCATTTCTACAAAGTTTTACGGAATCTTTCTCCAGGTTTTCAAAAGATCTTGTTGCACTGAAGGAATTTTTAAACTACAGTTACACTGAGATACCCCTGTTTGGCATCTTAATGGTATTTCTGCTTTTTGGTCTTGGTTATGTACAGGAGGAACACTGATAAAACACAGTGCATTGCAACCGTTTAAATCAACCACTGGTTTTGAATAAGATTTCTTCAGCTCTTTGCTGACCAAGAAAACATTACTCCTACTCTCCACAGTGCTCTAAACTTTCACTACAGCATTATTAATCCTTAATAACAACTTGCATGATTTTTCTTATATTTGCTGACTCCTCCTTTCAGAAGTACCAAGTGCATATCTACTTAGATTGGCTCTTTTCCCCCTCGCTGTGCTGTTTCATGTTACATTTATGAGTTATTTATGCAGTGCAATTTTAAAAAATATATTTTTTCATAAGGGCTAAATATGATGAAATGTCTAGAAGAAAATACTTTTGAAACATGCTGTGATTAGCAAAGATGGTATTTTTCAACTCTGTCCAAATGTTTTCTCTAAATAAAAATATTTGATGTTCAAAGTATAACTAATTGCGCAGTTTTTCTGGGGTTAGCAGAATATATATAGCTTTATGTTAAATTGGTTGCAGACTACTGAATGAGGCTGAACCTTCATATATAAACCAATCTCCCAATCCTTAAAGAGAGTCTTCCAGACTGCCATTATTACTGAGCCATGGCAATTTTACATTCAGCTTGCAGCAACCTGCACAAAAACTGTACTTAGGGAACCAACAGTGCAAATAACTGCCTGAGATCAATTTAAAAGGACCTTAGATTCACTAGGGTGATACCAGAGTCGAAAAAAAACTAGGACTGCATTTCAGTGAAGCAGAAAAAAACAAGGGGGAAATCTTTTACAAGTGCAAAAACATTTTGTTTAGGTGTGAGATATGAGATAATGCAAGATTATCGCAAACAGGGGCCATAAATTTAGAATTTGTACTGGCATGAGTGTTTTCATGGAGAATGCTATTAAAATATGGAATGCGTCACCCATGACTTTAAGTCAATTGCTACAAATCAAGGGGGATTAAGTAAATATGAGAAATAAAATTATAAATAGGAAAAAAGAAAAAACGGAATAAGGATAGATAATCAAGCACAGAGACATTTAAATAGTCATCTCCTGTACCGATATTAGGATAACTTTTCTCATTTGATTTTTCTTCAGATTATCAAGCATAAGAAGATATTTAAGAACGGCCAGCTTAGTAACAGGTTCAGTAATGTGCTCTGTGACTTCCTTGTTCTCTGCCATATTGCTGCAGGAACATGGAAAAAAAAAAGAGATGGGGCGGTGGAAATCACAGAACGAATGAATGAATGGACAAGCCAGTTCTAGCTCAAGCACTAGAAGTGAAGTGAGAAAAAGGAAACATTAAAAGGGTTGCAAACTAGGATGTATCACACATTTTCAGTTCTTTTTTTAAAAAAAGCGTTTTTCTCAATAAAAGTGGAATGGCCACTTAATGGTATCATACTAAATATCATGGCAATGTGTGAAAACTATATGCTGGCTGCAGTACTGACCTTGAATTCCAGTTCCATGGCTGAAACTGTCTCTGTTGGTGGAACCTGGCCAAGTTTCTGTATGTGGGCAACAAGACTTCTTGCTGGAACTTCTGTGTTTCCGCATGTTGCTGCCTCGAGTAGGGCCTCATGAATGAAGATATACTGATCTTCAGTTTGCACCATGTAATTTCGCTGAGCTCTCATGCAGGTGACATGGCCATAGATGTCAACTGTCTTCTCATGTTTAACTCGTTCTAGCATGGCATCGATCACAACGAAGCAGCCAGTTCGACCCACGCCAGCACTGTGTAGAAGGAAAGCACATTCATCGTGAAATATTAAATTATGGCAAGAATGGTTGATCTAATTCCTTGAAAGAAACCTCTATAAACAATTAGAAAAAAAGGTGTAACAGTGCATTAGATGTCAGCCTTGGCTCAGTGACAGAAATCTATCCTCTAAGAAGATCATGTGTTTAAGCCCTGTTCTAGGTACATGAGCACACAACCTAGGCTGACTCTTCAGTTCAGTAATGAGGGAGTATTACAATGTTAGACACATTACCTTTTGATCGAGATTTTACATTGAACTCCATCTGCTTGCTTGGATTGGAGCTTTCCTAACTTTTATCTCAACCATCACCAAAATAGAGTAGCTGGTCATTTATCTTGCTACTTTGCTGTGTATGAATTGCCCTAAGTAGAGTTTCCCAATTTTTTTCCCCACTGTGTCCCATGTTAATGCTCAAATGTTCGTCCATCCCCAGTCTCAGAGCTGAAAGGGGGGAGAAGGTGGGGGGATGTTGTTCAGCAAGGCCTAATCGTTTCATCCACAACCATTTTTATGTCTGCAATGGCACCTCAATTCCAACCAATCCCAGTCCCACCAGGTCTCACACATAGCATTACTCTTACTTGCACACATTATGTGTAGGTTAGATGGATCAGCCATGGTAAATATGTGGGGTTATGGGGTAGGGCAGAGGAGGGGGCCTGTGTCGGATTCTTTGTCAGAGTCGGTGTAGACTCAATAGGCTGGATAGCCTCTTCTGCACTGTAAGGATTCTATGATCGTTGAGGCAAAACCTGGATCTCCCTACTTACGAATGTCTTGACAAGGACCAGAGGCTCAAGAAGGCATCCACCACAGTGGCACAGTGGTTAGCGCTGCTGCCTCATAGCTTCAGGGTTCAATTCTGACCTTGGGTGACTGTGTAGAGTTTGCACATTCTCTCTGTATCTGCATGGATTTCCTCCGGGTGCTCCGGTTTCCTCCCACAGTCCAAAGATGTGCGGGTTAGGTGGATTGGTCATGCTAAATTGCTCCTTAGTGTCCCGAGATGTGAAGGTTAGAATAATTAGCCATGGTAAATGTGTGGGGTTACAGGGATAGGATCTCAGTAAAATACTCCGTCAGAGAGTCGGTGCAGCCTTGATGGGCCAAATGGCCTCCTTCTACACTGTAGGGATTCTATCACCATTCTCAATGGACACGAGGGATAGAATCATGGATGGCAGCTTGAGAGCATTGCACATTTTCCCAGAATTAATGAAAATATATAAATGCATGACCTTTGTTTTAATAACTTGACTCCATCCAAAATGTTTACCTAATAGGAACATTAACTCCGCTGTCTTTTTTTTCCAGATCTCCATGAGCTCATAGCTTTATGTCATCTATTTCTGGCATTTTCTGTTTCTTAAACTATGCAAATCACTAATTAGCAAAATAATAACATTATTAATATGAATCACAAAATTTACAGAAAGTAAATTACTGCAGAAATAAATATATTTAAGAAACTACCCTTGAGTACACAGTACACGGGATGATATGATATAATTTCCCCATCTTGCTTCTCTTCAGTTCTATTCTAATTCTATGATCTGACCATTTCTTGGCTGTAAAGGCAGGCAGCTTTGTCTAAAGTTCACCTTTTGAGCTGGGATTAAGAGGTGCAAAAGCATTGTCCTAAAAAAACTTGTTCTTTGATTCACTCCCTCTTTCAGTAAGACTACTTTCATTTTTCACTTGGTACTCCCCCTCCGATTGAACTCTGTCACTCTCTGGGCCCGATTTTACCATTTTCATTCGAAGTGCTGAATCTGGGTGCAATTCAGATCCGACTTGGAAATCTACTTTCAGGCGCCCCCATACGCACTTAGCCTGAAAAAAAAATTGCGGGTCTGAATTGCGCTGTGGGCGGGGCTTAGTGCGCCCGAAACAATTAGAGCTCTGAACTGCGCATGCGCAGTGAGGAAAAAAAATTGAAAATCGCGCCGCTGTAACATCACTCCCAGGCCGCAAAAAGCGGATAAAGTGGCCTTGGAGCGATGGCCCCCACAAACATCACCCCCACCCCTACAACACAACTTTCCCCCTTATCCACCCCCCCCCCCCGCTACCCAGACCGATCGCCCGCAGAATGGCAGTGGACCCCCTGCCTCCCTGCCCCCCCTCCTCCCCACCAGAGATCCATCTGGCCTACCCCCCAGTATATTTCACATACTCACAGCCGAGTACTTTGACAGTTTTATTAATTAAGTGCACGTGCACTATTATAGCTGTGGAATCCCTTCCCTATTGCTGCCTGTACTTGCAAAATCCACTGAGGTACATATCCAGGCCTTTATTGAAGTTGTGTAATGAAACATATAGGTGCGTGTACAAATAACCGTTGCTTGATTCAACAACCGTTGCAATTGTGTTTAACAACAGCCAACTTGCAGTAAATTCTAAAAGTTGCATTTCCAAATTTAGAAGATAATTTGGGAAATGGTAATAAGATAATTTCTACTTCTTCTGAACTTGCTGGTATAGGGGGAAAAAAACAACATTCATGGCAAGTGAAATATAATCTAAGTAGCATTTATAACAGGAATGATCAGAATTAGAAATGTGGTGTGATAGAATTCCCCCCCACCAGAAAGTGATCGGGCCTCCACCCCTCCCCGCACTCCACCCCGCCCCCCAGAGAAAGTTCGCCCGCACCCCCCCTCCCCCAGACAACGATCTGGCCTCCCTCGTCCCTACACCAGACAACGATCGGGCCTCCCTCCTCCCCACGAGATATACATCTGACCTGCCTCCTCCTCCCCCCTCACCAGAAAATGATCGGGCCTCCCTTCTCCTACTCCCCCGCCCCCCCCCTCCCCCCCCCCCCCCCCGACTTCCCCACCAGAGAATGATCTGACCCGCCTCCCTCCCCCCACCACCAATCTGAGTCAGAGAGCTGCTGGAAGCTCTGAACTTACCTCTTCAGCAGCCGGAGCACCCAAAATAGACCTTTGCTAAGCAAGTCTGTTTCGCGCTGAATCTCGACATGCGAACGCGATGGTAAAGGGGGAAATGCTGATGAAGTTGGGTGGGCAGTTCATTAATTCAATTTAAATGCATGCAAAATTGCGTTAATGGCCTCACGCCCGACTTTACCATGTTTTCACGCCCGAAAACGGGCGCGATGCAATGGTAAAATCGGCCGGGCCCTCTGTGCGGAAAATAAGCAGTGATTCTTTTATCTCACTACACCTTAGCAAATGTAGAAAAACATCTTAGCAAATGTAGAAAAAGTAAAAGTTGTACTATGCAGTTAAGTTGTACACTTTGTATTAGTATGTACAATATCCCCATAGATCAAATGTTTTTCAGATCAGATAGCTTATAACATCAGAGTTGTAACATGGACTGTACATGGAACAAATAGATTGTCAAGAAAATAGTCACTTCAAAACTTATTCCCATAAATTTACATGCCAAACTAGAAAACTTGTAAAAGTTTTAAGCACTCAGCTGACAACTTAAAAATGCCTGAACAAATAAATGCGTTTTTTTAACTTCAGTTATGAGCATTCAGAATATTTGGTTTATTCATTAAAGAGAATAAACTAAATGTCAGAAAACTGGTGGTGGTTCAACAATGTTGCACATTTACTTGGTTTTGCAATTTGCAACCAATCATAGAATCGTAGAGTGCAGAAGAGGCCCTTCGGCCCATTGAGTTTGCATTGACACACAAGAACCACCTAAACTCCCCACCTACCAGCACTGGACATAGCCTTGAATGTTATGACCTGCCAAGTGCTCAAACTGATGGTTTTTACTCTTGTAAAAAAAGGAAAGACAAGACAAATATGGATTTTTAACAGATAAAACCAGACTGTCCAATTGGACCTTATGCCTGTCCACTTCACAGAGGCACAACGCCCCATTGAACTTCTTCCCCTTTAACAGAGATATCTCTCACCACCCACCCATGTCATCTCACTCCACAGTTAATTCCCATCCCAAAGCGCTACACATTGCTTCTGACCCCTTTCTTTCATCCTTTTTATCTGTTTCTCTCCATTATAATTAGTTATTGGTTTCTTCTACTACCTCCATTTCCCTTGACTGCACTGTTATCTTGGTCTGACATCCACAGTGTGTGTGCTGGTCAGCCCTATGGCTAATGCACTGGACTAGAACTCTGTCTCCTCTCAATGCCACTACAAGATCCAACAACTGGGAGTGTGGGTTACGTACATTGTAGACTTTAGCTCCTGTTTACTCCTATAATTTTTCGTTATTGTTTCAACAATTAGAGTTTGGAGTTAATGATGCAGGAAAAGGCTGGTGCAATAACATGAATGGAACTAAAGCCAAGTTTTGTCAGAAAGTGCTGACTCGTGTACCAGAAATCTGAAAGTCAGTGCAAAGCTCAAGTGGCTGGCGCATCCTTTACATTTAAACGCAACATCAAGCATGAATGTCAAAATTATTCTTTTGATAATAGTTATCAGTGTATTCTTTCAGCTCTAAAACTATTTCAACTCCACATACCTGCAGTGAACAACCATAGGACCAGCATCAGGGGGATTGCAAGCTTTAACTCTCCTCAGGAAGGCCAATATTGGAGTAGGGTATTCTGGAACACCATGATCTGGCCAAGCCATGAATTGGAACTGACGCACTTCCCGCTTCTCACTTGAGCCATTCTGTTGAGAAAAGAGGATTTCTAAATAACCTCGTGATTGAATTTGTCAAAACATATTTACACATGGTGTGAGGTTACAAAAAATAAAGCTTGTTCAGAATCTCTAACCAACACTAGCATCCTTCGACAGGTGCAGTAACTTAAGTCAAATAACTTAATCAAAGCTATAGCTCATGGAATAAAAGGGACAGTAGCAATGTGGATACAAAATTGGCTGTGTAGTAGAAAACAAGAGAGCAATAGTTAATGAATATTTCTCGAGCTGGAAGAAGTTCTGTAACAGGGTTCCCCAGGGATCGCTATTGGGACCCTTGCTCTTTCTGATATACATGAATGATCTAGATCTTGGTTTCAAAGTTTGTGAGTATATAAACCTTGGAAGCATTGTAAACTGAGAAGAGTAAAGTGTAGAACTTCAAAAGGACACAGACAAATTGGTGGAGTGGGCAGATAGGTGGCAGATGAAATTCAATGTGGAGTAGTGTGAGGTGATTCATTTCAGTGGGAAGAACATAGAGAAATATAAAATAAGGTGTACAACTTTGTGGAGGGTGTGCAGGTGCAGAGGGACTTGGGTGTATATGTGCATAAGCCATTAAAGGTAGCAGGACAGGTGAAGAGAGCAGTTTTTAAAGCATACAGTATCCTAGACTTTAATAATCATGGTAAAGTGTACAAAAGCAAGGAGGTTACACTTAACTTGTATATAGGATCATAGAATCCTACAGCGCAGAAGGAGGCCATTCGGCCCATCGAGGCTGCACCGACCACAAACCCACCAGGCCCTATCCCCATAATCCCTTACATTTACCCTAGCTAGTCCCCCTGACACTAAGGGACAATTTGGAATGGCCAATCCACCTAACCTGCACATTTTTCAGACTGTGGGAGGAAACCGGAGCACCCGGAGGAAACCCACGCAGACATGGGGAGAACATGCAAACTCCGCACAGACAGTGACCCAAGCCAGGAATTGAACTCGGGTCCCTGGCGCTGTGAGGCAGCAGTGTAAACACTGTGCCACCATGCCGCCCAAAAACTTAATTCAATTCTGGCAGTGGTGGGACACCATATGACACCAGTTAGACCTCAGCTGGAGTATTGTGTACAGTTCTGTTTGCTACACTTTTGATAGCACGTGAATGCATTGGTGAGAGTACCAAAGAAGTTTACAGGAATGATTCCAGGGATGAGGGAGATCAGCAATGAAGACAGAATAGAGAGGTTGGGACTGTTCTCCTTGGTTAAGAAGAGATTTGATAAAGGTGTTCAAAATCATGAGGGGGTTGGACAGAGTAGATAAGGAGAAACTGTTCCTGTTTGTAAAAGGACCAAGAACAAGATTCAAAGTGATTTTCAAAAGTGGTTCAGGTCTGGAATACACTGCCCGGGTGTATGGTAGACGCAGGCTCAATTGAGGCATCCAAGAGGGCGTTAGATGATTATTTGAATAGAAACAATGTGCAGGGTTATGGGGAAAAGACAGGAGAATGGCACAAAGTCAAAATGCTCATTTGAAGAGCTGGTGCAGACAAGATACACTGAATGGCTTCCTTCTGCACTGTAACAATCCTGTGATTTTGTGATATGGATTCTTTTATCATGTCAATGACACAGAAAGAAAGTCTTAAGAACATAAGAAATAAGAGCAGGGTAGACCTTGATCAGTATGATCATGGATATTCTTCTGCCTCAAAAGCTTTTCCCACCCACTCCCCCATATCTCTCGAATCCCTGAGAAACCAAATATCTGTCTAATTTAGCCTTAAATACACTCAATGATGGAGCATCCACAACCCTCTCTGGGGTAGACAATTCCAAAGGTTTATTGCTCTCTGAGTGAAGAAATTTGACCCATCTCAGTCCTAAATGATTGAACTTTTACCTTGAGATTGTTCCCCCACATTCTACATTTTCCCAGCCAGGGGAAAAACAACCTCCCAGTCTCTACTCTGTTAAACGCCTTCAAAATTTTCTGCTTCATTTTTCTATAACCCAAGACCGTACGTATAGGCCCAGTTTACCCAGCTTCTCCTCACTGGACAACCCTGTCATCCCAGGAATTACTCTAGTGAACCTTCACTGTACCTGCATCAACTTTCTCTCTCCCATGTGTACACCCTAGTATCTCTGAACATCAACAATTACGAGTTTCATGCCATTTAAAAACTTTTGCTTTCCTTTTCTTACTACCACTTCCCCACATTATGCTCCATCTGCCACCTTGTTTCGCGCTCACTTAACCTTTCTATCTCTTACAACCTCTTTATGACTGCCTCACAGCTGACATTCCCACCTGGCACTGTATCATTAGCAAACATTAATAGATTACTCTTGGTCTCGTTGCTAAGTCATTAATATAGTTTTTAAATAACTGAGGCTCCAGCACTAATCTTTGTAGCACTCTACTTGTTACCGCCTGCCTACTTGTTTATCCCTACTCTCTGCTTCCTCTCAGTTAAATACTTCTCCACCCATGCTAATACATTCCCCCAATTTTACAAACCTTTATCTTGCACATTATTGCACGTTACAACTTCCGTAGATACCAATAACTTTTACAAAGAAATTCATACTTCCAGTTAAAAGCTGAAAGGATGACACAACAAGATTTCACGTCTAAGACTTCTACTTTAATAAAGCACTATTGACCAGACACTATTTTTATGTAGGCAATTAATACTTTAAACAACAATAGAACATTACTATTTCTCTTTAAGCCTTGTTCACATATACTTTATACTGTCCTTTAAATAGACAATTCAATTCTTCAGGAATCAGTCCAAAGTGATTCTTAGCTCCAAAGGATTTAGTTCCTTTCCCAGTCTGGGTACTTTCAATCTCAGAACTGCTTTTCACAGACATAGTGTTTTCTCCAGAAATTCTTCTCTAGTGCAAACTAGGCTAATCTTCCAGCTTCTGTTTAATTCCTCATGAATTTGGTCTTTTCAATGTGATGTAAACTCCTACTTGTGAACGATTAATCACAATGTCTTGCTGCCTACTGCTGCTCTTCCTCTCCTGGATCTTGATAGATTAACCTTGTCTGAGAGTTTTCAGGGACATCTTAGACCCTTCCTCTCTCAAAGCTCATCTTTATGGCAACATGAATCACATGGGGTTTGTATCCAGGTAGAAATGCTGACTGGCTATCTTTCAGACCTCAACTCAACGTTATCTTCTAACTCAATGGGCAGTATAAAGCACAACTGTTTGCAACCCAACTTTCTCAACCCTTTTCTGATATTTTGGAGATTCATGGTCTATCCGCTGATGGGAGACAACAGCAGTAACCTGTGTGCTAAGTATAAACAGCTTTTAAGTTTTTCACAGTCAAACAACCTGGGCCCCCTTTAATCTATAACAATAAACCACCAAGGCTTGCTAACAGCCAGATTGTAGAACAGATCACATGAACTCCTTCATTTCTCTCAAATTAAAGGCACAGTCCCTATCATAACAGTCTTCTAATAAATGCCACAAGTGTTTTTTGAAAATCTAAATGTAGTACATCTATTAGCCCAACATTTTCTACCGTGCTAGTTATCTAAAAAGCTCTGATAAAATTGTCAAACATGATTCTATTTGATAAAACCATGTTTGACTCTGTCTGGTTACACTTTTGATTTTCTAAGTTAATTGTTAAGACTTCCTTGGTAACAGATTTCAGCATTTCCCGTGAACTAACTGGTCTGTAGCTCCCCGTTTTCTCCTTCCTTTCTTTCTTGAATAGCATTGTACCTTTGCTAACTCCAAAACCACTGGGACTGTTCTAGGATCTAGAGAATTTTGGAAAACATGTGGCAACGTTTGTGATCTTTGGACACTCCAAAGCACTTTACAATGAAATACTTTTAAAGAATAGTCACTGTTGTAGTGTGGGAAATACAACAACCAATTTGCAAACAACAATTAAAGAAATGACCAAAGCATCTGTTGTTTGAGGAATGATTGTTGGTCAAGACGCAATGAGAACTCCCTTGCTCTTTTTGAATACTGCCTTGAGGTCTATGGATCCATTTGATATTGCAGATGAGAAATGTTTCAGTACTGAGCTCGAGTGTAGGCCATCTCTGACCTCATCCTTGTATTTCTCACCACTCTGTGTACTTGTATGTATTTTTAAGTGTTATTTCTTCCTAAGTTCGGGGCCACCTTTAATAGGATCAAAAGGATGAATGTCTCCTTTAAATTTGCAGTGGATCAATAACTCGGGTGCCATTTGGGAGCAAGTACAAGAAATTTTACTTGCTTATCCACTTACGTTTTACACTTACGTCAAAGACACAGAGAACACAATATGTCCGTACCTTATAGAGTGCAAATGTCCGAACAGAATACGTTGCTAGTTCCACCATGTCCAATAAGGTGACCTGAATCATTCCATATGTTTCTGTGCCACGGCATGGCCAATACTGATCGCATTTCACCTATAGAAAAACATATCACATGATTAAGAATGTTCAAAGACCAGGGGAGCTGGAGGAAGGGGATTGTTATCAGTAATTAACAGAGTTTGATTAAACTGCAGTTATATCTAACATTTTAGAACTTACATTTATGACAAAAGCCATGTAAAGAAAATACAAACATCTACAGTGGACACATAAAAAGACACCATTATTGTGAGTGTTTAATGCTATGATGTATATCCCATACAGTACAAGAGTCCATGTATTTACAGGTGTTAACATGGACACACAGATACGCTATAAAGGACCACACATTTGTGTCGATGATTTAGTCCCATCTATCCAGTACATATTGAATGCTTTAAGGCTACTCAGTGATTTTAAAAAATGTTTGAGTGTGCTACTGTATGGATTAGGCCCTTAAAGAAATACTTTGTAATTTTTTTAAAACAAAATGTGGATGTCACTAGCAAGGCAAGAATTTATTGTCCATCCCTATTTGATCTTGAGAAGATGCTGATGAGTTACATTCTACAACTGCTACAGTCCATCTGGTGTAGATACAGTACTGTTTAGGAGTGAGTTCCAGGATTTTGACCTGAAGGACAGTGAAGAAACGGCGATGTATTTCCAAGTCAGGATGACGAGAGAATTGGAGGGGACCTTGCCAGTGGGGCATTCCCATGATCTTGCTGGTCTTGTTCTTCTGGGCAGTGCAGATTGCAGGTTAGCCTTGGTGAGTTGTTATCATGCATCTTGCAGATGGTACACACTGCAGTCATGATGTGTCAGTGGTGAAGGGAGCAAATGCTTAAGGTGATGGACAGGTTGCCAAGCTAGTGAGCCACTTCATCTTGGATGGTGCCGAGCTTCTTTTTGGAGCAGTACTTGCCAGGCTAGTGAAGAGTATTTCATTACACTCCTGCCTTGTGCCTTGCAGATAGTGGAAAGGTTCTGGGCTGTCAGAAAGTGGGTTACTTGCTGCAGAATATCCAGCCTTTGATCTGCTCAGTATTGGTCCTATCAAGTTTCTGGTCAGTAGTGAGCCCCAGGATGTTTATCCCATTGAATGTCAAGGGGAGATGGTTTGATTGTTTCTTGTTGGGGATGGTCATTATCTGGTAATATTTGGTGCAAGTCTTTTGCATTTGGGCATGCGCTATTAGTATTGGAGGAGTTGCAAATGGAACTAAGTACCCTCATTTCAGGTCTTATGATGGAGGGAAGGTCATTGATGAAGGAGCTCAAGACGTTGTACTTAGCATACTGCCATGAGCAACTCTTGCAGCAACATCTTGAGGCTGAGATAATTGGTATCTGACAACCATAACCATCTCTCTTTGTGTTTTGGATGACCCCAGCCAATGGCGGTTTCTCCCCGATTCCCGATGACTTCAAATTACGAGGGCTCCCTGTGTCACACTCGATCAAATGGTATATTGTCACTCTCAGATCACCTCTGGGATCTAGTTCTTATGCCCATATTTGGACCAAGGCTGTAATGAGATCAGGAGGTAAATGATCCTGGTGGAACTCAAACTGAGCATTAGTGAGCAGGTTATAGGTGAGTAAGTGCCACTTGAAAGCATTGCCGATAACACCTTCCATCATTTTGTTGATGATTGCCATTTCATGGTTTAGTTTCAATTACAATAGCTAGATTAGATTTGTCCTGCATCCTGTGGACAGGACAAACCCAAATAATTTCCCACTTTGACAGATAAATGCCAGTGTTGCGCTGGAACATCGTGGCTAGGGGCGCAGATAGATCTGGAGAACTATAGCCAGGATGTTATCAAAGCTCATGACATTTACTGCATTTCGTGCACCCAGTTGTTATTTGATAACAGATGGAGTATTCAAACAACAAAGATGTTGTTCTGTTTACATTTGATATTCTTGTGAATTGTCCTGATCAGTGCAAGATGAACAGCTTCGACAACATGTATTTTTTCAACAATACTCAAGTTCTGTACTACCAAATGACTATTGTTAACCTGCAACAATTAGTTTATTGTGCATTTATAGTAGCATCAGCAAGTATAACTTCTTTACAAATGTGTTGTGACAGGTCTACAGATGGGCAACAGAGAATAAACAAACATAGGCAGAAAGAGCCCGCACATTTCACAAGCAATAATTAAATCTTAGTCATTTTTGTCTGTGGTTGTGGGTATTCACAAGACACATTGGCCGGATTTCTCCACCTCCCCTGCAGCTGGGATTCTCCAGTCCTGCTGCAGTGAATGGGGTTTTGGCTGAGTGCCAAATTCTCTGTTCTCGCTGGCATCAGTGGCGGGGCGAACAAGTTTGGAAAATCCCTGCCATTGAATCTCTGCATTGAACATGCAATAATCAGGCTGACATTCAAACAATGAAGGAAGCAGGCAGTGTGATGTACACTGAGCTGAATGTTGTCTAATCCTGCACAACGGGTACAAAAGAGCATCACAACCTACAGTGACAGAACATTTCTTGCAGAATATAAACTGCTAGGTAGACTGTCTCATTCAGAAAAATAATCTCAACCAAAAGGAAGGAAGAGAATATTTAATGAAAATACAGGAGGTTGGAGTGATTTGGAAGATTTAAGAATTGTGAATGTTCCAAAGTGAGGAGTTCATTGATCTGGCAGAGCAACAAGACACTTGCACTTCTTGAATTGTGTGAGTGAAGCCAGGGAACTACAGACTAGCGAGTCTCACATTTTTGGTTGGGAAACTACTGGGGAGGATTCTGAAGGAGAGAATCTATTTCCATTTGGAGAGGTGAGGTTTGATCAGGGATAGTCAGCATGATTTTGTCAGATGGGGGTCATCCCTAACAAATTTGATTGAATTTCTTGAGCATGTAACGAAGTATGTGGATGAGGGTAGTGCAGTTGATGTAGTTTACATGGATTTCAGCGAAGTCCCACATGGGAGACTTAGTAAGAAGGCAAATGCACATGGGATACAGGGTGATCTGATATGGTGGATTCATAATTGGCTTAGCGGGAGGAGACAGAGGGTGATGACAGACAGCTGCTTCAGTGACTGGGGGCCAGTGACAAGTGGCATACCACAGGGATCCGTGCTGGACCCCCTATTGTTCGTCATTTATATAAATGACATAGATGACTGTGGGGGTTAGGATCAGTAAGTTTGCGGATGACACAAAGATTGGCCAGGCGGTTAACAGTGAGGTTGAGTGTCTTGGGTTACAGAAAGATATAGACGAGGTGGTCAAATGGGCGGATAAGTGGCAGATGGAATTTAACCCTGAAATGTGTGAGGTGATACACTTTGGAAGGAGTAATTTGACAAGGCAGGATACTATGAAAGGTCTGACACTGGGAAGTTCTGAAGAACACAGGGACCTTGGTGTGTTTGTCCATAGATCTCTGAAGGTGGAAAGGCAGGTTAATAGGGTTGTGAAAAAGGCATATGGCACACTTATCTTTATCAATCAGGACATAGATTACAAAAGCAGAGAGGTCATGATGGAGTTGTATAGAACTTTGGTGAGGCCACAGCTGGAGTGCTGTGTGCAGTTCAAGTCGCCACATTACAGGAAGGATGTGATCGCACTGGAATGGGTGGAGAGAAGATTCACCAGGATGTTGCCTGGGATGGAACATTTAAGTTATAAAGAGAGGTTAGATAGGCTTGGGTTGTTTTCTCTGGAGCAGAGAAGACTGAGGGGCGACCTGATTGAGATGTTCAAGATTATGAGGGGCATGGACAGGGAGCAGCTGTTCCCCTTAGTTGAAGGCCAGTTTTTATTCCCAAAGAGATCTTAATCACTAATAACTGCAACTCATTATTCAGCAGGAATTTCACAGTAGAAGTAAAAAATGGATTTAAATGAGCTTAAAGGCAAGGACATCAAATTATAACTCAAATTAAGTAAATCCAAATCAAACATATTTAGCAACTTCAATCAGACATGTTAAAATCTAAATATTTGCTCTATGGCCTAGATTTTCAAAAAATCATAGGAAACTCTGCCTTATCTAAAATGGTGCGAGACGCAGATCTGAAAATCCCTAACCACCTCCCCCATTTCTGACAGATTCTGGTCCTGTGAGTACAGAAACAGGTAGAATGTGGCTCACTTATGGTGGGAACCTGAATCTAGCAGGGCCATTTGAACTCTGCTGATTATACGTTTTCAATTCCACAATGTGAGAGTGATGATTGTTTCAAAAGAAAAATCGTGCTTATAGTTTTAGTAACTGTTTGTTGACATTAGCCTAAGTGCTATAATTATAGCATCATTATTGCTTGATTGCTTCTACAACCTGCCATTATCACAGCAGGGGGCTGCATGTTTACACTCTGATTGACAACTCAATGAGGTTAAGAGATTAGCTGTTTTTGATGTGGGGATACACATAAATGTTCATTTTTATAAGAAATTAGGTATTTGAGAGGATTTAAGTGTACTGAATGAGTTTTTATTAATGAGTGCGCTTTCATGTGGGTAGGTTTGTAATAGATACTTAGAACTTTATTTAATTTCATCTCAGCATGGCTCCAGAGGTAGATTTCTAAGCAGCCACCTCTGAACTTAGCAGCTTTTTCTGAAACTATTTTCAGCTGCGCAGGTATGTCTCCAGCACACACTTCTCCTATCCCCCCAATAAAGATCCCACAATTCACGGAATCATAATCCTTACAGTGCAGGAGGAGACCATTCAGCCCATTGAGCCTGCAACATTCCCACCCAGACCTTATTCCTGTAATCCATCGCATTTACCTCGTTAATCTTCATGACACTAAGGGACAATTTAGCACGGCCAATCTATCTAACCAGCACATCTTTGGAGTGTGGGAGGAAACCGGAGCACCCGGAGGAAACGCATGCAGACATGGGGAGAACGTGCAAACTCCACACAGACAGACACCCGAGGTCAGTTTGAACCCAGGTCCCTGCTGCTGAGAGGCAGCAGTGCTAACCACAGTGCCACCCTGCCGCCCAATTTAGGCCACCTTTTCCAGAGGCAAGCTTGCAGAGTTGAGACACTTTCTGACTATGCTCACCTGTCCTAGGAGTGAATATCTAGGCCCATATGTCAGACAGGTTTGGGCGGCACTGTTACTACTAAGAAGTTAACAATCAAATAAAACAGTAACTTAAAAAATAACCAGTACAATAAAATGACCACACTGCACCGATATAAACTGGATAGGCAACATGAGGTGACACAGTAACAATTATCAACACTCTTGCTGTATGAACGATGGAGCATATAGGTCACCATTTTTCATTAATAGGTAGAGAATGCCAGTGCTCCCTCAATGTTAGGCTGCGCTGCAAATCGATGAGGAATGTTTGCCATTTTTTTCCTATTACAAACATTGCTCCAGATCATATCATTTCCTCCAACTGACGTAGTAAGTTCATAAGGGACTCATTTGCCTTGCATGTAGAACTTACTACTTATAACACTTTTCCTGTCACATTTTGCAGGCATCATCCATATTATAAAACAGCATATCCTCCAAATGTCATTGAAAATCGGTAACTTTTTGTATTTCACGCATAATGAATCCCTTGTGGTTTGTGCAAGGCGAGTCACAGGACAGACTCTTTGGGTACGAGGCTGCAGAGCGGAAAAGAATAGGAATGTCACAACAGGTGTTGACCCCATATAGCCCCATACCTCATGGTTGCTGCTTCACGTATGTGTTCTTTTCACAGCAACCAACTTATTTAAAGCAGTGCTGTCCAACTCACTCACCACTTGTGATGAATCAGCCATAGACATGTGGCGAATTGATCATTTTTAGAACCACACAAAACTGAGTGAGATTAATGTTGCAATGGTGGATGCGAGTACAGGTGATACCTCGCTAGACTGCTCATTTTTCTATCCATCCCTCATTGAACAAGAAAAATCAACTATGTTGATGTTAGACAGTCAAACCGTGACTATGTATGTCAGAATATCATTCAGTTGTCAGATTTCTAGTGACCTGGAAGCTGAAAGAGCATTTGCTTAATGAAGCAAGAAAAAATATCCACAATTTGTTACTTTTTCTATTCCTGTTTTCTCTGGATACTGTAGTGTACAGTACATCTTTATGGCTTGTCTATAATAATCATTCTACAACATTCTTCTTTAAAAAATGTAATGCCAAGGATTACAAAAATGTAATGCAAAGCAAGCTAGTTGGCTTTATTGATAACTGTCAATTTGCCAATGTTGGAGTATGTGTGCGTGCATGAAACGGCACAAAGCTCACCCGGTAAAAGGGAATGTTATGCGGACAAAGAACAAAGAACAGTACAGCACAGGAAACAGGCCCTTCGGCCCTCCAAGCCTGTGCCGCTCCTTGGTCCAACTAGACCAATTGTTCGTATCCCTCCATTCCCAGGCTGCTCATGTGACTATCCAGGTAAGTCTTAAACGATGTCAGCGTGCCTGCCTCCACCACCCTACTTGGCAGCGCATTCCAGGCCCCCACCACCCTCTGTGTAAAAAACATCCCTCTAATATCGGAGTTATACTTCGCCCCTCTCACCTTGAGCCCGTGAACCCTCGTGAACCTCACTTCTGATCTGGGAAAAAGCTTCCCACCGTTCACCCTATCTATCCCCTTCACAATCTTGTACACCTCTATTAGATCTCCCCTCATTCTCCGTCTTTCCAGGGAGAACAACCCCAGTTTACCCAATCTCTCCTCATAGCTAAGACCCTCCATACCAGGCAACATCCTGGTAAACCTTCTCTGCACTCTCTCTAACGCCTCCACGTCCTTCTGGTAGTGCGGCGACCAGAACTGGACGCAGTACTCCAAATGTGGCCTAACCAGCGTTCTATACAGCTGCATCATCAGACTCCAGCTTTTATACTGAAAGGAAGCCCGTACACCAACTCAATGGTCATTGCAAGGGCAATAACTGCAACATATTTTGTGTGTAAAAGATAGAACAGTTAATCTAAAAGAACTAATATGTTATGTGCAACAACATAATGAAGTTTGTTTGAGTTCATGCTTGCTTTATTATTGAAGGGGTTGAAATCATAGAATGCAGTGGAGTTTCCCTGTGAATTAAGTACAGCACAGTTCCTTGGGAAGCTGCTGTGGAGATGTTTCAGTGCAGTTCCCACACTTGCAGATGGGCAGCATAAACAAGCTGACCAAGGGACAGAGGGTGCAAACCCTGATAACCACAAAGTAGTAGCCATAACAGCAGGTGTGGATGTTTGGGTGGTGTAACCATGTAGTGGTACCTACATAGCACGTTAGTAATTAATCATTATAATTAGACAAGCATATAGAGGCTGTAACTGCTTAACTATATTCACCTGACAAATGAAATAATCAGAACTATTAGTTGTAATTGGATATCAATGACTTCAGAACAAAAGTATACTTGTGATTGGTATCTGCAAATTACTTGTGACATAAGCAAAGATATAATTGTGTATACCACGTATCACTCTCTGTATGCACATTGTGGATGGTGGACTTCCTCACTACAGCTTGAATAAAAAGCCAACTTAAAACTCTGAAAGCTTTGCCTATAGAAAGTGCAAAGTATGCATTCGCCAGATAGCAGCAAAATTCCATATCAATTATGAAATTGTTTTTCAACACTATGCACTGTTAAAATCTTTACATAAGAACAAAAGGGAGAGATGAAGAAAAGATCAGTGTCCCAGAGTTCAGAAACAGGAATGTCGAAGTAGAACCTCGCTGTATGTAGCATTGCTGTATTAAATTTATATTTCTTTGCGATAAGTAATAAACTTGATTAAAGAACACGAGTCTGTACCTTGTAGGCAAGAACTGGTCAAGACCCTTGAATGAAATGGATTGGGTATCCTCTGTGCCTTGCAGATGATCATACCTGGGGGGTTTTTCTTTCTGTAGTATCTTATAATGCCTCTAAATGATAATATAATTAGATCTGCAGAGCTACGCTGTGAAGCACTGTGATAGCAAGACCAGCGTTTGGAAGGACAGCAGTCCAATTGCTGTCAAAATTCTTTTGGGGAATCCAGCAACACAGAATCGTCTAACTGAAGAAGTTGGCTTTGTTTAGTTGGGAGCTGATGCTTTTTGCAAAACCTCTGAGGTTGGAGTAACAGAGAGTGCTGCATGGCTGTCAATCAAAGGTGAAATGTGTGCTTTTGGCAAGCTGGGGCAGGGCAACAACATCCAAATGTGTTTAGTCTTCACCTTAACAGATCTGTCAAAATGACAATTCGGATAGCGCAACTAGCATAAAAGGAGAGAATTTGCAAGAGGTTGGCCATGAGCCCAAGGATTATTAAATTCTAAGTTCACGCTTGAAGAAATTTGATTTAAAAAAAAGTGTACTTTGTCAGAAACAGAACACTTCAGTGAATGGATCGTCACCACCCGCTGAGTGTACGTACAGCAGCCATTTAGATGGGCTGTTAACTATATTTAAATAATATATTCAGCCTTGCGCCTGAAATGGACATGAGGCTAACCTCGCCGGATATCCGGTGCCGGTAAGATCAAGAGAGGCAAGAAATCGGGCGCAAACCTACTGGTTCATCCCACCCATCAGCCAGCGGGGGATGATAAGGTCGCCCCCGATGTGTTTACACTGTTCAGTAAGAATTGCAGCTCAGAAGGTTGCTTTGCTTTGGGGGTCATAGAGGTTTACAGCTACAATTTAAAGCAACGAGTTAAAGTTACAATTAGTTTAAAAGCCGTCATGAAGATAGGTGGCAATAAGAAGGTTCTAGAGTTTCAAAAGTCCCAGGAGCTAATTGATACTCTGTGCAGTTAGAGCTGGGGGGGGGGGGGGGGGGCTGAGAAGGTGGCAGAAGGTCCTCATTTCTGTGGTAGAAAGGATTGGGACTCAAAAGGCAGCCTAGGAGCCATTTATAGCTTGGTGTAGCTGGAGAGAAATCCAGTTTATGGACCTGGAGGCAGTCTGAGTGGCAGGAATTGATTTGTGCCATGACTAACCTTTCGAAGTATTTCACAATGATGGATGTCAGAGCCACCAGATAACAGTCATCAAGGCACGGTGCCTGGCTTTTCTTTGGTACTGGGATGATGGCCGTCTTCTTGAAACAGGTACGGACCTTGTAGTGGGTTGGTTTTCATAGCGAGAGGATTTGAGTATCGGGATAGGGATGTTTTGCTGCAATTGTATAGGGCGTTGGTGAGGCCACACCTGGAGTGCTGTGTGCAGTTTTGGTGTCCTTATCTGAGGAAGGATGTCCTTGCTATAGAGGGAGTACAGCAAGGTTTACCAGGCTGATTCCTGGGATGGCAGGACTGTCAAATGAGGAGAGACAATGTCAGGAAGGATTATATTCACTGGAGTTTAGAAGAGTGAGAGGGAACCTCATAGAAACTTTCAAAATCCCAACAGGGTTAGACAAGGTAGATTCAGAAAGAATGCTCCCAATGGTGGGGGAGTCCAGAATGAAGGGTCATAGTTTGAGGATAAGGGGTAAACCTTTTAGAACTGAGATGAGAGAAATCTCTTCACCCAGAGGGTGGTGAATATGTGGAATTCACTACCACAGAATGTAGATAAGGCCAAAATTTCTGATTTCAAGAAGAAATTAGATATAGCTCTCAGGGCTAAAGGGATCAAGGAATAGGGGAAAAGAAGGGATCAGGATATTGAATTTGATGATTAGCCATGATCAAAATGAATGGTGGAGAAGACTCGAAGGGCAGAATGGTCTCCTCCTGCTTCTAGTTTCTACCCTCCCAAAAGATATTGTTACATAATTTGTGTATTTAAACCAACTCCCAGACATGGCAGAAATAGTGTGAAGGCTCTGAGGAGAGATGGATATATATCTCATGTACGCATGCTGTTTGCAATGACAGTGCTATCTTCCTCTGGCAGGTCATCTTTGAGAGTGTCACTAGCAAAGTTTTATGCCAACTGTAAGGAATGCTTTTTCCTGCTTATGCACAACAATGTTTTGTTTTATTAAACCCATAAAAATTCATGAGGAAGTTGACAATGCTTTCAGGACATTTTTGGTAAGTTAAACTCACACAAGTAGAAGCTTCACTTGTGTTAATCAAGTATTATATTTCTTCAGTAAAGTTAGAGAAATATATTTTTCTGCACCTTCCAGTTTACAGTGTACCCACACTTGGGGAAATGTAAATATGACCAGGAAATGTAAATATGAACAGTGAAAACACAGTAGATATTATTTTACTTGAAAACTTTGCTGCATAACTAAGTCCCTGGGGTCTTACACCAAAAGTAGCTACATAAAACATAAAATTGACTGTGCAAAGCATAAGTTAGCATCCATGAATAAACATTTGTTAGATTTTTAAAAAATTCTTTGTTTTGCAGGTACAGTAGTATAGTTTAAGAATCATTTACATTAAAAAATTCATTCGCTTCTTCATTTGCATTTTATAATTAAGTTCTGAAAAATAGAGCACCATACCAGGTGGCAAATTATTCTGGTGTTCAGTATATTAGACTGTAACACAGGATTGAGTACCTCACCCTTCTCAGTACAGACACTGGCCGTCTGTGTAGGGTTGACAGTGATTTAAAACGGATCTGCATGTGGTGAAACGTGCAGCTTGTGAGAGCAGCAGCAGGTACTTGCTTCAGGAACAGTTCAGGCGAGAGTTTGACAGAGGTTAAGGTCCTTTTGCAGCTCTGCTGTTGATTTCAGTGGCAGAGCTACAAACAGGAAAATGACTGGCGCTAAAATGAAGTTAGAAAAGATATTGGAAAGTGTGCCAAGAGTTTTTGGCTCTATGGTGAAAGTAATGAGAAGTCCACGTACCTTGCATGACACTCAGCTGTCTATTTTGGAGAACATGGCTAGCTCCAAGGGCAATGCAGTCTGTTCTTTGCAAAAGGTGTTAATGACACAAACTTTTTCAGAAACTCTGGGGTCCATCTTGGAGAGACAGATGTCCATCTTGGTCAAATTGGTGGATTGAATAGGACATTCAAGGGCTAATTTTCTGCAGTCTGCTTTCCTCTGAATTAGTGGAAAGTGCTAATCTCCAGCATCATAAGAGCCTCAAATGGGAGCAGCACTTCCAATCTCTCAGCATCCTCAGCCAATGTTCACAATGGTGCCAGGAAGAGTGAAGTCAGTTTGTCTGGATTGACCTGGTAGCATCTGAAGTGCAGCAGATTGCGGTCCTTGCAAGCTTAGACATGGGTCACAAGCATCTCAAGGATCCCAACATGAGCGGCCTTCAATAGCTTTGCTGAGACCAATGGAGGAGTGCCTCTCAGGAGCAGTCAAGTTAGGAAACTTTCTTCTATGAAAGGCAGCATGTGTTGTTACTTGGGTGAGAAAGGAATAGAAGTCAATTACTGTATTTGATCTTCCTCATTATAAGGCTGCTGCTGCTCCTTTACTTCCTCTACCTGGGAATAATAACACCCATGAAAAGCAGAGTTTGAGCATCCTGAAGCCATTTAATGCAAAACTGTCAGGATCTAGAAACTCTCCAGGCAATCGAAATGGCACAGAAATCCTTTGGTTCAATTAGCTGCAGCTGAGTGCCTCTTTAAATACTGCTTCAGTCGCTCGGAGAGGCCACTTAATTTCACTGGTGGGTTAGGCGCTGTAATTTTGAGTGAAAATGGCTCCAAGGTCCTAATTGCATAAAATACACTGATTTGCACGTACTCACAAAGCACCAACCTGTTTCTGTCAGCCTCAGCCACCCAAAATAGCCGCACAGATAAAACAGCAGCCAACAGGAAAGCTAGTGACAGACAGCATGGTTTTGTAAGAGGGAGGTCGTGCCTTACAAATTTGGTGGAGTTTTTTGAGGAAGTGACAAAAACGGTTGATGAAGGGCCGTGGATGTCCTCTATATGGATTTCAGTAAGGCATTTGACAAAGTCCCACATGGCAGGTTGGTTAAGAAGGTTAAGGCTCATGGGATACAAGGAGAAGTGGCTAGATGGGTGGAGAACTGGCTTGGCTATAGGAGACAGAGGGTAATGGTCGAAGGGTCTTTTTCCGGCTGGAGGTCTGTGACCAGTGGTGTTCCGCAGGGCTCTGTACTGGGACCTCTGCTATTTGTGATATATATAAATGATTTGGAAGAAGGTGTAACTGGTGTAATCAGCAAGTTTGCGGATGACACGAAGATGGCTGGAATTGCGGATAGCGAAGAGCATTGTCGGGCAATACAGCAGGATATAGATAGGCTGGAAAATTGGGCGGAGAGGTGGCAGATGGAGTTTAATCCGGATAAATGTGAAGTGATGCATTTTGGAAGAAATAATGTAGGGAGGAGTTATACAATAAATGGCAGAGTCATCAGGAGTATAGAAACACAGAGGGACCTAGGTGTGCAAGTCCACAAATCCTTGAAGGTGGCAACACAGGTGGAGAAGGTGGTGAAGAAGGCATATGGTATGCTTGCCTTTATAGGACGGGGTATAGAGTATAAAAGCTGGAGTCTGATGATGCAGCTGTATAGAACGCTGGTTAGGCCACATTTGGAGTACTGCGTCCAGTTCTGGTCGCCGCACTACCAGAAGGACGTGGAGGCATTGGAGAGAGTGCAGAGAAGGTTTACCAGGATGTTGCCTGGTATGGAGGGTCTTAGCTATGAGGAGAGATTGGGTAGACTGGGGTTGTTCTCCTTGGAAAGACGGAGAATGAGGGGAGATCTAATAGAGATATACAAGATTATGAAGGGTATAGATAGGGTGAACAGTGGGAAGCTTTTTCCCAGGTCGGAGGTGACGATCACGAGGGGTCACGGGCTCAAGCTGAGAGGGGCGAGGTATAACTCAGACATCAGAGGGACGTTTTTTACACAGAGGGTGGTGGGGGCCTGGAATGCGCTGCCAAGTAGGGTGGCAGAGGCAGGCACGCTGACATCGTTTAAGACTTACCTGGATAGTCACATGAGCAGCCTGGGAATGGAGGGATACAAACGATTGGTCTAGTTGGACCAAGGAGCGGCACAGGCTTGGAGGGCCGAAGGGCCTGTTTCCTGTGCTGTACTGTTCTTTGTTCTCTACAATGATTTTGACTGCACCATCCTTCCCATTAGACAGGCAGGATTAAAATTGCCTGTTGAATATCATACACTATATGACAAATCAATTCCATATTGGTATAGCAGTCTTTAAATAATATTTTAAAGAAAAACATTACAAAGAATTATCTTTTAGATGCACTTCAAAGAGCTTGCTCTCAAAGAACTGTACTTAAAATTCAGTTTCATTGAGGCAAACGCACTGTGAATCTGTTTCCTCACTTTTCTAATTTCACCATTTCTCTCACAAACATTGCATGAAAGAGGACTACATGTTCTGACAAGGAGAGAATATTCAGAATTTGCAGTTACAGGAAAAGATTAATGAGGCTCTATGTTTCACTTCAAGTGCGAACAGTGAAACAAGGAGCTTAATGCAACATCAATAAGTCTCCACTTTCTAATTGAAATGTGGTTCTGCCATGGATTTCTGCAGCTTGACTGCAGTGTCAGTGAAAAAGGAGAAGACCTTGTTACAACACCCATCACACTCAACTTAATTTTCCTTCCCCAATTCCCACTGCTTATTCTAGGCAACAAAACATGAGTTTGAGACACTGGTTCTTGTTTGACCTTGAAAGGCTTTAATGACAATATTTTGAATAGATAGCATCATTTTTTGTGATGGTTTAACAAAATTATTAGGAGCAATTCATCTTAAATATTTTAACTATTGGGTGTTTTGTGAAACAAAATGCATGGTTCACACCTCTAAAGTTGGAGATTTGAGTATCATAAATTATTCAAGCATCAATCTCACATTACCCAAGGTTTCCTGTACCTTACCTCTAATTTTCTCCAGAAGAAATCAACAACAAAAGTCCTATGTTGCTTCTCATGCAAACAAGCATCACTCCCACTGCAGGCTAGACTAACCAATAAGACATGCCAATAGACTTATATAGGGTACATTAAGCTATGTCTCTTTCATGTTACTTAATCGCAGGAAAGGAATCAATTTTTGTGTTGAGTTTTGTTCTCTGTATTTCTGCAACAGAATCCACAGCCAGTTTACTGGCTGAATTGGTTAAACTGGTTAAATTGGATATCACATCATGAAAACACATGGTACCATGTCAAATTCAAGAAACATATGATAGGTATTTTAAGTCAATGAGACAGAGAATGCAGTTATTCACCTATTTCTGCACTGTATCTAAACAAAAACACAGATTACTTATAGATATGGAGAGTTTTCAAAAAGTAGCAATTTTAATGACAGAACTGTGTAGCTGCTTTAAGACTTTCAACGTTCATAATACCAACAATTGGCCTACAAAATATTGGTCTTAAAAACTATTAATTGTGCTTAATCTTTGAATTTGTCAGCAGTCTCAAGGCTGAAATGCACATTTTTCCTAAAAGCAACGCAGATACGTTCTGGCTTCATAACAGTAGAAATGCCCATAAGTCAGCCTGATGGAGAGCCCAATGGTGATCACTGACACCAATGCAGGAGAAGGTATACTGATCACCAAGGGATTCCCCCAAGGTTGTACTCGCCTTGTTGCAACTGTCACAGTTCCCAATACCTCGTGAGCGGGTTGGCTGTTCCCCCTCTATTCTGCCTGATTAAAAGCCAGAAGTCGGTGGAATGGAGTTGGTTGACACTCCTACATTTTTCTTTGGAATTAATCCCCTCACATACCCAATCCCACCTGCTTTCCCTTGTTAAAATTCCCCCCAATGTCTTATGTACAGGCTGGGTGCATTTCCTTTGTGTTACATTGTTGGAGACCTAATCAAATTAATCATCTTTAAAGGTACATCTCAAAAATGTCATGGGTCTTTTTATTGAATGTCAACAATGTTTTACAAAGTGTGAATTCAAAAGGAATAGGTGGTGAAACATCAATACCTGTTCCACAAGAGATGCTATGCTACTTATTTCCCTATTTTTACCTCAGGGCTCAAGCAGAGAGAATTGGTAAGTTTAAAAAAATGTCAGTTGGTGCTATTCAGTCATTGTTAAGAGGCTTAGCACCAAGCTCTCTGCGCACTCTATCACTCCATGATGTTAAGGATCTAAATGAGAGAAGATAAAGTTCCGGACACTTACGATATTAATCAGTCATTTTTACCCAGAGAAAAACCAAGTGTTTGCAATATTGTGTCTGGTGGCAATCCAATTCATGTTGAATTTATGCTGATTGCAGCTTTAAATCTATCAATTTAGTTTTATTAACTAAATCAATAATGTACTAAAATAGATTTCCGTTGTCCTGAGTATGCATTATTTGAGGATGTTAAAGGCTATTAATATACATTATGACAACATATACCACTGCATCATTGACTACAGAATGAATGTTCATTGCTTTCTGATCATTAGTTTGGCTAATAAATGACTACTTGCTCTTTATCTGCATAACGCATCTTTAAATTCTGAACTTCTTTCAGCATGATTTCATCAAATGACAATGGTGATTTTTTTTCTTGTGGCGCCCAGCAGCAGTTAGTAAAGTGAACTTGGCTAGAGGTTGTTATGTCCCCTTGTGTGTTTTGCTGCATCAGCTAATTTTAAACTGTTGCAACAGCATTAAAAATGTCACCTTCAAAAATGATTTCAATCTGCATCAGTGCTGAAAATGAACAGGGATTTTGTGCACACAACTATTCCTTTCCTTTTATGTGGCTTTTATCCCGTATAAAGTAAAGTAAATCATTGCAAAGCTGGTTAGCAATCTCAAGAAAAGGAAAGGATTGTCTTGGATGGGTGAAGAACAATTTAAGAATTCAGCAGAAACTTGACTTTAAATGTGTACAGTGGTCAAAAATTAACTTCCCATGACTGGTTTAATGGGATATACTCAAGTCTGGGTGGACAGGTCAGAATTACATTCCTCAATCATAGAATTTGACAAGACTACCACAACTTGTGTTTAGTAGAAATGGACAGCCAAACCAACATTGATTACAGATAAATTAAGAAAAGCAAATTAAATATATGTGCATATACTTAAGTTGTCATTTTCAGCCGAAGGTCCGTTTCAGAAATTGCTGCTCCTTATGGTGAAGTGTTTTGCTGCTTTTCAAGTTTCAGATTATAATGCGATAGTAATGGCAAAAACTAGAAGACCAGAACGTATTCACTTTTTATGGACTTGACCAGTAATTTACAAAACAAAGGTTTAACTTGGGAAAGTGACAAAGTGCAGTTGAATCCATAATAAAGTTCTCTCCAAAAATATGACTTTGTTTCTTTGTAAACTAATTGATGAGGTTCCTAAAATGACCTACCAAGCAATAGAAAAGTCAAAAAGAAACTATCCACCTGGCATCGATCTTGGCACCAAAAACAACAAGGCACATCTAGTCCTTCTGACCTCTGCAAACCCCTCCTTAGTAAAATCTGGGGCTACATACCAAAATTGGGACAGCTGCCCCACAGACTAGTCAAACAACAGTCTAGCATAGTCTTACTCTCAGAACTCACCATATAGTCAATGTCACAGACACCATCATGACCATGCCTCTGTATGTCTTGTCCCACTGGCAGGACAGCCAGTGATACATAATTGGAAGCTATCTTGGGAGTCCTCAACATTGACGTTGAAACTCACGTAATCACCTGGCATCAGGCCACATACAGGCAAGGAAATCTCTAACTGATTCTCACTTACAATCCTCCCTAAGCTGCTGAATTAGTTATTCTCCATGCTGAACAGTACTTGGAAGAGTAACTAGGGTGCAAAGGACACAGAATCTACTCTGGGTTGGGGTCTTTAATGTTCACCATTAAGAATGGCTCAGTAGCTCCATTACTAACTGTGCCAACTGAGTCCTGAGGATTTAACTGCCCGACAGGGCTTTTGGCAGGTGGTGAGGGAAAGGGGGAAAACCTACTAGACCTGGACCTTATCAATCTACTTGCCACAAATACATCTGTCCATGACAGTATAGTTAGAAGTGATCTCCACAGATGAAATCCAGAGTGGACACTGAGCACACCCTCCATTGCATTGTGTGAGATTACTACTGTGCTGAACAAGGTAGATTCAGAACAGATCTAGCAGCTCATATCTTGGCATCCATGAATGCTATGGACCAGCAATAGCAGCAGAATAGTATTCAACTACAATCTGTAACTCATGGCCCAGCATATCCCTCTCTCTACCAATATCTTAAGCCAAAGAATCAACCTTGTTTCAATGAAGGTTGCAGGAGGTCATCCCAAGTACACCTGACACACCTAAAAATGAGCTGTCAACCTGGAAACAGCCCTTAGCTCGAGGTGCCAGATGGATGATTTTGGCCTCCTCCCAAGGTTCCCAGCATCACCAATGTGTCTTCAGTCAATTTGATTCACTCCACATATCAAGAAATGGCTATAGGCACTGGATACTGCTATGGATTCTGACAAAGTTTTGGCAATAGTACTGAAGACTTGTGCTCCAGAATCAGCTGCACTCCCAGCAAAGTTACAACATTCATGTCTACCCAACAATGTGGAAAATTGCTCTTTTATGTTCTGTCCACAAAAAGCAGGACAAATTCAACATTGTCATTTATCACCACCTCAGCCTCCTCTCAATCACCAAAGTGGTGGAATATGTTGTCGACAGGGCTATAGGGTGGCACGGTGGCACAATGGTTAGCACTGCTGTCTCACAGCGCCAAAAACCCGGGTTCAATTCCCAGCTTGGGTTACTGTCTATGTGGAGTTTGCATGTTCTTCCCGTGTCTGCTTGGGTTTCCTCCAAGTGCTTCGGTTTCCTCCCACAGTCCGAAAAATGTGCTGCTGAGATGCATCGGCCATGCTAAATTCTCTCTCAGCGTACCCAAACAGGCGCCAGAGTATGGCGACTAGGGGATTTGTACAGTAACTTCATTGCAGTGTTAATGTAAGCCTACTTGTGACACTGATAAATAAAAACTTTTTAAAAAACTTACCAAGAAGCACTTACACAGCAATAACCTGCTAACTAATGCTCAGTTTGGGTTGCACTAGAGTTACTCCGCTCCTGACCTCATTACTTGGTTTGAATACGGATAAAACTGCACTGGCAACATTTGACCATATATGGCATCAAGAAGCCTTAGCAAATTTGAAGTTGCTGGAAGCCAATCATCTTAGTCCCAAGACATTGCTGCAGGAGTTCCTTCAGGTGGTGTCTGAGGCCCAACCATCTTCAGCTGCTTCATCAATGATCTTCCCTCCATTAAAAGGTCAGAAGTGGGGAAGTTGGCTGATGATTGTAAAATACTCAGGACCATTTGCAAATCCTCAGATTCTGAAGCAGTCTGTTCTCACGTGCAGCAAGACTTAGACTTGGGCTGACAGATGGCAAGTGACATTCATGCCACACAAGTGCAGGGCCATCTCCAACAAGAGAGAATCTAACCATCTCACCTTGATATCAACAGCATGGCCATTGCTAAATTCCCCCAGCATCATCCTGAGGGTTATCATTGACCAGAAACTGAACTAGACAGCCATATAAATACTACAGCTACAAAAACAAGTCAGAGGCTGGGAATTCTGCAGGGAGTTACCCACCTCCTGACTCCCCAAACTCTGCCCACCATTTACAAGCTACAAGTCAGGAGTGTGATGGAATACTCTCCACTTTAATGAATGCTGGGCCCAACAATATTCGTGAAGCTCAACACAGTCTAGCACAAGGCAGGTCACTTAATCGGTGCCCCAGTCACCACCTTAAACATTCACTCCCTCCACCACTGACAAAAAGTTGCAGCACTACGTACTTTATACAAGATGCATTGCAGCCATTCACCAAGGCTCCTTCAACAGCACCTTTGAAACGTGCGGACCCTGTCACCTAGAAAGGTACGGGCAGGAGGTCCATGGGAACAGCACCACCTGCATGTTTTGCTCAAACCACACACTATCTTACTTGGAACTACACCATTTTCCGTTCACTGTCACTAGATCACAATCCTGGAACTCCATTTTTAACAGCACTGTGTACCTACACAACATGGACTGCATGGTTTGAGAAGGCTGCTCGACACTATCTTCTCAAGAATAATTAGAGATAGCAATGAATGTTGACTTGCTAGTGACGCGCCCATTGCATAGAAAAAAATCTGCAGACCCTTCTATCCAGCCACACATTTTATCAAAATATAATTAGAAAGGACATGTCAAATTAAATAACTGTGGTGATATTATTTAGTTATAGAACGATTATATTAAGGACGGCCTTTCAGTCCATCCTGCCTCTGCCAGTTTTTCCAGTCAGGTAGTTAATATTTGAAACATGATCTGTTAGCACTATAAATGAGATTTTGAATTACAGACCATATTAGTGTTATTCTTTAATAATCAAACATTAGCAGAATTTGTAGCAAGTACGCAGCCTGTTGTGCAACTGAGATATTGGAAATTTAAAATCTTTCAGTCTCCCAAACTCAAGACCCAATAGTCCACTATCATGGGATACTCGAACTAGATCCCAGATAATCAAAGTCAATTGCAGAGAGCTTCGGGCCAAGGCATATGATGCAATATCGATTACCACAGTGACAATGAGCTGCTCAAAGCTCCCACTTCGATCAATCCTCCGAGTACAGGAATGACTTACCCGCGATTTTTCTTCTAGTCTTGTCATCATTACTATAGTGACAGTCCTTTGCTCCCATACCATTCGCCAAAAATCACTGAGTGTTTCCGGAAGTGGGCCCTGGGTAGCAATGTAGGCATTCTGTTTCCTGTATCCATCTATGTAATTGGCATTCAGGTAGTCGCTGCCTGGTACCCCTGTATGAGCACAAAACACTTGATTAAATAGTTTTGAGACACGTAGCAAAACATTTTAGTGCGGAAAAAAGGGCAAATCTTTTCCAATGCAAGAGTTGTGTGTCATGTGAAATCATTGCAATGTATTTGCAAATAATACAATGCATATTGATTCATTTTTTTCCTATTTTCTGCACTTTGTTCTGAAAAACAATGACTCACCGTGACAGTTTCTTCATGTGTCAGTAATTACTAATAATTACTCTTATCATGTTTCAATCTCAGTAATGTGTTGACAGGCTTTTCAGCTGCTGGATTATCACAGTTAAATTTAATACTGTCCTCACCAAAACATAAGCCCTTTCCAGTAATGGCCAATATCAAATAGGATCTAGGAGCAAAACTTTTCCTCATTCTTATCCCAGTTCCGCTAAGGTGCTGTTCTATTATCCCCCAAATGCGAGCAGCAAACTTAGCATAAACCAAAAAACAAACCTGAGACTTCACTATTTGCCTGGTCTGTACCACAACACAATATGCCATTGCATGCACTCATTGTGCTTTTGGAGGAACATTTTCATGCCACTAACGGCAATATAATTTCTGTTAACCGTTCGATCCGTAAATTGTAATTTACTGACTGTTTAATTTTAGATAGCTTGCATATCAGAACCTTAAAGTTTGATCGGTAAAGCAAATTCAGAGAATGCAGACATTCTGGTTGCTGTATTTTCTAATCTTGCAGCGTTTTGTATACATTTTAAGTGCCTTGTTTCTTTAATGTTGAGGTAGAGATTTGAGTACAAGATAAAATATGCTAGAGAATAATGACTTATTGAAAATGGAGAAATATAATAGAGAAAAAGTGCACGATTGACAAATCACTTGTGTTACCTTATTGGTGGATGTTCAATATTATAGGTGTCAGTATGTGCTGCTTTATTAGGACTGATTGGAGTCAAAGGAAGATGGTTGTGGTTGTTGGATGCCAATCATGTAAATCTCAGAATATCACTGCAGGAGTCCCTCAGAGTAATGTCCTAGGCCCAATCACCTTCAGCTGCTTCATCAATGACCTTCACTCCATCATAAGAGGGGACGTTCACTAGGGTCTTAGTTATGAGGAGAGATTGGGTAAACTGAGCTTGTTCTCCCTGGAAAGACGGAGAATGAGGGGAGACCTAATAGAGTTGTACAAAATTATGAAGGGTATAGATAGGGTGAACAGTGGGAAGCTTTTTCCCAGGTCGGAGGTGACGATCACGAGGGGTCACGGGCTCAAGGCGAGAGGGGCGAGGTATAACTCAGATATCAGAAGGACGTTTTTTTACACAGAGAGTGGTGGGGGCCTGGAATGCGCTGCCAAGTAGGGTGGTGGAGGCAGACACGCTGGCATTGTTTAAGACTTACCTGGATAGTCACATGAGCATTCTGGGAATGGAGGGATACAAACGAATGGTCTAGTTAGACCAATGAGCGGCACAGGCTTGGAGGGCCGAAGGGCCTGTTTCCTGTGCTGTACTGTACTGTTCTTTGATTGCTCATTATTGAGTACCATTTGCAACCTCTCAGATACTGAAGCAGTCCATGTCCATATGTAGCAAAACCTTGAAACAGTCCAGATTGGGCTGACAAGTGGCATATATCATTTGTGTCACACAAGTACTAGGCAATGACCATTCTGGCAAGAGAGAGAGAATCAAACCATCTCCTCTTGGCATTCAATGACATGACCATCATGGAAGCTCCCACCATCAATCTGGGGTTACCACTGACCACAAACTGAACTGGGCCAGCCATATAAATACTGTGGCTACAAGAGCAAGTTAAGGCTGGGATTTCTGAAGAGAGCATCTCATCTCCTGACTCCCGAAGCCTGTCCACGATCTACAAGGCACAGGTTAGGAGTGTGATGGAATACTCCCCACTTGTCTGGATGAGTGCACCTCCAACAACAGTCAAGAAGCTTGTGCCATCCAACACAAAGCAGCCTGCTGGATCAGCACCCCATCCACCAATTTCGACATTCACATTGGAAAGATTGCTTTCTGAAATAGATTGGAAGTGTGGCCAGTCAGGTTATGTTGAAACCTTAACACTTGGAGATTTGGAACACAGCCCAATCACAAGCAGGTGGCAAAATGTGTTCTGAACCCACTAAGTTAATTCTGGCAGTACAGGTGAAGACCTAATATGTTATATGCACTGTAGAACTAAGTAGTTGAAATGATGATTTGCATAAGCAAAGCACGAGCAATGGGACATATATGGTGCAGTTTGTCATTTGAGTAAACTTAAATGTTGGAACTTTTTGTAATGCAGTGTATTAACAAATAAAGTTCAGCAATGTTCCTATTGACACAATATTGACTATTGAACATAGGAACAAGATGGGCCATTAGTCCTTGAACTTGTACCTTCATTCAGTGCGGCTCTATTTTTTCGACCATGTCCCATAGTCCAAGACTCCCCAACCAGCAGAAATAGTTTATCTCTACCTACCTTATCTATTTCCTGTTAATATCTTGGGAACTTTAATCAAATCACCCCCTGACCTTCTAAATTCCAAGAAATATAACTCTAGCTTATGTAATTTTCCCTTGTAATTTAAGCAATGGAGTCATAGCCTGTAAATCTACACTGCAGTCCCTCTATACATCCATCTTACGAAGTGGTGCACAAAACTCCAGATGTGGCCTCATCAGGATCTTATTATGGCTGAAGCATAGCATATTTGATTATACTAGAAAGGGTGCAGAGGAGATTCACCAGGATGTTGGCTGGGCTGGAGCATTTCAGCTATGAAGAGAGGCTGGTTTGGCTGAGGTTGTTCTCCTTAAAGCAGACAAGGCTGAGGGGGGACCTGATTGAGATGTACAAAATTATGAAGGATATAGATGGGATAGATAGGAAGAAACTTTTTCCTTTAGTTGAGCAGTCAATAACTAGAAGATATAAATTTAAGGTAATGGGCATGAGATTTAAAGAGGATTTGAGGAAAAACAATTTCATCCAGTGCGGTGGGAATCTGGAACTCATTGCCCAAAAGATGCGGGAACCCTCACAGCATTTAAGGAGCATCTAGGTGAGCACTTGAAATGCCATAGCGTGCGAGGCCGAAGACCAATTGTTGGAAAATGGAATTAGAATAGATAAGTGCTTGATAGCCAGCACAGACATGATGGGCCGAGGGGCCTCCTTCTGTGCTGTAAAACTCTAGACTTTCCTACCTTTCTTATTTCTTATGTTTGTTCAGGGTGTTTTAATGAATAATGTACCTGGACACCCAAATTGTCCTTCACCTACAGAATCACCCACATAAATAGTTCAAATATCTTACAGCAAACAATTCCAAAAAAGGTGTAAGCACAATAATTTAGAGATCTGCAGCTATACTTGCCATCGACAGAGGTGAGGATAACTCTTGAATGGTCATAGGCAATAACATTAGCATAGCGGTTTTTCGGTTTGTTCACTTCCATGTTGGAGTTCTCCCATGTGAACTGCTGACCAGGATCAATTGACTAAAATGAACAAAGGAGAGGATAAAATTAAAGGAAAGGTTACACAGAGACTAAAGACTACAATTCTGAAGCGTACAGATATTGGCAAACTGCAAACAAAAATAGAATGAGCCTTGTGCTGAGTTCCATGGGGTTTTCCCTACCTACCATAGCACAAATATAAATCAACTCCTTCCACTTAAATAAAAACAGAAAATGCTGGAAATACTCAGCAGGTTATGCAGCATTTGTGGGGAGAGAGAAAAACACAGCTGACAGCTTCAGGTCAATCTGAACATGCTGAAAAACATCGACCTGTAACGTGAACTCTGCACTTTCAACATTTTCTGTTTGCATTTGATATTTCTAGCATCTGCAGTATTCTGTTTCTGTATTTTCTGTTTTCATTGCAGACTTCAAACATTTGCATGTTTTTTCCTTTTTATTTGATCACTCATATGCGGACACTTTCCCTGGTTATTTCGTAGCCACAATAGAAATTCAACGCCATGTTAACAAACTGAAATAAGTTAACTTTAAACCCCCAACCGGGCATTGACTCATGCACAAAGAAGCCAAAACACCTATCGCAACAGTAACAAAATTTAAATTATATAAACAGTGTAATCTGTCTAAATTTAGCGACATTTAGATTGAAATATTGGCTGCTACCTTAAAAAACTGACTGACTGATGGCATGCCTAAATGGAACATTTTCACATTTTGATTAGGTAAACAGCCAAGTCAAGTCGGGGCCAAATACAGACTATATAACTCATTTTAATCTGCTACAAACGCGAAAAAGCACACCATAATGTACAACTACAGTGCGTATGCCAAGGGCAGAATTTCAAGCAGAGTCATTTGATAGGCCACTCATTAATCTTCCAGCATGATTCTTCATATTGTGATGATACAAGTCTGTGCCTGTAATTATTTATATTATGCATTGTTGGGTTTTTGACTTGACATTTTTGGTAGATAGGCCATCGCTCGCTATGAAGCAGAATGTCACTTACACCCACCCAACTGTTAATTTTAGACAGTCGAGTATCCTTTATCTTAAAACCTTGGGGCTGATTGTGCTTTTGTATTCAGATATTTCCAGTTTTCAGATTTACCGTATACAAGGTAGGCCTATGTCCAGCTACAAGTCTACAAACACTTGGTTGTTTCCCCATTTGCCAACGTTCACATTATCACTTAACTTAACATTTATATTACAATACTTTATTAATTTACAAATTAACTGCACAGCCATTCGAAAAGAGTCATGGATGTATTCGGTTTTCAGATGTACAGACAAAGGCTTATCGACCTGTACCAACTGGATGCTAATTGTACATTAATGATATTGTAACTGAAAACTCTCATCACTATATATCACTATATGTGGGCGGCACGGTAGCAGTGGTTAGCACTGCTGCTTCACAGCTCCAGGGACCTGGGTTCGATTCCTGGCTTGGGTCACTGTCTGTGTGGAGTTTGCACATTCTCCTCGTGTCTGCGTGGGTTTCCTCCGGGTGCTCCGGTTTCCTCCCACAGTCCAAAGATGTGCGGGTTAGGTTGATTGGCCAGGTTAAAAATTGCCCCTTAGAGTCCTGAGATGTGTAGGTTAGAGGGATTAGTGGGTAAATATGTGGGGGTAGGGCCTGGGTGGGATTGTGGTCGGTGCAGACTCAATGGGCCGAATGGCCTCCTTCTGCACTGTGGGGATTCTATGATTTCTATGGAGTTTGCGCGTTCATCCCACATCTGCGTGGGTTCCCTCCGGGTGTTCCAGTTTCGTCTCACACTCCAAAGATGTGCAAGTTAGGTGGATTGGCCGTGCTAAATTGCCCCTTAGTGTCAGGGGGACTAGCAGGGTAAATGCGTGGGGTTACGGGGATAGGGCCTGGGTGGGACTGTCGTCGGTGCAGGCTCGATTGGTTGAATGGCTTCCTTCTGCACTATAAGTATTCTATAATTCTATATTCCCGCTTGTTATATATGTACTTTTATGATCTTGTCATTTGAAATAATATTGAAATTTGTCGTGCCAAAATAAATACTTTGCTAGCTTGTGCCTTAAACCGTAAACTGTCAAGCAGATTCGTTAAACTGTACATGGACATGTAAACTTGGACAAGCAAACTTTGGCAATGACAAACTGTACATAGATGCAAACCTTCCCTGAAAAGATACAAAATAACAATCATGTATGCTGCAGCACCAAACCTCAACATGAACTGCACCTGGTTCTTGAAGATTTAATCTAAACTGAGTGCTTGCTGCTTACTATTCCAAGTCTCAACAGATCAGTCACACTGTGGCGAGACTTGTATGGAATGCTAGTGACTGGCTACAAAAGGTGGCCCGGTATGATGTGCTGTGTAGGAGCAGGACCAATTATAGCTAAAAATGAGGTGTCAACCTGGTGAAGCTACCACACAGGACTACGTGCGCGACAAACAGTGGGAGCAACACGTGATAGACAGCGTTAAGCAATCCCACCAGTAACGCATCATATCTAAGCTCCTCAGTTCTTCCACACCAGGACGTGATGGTGGTGGACAATTAAACAACTGACTGGAGGAGGATCCTCAAATATCCCCATCCTCAATGATGGGGGAACTCAACGCATTGGTGCAACAGACAAGGCTGAAGAACCTTCAGTCAGTAATGCAGAGTGGCTGAACCATCTCAGCTTCCTCCTGAGATCCCAAGCATTACAAATGTCAGCATCACGTGCTATAAAGAAACACTGGATATGGCAAAGGCTGACAACATTCTGGCAATCGTATTGACTTATGCTTAGGGTGGCAAGGTGGCACAGTGGCAAGCACTGCTACCTCACAACACCAGGGACCCGGGTTAGGTCACTGTCTGTGTGGAGTTTCACATTCTCCCTGTGCAGACGTGGGTTTCCTCCGGGTGTTCTGGTTTCCTCCCACAGTCCAAAGACATGCTGGTTAGGTGCATTGGCCATGCTAAATTTTCCCTCAGTGTAGCTGAACAGACGCCGGAGTGAGGCGACTAGGGGATTTTCAGTGACTTCATTGCGGTGTTAATGTAAGCCTAATTGCTGCAGCAGTTCCTCAGGGTATTGTTCTAGGCCCAAACATCTTCAGCTGTTTCAAAGATCTTCCCTCCATATAAGGTCAGAAGTGGGGATGTTCACTGATGATTGCAGCATTCAGCACCATTTGCAGGGATTGAAGCAACCCATGTCCACATGCAACAAGAGCTTGACAACATTGTGACTAATAAATAAAAAATAATAAAAATTCAAACCAGTTGCTAGCCTTGCTGTTCTAATACAGTTGCAGCACTGGTAGCTTCACAGCATTATGGAAAATTGCCCAGGTATGTCCTGTCTACCAAAAGGACACATCTAATTTGACCAATCAGTCACCTCTCAATCAAAGTGATGGAAGGTGCCATTGACAGTGCTATCGAATAGCACTTACACAGTAATAACTTGCTCAGCGATGCTCAGTTTGGGTTCCACCAGAGTCACTCAACACCTGACCTCAGTACACCCTTGGTCCAAACATGGACAAAAAAGCTGAACGCTAGAGGGGAGGTGGCTGCCTTTGACATCAAGCCAGCACTTGGCTGAGTGCGACATCAAGGAACTATAGCAGTTTAGAAACATTCGTCACACAAAAGAAGATGGTTTTAGTTGTTGTAGGCCAATCATCTCAGCCCCAGGACATTGCTGCAGGAGTTCCTCAGGGTATTGTTCTAGGCCCAAATATCTTCAGCTGTTTCAAAGATCTTCCCTCCATATAAGGTCAGAAGTGGGGATGTTCACTGATGATTGCAGCATTCAGCACCATTTGCAGGGATTGAAGCAATCCACATCCATATGTAACAAGAGCTGGACAACATTCAGGCTTGGGCTGATTAAGTGGCAAGTAATATTTGTGTCACACAAGTGCCAAGCAATGACCATCTCCAACAAGAGAGGATCTAACCATCTCCCCTTGATATTAATGACATCATCATTATTGGTTTCGCACGATGAACACCCTGGTGGTTATTGTTGACCAGAAACTGAATTGGACCAGCTACAGAAGGACTGTCGCTACAAGAGCATATCAGAGACTGGGAATTATGATGACTAACTCACGTCCTGACTTCCCAAAACTTGTCCAACTTCTACAATGCACAAGTCAGGAGTATGATGGAAAGTCTCCACTTGCCTAGATGAGTGCAGCTCCAACAACACTCAAAAAACTTGATAACATAGAACATTACAGCGCAGTACAGGCCCTTCGGCCCTCGATGTTGCGCCGACCAGTGAAACCAATCTAAAGCCCATCTAACCTACACTATTCCAATATCATCCATATGTTTATCCAATGATCATTTAAATGCCCTTAATGTTGGCGAGTCCACTAACATCCGTGAGGAAAGCACACCATTTGATTGGTAGCCGATTCATCACTTTAAGGGCTCACTTCCCCAACACCAACGCACAATGGTAACATTGTATACAATATGCAAAATTCACTGTAACAACTCACCAAGGCTTCTTCAGCAGCACCTCTCAAATGCATGATATCTATCATTTAGAATAACTAGGGCAGCAGACTCATGGGGATACCACCAATTGCAGGTTCCCCTCCAAGCCACACAACGTATACAATATCAATTTTTCTTCGACTGTTGCTGGGTCAACATCCTGGAACTCCATTCCTAACTGCACTGTAGGCGTACCTACACCAGATGCGCCAGTTCAAAAGAGGTGGCAACTCACCACCTTCTCAAGGGCAATCAGGGATGGGTAACAAATTCTAGACTTGCCTGTGATCCTCACATCACACAAAAGGATTTTTAAAAAATCTGATGCTAGTCTGGAAATTCCACAAAAATAATTTATCTCTGCCATTCAAAGCACAGTTCATAGCACTCTCATATTTGAGTCAAAAAGTTTAGTTCAATTACCATTCCAGGACATGGAACACAAAAATCAAGGCAAGTGCTCCAGTGCAATACTGAGGGAATGCTGACTTTTGTCTAAACCAAGATATTAAAGCAGCTTAAAGCCAATTTAAAGTGTTGTCATTATTGTAACTTGGGAAACACGACAGCCAATTTCTACACAGCAAGTTCCCAAGACCTTAAACCAAGGTCCCCGTCTGCTTTCTCAGGTGATGTAAAAGCGTCTATCGGACTGATAGGGGAGTTATTGCCCATGCCCTGACCAATATTTATCCCTCAATCAATATCAAGAGAACAGATTAGCCAGTCATTATCACATCGCTGTTTATGGCAACTTGCTGTGTAGAAATTAGCTGTCGTGTTTCCCAAGGGCGGCACGGTAGCACAGTGGTTAGCACTGCTGCTTCACAGCTCCAGGGTCCCGGGTTCGATTCCCAGCTCGGGTCACTGTCTGTGTGGAGTTTGCACATTCTCCTCGTGTCTGCGTGGGTTTGCTCCGGTTTCCTCCCACAGTCCAAAGATGTGCGGGTTAGGTTGATTGGCCAGGTTAAAAAAAAAAAATTGCCCCTTCGAGTCCTGGGATGTGTAGGTTAGAGGGATTAGCGGGTTTCCACAGGGAAAGGAGACAGAAGGTCAATTAAACACCAGCACATTCCTATGAATCTCCAAGTGACTAGTTTTACAGTTTGGTGATCAAAAATCTAACTCAGCCTATGTGGGGGTAGGGCCTGGGTGGGATTGTGGTCGGTGCAGACTCGATGGGCCGAATGGCCTCCTTCTGCACTGTAGGGTTTCTATGATTCTATGAAGTTACAACAATGACAGCACTTCAAAAATGTTAAATTGGCTTTAAACTGCTTTGAGACATTCTATATCATGACAAATTCAATATAAATCCAAGTCTTCCATTTCTTTCTTTCCCAAAATAGGAATTAGAGAAGTTGGAATAAAGCCAAGCAAAAAACATAATACACAGGCAAAATACTGCAGATGTTGGAAATCAGAAATAGAAACAGAAAATGCTGGAAACACTCAACAGATCTGGCAGCAAACTCGGATAGAGAAACAGAATTAAAATTTCAGGTTTCTCTCAAACAAAAATGTTCTTAGATTTTAAAAATGCAATGCCTATAATCAGTGTAAATTTCTAAGTACCTTGGGGCACTTTAATTAGAGTAGAAGATGGCTCATGTAGGTTATAAACATGGCTTAAATCCAAACAAAGTTGAGCTAAATGCCCCATTTCTACATTGTTGGTTTTGCAGCGTTTTCTGGCATTTTAAATGTCTTCAATCTGTGATTTGTTTAAATTCAGTGGGAAATTAGAATAAGGATTGCATTCTAAGTGGCTATTTAAGCCAAGTCAATCATAATGTACAAGTGGAATTTGCTAAACATGTGAGAAGAAAAAAACATTTTTAAACTATTAGATTACAGCAGCGGCGTGTGCAAGATCAATGGCCCAAATGATTTGTTTCATTGCTGAAATTTTTATAACTCTTGTTTTTTTCCAGGATCTCGTCGGCAACAGCTCCATTTTCTCAGCCATCCTAAAATGATTTAGAATAGGTGGCTGCAGGCAAGTCCGTGCCTACAATCTGCTCCAAAAGCTGCTGATCTCACTTTTCTAACCACATGGGGAAACCAAATGAAGCTCAGTTAGTTTCCACAGGGAAAGGAGACAGAAGGTCAATTAAACACCAGCACATTCCTATGAATCTCCAAGTGACTAGTTTTACAGTTTGGTGATCAAAAATCTAACTCAGCCTCAAATATATTCAAAGACCAAGCCTCCACAGCTCTCGGTGGAAGAGAATTCCAGAGTAATGAGTCTCAGAGAAAAATTCTTAAATAGGGGGAGATTTGACAGAGGTGTATAAGATTTTGATGGGTATAGAGAGAGTGAATGCAAGCAGGCTTTTTCCGCTGAGGCTCGGGGAGAAAAAAACCAGAGGGCATGGGTTAAGGGTGAAAGGAGAAAAGTTTAAAGGGAATATTAGGGGGGGCTTCTTCACGCAGAGAGTGGTGGGAGTGTGGAATGAGCTGCCGGATAAAGTGGTAAATGCGGGGTCACCTTTAACATTTAAGAAAAACTTGGACGGGTTCATGAATGAGAGGGGTGTGGAGGGATATGGTCCAAGTACAGGTCAGTGGGACTAGGCAAAAAATGGTTCGGCACAGACAAGAAGGGCCAAAAGGCCTGTTTCTGAGCTGTAATTTTCTATGGTTCTAGGGGTGACTCAATTTTAAACTGTGCCCCCTGTTCTTGATTCCTCCATGAGGAGAAACAAACTCTCAGTGCCTATCCTATTAAGCCCCTTCAAAATCTTACATGTTTCAATAGGATCATCTTTCATTCTTCTGGTGAGTATAAGCCTAACCTGCACAACCTTTCCTCATAAGGCAATTCCTTCATCCCAGGAACCAGCTTAGGGAACCTGTTCAGAATTGGTTCCATTGCAAGTACATCCCTCTTTAAATAAGGAGACTAAAACTGTACACAGTACTCCAGATGCATTCTCACCAATGCCCTGTAGCAAGACTGCCCTACTTTTATATTCCATTCCCTTTGCAATAAAGGCTGATGTTCCATCTGTCTTCCTAATTAGATTAGCACTGCTACTTCATAATGTCAGGAACCGGGTTCAATTTTGGCCTTGGGTGTAATTTGTGTGGAGTATGCAAGTTCTCTGTGTGTGTGCGTATGTGTTTCCTCTGGGTGCTCTCGTTTCCTCCCACAGTTCAAAGATGTGAAGCTTAGGTGGATTAGCCATTGGTAAATGCACGGGGTTACAGAGATAGGTCAGGGGAAGAGCCAAGGATGGGATGCTCTTTTGAAGAATTGGTGCAGATTCAATAGGCCAAATGGCCTTTTCTGCACTAGGGGTTCTATGGTAATTACTTGCAGTGATTTATATACAAGGTAACCCAGATGGCTCTGTACTGTAGCATTCTACAATTGTGCTCCATTTCATCAATATTCTGTTTTTCTATTCTTTCAGCCAAAGTAGATAACTTCAGACTTTCCCACATTACATTCCATCTGTCATTTTTTGTCCACTCATTTAACCTATCAATATCCCTTTTCAGATTCTTTGTTTCCTCTTCACAACTTAGTTTCCTATCTTATCAGCAGCAAATATGAATGCAATACAATCTGTACCTTCATCAAACTCATGAATACAGAATCGAAACTGATACAGCACCAAAACTGATCCCTATGGTACTCCACTAGTTGCAGTTTACCAACCTCAAAATAACCCTTTATTCTGACTCCTGGATGAGTTCCTCCCCCCCTCCATGGTGTGCTTCACGACAGTGGGAGGCGGTGCACCGCTCAATGGTGGCGGGATCTTATGGTCAACGGGGTTTCCCATGCAGCACACCCTTCACTGCTGGGGAACCTGCAGCAGTATGTGCCGTTGGCGGGACTGCAAGATCCCACCAGCGTAAACGGCAGCAGGATTTCCTGCTCTGCATGTTTCCTGTTAGTTAGCCGATTATCTATCCATGCTATATTTCACCCCCAACACAACACTTATCGCCCTCTGTACACTGCAATTTTGCACGCCACTGTCATCCCTCCATTCATTCAATGTATTTGTTGACAACATGATCCTCAGCAAGTCTAATGTATACATTGTTACTGTCACATTTGGTTGCAGTAACTAACAGCTAAAAGAACATCAGTACCCTGAGGTCAAAACAAATCCATCACATTTTCTGTCATTTGTAGTCATTCTTGTAAGTTTTCTCTCACCAAGACAAAAATGAAAAAGAACCTGTTATAGAGACTTTATTATTATTTCTGCACTCTAGCAAAAAAAACTGTAAATTAATTAACCACTTAATTAAATTTAAAAACACACTTTTGATAATAAATCTGAAACTCGATTGTTTGTGTTTTCTCTCCACTATTTTAGAAGAAGTTTTAACCTGTTCAAGAGAAATAGGTTCACACCCGATCTAAAATAGCAGAGGAATTTCAAGCCAAGTAAAAGTTTATATTTCTTATTCAATTGTGTCATTTCAAAGTCCTAGTATATTTGCTCATAATCACTGAAAATAATTTCGCAAAATTCTTTTTCTAGAAATGTCAATGAACTTCAAGTTTTTGGTGAGAAGATTAAAAATAGGCAGTTTTAAGAGTAGATAAAGTCAACATTTGTTCAGACTCTTGTAGTAAAGCAATAAGTGATTAAATAGCAAACTATAAAATGAGGAGGATGGAGTGGAAATCTGCTTTTTATTATTTTTATTATGAATAAAGCTATGTATTCAGAAGCAGGATAAAGAATTCATTATATCATCATCCTGGAGCTAGTGAATTGAAAAATACTAAAATTAAAGTAAATGTGGTATTGTAAGGAACACACCTTAATGTCTGATTGATTCATAAACTTGTGTGGAAATTTACATCCTCTCAGGCATTCGAATAATACCTCCGTAATTTACAGCTGTTTTGTGCTCACTTTACGTGAAAATAAAGTGTATTATGTGGGTGATTATTGAGAAATTATTTTATTTAGCTGGTAACGCTGTCCACATATATCTGCTTGTTTGTTGAATTTCTTATACTGCTTCGGACACAGTAGGTACATAGACCTACATATTCCAATAATTACATCTCCATTGCAACACCACACAGTGTAGTCAGTTCATACTGACTTATCCTGCTGGGCCAGCGCACAGTAAAAGCATCACTGTAATGCCTATTGATGCATAAAAATAGTTTATTACAATTCAGTGCATCTGGAAAACCTTTAACAACTTGTTATATGGGATTCCAGGGCAAATATTCTCTGCCGTAAAACAGAGGTACACTGATAATCAGTAAAATGCCAAATAATCAAAACGTTTGAGAGTTTATTTAAAAAAATACTTATTATTCCTCTGCCTGATCGAGTGATATTTGCTGGACAATGTTCCACTTGACAATGAACTCAATCCATTGTTTTTATTTATTCAATTGCAGTGAATGCTGTAATGGCAGGGTGCAATGTGTTATATTTGTGGGGTATACATGAAATACTCAGTCTTTAAACTATTCTCATTGTTGTATTGGTGCTGTGAAAATGACAAGAATGACTACAAATGTGAAAATGTGATATTGAGTATAAAAATTGGCAGTTCATGCTGCAACTGTACAGAACCTTAGTCAGGCTTAATTTAGAATATTGTGTACAATTCTGGTCGCCACACTACCAGAAGGATGTGGATGTTTTGGAGAGGGTACAGAAGAGGTTTGCCAGGATGTTGCCTGGTCCCGGAGGGTATTAGTTATGAGGAGAGGTTGGATAAACTCAGTTTGTTGTCACTGGAATGACGGAGGTTGAGGGGCGGCTTGATAGAGGTTTACAAGGTCATGAGTAGCATGGACAGAGCGGAGTCAGATGCTCTTTCCTTGGGTAGAAAAGCCAAGTACTAGAGGACATAGGTTTAAGGTACATGGGGAAAAGTTTAGAGGAGATGCGTTAGGCAAGTTTTTTTTTTACACAGAGAGTGGTGAATAAAAAACTTTTTTACACAGAGAGTGGTGAATGTCTGGAACGTGCTGCCTGGGGAGGTGGTGAAAACAGGTACGATAGCAGCATTTAAGAGACATCGAGACGAGTACATGAATAGGACGGGAATGGATGGATACAGACTCTAAGTGCATACGGTTTTAGTTTAGGTAGGCATCATGATCCTCCCCTTGGAGGGCCGAAGGGCCTGTTCCTGTGCTGTATTGTTCTTTGTTCTAAATGACTGTATGATTATATGTTATACTGGAGGTGAAACCAAAGACAAATTTCTACTTTAACATGGACAATAGAGCTTTATTGTCTATTCTATGACATCAGGCTCTGTTATAATGGAAACCCTATGATTAGAGTCATAAAATCCCTAAAGTGCAGGAGGCCACCATTTGGCCCATTGAGTCTGCATCGACCACAATGCCGCCCTATTCCCATAACCCCACATAGTTACCCTGCTAATCCCCCTGACACTAGGGTCAATTTGGCATGGCCAATCAAATTAACTCGCACATCTTTGGACACATTCCAGCATTTTTCTTGATCTCTCAACTGCTCTTGTGCTGTCAGACTGCTTGCTTGACATCAAATCCTGGATAAATCACAATTTTTTCCAGCACTGCATCAGTAATACCAAAGGTATTTTCACTGGCTTTTGCCAATGATTGCATTCCCTTCCCCAAAAATTCTCAGACAGAATCAGAGCAGGATGTTCAACCTACAATCTCGAATGGAGCTTTAGACCTCCACAATATTGCCCACTTCTACAGCTTATTTACAGCCACTCTGCTGCTGAAACCCTCATACCTGCTTTTGTCACTATTGCAAGATCCTCCTTTCTACTTCCCCATTTTCATCTCTCAAACTCCTTTGCATGGTCACTTATGTCATCCTCAGTCTCTGTAAGCTTGACTGGCTCCACATTATCCCAATGAATTTAAAGTTCTCATCCTGGTTTATAAATTTCTTGAAGGCTTTTGCCCAACCTACTTCTAGGAGCTCCTCAAGCTCCAACCTCTTACCATAGGCCCCACTCCTATGAGTCTTCTGTCCTTACATCCCTCTGCCTCTTGCCTTTATATCATTTGTTCATGGACCAACCTTCAGTTTCATTGCTCCAGAGATCAAGACCAATCTCCCAAGGAATCTTTACCCCATCTATTTCTCTTTGTACCTTTAGAACTCTTCTCAAAATTTATCTCTTCAGACTTCCTGCCTGATCTCTTAATCTCTCTCTTACTGGCTTGTCACCCAATTCCACTGTGAAAATCTTTAGGATGTTTGCTATGTTAAAGGCATTTGCAGAATGACCACTTATATGGGCTTTCAGATTAAGTTGGCATCAATAAAAGCCCAGAACAGGCCAAAGAATGATCTGGTACGAGCAGGGAAAAATCGAGGGTGAAATTAACAATTTATTGGAAATAAATTGCAGATAAAAATACAATTTTTTTAAGAGAAGGAAAGGCAGAACATTACTCAAGAATTTGGAAATCTGGAATATCATTTAGTTGAAACTGTCATCAATATCCTACGTACGGCGAGAAGGGAAACTGCATTTGGGATCCATAGCTCAGTATAAGATATAATCACAGAATCTCTACAGAGCAGGAGGCTGCCATTAGCCCATGGAGTCTGCACTGACCATTTGAAAGAGCATCTTACCCTGCCTGCCACCACCCCCCCCCCTCGCAAACCCTGTCCCGGTGACCCCATGCATTTACCATTTCTAACCCACCTAACCTACATATTTTCGGACACTAAGGGGCAATTTAGCTTGACCAATCCACCTAACTTGCACATCTTTGGACCATGGGAGGAAACTGGAGAACCAGAGAAAACCCATGCAGACACAGGGAGAATGTGCAAACTCCACCCAGTCACCCAAGGCCAGAATCAGTCATAAAATGAGGAATGGAGTAGATTCACTGGAGTATGGTGCAGAGTTTTGGACTAGTTATTTAAGAAAGGATACAAATGCATTGGAAGTCATTCAGAGAAGGTTGACTTGACTGATATGTTGGATTTGGGTGCCATCTTATGAGGAAAGGTTATACAAGTTGGGCCTGCATCCATTGGAGTTTAGAAGAATGAAACATACAAGATCTGAGGGGACTTGACAAGGTGAATGCTGAAAGGACATTTCCCTTTGTGAGATTAGAACTAGGGGACACAGGTTAAAATAATGGGTCACCCATTTGAGGGCAGAACAGTGGAGACAGAGCCATTGAATATTTTTAAAACAGAGGCAGATAGATTCTTGATTAACGAGGGAGTCAAAGGCTTTCAGGATAGGCAGAATGTGGAGTTGAGACCACAATCCGATCAGCCATGATCTTATTGAATGGCAGAGGAGGCTCAAGGGGTCAATTGGTCTACTCTGGCTCCTAGTTCATATATATGTTGTGTTGAGTTCCCAGGGCTTTGTGTTAGGACTCTTGCCCTTCATGATATATACTGATGACCTACAGCTTGGTATATAGGGCACAAGTTCAAAACTTGTAGATAATACGAAACTTGGAAGCATTGTGAACTGTGAGAAGATTGTGTAGATTATAAAACTTCAAAAGGTAGGTAAAATGGGCAGACAAGTGATAGATGAAAGTTGATTCAGAGATGTGTGAAGTGATACATTTTTGTAGCAAGGATGAGGGGAAACAAAAGAAAATAAAGGGTACAATTCCAAAAATTCACAGGAGCAGACGGACATGGGTGTATATGTGTGTAAGTGATTGAAGGTGACAGGACATTTGAGGCAGTGATTAATAAAACATACAGCAGTCTAGGCTTTATAAATTGGGGCTTGGAGTACAAAAGCAGGAAGTGATGTTAAATTTGTTTAGAACACTGGAGTATTGCAGTCAGCTCTGGGCAGCATACTTCAGGGATGATGTGAAGGCATCAGAGAGAGTACAGAAAAGATTCACAAGAATGCTTCTAGGGATGAGGAACCTGGACTAGAGAAGTTGGGACTGTTGCCTTTAGGAAGGATGAGAGGAGATTTGATAGATGTATTCAAAATCATGAGCAGCCTTGTCAGATCAGAGTAGATGAAAAAAAAAACTTCTGCTGGTGAAAGGATCAAGAACAAGAGGGCACAGATTTAACATAACTGCCAAACAAAGCAATAGAGACATGAGGAGAAACATTTTTCCACAACAGCGTGGTTAGGATCTAGAATGCACTGTCCAAGTGTGTTGGAGACAGCTTCATTTGAGTCAGTCAAAAGGGATTTGAATTATTATCTAAGAAAGAAAGAAGATGCAGAGCTTTGGGCAGGAGTCAGAAGAGTGGCACTGGCTAAAAAGCTCCTTCGGGGAGCCAATGCAAACACAATGGGCCAAATGGCTTCTTTCTGTGCTGTACAAATTCTGAGATTCTGTGACATTAAAATTGAGAAAACTGAAAATGTAACCTGCTCTCAAGCAGTCAGTTGAAAAACGTTCTTTATAATGAATCCGACAACGCCAATATGATGATACAATGTGATTTCAAAATACAAATATCTCTCAAGGACTTCCCAGAGGCACAAGCAAAACAGATCAGGGGTCAGTCAAAACAGTATTTAATACCCACTGGTATACTTCTCTATTCCCGATTCTAGTGAAAATAATAATCTTACTCAGATGAGTGTGACTGAAATATAAAGCTGCATGTCTGTAGTATGAAGTAAAACTGCTAGAAGGAATGCTAAGAGGAAGTGAAGCGAGAAAAAATATTTCTTTATGCATTTTGGAATGGTATTCTGACAGGAGGTTCCACCCAAAGTACCTGGCCATATCCTGCATTGCCAAGTATTCCTGCTAGAGAGATAATGGGTCTATAGTTAAGGTCGGAAGTCATTAAAGTGAATGTAAAGACCAGAGAGCTGCAGAGTGTATGGTAGAAAAATATGGTGCGGCAACTCAACCTTTTGTTGAACTTAGTTGGAACAGTTGAGAAGTCCAAAGACAGAAACGTCAGGAGAACTGAATTGCTGAATGACAACATTCTTGTTGTCAATCTTCTTTATTCCTCTACCTAGATCCTAGAACCTTGTCTATTTTTCTGAGTTTAGGGCCATGGAGGCTGGCTGAAAGCAGCAGAGCCTGTGTAACAGCAATTGTGCCCTCTGCTGCTCTCAGCCAGCTTTCTGGTGATTTAAGCCTCACACACTCCCCCTACAGGCAAGAAACAGTTTTCAGCATTTTTTATGCACTGAATGCATAAGATACCAGATTTGAACTTGCCGGAAAAAAGGATCTTAAACTCTCCTGTTTTCATGCTCGTTCTGGACTTCGAATTTTTTTCATAAGATCGCACTCCTCATCTCAGCTGCAAAGGAGCCTATTTCCACCGTTGAAACTTTGCTCACCTCTGCCTTAGCTCATTTACTATTGAAATTCTTATCATTTGTCACCTCCCAACATGACTATTCCAATACAAAAGCAAAGTATTGTCAATACTGGAAATGTGAAATAAAAACAGAAAATGCTAGAAATATTCAGCAGGTTTGGCAGTACCTGTGGAGAGAGAATCATAGTTAACTTCATCTATATAGACCAATACTATCCTTGCTTGTTCCATACTTCATAAACATCAGCTCATTGAAAACTGTTGCTATTACCTATTCGGTACGAAGTCCCACTCTCCATGTCCTTATTGTTGCTGGTCCCCTAAATGCAGCTAATTAAAAATTCTCAAGCTTGTGTTGAATTCCCTACATGACCTTGTTCCTCCTTTTCTTAGTGACCTTTACTAGCTCTGCACTGCTGCCTCACACCGCCAGAGACTTGGGTTCAATTCCAGTCTTGGAGGGCCGAAGGGCCTGTTTCCTGTGCTGTACTGTTCTTTGACTGTGTGGAATTTGCACATTCTCCCCATGACTGCGTGGATTTCCTCCAGGTGTTCTGGTTTCTTCCCACAGTGCAAAATGCACAGGTTAGGTGGATCGGCTATGCTAAACTGCCCCTTAGTTTCCCAAGATGTGTAGGTTGGTGGGGTAAATATGTGGGGTTACAGGGATAGGGCCTAGGTAAAATACTCCACCGGAGAGTTGGTGCATACTCAATGGCCCAAATAGCCTCCTCCTACACTGCAGGGATTCTATGATACAAACCATCAACAGCTTTCCTTTCCTCTGAACCTGGCCTCTTGTGCATCCCATCCTTAATTTCGCTTCTAGGAGGCCTCAACCATCTTGTTGTCATCAGGAATCCTCCCCTAATTCTCTTCACCTCTTTCTTCAAAATTCACTTCTTTCACCCATCCTAATTTGTGAAGGATCTTGGATTAAAGTTTGAATTTTATACATACTATCTGACAGTAAGGCATATAATCCCAGCAGCCAAGATAATTAAAAACTAAAAATATATTTGTTGAATGTTTTCTCCCCACTCTGTACCAATTATTGGTGAAGCGCTCATCAGATCTCGGGGGATATCATCATTGATTCATCCAATACGATTATAAGTTATGATTGGGGAAGAAGAAATCTCCTGTAACTTTGCATTTAATCATATTTTGATGTTATGTTTCAGGTCAATGACCTTTCATCAGAATAGTTCTGAAACACTAACTCAGTTTCTCCCCAGAGATGCTGCCTGACTTGCTGAGTATTTCCAGCAATTTCTGCAAACACAGTATTTTGCTTTTGTTTTAATTAAGTAATTGTTGCTCTGTATAATGATTCAAACTAAGTTGTTCTATTTCAAATTGATAGCAAGCTCTGCCACAACACAATTCAAATTGTGGTGCCAGAGAGTTCAATTTCATGAGAGTGTTACAAACAAATGTTGCAACCTGTATTTATGTTCATGTAACTATTACAGTTAATGTGACACAAGCCTTTTGAATAAAAACTTGCTGGCATATAAATAGGATTCATTTGTTGAATTTTTTGGATTTAATATTTTAATTCTCTCACGGGTGCTGGAATTGTTTTCCTTACCGATCTAAGTCTGAGACATATTGTCAAAATAATTAGAGAAAATTCTGCAGTGCATCTGACTTGGGAATTCCTGAGACAAAAGATGAGTTCAAGAAATAAACATTCCATTTTTAATACCTGATAATTTCCAGCACGCTAAAAATATATTTAAAGTGAAGAAAACGTTTGGCTAGATACTAGTATTTTGAAGCTCAACCCACCTCATACTCCTGTGAGAACTTCAAATTATCATTGGCCTTCAATCTTTCAATGTTGTCAGCAAGATCAGTGATGGGGATTGGTGGATGGTCCCTCATGCCTAGCCAAATAAGAGTCATAAAGTCAGTGAAATATAATTACAGAACATGGAAACTTTAAAAAAAATAAAATGAATAAGTGTTAAAAGCACATATGCATTATGCATGTAGAAAGGTTATGTGTGACATTACCAAAAACACTGGAATTACAATATAACATGCGCCAAAATTTGTGGATTTTTTTTACAACTGTATGGTTGAAACTGTTCTCTATTGAACATGCTCAGATGCAACAGTCACTGATCACACAGCACACAGTTTCTAAGCGGCCCATATGTGGTTACATACAGAAAAGTGATGATAAAGGCAGATTTAAATGAGAAGGACAGTAAAGGCTGTTAAAAACTGCAGCAGTCCCTTTTTCTCATCTACACAGACTGAGTTGATAGTCAAATCCATAGTGTATGTTTCTGTTTCAAGAGGGAAATGGGATAATCAATCTTGCAAAAACACCCCAAAGAGTTCTTACTAGCGACTTTTGTCTTTTCCAAAAGTATTAATCATTTAAGTCACTGAGCAGGTGGGTGAGTGGAGAAAAAGGTATAGAATTTTTTGTTTCACGCTTCCACATTTAAAAAAATTACCATTGCAATTAACAGGCACACTAGAATTAAGACTACTACTTGAGAACTCACATTCTTTATCAAAAGTGATTTTTAAATTTGATTTAAAATGAAAAATAATACTTTCAATGGCAACCAAATTGACCTTTATTGGTCCTTGGGAAGAAGATGCAGCAGTTCCGAACACTCAATTTTGATAAATAAATATAGTGGCCTGAACATTGAAAATGAACTGTCAGCATTCAGGAATTAGCACACGAGCAGATTAATGCAACAATCCTGAAGATGTGATACGTTACCCTCTGCCCTGCTGCAGGTCATGCTGCAACCCGCCCCCCCCCCCCCCCCCCCCCACCCCATCGCCTGAAGTGGCAAATCAGTGAAATCAGTTAACATGGTGAAAACTTCCACTTTTCCTCTCTCACATCGCTGTCAGAAACCCCATATAATGTTACACCTTGTTCAATCAGGTGTCACTGGATTTTAATGGCGACCCATGTAATAACAATTTGCTGGACAACAGATTTGCCCCCCCCCCCCCCCAAAAAACACTTTTATATTTGTGAAGGATTATTAAATGACTCCAACATGATTAATTATTAGATTTTTTTAAAAACTAATTTTTAAAATAACTTTTTCCATTTTTTCCATGATATTTCAGTTTCTACCTTCATCCCATGTGTATGTCCCAATATTTATTTTGTTCTTTTAGAGGGTAATTTGATTTTGTGTTTTTCATTTCTGGGGTTGGCTATTTGGGAATTCCTTGATTGGATTGTTAGTTTGGCATGCTTGACAACATCACTTCAACTCCATGCTTGGAATCCCCATTAAAGAACGCTAAAATCAACCACATGGCAAGAGTTATCACAATCCCCACAGAGATTGATAGATCTCTGAGTGAGACTTTCTTTGAGATAAGAGATGAGGTTAGTCACTGAGTACAAAATCCTGGCCTGTACCATTTTTTTAGCATCAAGAATAGTGCAATTTAGTTTTTATTTTGTTTGATTATTACATCTCTGTCATCACAAACTTATCTACCAGCCAATTTTTCTGTTTACACATATGCTTAAATAAAATTTAGAAACTACACTAGGGAAGGCTCACTAGCCACCAGACATTAAGGTGTCAAGCTATTTGTTTGAATAATTTAGTTCATTAGCTATTCAATAAAAGGATGGCTGCTGTCACTATAACAGTCACATCCAAATTCTCATGTTAGCAATTCAAGGTGACTTGCATAGACCGGGTATTCCTGGATTCAAAGTCCACTTTCTGATGTCACCACAAATCCATGCACTAATCATTTTATGATACAGGTACTCTTTATGGCTTTTCCACTTTCCATGAAGAAACATTGCTGTCATTTTCCCTGAAAGTTGCATCAAAATCTGAATTTAGCGCTTCTACATCATTGTATTTCATTTTGGAGTGTTGGTGAGGCCAGGGTCATTGTTACAGTCTGGCTGATGCCAATATGCAAGTCAGACATGAAATGATTACAAAATGAAGCATAATAAAAGGTTAAAAATATCTCCAGTATAATTTGTCATCTCAAAATAGTTGATTGGCAGTTCATAAGAGAGGGCTCACAAACATGCGTTTTATGAACACTCCACCAAAATGAAACAGATCAAATCTCTAATGGGATTCAGACCAGCTACGCCACAGGAATAGAGTGCTTTGGTTGCCACTAACATCTAGGGTTATGAAGCTCACTTTCGATTCATATACAGAGATTGAATTTTTTGATGCCTAATTAACAGTCTTCATAAACTTGGAGGTTGAATTGGCACAGTAATGTTGTTCTAACAGTGCAATCTATGATACGATCGATCAGTTAAAATATCGATCACATCACAGGATAAACTCATTAAACAGCCTTTTAAAAAGGTTTCAAAAGCGTTATGCTTTCATATAACAAAAGTGCGTCATTAGAATAAAATCTAATATTCTAATATTTTGCCATTATATGGTAGGATATTATTGTAATTTTGATTGTCAGCATCATATAAATTCTCAATTCTGGTGTATTATGATAGGGGCTGAGCTGAAATTTGATATTGTATTAGCGCACAAGAGGGAAAATAATTGGACAATCTGGTTAAAATTGATGCGAAACTGCCACTGGGCATTTGTACAATAACATTAACATGAGCCTTATAGTTAGATTTTAAAGAAGCAATGGGAGCATTTGAAGCAGAACAAATTAATTGTGCTAGGAGTGAACAGTTTCTGGTAAATGATAAAGTTATAGTGATTCTATGATACTATGTTTTACAAATGTATGAAAAAAATCAAAATTACAAAAATAAATCACATGTGCCATCTAATGGCAGAATATCATCACTGCACCAATATTCTGGCATAGACTTCTTTCTCTAGCATTTATTCGGAAAGTCAACTATAACTGAGGGATCTCAGTTATAAGCATGATCATCAGGAGATTAGGAGTTATTAGAAGATACATTGATATCAGAAAATGAAGCTAAATTCCACTCCGAAATAACTGGATACATCCAACACTAAGACAGATGGGATGCTTAAATAGATTAAGTTCTAATCAAAAGTTATCTGTTCTACACTTACATATTTAAAGCATACCACTGAACACTACTTCGCAATAGGTTAGTCAATATACACCACCATTGCAAATATTTCACATAGTCTTAACTGCATCCATTAAGACTAGTGGAGATTGACTCTCCTACCTTCATTACAACTCAATTTGTGTTTCGCAGTTTTGACTCTCTTCCTTCAGAAACTCTGGAGGAATACTCAAAGACGAACTGCTTTCAACATTGCAATTCAGAAAATGCAATGCCAATAATTTATAACTACATTTAAATAAGAAACACAATGTTCTAAAAAGTGCGATTGACCATTTTGCACTAATTATTCCTTTTGCAATAGTTACAAGGAATATTGGAACAGGCTTCTAAGAGGCAGCAATAGGCAAATTGAATCCAGTTTTATTTTTTTCTAGAAGAAATCTTGTTTTCAGCAGTTCCGATTTCATGAAGCTGGAATTTATTTTCTAGGCTCTTGAAATGCTGTGTGGAAATGGTAAGAGGCTTTATAGTTGTTAGGGCCATAAATTCATTGGACTTGCAAAGTAAATTAAAATTCCAGTTTCCTAAAACTCAAAAGGGGTCATTTTTATTCCTAAGTTGAAAGACCCTCAAAGTAGAAATTCAGTGTTTTGACAGCTCGTGCGCCTACCAAAATATTTTGCAACAAGTTTTGTGATTGGGTGGTTTAGAGAACTATGTTTAGTTTTAAATGTAAATATGGTAACTTTGGAATACACACATATACCATGGAAATTGAGGCTGTGTAGATAACCAAAGGGGATACTGCTCAATTAGTTAAATTGGAACTGAGATTAGCTTCTTTGAGCAAAAATGATCTTCATGGCAGAGCAAGAAGAAATATACAGAAAAAATGCAGAAAAGACACAGGACAATTAAACTAACTTGAGTTGTTTGGGCAACTGGGGACACTTGGACCTGTGAAGAAAATGGGGCAGAAACATTTTTTTTTAAAAAGGGGGAAGAAAACAAATTAGCTTTAACCAGAGGACAAGAGACCAATCTCAGAGTTAAATAGGTGAAGGAACAGTTATATACTCAGAGGGTTCAAATATGAGCAGCTAACTCTCGGACTTGGAACACTTTCATCACATGAATGGTGGCAGTTGAAACGCCAAGCCCTGCTGTACCAAAGATTATTATCTCTTTAGTTTTTGAACTGACATAAACCTTCGAAAACACATTATTCAAGTAAAAGGAAGGAAAATATAATTAGTGTTTTTGCATTATTATTGGTGAAAAAGTACTGAAAGAATACCCTACAGTTAATATATACTGTATATAATATATACCTTATAGTGCTTGGTCACACTCAGATTTGACTCTATGTGAACCCCTGAGTATATTATCGTTGTTTTAGAGAGCATCAATACAAAAAGAAAAACAAACCAAGAAATAAACTTAACAATACAGATGCTGCTTTGCATTCTACTTTGATATCTTCCATGCAGTTATGCAAAATAAAGCCTGCTTTACTAAGAAAAATATCCATCTAATGTACAATTTTCATGTTAAATCTCTGATGTCATAGTGATTATTTTGAGTTTCATTGGTTAGTGTTTCCTATAACCTATCCAAGCATGCTCTTCATTTTGGAGGGGAGGGTGATAGGAGGAACAGTGGGATATTGGAATAGTCCAGCTCACGTGTATCTCTTGGGTATATTAGCTGTTTTGTCTAGTGAGCAGGAGTGCTTGGCACTCCTGATCAATCCTAACCAGCTCAGCTTTTGGGAAAAATGCTACTTCTTAACATATCTGTTTTTTCTAACCAAGACATATCATATCAAACTGGTTACTGGGGCCATTATGCAAGTTAGTCTGTGAAAAGGAATACTGCAGTTAGAGGTACAGTGGGCACATCTCATCAACACCATATTCCAAGATACTATTTTTAAGTTAGTAAGTTATTCATTATCATGTGGTCCCTTGGTTGATTCATGTGCCTGATGTTCTAAAGTGCATTGTTTTAAATGTGAAATTTAAAGACCAGTATTTAAATTAGGTCAAATAGGTCTGAAAATAATTTTGATCCCATTCTTTCTGAAAACATTTTTCAAATTTCTGCTGGCCCCATTCTCATAATGCCTGATTTTTAAAATTAAGTACTGTAGTGGTGTTTTCCCACTGGCCTCTGACACAGTTGGTGGGATTTTCTGGCCATGCTGGCCCTGAAACCAGAAAATCCCGCCTGAGGTCAACAGACCTTTGCGACGGAAAAATTCCTCCCAGCATCTCCTTTAGGCATCTACTCTCTGAGTGTCCTCATCTTCAAGAGCTGTCTAACCCTGTACAGTTCAAGGATATGTAACATTGTATAATTCAGGCAGTTAGTGATTTTTCTAAACCAGTTACACAAGCAATCATACTATTTGAAACACATGATTCATGCACCAATATAATTGTCTACCATGTGTAATGATGGTGGCGATGTTCAGATTCATTGTTTGATAACAGTGGCGATCAAATCATTTATTTACCAGATGTTCACACTAGAACTTTGGGATGTTAAGATGAAAGATCCAGGCTGGTTGGAGTGTAATACTGTGACTTTAATTTGAACAGGATAATTATATGGCATTATGCTAATTTTAACTGGTATCTTGCTTATTTGCTAATCTCACTGCACAATGCCAATTTCACCTGTTATTTCCCTCATTTGCAAGATCATTATGTCGATTGCCAATTAGGCAGTCTTTCAGACTGTTGAAATATTTCTTTTAATTATCATCCTACAGTTTCATGCCATGACAATGTTTTTTCTTACGACTAACCAACACAAGTTCAACAGATGAGTAGGTCTATGTCACAATGTAAATCTAATAAGATCAAGGAAGCAAATGCCCCACCCTTGCATTTTTTGAGCAACCTTTATTACACAAATGAGAACTGAAAGCCTCCTTGAAGAGGATAGGGTGGTAAAGGATATTTGGTACAAATCTAGTTTGCACAAACTCACTTCTTTATCCAATAAATATACTTTGAATCTATTCCACACAAAAAGCATGAAGTTTGCTCTCTAGTGGGAAGACTAAAAGTGATATGATATTCTTATAATAGTTTACCTCATTATCAAAGAATTATGGAAGGATATAGTACAGAAGACTACTTGGTCCATTATGCAAGTACTGGCTTTTTGGTGGAACTATCACACTTTCCACAATCTTCCTCCATAGCCCTGTAAAATCTTTCCTTACTACTCAATTTGCCTACAGCTTAAAAAAATGATTATCAACCAACAATGCCTTTTGTGGATGTCCCAGCTGCTCTAGGTCTATTGATTCAACAGAACATGTCTGACTGAAACAGGCAGCATGACAGAGGAAAGTCAAATGTCAAAGGTTAGGCTATTACCTCATGCATATTGAGGCATTACTTGTAAATATAATTGGAGTGAACAAAAGTGACTGGAGCCTAACTAGTGCTGCAAATGGGCAGAATCATGACTTGTGCACAAAAGCGTTACACATTTTTATTGCAGTTATCGTCACAGATTTTTAAAGTCAGCTTTTTCATTTAATTAATGGTTTAGATTTAGGCTTCTTTAGACTACTTCAACTCAATCTCTGATTTTACTTTATATATTTCAGTTTCGCTTTTTCATTTCCCCCTTGATTTTTTTTGAAAATGTAATCAATTCAAGTTGTTTCAAATATTATGCAATCAAAATCATCACCTAAAATATTGGAAGGGTTTATAAACATAAGGAAGGAGAAAATATAAAGACAAAAGTATTTAACGGTCTGGCTAAGTACTGATGCAGTGATAGGTAATAATTTGGGACTAATATAATTACAAACATATTAGTTATTAGCCAAATTATTTTTCAAGGGGAGGAAAATAAACTTGTAAGACAAAACGTCTGTAGGTTACAGATCTGGTTATTTAGCTCCCAACGTAACCTATGCATCTTACTAGAGCAGTGGCAGAATCTCATAATTTCTGAAATATAATGTTCCTTTCTGAATAATGCTACCTCTGAAAACAACAATGCACAATAGAAACTGGTATATTCCCCACCCTATTCTACTGATGGAGAAATTGCCAAACTCCTGAACTTCATGTTGACAAGAGTGTTAATTGACACAAATGTGACAACTTAATCAGACCATGAAAAGTATCTATGTTAACTTGGCAAAATGCCATATGAGGTAAAATACAATGGAAATAGTTTTTAAGCTATAACCCCGACCCATCATCCATTACTTAAGATTATTGAGAAATTGTTCTGTAGACATGATTTATGTGAACTGACAAGATATTTCAAGTGTGGTCAACTGTAAAGTATCATAAATATCCCCTTAAGCATCATTCATTCCAAAATAAATATCAAATGTTGACTAGAAGCATTGTGGATCTAAGAAATAAATTAACAGAAGTTTGACCTTCCTAGGTGAGCATGGATAGATTGAGTGTACTTAGAGAGAGAAAAACAGAATGAACAGGCAGTTCCCTGGGTAGCTCAAAATACATTCAATGACTATGCACAAATATGCCAAATATTAAAACAATTGCACTGAATGGATAAAGAAAATGGGAACTAAATTGTAATAAGGATAGGAGCTTCTCTAACTCAGGAACATTTTCATACAGCAAGTTCAGATTGGCATGGGTCCACTTCGCCAAATTGGTGACCATTTCACAAACAGGCAAAACCAGATGGGTAGCTCTTTGCACACATCAATGCACATGTATTTTGTTATCAATTCCAATAGCCCACAAAAATAATCTGTTATCAGAGAATTTCCAAAACCAAGTTCAAACTGAGTGTGCAATGCTATAATCTGGCATGTGCTGACTCGTGTACTGTAATGTATACCAGTATAAACATAATAAAGCAACAGAAAACGTCACATTTTCTCGGACAGTACAGACATTCCTAACCTTGGCAAATACAGTACTGAGCTAGAAGTATGTGAGAAGTCAGGCAGGAACTATTTCAATAATTCTTCTGTTGTTCTTATAAATACACGTACACAAAGAAGACATTTATACTTGTCATTTCCAACTTCAAAGTCCCTGGTAAGCAATTTTTAAGGTGAAAGAAATAGTTGTTTGCCAAGTCATAGCTCAGACAGTACAATAAAAACTAATGAGATGTTTTGACTACAAAAACCTTTTGTCTGAGGTTGCTTTCAGTTCCACCATTCTGTAATCAAAGAAATTTAAGACTTGACATTTCATTTTTTTGGGCTGACACCTAATTTTTTTCTGAAGCAAGTTCATTGCAAAACACAGCTCACTGTCACTGTGAAACAATTGGATTTTGTCTCCGTCCATGAGACCATATTAATGAATGTTAACATGCTATACAACCCTTTGAAAAGAGTTTAACCACCATATGTTAACACTTTGACTGCTAAAATGCAGGGAAGGTAGTTATTCTCTGACAATGTGATCAGCAAGCAATGTCTTAAAATTTTGAGCAAAATATTCAATATTGCTGTGAAACAAAATGACCATAGAACACAGGTGTATGGTTCTCTGAAATGGGCCCAGATTTGTATTATAAACTCACCAGATTGATCATTTGATTGATGACCCTAATAATCATAGAATCCCTACAGTACAGAAGGAGGCCATTCGGCCCATTGAGTCTGTACTGACCACAATCCCACCCAGGCCCTATTCCCGTAACTCCACACATTTACCCTGCTAATTCCCCTGAAACTAGGGTCAATTTAACATGGCCAATCAACCTAACCTGCACATCTTTGGACTGTGGGAGGAAACCGGAGCATCTGGAGGAAACCCAAGCAGACATGGGGAGAAAGTGCAAACTCCACACAGACAGTAACCCAAGGCTGGAATTGAACCTGGGTCCCTGGCACTGTGAGGCAGCAGTGCTAACCACTCTGGTTCATAATAGTATGAACGTTATGAGATCTTTCATGATCACACTGCTTTCAACCACAACTCCCAACATAGTGAGCTCCTGATCTCAATTTTGACATCAGGAGGTGCTAAGCAGAGACTGTGCACCCTCCTGTAGGAAGCGAGATAAATTTTCAATACTTCCACTTGGAGGGGTTAGGAAATCAGATAACTTGACGGCTTTCAGTTGGAGAACGGTGTGCACATTCATCATGAGACCCGGAAAACTTAAAATGGGGAAAAAAACGTACAAAATTCCTGAGGCCAGACAAGTGTATGTAAAAAAGAATGATATTGCCTTATTTGGTCAATCAATTTTATTCATGTAAGTATGATATTTAGGCAGTTATAGTAATCCACATAGGTAAAAATAATTTTAAGTCCTCCACATTATTGATTGAAGTATTTGTTAGGACAACAGGCAGAATTAGAACCTCAAGTGGGCCAGGCATGATGACCTCCTTCAACTGTACAAATTCTTAACATTGCAATTCTGTTATTTGTCCCAAGTGCTTGGATTTTACTGCCAAATACCTTAAAATTATTTATATGTTTGCTTAACTTTACAATACATCCTCGTGTGACCATTGGCATTTATTCACTAACCCAGAAGTAATGATGTGGCGATGCCGGCGTTGGACTGGTTGGGCACAGTAAGAAGTCTCACAACACCAGGTTAAAGTCCAACAGGTTTATTTGGTGGCACGAGCTTTCGGAGCGCTGTCCCTTCATCACGTGACTCACCTGATGAAGCAGCAGTTGATGAAGGACCTGTTGGACTTTAACCTGGTGTTGTGAGACTTCTTACTGTGCCCAGAAGTAATGCTGGTGTCACGTTACTGATGGTCACAGCAATCATTAGTATTAAAAAATGTAATTAGGATTATTATGTTAAGGAACAAGCACACAGGAATATAATTTAGGATATTTGCCTTTGAGATTTAAAGTTAAACTCTTCCAATTAATTCATAGTTTTAGTTTCCCTCCATGCCTATGATTTGAAGTTGGGAAAAGTCAGTTTGGGGTGAGCGAGTGAATGAGGCAGCTTGAGAGTGATGGTGAGAACAAAAATAGCTTTCTTTGTGAAGATTTAGAACATAAATAAGCAATATGTTTTCTTTTAAAATGCTCTAACTCATCTCTGATGATGTTTTGTAATCTTGCTCTAAACATTTTGCGCTGCCATCCATTACAAGTATTGTTACATCAATCTGAATATAACTTTTGATAATCAAGCCACTCAGAAATAGGGCTCAAATTCATCCAGATTGAACTTAATCCTAAATTGAAAACCAAGATTTCATGATCTTTTCTAATAATTTTCTCTCTCTCCTGAAAAAGATGGGAAGTACCTTAAAATTTTACATGACCTGAAATGTGAAGTTGGATTATTACGTATATTTATTCATATAATTCATATATTCATTTGTACAGATTATCAGTTTATGAGTACCTTGTCACACATGAAGATCAGCAGATTAACAAAGGGTGCTTCAGAGCTTGAATTTATTGCATGTAATTTTATTCTCTGTGCAAGGATTGATACAATTAGATAATTACATAATTTATAAGTATACAAATTAGCTCTCAGGAACTAAGTATTTGCATATTATCATGAGTTTTGTGCTATTATGGAAAACATTTGCAGCTTGATATACTGGTGTTGAAATGTTTAAACAGACAATTCTAGAAAGAATTAGTTTGGCAAGTTATGCTGGAAAATTGGATCATTAAGAAAAGATCGATACTCAAGATATTGTTTCTGTAAGATTTGTTAAATCTTGGGCAGAATTTTATTTTGTTATATGTTGTCTGATTTAGATTGGATTGAATTTATGCGTTTCATATCAAGATTTCTGAAGGGCAAGGAAGAAAATAAGTAATGAGAAAGATCATTTGTTGCATCTAGTCATCCCTGCTGCAATCTGGATAGTTATGTATATTAGTTAAATATATATCTATTCTAAAGGAGTCATATTCAACTCAAAACATTAAATCTGTTTCTCTCTCCATAAATGCTGCCAGATCTGCTGAATTTTTCCAGTACTTTGTTTTTATTTTGTATTAGCTACATCTATCTTGCTGCGGCTACTACAATTTCATAGCCCTCTAATTCCTTGCTCGATATTTCACTTCTTTAGTCATAAGCTATGAAGGCAAATTGTGCGATCTGAACTAGTACTTTGGTTGTGCTCAGTTTTTGCCTGGATAGTTTAGCACCAGAGTCATTTAGCCATAGGCTTTTAAAAAAATCCAATTCTTATTTTGAAATGAACATACAAATATAAATTTACCACCACTGACAGCAGGAAATAAACTATTCTGTAAAGTAGAGCAATTAAACTGAAACCTTTTAATGTGATCTCAGAAGGGCAGAAACCAATTTTGCATAGATTTAACTTGGTAACAAAAATAGTGAAGAAGCCTTTAATTTAGATGTTGATAGATTGTCTCCAGCTAATGAGAAATACAACAGTGATTCCTTTGAACTTCAATCTCAAATGTTTACCTGGAGTTTGGTAGTTTAGTCGTCTCATTTCCACTGGATCTGAAGAGTGTGCCAGCAATGGGTCTTTTCCACCAGGAACATCGTCTTTTGCAGATGGAGAGCTTGCTCTTTTCCTGAACCAACCACATGGTATTATTACCGCAACTAATGATTGAAATGAGCTACTTTCCACAAACTACTATTAACTCACAATGTTGTAATCCAGAGACGGAAAGCAAGTTTCTGCTTCATGGTTAAATAGTTTGTTTCTGTTCAATTACGTCATATGCATGAATTTTGCAAGAAAACCTTTCTTCGGACAAAGCAGCGAAACTGACTGTTGCTTTCTTGAGTACATTTCAGCCCAGAGGTACAGAGGCAGTACCAACAATATATATGAAGGTGATTGTAAAAATGCAGTAAGCCATCTGTATTATTGTTGGTTATAGCATTTGTATTTCCATTAGGAAAACATTTGTTGTAATTAAGTACACGAGTAAATTAATTGTAATTAGAAATGTCATCCTACTTTAATTATTATTATTCATGCCATGACCCTAACAATAATATCAAATGAAAAACAAAGTGCTAGTAAACTTCAGCAGGTCTGGAAGCATCTGAGGGAGAAACAGAGTTAACGGTTTGAGCCCATTATGACTCTTCTTTGGAACTCCAGTTTTGAAGAATTCATACAGACTCAGAACATGAACTCTTTCACTCTCCATAGATGCTACCTGCTGAGGTTTTCCAGCACTTTGTTTTTTTTCAAATCTTCAGCATCCGCAGTATTTTGCTTTTATTTTACAATAATATTCACTGATATTTACCATTATATCAACAGTTTTCACCTTTAACTTTAATATGCCAACCTGTTACCTATGCAAAGCAAACTGTAAATGTTGGGAAAAAAAGACCTGTGAAAGTTGGAAGCTAAAACATAAAAATAGAAATGTGGAATTTCAATAGATATGCTTGGGATGGAAACATCAACTTCTGACAAATGGGCCTCTCAGATATTAACTTTTCTCAACTCACAACGATTAATCTGCCGTGTATTTTCAACAGGTACAAGTTCTAATCACCATTTTAACAACAACAGAACCAATCACACGAGCAAGTTTCACAGCCATTTATTACAAGCATCAGAACTTGAACAAGCTTGTTTAATGTGAACCAAAGTCAAGATTGCGATCATCAGAAACCACATTACTTTGGTACCTGTCAGATTTTATGTTTTACAGCTGTATGCAATATTTTGATTCTAAAAATGGAATAAAGGATGGCATAATTTCTGCAATATACTTTAGCACAGAATAGCATGTCAGCTCCAGCCCACAGTTCCCCATGAACCAATCTTGCCAGTCTCAGCAGTGCCATTATCATATCTTAAACATTATCACCTTTCCTAATGGGAAATGAAGAGACTAAAAATTAGAAGATGATTGACCCTGTGTTGCTCTTTTCTTACCAATCCCAATGTCTGATTTGCTAAATCATGAAAGCTTGAAAGCAGGTATCCTGCTTGCTTTCTTTAAGGCGTATGGAGGAGCAAAGGTGAATGCTGGAACGGGAAGCATATCTGGACTGCCCACTTTAAGGCAACATCACTGTTATTAGTACGAGTCTTACCTTTCCTGCTTACTGTATCCATAAGATGGCAAGAAGAAAAAAAAAAAAAAATTAATTATTTTATTTCCGCTCGAAACAGTGCATGAAATGTTCTCTTTGCCTCCTCTCTTCACCCTCTGAAGGATTATTGAATTGGAAAAGCAAAATGTCGTCTTACAGCCATGCTGTATCTTGCAGCTGTGACTGTGGCCCTCTGATACCCACAGCTCTGGGTGGTTGTGTGGGGGAAGAATTTAAAGGAGGCAATGGTGGCTCTTTGGTCCTGAGGTAAGGAAGCCATCTCCAGGCAACTGCCAGGCTTTGGCCTCAGCAGAGGACCCGTCTACCTTCAGGGAAGCTCCTGGCAGTGTCCCCAATTTGTCCTCACTGCTGAGCAGGTAGCAGTGCAGGCTAAACTCTGCCCCGGCAAGATGGAGGCAGGCTCACAATGAGGAGCTACCCCAATGCAAGATTCTCTAATTTTGCTCCTGGTCCTGTCTCTAAGCACATAGTTGTGGGACCAGGAAAATTTAGCCCAGGGCGACACCTCAGATAGTCTAATTCGCTTGGCAACAATTTAGGATATTTCTTCCTTACACTAAAGTAACAAAAATAGTTGAAGAAAGGATCTTCCAATGGCTCATATAATAGCAAAAGTGCTGGCACAACTGGTTAAAAATAATTAGGAAAATACCTAGGAGCAAACACTATATATGAATATCTCTGGAACAAAATTGAGCTGTATCCCTCACAAATATTAAAATACCAACTGTAACTGAATCACAGTAAGGTCATATAGATTTATCTAAACAGAATCATCTACACATTTTACTTTGGGGAAAGAAAGAGAAATAAGTCAAATAAATAAACCAAGTGTGATTAAGGGCTGAGAAAGTGAGACTAAAAGAAAGTGGAACACAAGTGAGGAACAGATAAGCAGAAATGGTAGAGGCAGAAAATGACACAACTCAGTTGCTGTGACACTATAGATAATGTAATGGCATCAAGAGTATAAAGCGTAAGAGTACTGAGATGTTTGTATGGACATTTCTATACTGTCAAGTTAGAAACATGGCCAACTGCCATAAGTCAGCCTTTTCAGCATGAAAATTCACACACACAATAATTAAATATGAATCTTAATTTTGATCAATGTAGAAACTGGCTTTCATTCCATTTTATTATTTCAGTTCTTGGTCCTCTCAACTGTCTGAGAATATAAGAGTTGGTTCACAATCTTGTGTCATATTTGACCACAAGATGGGATTCAGACCAGATATTCTCACCATCTCTTAGACCACTTATTTTCACTTCTGCAACATTGTCTAACTTAACCCCCATTTCAAGTGATTTGCTGCTGAAACCTTCATTTATGCCTTTTGCTAGCTTTCAAAGCACTCCTGGCTGGTTTCCCACATTCTACCTTCTACAAGGTCATCGGAAACTCTGTTGCCCGAATCTTACTTCACACCAGGTCTTACCCACCTAGAGTCATAGAGATTTACAGCATGGAAACAGGTCCTTCGGCCCAACTTGCCATGCCACCCAGTTTTTGCCATTAAGCTAGTCCCAATTGCCCACATTTGGCCCATATCCCTCTATAGCCATCTTACCCAAATAACTGTCTAAATGCTTTTTAAAAGACAAAATTGTAACCGCCTCTACTACTACCTCTGGCAGCTCATTCCAGACGCTGTCCACCCTGTGTGAGAAAGAAATTCCCCTCTGGACCCTTTTGTATCTCTCCCCTCTCACCTTAAACCTATGTCCTCTAGTTTTAGACTCCCCTGCCTTTGGGAAAAGATGTTGACTATCGAGCTGATCTACGCCCTTCATTGTTTTATAGACCTCTACAAGATCACCCCGAAGCCTCCTACGCTCCAGAGAAAAAAGTCCCAGTCTATCCAGCCTCTCCTTACAATTCAAACCATCAAGTCCCGGTAGCACCGAGTAAAATTTTTTCTGCACTCTTTCTAGTTTGATAACATCCTTTCTATAATAGGGTGACCAGAACTGTACACAGTATTCCAAGCGTCTTACAATGCCGCGGATAACTTCAACAAGACGTCCCAACTCCTGTATTCAATGTGCTGACCAATGAAACCAAGCATGCTGAATGCCTTCTTCATCAACCTGTTCACCTGTGACTCCACTTTCAGGGAGCGAGACCCCTGTACCCCTAGATCTCTTTGTTCCATAAACTCTCCCCAACACCCTACCATTAACTGAGTAAGTCTTGCCCTGGTTCGGTCTACCAAAATGCATCACCTCGCAATTATCTAAATTAAATTCCATCTGCCCTTCATCAGCCACTGGCCCAATTGGTCAAGATCCCGTTGCATTCCTAGATGACCTTCTTCACTGTCCACTATGCCACCAATCTTGGTGTTATCTGCAAACTTACTAACCATGCCTCCTAAATTCTCATCCAAATTAATATAAATGACAAATAACAGTGGACCCAGCACCGATCCCTGAGGCACACCACTGGTCACAGGCCTCCAGTTTGAAAAATGACCCTCTACAACCATCCTACGTCTTCTGTCATCAAGCCAATTATGTATCCAATTGGCTACCTCATCCTGGATCCCGTGAGATTTAACCTTATGCAACAATCTACCATGCGGTACCTTGCTAACGGCCTTGCTAAAGTCCATGTAGACAACATCGACTGCACTGCCCTCACCTACCTTCTTGGTTACCCCTTCAAAAACTTAAATCAAATTTGTGAGACATGATTTTCCACTCGCAAAGCTATGCTGACTGTCCCTAATCAGTCCTTGCTTCTCTAAATGCCTGTAGATTCTGTCTCTCAGAATACCTTCTCACAACTTATCCACTACAGACGTTAGGCTCACCATCCTGTAGTTCCCAGGCTTTTCCCTGCAGCCATTTTTAAAAAAAGGCACAACATTTGCCATCCTCCAATCTTCAGCCACCTCACCTGTGGCTGCCGATTATTCAAATATTTCTGCGAGAGGACCCTCAATTTCCTCCCTAGCCTCCCACAATGTCCTGGGATACACTTAATCAGATCCCAGGGATTTATCTACCTTGATGCGCTTTAAGACTTCTAGCACTTCCTTCTCGATAATATGTACACACTTCAAGACATCACTATTTATTTCCCCAAGTTCACTAAAATCCATGACTTTCTCAACAGTAAATATTGATGAGAAATATTCATTTAGGATCTCACACATCTCTTGTGGCTCCGCACATAGATGACCTATCTCCTCTGTTCTCACTGATTTACACTGGCTCCGAGTCAAGTAATGCCTTAGTTTTAAAATTCATATTTTGTTTTCATATCCCTCGCTATCTTTCCAGTCCCCATATCCCTCTGAGATATTCACAGTCTTCTAACTCTGGTCTCTTAGGCACCCCCAATTTAAATTGTTTCACCATTGGTCTTCAGTAGCCTCGGCCCTAAGCTCTGCAATTCCCTCCCCACACCAATGGAGCTTTCTCCCATTAACTTTAATTAAATTGTGGCTTCTTGATGTCACACTGAATAAAATGCTGCCTTGATGTCAAGGGCAATCTTTTTAGCCTTGACTGTGACATTCAGCTGTTTCACCCATGTTTGAACCAAGTCTGTAAATGAGATATGGAGTTGAATGCTTCTGGCAGATCAAGAATTGGATGCAGCTTTAATTTATTTTGTAGTTTGGATTAACAGTTGAGATTACTACCCCATTTGAAAGATGAATTGTCTCAACATTGATCTTGATGACATTTTCCTATTTTCACGCAACTTTGTGATCATCTCACCTTTTGAACAGAAGAATAGCAATGACAATGATGATAATTAACACGACAGCAAGTACTGGTCCCATCACCCATAGCATCTCAGGGTCATCCTGTGCAGATGGACTGGGTACCTCCACCAAGATTGTGTCAGAGTAGGGACTAGCAGCATACATCTGAACAGAAAAAGAGCACAAAAGAATATTACTAATACCTACTTCAATAAATCAACTGACTCAGGTCACTATTTTTGTCTACCTATTATCAGTTTAATGCTTATTTAATATGAAAAAGGGTCAATTCCCCACATCAATAAATATTAAACTGTTAACTTATGAATCTTTTACAGCTAACTATTTTTCTAAATCCGCCCTTCTCCCAAAGGCAGGAATTAGATTATGGTTCTGCAGATTGTTGAATGCATTTTGGTATCTGAAGTAGAAATCTGTTCCTGTGAATATAACACAGCAAATAGGAAGAGGTTATTTGATTGTGGGTGGGGGCGAGGGGGTGGTGGCTGTGGGTAGAACACACCTAACAAGGGGTCAGTGGGTGAAAGCCTGCAATGGGAACTTTGGCACATCTGAGCCCTCAGGAGCTCAAAAGCACCAAAGTCATTTGCAGAGAACCATGATTACCCCAACTAAGCGAGCATAAGAGGATCGTAATGGAAATGTAAGGACACGTGAAGAGGAAGTGGAAGAATTTAATAGAACAGGTATCAAGAGGACATAATGAAAAAAAAATCGACAGAACTCCTCAGTAGAAAAGCTACCGTTCTCTGATGACATGCATGAGGAAATTGAGGCTATTATAATTTTTTTGAATATTCTTGAATGTGTTGTTTATAGGAGAGGATTGAAAGCTTGTGAATGTAACATCTCTGTTGAAAAAAGGACGAAGACATAAATCAACTATCCCGAGTCAGCTTCAGATCAGTAAGTTTCTAGAGGCCACAATATGAGGTAAAATTAACAATTCACTTTGAAAAACATGAGTTAATTAAAGACAGGCAGTGTTAATTTGTAAAGGGCAAAGTTGTACTGGACAAATTCACACTGGAATAACCAGTATATTTACAAAGGAAATGAAGTGGGTGCTAAAGAAAATTTCCAAGTGTTCAATAAGGTTCCACGTAAAGGCTTGTGAATCACAAAAAGTTAGTTCAACAAGTGATTTGGATGGCAAGTGGAACGTTGGCTTTTACTAAAAGTAGAATTGAGTATGAAAGTAGGCAAGTGTTGCTCCAGCTATACAGGGCATTAGCAAGAACGCACATGGAGTATTGTGCACCGCTTTGGTCTCCTTAAGATACAATTGCATTAGCAGTTCAAAGAAAGTTCACTCGGCTAATTCCTGGGATGAAAGGGCTACCTAATTGGACCTATAGCCACTGGAGTTTAGAAGAATGAGAGATGACTCTATCGAAACATACAAGATCCTGAAGGATCTTGACAGGATGGATGCTAAGAGGATATTTCCCCTCGTCAGGGAGTCAAGAACTAGAGAACACCGTTTGAACATTAGTGTTTTAAAAAATTTATTCGTGGGAAATGGGCGTCACTGGCTGGCCAGCATTTATTGCCCATCCTTAGTTGCCCTTGTTCAAAGGACAGTTGAGAGTCAACCACATTGCTGTGGCTCTGGAGTCACGTGTAGGCCAGACCAGGTAAGGATGGCAGACTTCCTTCCCTCAAAGGACATTAGTGAAGCAGATGGGTTTTTCCAACAATCGAGAATGTTTTCTTGGTCATCAGAAGATTCTTAATTCCAGATATTTTTTATTGAGTGCAACTTCCATCATCTGCTATGGTGGGATTCGAACCCAAGTTGCCAGAATATTAGTTGAGATGGGTCTCCCATTTAAGACAAATGATGAAAATTTATTTCTCTCAGAGGGTCATTAGGCTTTGGAATTCTCTTCCCCAGACAGGCAAGGCCCTTGAGTATATTCAAGGGCAAATTAGATTTTTAATAGACAAAATAGGCCAAGGTTATTCAGCAGGGTGGGGTGCAGGCAGAAAGTGAAATTTAGGTTAGAATCAGATCAACCATAGAATCAGACCAAAATGGGGGAGCAGGCACGAGGGGCTGAATAACCAACTCCTGCTCCTACTTCTTGTAGATGTGGTATTAAAAGGAGAATTTCATGGATTAAAAAGTTGATTTTTTTTTTTAAACAAGGGACAGAGAGTAGTGGTTAATAATGGAGTCTTGGGACATGAATATTTACCAAACTACCTCAGGTGTTAGCTTTACAACCTTCGTGTTTCTCTCTGGTCTGGAGAGATCTGTGCCTGTGCGAATGTGCTTGGATGTATGTACACATAAACACACACACACAAACAATCTGGACTTGGACATAGGGGTATAATCTCAAAATCTGCTGACAACACAAAGCTACAGAGGATGGTTAACTGTGAAGAGGATTGTAAGTGACCTCAGGACTACAGATGTTTAGATGATAGAACTTCAAAAAGGGCAGGGAGATCTGGAAGTGTAAATACACATTTCAAAATGTGGGTGTTGATAAAGCTATAAAAGAAAATCATAAAGTGCTTCGTAAAGAGGGGCATACAGCATAGAGATCATGCCAAGTCTGTGCAAATCATTGGATAGGCCATAGTTAGAATATTGCTCCCAGTTTTGGGAGTTTCCCTTTAGGCAATAACAGGGATGAGTTATGAGGAAAGTCTGGAGAAACCTTTTTCTGATATGAAGGCAAGGTGAGATCTGGTAGATAATCAAGTTTGTGAGGGGTTTCATAGGAAAAAAAAGTATTTCCACTGGTTGGCGAGTCAGTGATTAGGGAGTATAAACTTTATTTGAGAATTTATTTTATTTACATATAGGGTTGAATGTTACACCCAATACCTTCCCACCCACCCCAATCTGCCTCCATATTACAGGCAGGTAAAGTGCCAGCCTATTCTCAAATCTATTGAGGCTCTTAAGTGAGTAGATATTTCAATTGAACAGATATTTTGTGCCTGTCTTCATGATAGAGGATACAAATAACATCCCAGAAATAATTGTGAATTAGGAGGTTTAATGGACGGAGGAACTTAAAATAATTACAATCACCAGGGAAACGGTACCAAGAAAATGATTAAAAGCTGCTAGGATAGTAGATGCGTTGATTTTAATTGTTTTAAATTCCCTAGATTCTTGAATGGTTCCATCAGATTGGAAAACAGCAATTATGACTCCTCTATTCAAGAAATGAGGGAGACAGAAAGCTGGAAACTAAAGGCAGTTTAGCTTAACATCTGTCACAGAGAAAGTGCTAGGATCTATTATTCAGGAGGCTATAGCAGGACACACAGATAATCTCAATGTAATCAGGCAGAGTCAACCTACTTTTTAGAAAGGAAAATCATGTTTAATTTATTGAGGTTGTTTGAGGAAGTAACTAGAGGCTATCACTGGCACGGTGACACAGTGGTTAGCACTGCTGCCTCACAGCGCCAGAGACCCAGGTTCAATTCCAGCCTTGGATCACTGTCTGTGTGGAGTTTGCACATTCTTCCCGGGTCTGCATGGGTTGCCTCCCACACTCCAAAGATGTGCAGATTAGGGGTTGATTGGCCATGCTAAATTGACCCTAGTGTCAGGGGATTAGCAGGGTAAATGTGTGGGGTTGAGGGAGTAGGGCTTGGATGGGATTGTGGTCGGTGCAAGCTCGATGGGCTGAATGGCCTCCTTCTGTACTGTAGGGATTCTATGATAAAAGCTCATGGTGTTAGGGCAATATATTACGATGGATAGAGGATTGATTAGCTAACTGAAAGCAGAGAGTAGGCATAAGCGGTTCATTTTCCATTTGACAAGATGCGACAAGTGAAGTGCCACATGGATCAACCATTTGCCATTTATATCAATGATCTGGACAAAGTCTGGTTGCTAAAGTTTGCAGAACTCTGAGGTACAGCAGGATTCTGGGTGTCCTGGTACAGGAATCACAAAGTAAGTATTCAGGTCCAGCAAGTGGTTAGAAAGACAAATGAATGTTGTCGTTTATGCATGAGGAATGGAATATAAAATTTTGCTGCACTTGTATAATCAAGAAGCAAGGTTAAGCTTGTTGATTATTAAAGCTCATAGTTTTTGTCAAAATCAAAATATTCCTAATTTCTTGCTCAACAATGTACAGTTCTGGCACCCAAATAATCCCACTATAATATTCAGAGTTCTGATGTACTCCTGTAGAACTAATAACATTAGTTCATAGCTAAAATTGGGATTTAACCATAATTCTTTCCTAATTATGATATGAATTACAGGGTTTAAAAAAACAAAACAAAGATAAGAAAGCAGATCGGCAATACTAGTTATATAACAAGTTTCTCAGCGAACAGTTGCTATATCTTGTTATAAATACCTAGCTAATGGTTTATAGTAATATTTTAGAAGTAATTTTTTAGAAGCTCTGGGAAGATTGAAAGTTCAATTATATAAAATGGGACATATGCAACTAAAGCAGCTTGAAGACTATTACACTTAAAAGGTTGGGGCCATGTTGACAAAAAGAGTTATCAGCTAGATAGACATGGTTACAAAACATCAGGTGAGTTGACTTTGCTGGATAATTGGAGACAAGGTGCTTATGCTGTTTGCAAAGACATGCTGCCCAGAGGGTTGACTTGTTTTGGGAGTTAGAACTACAATTAGTAAAAGCATTCAGTGAGCCCATGAAGGCTACTTTGTTATAAAGATGGGTGGGACTTAAGAAGGTTTGAGGCTTTCGATTTATCTGTGTTTGCTGAGACAGAGGGCCTGATTTTCCCATTTTCATTCTAAGTGCTGAATCTGGGCGCAATTCAGATCCGATTTGGAAATCTGCTTTCAGGCGCCCTCATACGCACTCAGCCTGAAAAAAAAAATGGTGAGTTCGAATCACGCTGTGGGCGGGGCCTAGCACGCCCGAAATGATCGGAGCTCTGAACTGCGCATGCGCAGTTAGAAAATAATTTGAAAAAGCGTGCCCATGTCAGATCGTTCCTGGGCCGTAGAAAGTGGAGAAAGCGGCCTGGGAACGATGGCCCCCACAGACATCACTGTCCCCCTTATCCAGCACCCCCCCCCCGCTACCCAGACCGATTGCGACTACCTGCCCCCTTCCCCACCACCGATTGCCCGCAAAGTGGCAGCGGACCCCCCTGAACCCCCCCACCAGAAATCCATTTGGCCTCCCCCTCAAGAGATATATCTTAGCCACCCCACTCCCTCCCCCCCACCCCCACGACAGAATGATCTGGCCTGACTCTCCCCCCGACAACCAGACAACGATCGGGCCTCCCTCCTCCCTCCCTAGAGAATGATCTGGCCTGTCTCTTCCTCCTCCCCAACTACCAATCTGAGTTAGAGAGTCATTGGAAGCTCTGAACTCGCCTCTTCAGCAGCTGGAGCGCCCGAAACAGACTTTTATTTCGCATGTCCACTTTGGCGTGATTCTGGATTGGCGAATGTGGTGGTGAAGGGGGAAATGCTGATAAAGTTGGGCGGGCAGTTCATTAATTCAATTTAAATGCATGCAAATGCATTTAAATTGCCGTTGCGCCCGTTTTGGGTGCAAATTGGATCGCAGCCATTCCCGGGCCTCGGTAAAGTGGCCATTTGCACAGACGTGGGCGCAGATCGTGTTGATGGCCTCATGCCCGACTTTACCACATTTTTGCATGGTAAAATCGGGCCCAGAGTGAGTTCTGTGGCAGGGGAAAATACCATGTGAAAAAGATGCTGTTCTGAGCAGGTTTCTAGCAGCAAAAGTGTTACTGTGTAGCTGTGGCTCAGAAGTCCCAAGAGCCGTTTGATAGCTCTGTGTAGTTAGGGCTCAAGAGAAGTTCTGGAGAGCTGAGATGGTGGCAGAAGGTTACTTTCTTCATGCTTTAAGCCTTGGGTGCTATTTAAATCTTGGTGTAGCTGAGGAGATTGGGGCTTGGTGAAATCCAGGGGCTGTGCCAGTCCAGTGGAGCCAGCTAGTCATCAAAGAGCTAAAATTGTGCCACTGAATAGAGTCTAAAATGCAGACTCGGAAATTCAGAGAAACGGAATCTCGAAAAACAGGACTGAAATCCTGAAAAGTGTTCAATCATTGAGGCAGTCCCAGCTGGAGTGGCTTTGAGGGAATATAGAGGCTTGATCTTCAAAATGAAAAGGTTGGTGTCCCATGGGGGCTGAGAAATGCGTGTCTTTGCCCCAATTGCTATTTATGGCATACTGAGGTGTGTTCGGCCACAATTTGCTTATTAATTCACACGTATGTCATATTAACCCTGAATGTTAAAGTGGAAATGACTAGGGTTGGGAAGCATTTTCCGATCAGGGCCATTGTGATCTCCTGGACTCGTTTCGATCGCCTCAGGGGGTCGGAGAGGAATTTCCCAGATTCTTTTTCCCCATATTGGCCCTGGGGTTTTCACTCTGGGTTTTCGCCTCTCCCTGGAGATCACATGGTCTGGAATGGGGGGGTGGGGGTGAGTTAATAGGTTGTGATGAACAAAGCATCGTAGCTGTGAGGGACAGCTCGGTGGATAGGATATTGGTATGTAGATAGGCTGGAAAATTGGGCGGGGATCCTGGATTCAGGATTCAATCCTGAGCGGCGCGGGCTTGGAGGGCCGAAGGGCCTGTTCCTGTGCTGTATTGTTCTTTGTTCTTTGTATAAAACAGATAATGTAAATTGTTTCATCTTTCTGACCTTGTCTTATAAAACTTATTTTTGTTTGTTCAAAACCCGTGGAATCTTGTGGTGTTACTCATTTAGTGTGTGTCTTGAATCTCAAAACTTGTCTACTTTGAACAAAACATATTGGCCCTGAACCAGATCATACCAAAAACCTGGGAGTCTGTTTAAGGATCATAACAATCTGACTTGCAATCTAAATTCAATGATAAAGCAACTTTTCTGAGATCCCCCAAGCAAGGAATTAAGCCACCCATAACAATCAACAAGTTCTTGCACTGCCACATTATTACAATGTTCATATAAATTTCAAAATCTATCAACTGATGGTACATTTCCCTTATTTATAAATCTCAAGAGCCTGATGGAACCACTTTCCTTGGCATTACTTCACACTACAGAGCTAATTGCCTGTGCAAGATGGTTTCCCCTGAAATATGACTACATTAAACTGTAATTCAATACAGGAGGAATGTTTTTTCTTGCTGTCAGATAAATTTAGTGTCCAATTTTTCTTTGGTGCTGTGTGACCCTATACTGAATGCATTCAGGGCTGATGAATAATGAAGAGTTTGACCGGTCCTAATGAGCCATTACAGAAAAACGAGCTCAGAGCTGCATGTGAGCCTGTTAAGAACCTTAGTGGAAAATTAGCATCTTGGTGTCTACATAAAGACATTTGTGCAAGTCCTCATTTCACAACTGCAACAGGTTTGCAAACGTTCATATAAATCAAAGCACTAACACCCTCTTATTGTGATGACTGCAAAAATGAATAGCCAACCTCTTCTCCCACTATGCATTACTGAGATTTTCTGATGATTACTCTTCAGACTTTGCACATTTACCACTTTGATTTTGTTTGTGGAGAATGTTTTAAAATCCTGTCCAAGCACAATGAAAAACTGTTTACAAAATAATTCTGAGAATTTGAACTGCATCCACATGAAAATACACAACCATTATGGTTTTCTCAAATATTACAAAGTATAATTTAAAACATGATTCTGAACACTGTACTGATACTTGTTGACAGATCCAAGGTCAAATCCACCATCATCAAATATTGCAATTTGTGGAATATCTAATTCAATACTTTACTAGTCAGAATTGCACTTAACACAAGGCAGTGAAAACAAAATGCTTTACTGCCAATGAAACATTTTTGAGGTACAGTCGCTGTTGTAACATAGGAAAAGCAGCAGCCAATTTTTGCACATTGAACTCCCCCAAACAGCAACGTGGTGATGACCAAATGATCTGTTTTTGTCATGTGACTGAAGGATAAACATTGGCCAGAACACCAGGGATAACTTCTCTGCTCTTTTTTGAAATAGTGCCATGGGATTTTTTACATTCACCCAAACAGGCAGATGGAGCCTTGGTTTAATGCCTCATCCAAAAGATGGTACCTCCAGTGAGAAGTGTCAGTCTTGATTTTTGTGCTCAAGTGCTACAGTGGGACTTGAACCTTGAACCTTGTTACTCAAAGGTGACAGCATTATCAACTGAGCCTTGGCTGGCATTCATGATATGGGTGGCAATTACTTTGTGCATTAAATCGTTTGCCAATTTATGGAGAAAAGCTAGACTTAAATGGCATTTCAGAACTCAGAAGAATGGGTCTTAAGAGGGGCGGTCATGGAAATCAATCCTTGCAGATGTGTGAGGGTCAAACAATCGATCATCGAGAAAGGAATTACAAACTTGTGATGCCAAGACAAGCAGTAGTATTTAAAATTTTGAATTTAATTTAGGAACAATTTTATTGCAAAACAGCATTTATTACTAGTGTTACAAAATGCTTTTGGAAGTCATCACACTCAATATATAGAACTCAGTCACATGAGGCCAGAGGACATAGTACAACCATCAAGGAGTCGTCAGACTTCTGAAGTTGTACAAAAAAAATCAAGTTCAGTATTTTATTTTCTTCTGTAACAAAAAAATTAAAAAGACACAACCAAAGCACAGAAGAGGATACCTGCAATGGAAGCAGTATTGTGAAGGTTCATGATTGGTCACAGGAAAGAGAAAGTTCCCTTATGAGAAAAGTTTGAGTAAATTCTATGTTCCTCTCGAGTTTAGAAGAATGAGAGGTGATATTACTGAAATGAACAAGGCTCTGAAAGAGCTTGATAGGGGAGGCCTGCATGGTTGTTTCCCTTGGCTGGGAATCTAAAAGACAGGGCATAGTCCCAGGATAAGAGGATGATCATTTAGGACTGAGATGAGGGTTAGTTTCTTCACTCAAAGGGTTGTGAACGTGTGTAATTCTCTATCCCAGAAGGCCACCGTTGAATATATTTAAGGCTGCAATAGACAGGCTTTTGGTCTCTCAGAGTCTCGGGATTAGGATATTGGGTACAAAGTGGAGTTGAAGTTCAAGGTCAGCCAACTGATTGGCAGTGGAGGCTCAATGGGCCATATAGTCTGTTCTACCTCCCATTTCTTATGTCCTTACAACGCATAACAGTAGGGTTTTATTTAGCAATTGTACCACTTCAATTTAAAAAAAATAATATTTGACACACAATGTTTTCCATCTAAATTTATCGGAGAGCATTCATAAATTTTTCTCCAAATAAGCACAAAAATTAAAAGTTGCAGAAATTTCAAAACACATAGGTATACTTACTGTATCCTTTTCCTCTAATGCTGCCAGAACAAAGCACAGGTAACTGTGGTTGGGAGAGAGTGGTTTGTTGTAAAACCCTCCATAGGTTTGTTCATCTCCAAGTGTAAATGTATCTGGTAGCTTCTGCAGCTGAGCAGCGATATATGGCTTCGGTCTCTCAGACTGACGTCGTTGCCGGATATGTTGCTGGTTTATACCTTCAAACAGCTAAACATGTAAAGCAAATGCAAGTTAGAGACTTCTCAAATTCTCCTAGTCACAACACATGGTACAGATTCACAAGTATTAGGATACACAATGGGAATGCACAACCTGAACATCATTGACAAAAAAAAAATCAAGGCAATTAAATCCCATATTATTCCCATTCTCAGCTACCTGGTCTTAAGAAGTACCCGAGGTCAAATGTTTCCCTACAAAAAAGGAGACAAAAAGCTGGATGGCAAGTCAATATTCTTGCGTATTTATTGATTGTGTAGTCAGATACTGTCAGAAACCTGGCTGCACTCATGGCTAGCAGCAGCACATAGTCTTGGAAGAAAAACTAAACAATAAAAATGTAAATGCATCATTTATCTGTGCACTTTACTGCACTGGTTCCAAAAAATGATCTCTCTTGTTAAAGTGGGCCTAGAAGATTGCTTTCTTAACATTCCATAATATTTAATATTAATTTACAATCTTGGTGTTGGCATGAACCAGTGTGTTTAAAATCCAGTCAGCCAATGATCTTACACAAGCTCACAAGTGCCGACTAAATAAAAACTACATACATCTTGTAACATTTTGCATGAAAGAACAAAGGAAAAAAAATGAAATATTTTCTAGACTATTAACTTACATAAAAAATGATTTTTTTTCAAATACAAAAGGAAGACTTTCCCAGACGCTAATTATCACTGAGGATCCAAGTTGTTCTAAATGAGGGATGATTTATGAGTGAGTAAAAAAGTCTGAGTATTGTATTGATATTTACTAAGTCTCAGCATTGCTGGGTACTTTCTCTCCCATACAGATCAGTGGATTAGGCCTTTGTACATACATATTGACAATAGAACACAATGTTAAGCTATGTACTGCTGTGATTTTGATATCATTTACTCATTTAATAGGGATAGTTGGCCCCTGTATTTAAATAAAAAGTTGTCATCCAAATTTTATGGCTGGAGGTGCAATAGGACAATGAAATATTAAAATGAGACAACATACCATTTACTAACAAATGCTCTGTACATATCTGACAAATGGTCACACAATTGACTCATAAGTGACCTAAATGACAGCACATCACAATTGCATAAAATACAGGTCATATGGTCCTGATTACAAAGCCTTACATCATCAAGGTCCATCTCCTCAGGATTCTGCAATTTGTCCGTAACAGCACGTGCAGTCCTATCAAGTGGTACCACAACAATGAAATACCATCTAAAAGAGAGGTTACATAGGTAAGATGAAAAAGATTATCACATTTTAGAAACGTACATAATAACCAATTTAAACCTTGAACACCTGATGGGAACCGTACAGATAGAGAAAAAGGTCCGAGAAGTAATGTTCCAGCTAAGTTCCTGATCAAAATCTCAGATGTCTGAATTCAGACATGGGGAGACCATATGTCCCAATGCAACATGCAAGCAATTTTATTGGACGGTAATTTACAATGCTACTATTGCAATGGCATGTTCATAGAATCATAGAAACCCTACAGTGCAGAAGGAGGCCATTCGGCCCATCGAGTCTGCACCGACCACAATCCCACCCAGGCCCTACCCCCACATATTTTACCCGCTAATCCCTCTAACCTACGCATCTCAGGATTCTAAGGGGCAATTTTTAACCTGGCCAATCAACCTAACCTGCACATCTTTGGACTGTGGGAGGAAACCGCAGCACCCGGAGGAAACCCACGCAGACACGAGGAGAATGTGCAAACTCCACACAGACAGTGACCCGAGCCGGGAATCGAACCCGGGACCCTGGAGCTGTGAAGCAGCAGTGCTAACCACTGTGCTACCGTGCCACCCTTGGCAGATCCCATGGAACAATGTTTAATCCAAAAGTGATATTACTTGCAAAAGCTGCTACACTATTTCAAATTGCAACATTTACATTTCATTTGGAGATAGACTTGCAAACTAGAATATTTAAATAGTAATCCATTAAACATATCTGTTTTAATAGGAATCACATTTTAATAGGAAAAGACCCATCAATTCTCATAGCTACAATGATGTTGCATCACAAAAGGGTGAGGTAACTATGAAATGGCTCACACTGTAGTCCTCAACTGCTGCCACTGGCCTAACCAGGCTTTTGTAGCAAGCTAGCAACAGAAGCATTTTTGTGTACAAATCTATACAATTATAATCGCACTAAAAACAGAAAAAAAAATCAATTTGGATGATGGAAGTAGAACAATACATTTAGAAAAGGAGGCCAATCCATAACCCTCTTTGAAAGGGCAGAAAGGCCAGGGAAGAATAGTATAATAGAAAGTTTATGGTGCAGGAGGCTGCCACTTGCCTCATCGTGCTTGTGCTGGCTGAAAAATGAAGAACGAACCTAATCCCACTATCTAGCATTTGGTCCATAGCTCTGCAGGTTGCAGCACTTGAGGTGCATTTAGCCAGGCACCTTTTGAGTAAGTTGAGGATTTTTGTCTCCACTCCATTTTCAGGCAGTGAGTTTCCGACCGCCCACAACCCTCTGACCGAAAAAATTCCTCCCCACAACCGCACCCCCCCCCACCCTCTAATCTTTCTACCAATCACTTCAAATCCGTTCCCGAGTCACTGACCTCTCCGCTAAAGTAAATAGGCTCTTCAGATCCCCCCCCATCCAGGCCCCTCAATTTTGTGCATCTCAATCAAATCTCTCTTTAACTTTCCCTGTTTCAAGGAGAACAACTGCAGCCTATTCAGTTTTTCCTCATAGCTGCAATTTCCCAATCCTGCCAACACCCTTGTAAAGCTCCTCTATATTCTCTCTAACACAATTATATTCTTTCCCTAATGCGATGAGCAAATCGGCACACAATACTCAAGCTGTGGCCGAACCAATGTTATATATAGCTCCAATATAACCTCCCTACTCAAATTCTATGCCTTGCCTAATAAAAGATTTCTTATGCCTTAACCGCCTTATCAACCTGTCCCGCTACCCTCAGGGATCTATGGAATTAACTCCAATGTTTCTCACTTGCTCTTTCAGTAGCCTCCCATTTGTTGTGGAATCCTTTACCATGTTTGAGCTCCACAAATGCATCACCTCACACATCTCTGGCTTGAATTCCATTTGCCACTTTTCTGTCCTCCTGCAATCTACAGCAATCCTCCTGACCTCTACAGCCTGGCCAATTTATGTTGCCTGCAGACTTCTTCATTGGTCCCCCTGCATTTATGTCCAAATCATTAACATATACCATATAAAGGAGGAGATCTAGTAGTGCTTGTGGGACCCCAATGGAAACAGATTTCCTTGTTTCATACCACTAAGCCAATCTTGTATCCAGCTTGCCACATTCCCCTGGATCCCATTGGCTTTTCTTTTTTTAACCAGTCTGTCATGTGGGACCTTGTCAAAAGCTTTGCTAAAATCCACGTGGACCACATCAACTAAGCAACCCTAAACAATCCTGCTTGTTACTTCCTTAAAAAACATGACCTTCCCTTAACAAATTCACGCTGACTATCCTTGTTTGATTAATCCCTGCCTAAGTAACAGTTTGCCCTGTCCTTCAGAATAGATACCAAAAATTTAACTACTAATGAGGTCAAACTGGCTGACTGGCCTGTAATTATTTGGTCTATCCTTCACTGTACCCTCTACTTCTTTCAGTATCCTTCAGAATATTGAGAGCAGTAGAGGAAGTGAGATACTTTGGAATGGATGTCCAAAGATCCCTGAAGGTAGCAGGACAGGTTGATAAGGTGGTTATAAGAAGGCATATGGAATCATTTCATTTATTAGCTGAGACATAGAATAGGAGTAGGGAGGTTATGCTGGAACTATATAAAACATTAGTTAAGCCACAACTTTAGTACAACGTTAGCGGTTCTCCAATCCTCCAGCGCCTAATCTGCATCAAGTGAGGATTGAAAACCCTTTACAATTTCCTCCATGGCTTCATTAAGCAGGCTGGGTGCATTTCATCCATTCAAAAACCGATACCAGAGGGTGCTATAGAATATTACAAGAACTTCAAAATATTGTGCTCACGTATTTTTTTTAAAACAGGTCTGTTAACTGCATACATTCTTCCGGGCGAGCTTAGTAACAGGATTATAATGTGCTAAGTAGGAATATATATGAAGGTTTTCCCTACATGTTTCTTTATTAAAAAAGAATATAATTCTCATTGTTCACTACCAAATATATCAGACTTGAAACCTGGAATTAAGAGCTAAATTGTTATATTCCATTTTGCATTTATACCTTAGTAACTTTAGGCTTGTCTTTATAAGGCTTTCTGGAATCAGAGATGTAACAAAATTCCATGATGCTTTTTAAGTTTTATAAGACACGAAGTCTTCCAATTTAAAATGTTTAAATCTAGACTTTAGTACAGACCAGATGATCCAATGTTTTAACAAGCATGTGACATTTGGTTTGAAGCAAAACAATGGATATGGTCTGATTAGGAATTTTTAAATTCAGTAGCATCCCCTTCTAATCTGATACAGTCAACAGGATATGTAAGGCTTATAAATGAAGACATCGGGCCCTATTTTACCATTGCGTCGCACCCATTTTTGGGCACGAAAACGTGGTAAAGTCAGGTGTGAGGCCATTAACGTGATCCGTGCAGATGGCCACTTTACCAAGACCCGGGAATGGCCGCGATCCGATTCACGCCCGAAACGGGCGCGACGGCAATTTAAATGCATTTCAATTGAATTAATGAACTGCCCGCCCAACTTTATCAGCATTTCCCCCTTTACCACTGCGTTCGCCGATCCGGAATCGGGCCGAAATGGACATGCTGAATAAAAGTCTGAATCAGGCGCTCCAGTTGCTGAAGAGGCGAGTTCAGAGCTTCCAACGGTTCTGACTGAGATTGGTGGTGGGGAGGAGGGAGGGAGACGGGTCAGATCATTCTTTGGTGGGGGTGGGGGGGGGGGGGCCTGATCGCTCACTGGTGTGTGTGTGTGTGGGGGGGGGGGGTTTCTAGCTCTGATCGTTTCGGGCGCACTAAGCCCCGCCCACAGCACGATTCAGAATACGTGATTTTTTTTTCAGGCTGAGTGCGTATGGAGGCGCCTGAAAGCAGATTTCCAAGTCAAATCTGAATTGCGCCCAGATTCAGCACTTAGAATGAAAATGGTAAAATCAGGCCATCATCTACTTGTATTTCAGACTTTTTACATGGTTTTGAAAAATAGTCCTTGAAAAATGCATATTTGTAAGAAGTTTCGCAAATACAGTGAATTCATCCTTAACTAATCTTACAGCTTACTTGACTCTGGATGTAGTCTGGACCTTAGGCAAGTTGATTGGCAATTTGCCATCCTGGATGTTCTTACTGACAACAATTGGTTTTGTGCGCAGCAAGTTAGGAGCAGTACGGATTGATACCACTTGCTGTAGCCCACCAGCACTATTCCCACGGTTTGTTAATACAAAGGAGTATTCCGTATCAGGCTGAAGCTTTGTAATAAGTTTTCGCATCGATTGTCCATCTACCTCTACGCTTTGGCCATTATATAATATCTGAGAAAGAAATATGAAAAGACACATAATAAATTGATCACAAAAGTCATATTTAACTTTGTTTGCTTTTTAATCAAAACAGGTGGTCAACACCAAGTGTGTAATATAAACAGGCAGCATCGTATGCTGCACCCTTTTGAGAAAATATTATTGGGCTGTAAAATAAATTTAGTGTAGTTTGTTACCATTTATAATTACTTTATTGCAGTTTCACAACTAAACCACTATATTCAGTTACAAATGAAAATAAAATTGAATATGCTGCTTGCATGGTTTAAAAGTTTTACCTACCACTTTCTTTTCTAGACAACTGGTAAAAATATTGGATCACCCTCTTATACAGGGTGTTCTGGATTATCAATGTACCTCTTTGCTCAATATATTCTTTTCTTGTCACTCACCATGCCTGATTAGGTGGCAATAGCAGGTGAGTTTCTAAGTCTGATAGCTGAAAACGCACCTAGAATTCAAATCAAGGCCTTTAATTTCTACCAATTTTGGCATGATTTTGCCTGGCAGTTCTATATTTTCCAGAAAAGTAAATATTGTAAAATTACGAATCATATTTTTGACTACATTTCTATTGATGAAGAAATGATATATTTAGATACATGAAGATGTTATGATTTGTGTTCTCTCCAGCCACTTATTTGTGTCGAGTACAAAGGACTCCTTTCAAAGGCAAGCCTATGTACTGAAATACAATGACGTGTGAAGTAATCTGGAAAGTAGCTTAAATTAAATGACAAATTCATTAAGCTGACACTCTTTCCCTTCTCTGATTGATGGGACAAATAAAAATTACACTCGAGATATCCCGGCTTTAAAGTAGGGTTATTGAGTAGAACTAACAGAAACAAGAACAAACAGATTCCATTACGTTATGATTATTTACATTATTTCCCAGTGTCCCATTCAAAGCAATAAAAGTCAAGACCACTTCATTTCTCTGCAACACCTTAAATAATGTCCCCTTGGCAAAATGTTTTATGTGAGAAAGACAAATACATGAGGTCCACCCAAGTTGCAGAACAAATAAAATAACTCGTAAACTTGAAAAAACAATGTCATATTTTATCGCAATCAAGCAACTAATGGTCAGAGCTGTCAACTAAAAATTGATTTCAGAGATCTCAGGAATCTGTTTTCAGCCTTTGCTACCAGCTTAGAAGCAGTTCGGGGGGATACACCTTCAGAATTGTAAATTATTGAGAGACATGGCAAGATTATTCAAGGTCAGTAAATAGGGTTTTACCTTTTACATTAAAACTGATAGTTTTTCTCCAATGGGAAATCACAGATCATGCTACGATTCAACAATAGCTGAGTTTCGCAACTCACTTGATAGCAATCTAGCTAAGAGTTTTAAAAAGGGGATTTGTTCCCTACCTTTGCTTTGCAGGGACAAGCAGTCATGATCAGACAAGAAGACTTGTAGATTCACATTTTTGTGCGGCTACAATTCTATTAGTCTGTTAAACTTCAAGATTGCTCACTTAGGAAGGTAGCTAATAGAAGAACCACATATCTGATTTTAGTTGTATTTTTATAGTGTACAAGTTCTTCTGAATGGCGTATAATAAAGCAAAGGCAAGGAATTCTCAATATGAATTTGGAATGGACTTGAAAAGACAGAATAGATCCAGTCTTTTAAGATAGCAATTATGTGATGGATGAGAGATGGAAAAATTCTTCTAGCTGTGAGCAAATTAATCAAACTTTCAGGCTACAATGCTACACCAACCTTAAAAGACACTCCTGGCTTGTATGTCTCCGGTACTTCCCAGCTCAGCAGCACTGATGTCTTCATCACTGCTTTCACCCGAAAATTCTTTGCAAACACTAAGGAAAAGGTCAAAAGTATCATGATTTGTATGTAAGTGCACATAAATGATAATAGATTTTCCAGAATATGGCACCTACAAGTACTCAGTTGGGACCAACGCTACATTGCCAGCATGATTTCGGTGTGGCTCGAGGCTGTACAGTGACAGAGAGATCTAATTATTCATTCCTAAGTGCAGGTTCTACTGTGTTGAATGAATACTGTAGGACTTGGCTTCCTCTACCCTGCATTTCAGATGTGGATGAGGTGGCAGGCAATTTATTCTTTGGCTTCCACCTGCGTCACATTTAGTTAAAAAATAGGTGTAGGTGTAGCAGCACAGGAAACTGTGTCACAAATTCTGCTATTCTTCTTGGTATTCCCTCCAAAAGTTTGCTTGTGACTGGAAACTTAGCGTTCTGAAGGGTACATACGCAAACTAATTCCTCCCGCTTATTCTACACAAAAGTCTAGCCAGTGATAGCAAACTGCAAAGATTTTAAATAAAAAGACGCTGCACAAAAATAGCATGCAATAAAGGTAAACCAACAGTGAAATACATAATAAAAACAGAAAATGTCAGATAAACTCAGCAGGTCTGTTGAGAGAGAGAAACAGAGTTAACGTTTCAAGTCCATAGTGCCCCAGAAAGGTCAAATGGACTCGAATCGTAAACGGTTTCTCTCTCCACAGATGCTGTCAGGCCTGTTGAGTTTATCCAGCATTTTTTGTTTTTATTTCAGGTTTCCAGCATTTGCAGTAGCTTGCTTCCATTAGAGTGAAATAAATATGTCAGCAAAATCAGCAACAAATCCCCAAGTGGAGTGCATTAAACCTAAAGTTCCAGGAGTTGAGAAGAATAGCAAAGCAATTTGGAGCCCAAGCAATTTCATCAATCTTAGAGGAAAAAAGTTTCCCATTTTAGTTCGGGTTTTTTGGAGTCTTGCTTCCCCTGCATACTATACTATTGCACACTGGAATCTGTGCAATAGCCTATGCTGCACCTCCAAGTCTGTAAATGACCTCAACCTAGTGGTTTGAGGCATAATTCATTCACTGCAGCTGGCCAGTATCTCACTCAAAGATGCTTCCAGCAATGGAGGAATGACTCTGGAACTTTGGGCTCATTGCTGACCACCTTCACTCAAGTGCCAAAATCATCACTCAATGTGGAAATATTGCTCATGGTCTTGTTATATTCATAACTCCTTACCTTGGTCAACTGGCATGGTACGGGACTGAATACTAGGACTGTATGGACCATACCCTTTGGAAGTATGAGCTCTCACTCGGATGTCATAAGTGGTATCTGGTTTCAGACTGCTCAGTGTTATTTCAGTTTCATTAGTAGTATTGGTGAGGTCCTTTGGACTGTTGATATCACGGAACAACACTGTGTAGAGGATCATCTTCCCATTCCTCTCTGCCACAACTGGTGGGTCCCATGAAAGCTCAGTGGTGGATGTTGTAAGTCCCACAACATGCAGGTTTTGTGGGAACCCACTTGGCACATCTTCCTGCGTTATTATTTTTTTCACTGTTTCTTCACCAAATCCAGCTTTGTTTTTGGCACTCAGCTTGAAGATGTATGTGGCCCCTTTGTGCAAGTTTATAACGGTGTAATGGTTATCATTCTTACTAAGTTCAATGATGTTGGGCTTGTCTTCATCGCTCCGGCTGTACTGCAGTCGGAAACCTAGCAAATCATCCATGAGTTGTTGTGGAGGCTGCCATTGAATGAGTGCTGTGTTCATATGTGTGACACTGATAACCATTGCAGGCATGCCTGGGACTGAAGAATAAAGCAGAATAATGGTAAACTAATGAGGACAGCTTCATCTAGCTCAAACTAGTGGGCATTAGTTCCAAAAGAATTAAATATCCCAGAAACCAATGAATCAGTTAACAATGGAAGAGAAGGTGAACCTAAATCACTAACTTTAACACATCACTGATTGCTTTAGCACTTGGTTTTGCTTCCTCCCTCACTTTACTGGTAAAACGATATATTGTGAGTTAATTGACATGTAGTCTTTCTATTCCTATTCTAAGTGTAGAAAATATCAACAGAATAAATTTATTGAAGCTCTTCAATGGCCGAGCTAGCAAAGACATTGCATTAACCCATGAAGGTGAGGAAGATTGATTACTTTTATCCAACTTGTACCATTGCCGATGAAGTCTGTTTGTGGCTAATCCTTTAGAAAATATTCTAGTATAATGTTTGCAGTTCTGAATAACTCCTTCCAAGATGATGAGGATTAGATAGGGTGGATAGTGAGAGCCTTTTTCCTCGGATGGTGTTGGCTAGCACGAGGGGACATAGCTTTAAATTGAGGGGTGAGAGATATAGGACAGATGTTAGAGGTAGGTTCTTTACTCAGAGAGTAGTAAGGGCGTGGAATGCCCTGCCTGCAGCAGTGGTGGACTCGTCAACGTTGAGAGCGTTCAAGTGGTTATTGGATAAACATATGGATGATATTGGAATAGTGTAGATTAGAGGGGCTTTAGATTGGTACCACTGGTCGGCGCAACATCGAGGGCCAAAGGGCCTGTACTGCGCTGTAATGTTCTATGTTCTATGTTTCCCCCTTCATTTGCGACAATAACCCTAATCACTGTTGTTCTTCACAGAGAATCCTACAATGCTGACATACCTTGAAATCCTTACAGGACCCCACTTATCTTATAGTTCACCTGGACTAATAGGATCTTGCTGCAATTAAACAATTCCTCCAGCAGTAAAGTACTGTATTAACAACTTTCATTTTCATCCCCACGGATTATACAAGTAAATTATTTTATTTGGTATTTAAGTGTTGCCATTTTCTATTTTAATGTTATTATTGGAAATGTAAGCTATTTAAAAGTAATCAAAACAGTAATTGTTGGAAAAACCCAGCAGGTCTTGGCAGCATCTGTGGAGAGAGAAACAGAGTGAACATTTCGAGCCCAATTTGACTCTTCTTCAGAACCAAGAGGTGATAGGTTTTATGCTGTTGAAAAAGTGGCGGGTTGGTAGTGTAGTGTCAGGTAGAAGAGGAAGGAAGATCAGCAGGCAGGGGGTTAAATGTCAAAAGAATTGTGGAACACAAGGCAAAATGGATGGTAATGATAGCATTAAAGAGACAAAGCATTGGTCCAGAGAAGGTATTAATAGCAGAATAAAGATCAGTGCTGTCTGAAATCAAAATGATAGAATGTGTTAATAGCAAAATAAAGTTTGGTGCTGTCTGAAAGCATGGAAACAAAATAACCCTAACACCTCCCCCTGCCTCCAAGTGCAATCTGTATCTTGTTCTCAAGTTTTTGCTTTCAGGTAGCGCTGACCTTTATTCTGCCATTAACACATGCTGATATTTTCCTTTCAGACAGCACTGACCTTTATTCTGCTATTAACAACTATTCTGGATCAATGCTTTGTATCTTTAATACTATCATTACCATCCCCTTTGCCTTGTGTTCCATGACATCTTTAGTAATTTAATATCCCCCACACTCTTAACACCTATTGCTGACTATCTCTCTTCTTCCAACTGACCCTCACCCTTTCTTCAACAGCATAAAACAAACTTTCTTCTTCATAACTGAAGGGAAGTCGAAGTCATATTGGATTTGAAATATCAACTCTTTCTATCTCTACGGATGCTTCCAGACTGGCTGAGATTTTCTAGCACTTTGTCTTAATTTCAGTTCTCCAGCAGCTGCAGTATTTTGTTTAAATAGATTAACGTGGAGTAGCGGGAGCGAGGATTTATATCAATGTCAAATCCAATGAAAGACTTCACTTGAGAATTCTTCCTTTTGCCACAAACTATGGCTAATATAATGTGAGCTCCTACTTACCAGTTCCTGAAGTAGTAACCAGCTTGGGTTTGCTACGAGCTCCATCTCCTCTGGTGGTGTATGCTGCCACAGTAATTGAATATGTTGTTTCAGGCATCAGGCCTCCAATAATGGCTTCCTATAATTAAATGCATCAGAAGCAAATAGTTTACAACATTTACCTATCCACAAAGCACCCAGGTTTTACCATATGCTAATATTGAACAATCAGGATGCTAGGGAGCAGACATTTGGAATCCTGACCAATCGGCTAAGCATAGGCAAAGGGAGAAAATATCAAACAACATATTGTATCAGAGAAAGATAAGGATATACATTCAGGGTTTTGACAGTTTATTATGCCATCATGATACATAGACCCCATGGCTTTCATAAACATGTCTTGCAACTGATTAAGAATTAGCATGGATTTAAATTTTTTATTATTGATGCTTTGAAAAATAAAAATGCCTTTAAAGTATCTATGACTCCAGAACATATTAACAATTTAATTTAAAAGAATAAAAATAAAATGCACATCATGTGAAAGTCAAATAATTGTAAGTTTATGTTTTGGTACTGCATTTTATTTGCAAGTTTGCTTGTAATCAAATTTTCATCCTAACTAATTAAACCAGGTGCATTCTTTTTGTGTGTAATTCAGGTGAAAGAATCAGATCTTCCAGCAGTCCTTGTCTGAACCGAAGTGCTGAATTCAACAAACCACAGAAATATCATATAAATTAATAACATAAACGGAATAATGCATTAAAATCAAATAAGATTAATTGGGACAATCATTTGTAGAAATCAAAAAAGCAACACCAATGCACTGCAAACCACCATTTCCACACATGCATTCAGGTATACACACTCCCACCTTCATCTAAGCTCCTACAGTCAACTAGATATGGCTTGGATTCATCTGGGACAACGAGCAAAGCTTTTCATTTTTGAATTGAAAGAAAACATCCATTGTTCAGCCTTTCCTCCTCTCTGTGATACTGCTTACTCACACAGTTGGATAAGCTTATCTGTGGGCTGAGTGCACGATAAAATGATTCATAATTTACCAAATTAGTGATCTGGGCATTAAACTGAATAACCCAGTTTGTTTTCCTGCCCTTTGTCAAATTAGGAAATGGGAATCCCTGTTGTTTCAAAATCATTCAAAATGTTATTCTGTTTGGTAAGCAAATATATCCCTGGGGGTGAAAAATTGTTGCCGCACCATTCCACTAAATGCACAACTGCGCTGGGAATACTGATTTGTGTTTTTTGTCTATAACAATCTCACTAACTTCTGTGGCTAGGATGGGAATTATTAATTTAAGCAAGTGTGTTTGGATTTCCCTCTTCCTGCCTACTAACCTGACTCCCATGAAGCCAGCAGAGTTAACATGGTTGGAGAACATTCATGTTGCCATCCCAACAGGATCAGTCAGCGGGTGGAGACTGCTGGTGGCCCTTTACAAGCATGGATGGTGCTTCAGTGCCCAGAGGGGCAGGAGCAGCACTAAAGGGGCAGCAAACTCCAAAGACAACAACGAAAAGATTTGACCAAGATCTTCTGTAGGGACAGAGTGAGGAAAATTTGGATTTGGGCAGTGAGGAGACAGTAGGTCTTACTGCTCAATTTTGTTCAATTTTCTGTTACCATCTAGTTCACAGAATTTTGCCATTTGTAACTTACTGTTTACAAGTAAATGAAATTAATAAAGGATAATCAGTTCGGAAAAGGGTATATCAAAAATATTTTCAGGCAAGGAGGCAGACATAAAAAAAAACAAGATGCCGTATACATTTGCTTACTGTCAGCACAGAGAATGATAGTTCATTGTGGGTTTTGTTCTCTGTCACTGATCCTTTCCAATTTTTAAAAAAAATCACAAATCTTACATGGCATGCTAACAAGAAGACAGGTTGATCTTTATCAGGATGTGCTGCCCATACAGTCTGCAGAACTGCCCAGCTTAGTGATGCAATACTACTGGTTTACACAAACCAGTTCAGTACAAAACAAGTCTCAACAAACAACACATCACACGCAACATAGCAAAGGGAAGAAAAAGCACATATTGTGCCAGCACCATTGCAACAGGCAATAAAGTGTAGATTTGAATCTACAAGTAGATCATCCATTAGATTCTCCCAGTAAAGTATATTTCTCATGCAAGTGTCTAATTCAGAGAGCAAAGGAAGTTCAATGCCAAATGGTAATGCAGGGATGTCAAAGAGAGGTGGTCAACAAAGAGTACGCTCCATTTTTCTATTTCCTTAATTTCCATCCAAAGACTCAACACCTGATTACTAACCTACACTATCCTAAGTTAAACCTTGATATATTTGTCACTGCTATCACTCAGAGGTAAACTGAACAATAATGGGCTGAAAGCAAATTTATTTATTTTCTAGGAATCCAGCATGTGATTTTGCAGGGATGTGATAATAAGGCTGGAATTGATCACAACATATTTAAAATCGCTCTAACATCACTATGTAAGTGTGAATGAAGCGTGCAGTTAATAGGTATACACAGGTGTGATGATCTTGCTGATTCCTCCATGCAGTGCTCCTATATTCACAAAGTGACCTTCAGTTATCAGGACAAGTGAATAAGCTGCAGCCTTCTTCATTATCACAGGCTCCTTCTAAATGTACAATTTCACAATTTAGATGAAGCGGAAGTGTTGTGATGTACCAGAACTCTATTTGAGGGTCACAAGCACTATTAGTGCTAAGATGATTGAAACCCTCTGAATTGCAACACTACAATTCTCCCCTTGCAGGATTGTGTTGCAAATAATAGCTCTCAATGAGCTTGGCAAACAATTTGCAGTTTGAAAGATAGCTTAACCATAAATAGAAGATTCCTAAATTGCACTCTATTCCAATTGTTTCACATTATAGTAAATGGATAAATGTATGAGCAAACTACATGACTGTCCCTGGCTATTTTGTCAAAAGGGCTGCCTTTTTCTAAATGCAAAACTGACTTCAGGTTGGCTATATCTGTCAGCACTGAAAAAAATGAAATTTGTTGAATTTTGTGAATCAATTAATTGACTAGTCTAATAAAACCTGTATCTTATCAATACCTTGATCTCTAATGTTGTTCACCTCTAGCCGAAAGGCATCGTATTTGCCACAAAGAAAGACAGAAGCTATCAGTGGCATCACTTGTTTGAGCACAGAGCAATTTTTGCATCAAAGTTAAGGAATGTACTATTGACTTCCATTTGTACAGTTACTCTAATAAAAGCACCAATTCTGTAAAGTACGCAGTATTCTTAAATTCTTAATGACCCTACCCAGTTATTCTCTATTTAAACCACATCTATTATATTCATCTTTGACATCCCTCTGATGACTTGATAGAAAGCCCATGCCCAGACTTGCACATGTTTATTACTCACATAGTCCTGGGTGTCCTCAGACTCCCACTGAATGGATGGGTTTGGGGAAAATAAAGACAATTAGAAAGAAGGGATTAGAGGAAAGACAATCTTGACTGGATTAGTAAGGATACATGCTATCTATGAACAGAAAAAAATAACATTTCAAAATAGCATCTTTCAGACTGCATTGCACAGCAATTAGTAGAGTTCATTATTTATTTCTTCAATCTAGAAGGTTCAGCCATCTGCATTTGCAGCAGTAGTGTTTGGGACTTGCTCACATTAATACCTGCTGCTTACTCTTTGTTTAACAGTTACCTCTTATAGCATACAGCATTTGGCCAATTCTTTCATGCCACATACTTCAGGTTGTCTAATGCAAATTCAGAAATATAATACAGAAATAAAGTCTAAAAATTACACACACACACAATAATATTAAACATTTACACCAAACCCATATCTACAACAACATACAATCATAATGTTCCAGTCACCTTCAATTTATTTTCTGCTAATTTGGACTTATGCATGTGGTTTAGTCACATAATTTCACTGGCATAAAATGATCTTGTTCTTGAAATTGCATATATATAGCTATAAATACGAGAGACATTAATCAGTTGAATCAATTCCCATTTCACAATGAAATTTTAGCCAAGAATAAGAACAATGCTCATTTTGCACATGCAATATGGTTTTGGCAGAACAAAGTTCCTTAGAATGAGAATCAAAGGCTGTTGCAAGGCAGCAAATTTAGATATACTTAGTCTAAAGCTTTGTACCAGGATGAGTCACATCAGGTACATTGACAAATAAGGGACAGGCATAGTCAGTAATCACAGACTGTTGACTTTCTGCTTTTGTTAGCAATAAAAACACATTTATTATGTGACGCACAATGCATTTTCAAGTAATCAACTGTAAAGATTTATTGATAAACTGCTAGTAACCCCTTCAGGTGTGCTAATCTTATGTAAATATAATTTCAGTGCAACATTCATAAGTGTTGCAGAGTTGATGAAAGGAGTGCATGGATGTTACATATACAGATTAAGTGCCACGTAACATGTTCATTTGGAAAACAGAAACATAGGGATATCAAACAGGTGGTAGCTTGGGATACATAGTTGGCCAAGAAAAAAAGCAGAAAACAGTGGAGAACTGGGGAGTATTCAGCGAGGCCACAGAGGGGTTAATGTTAAAATCATCTAATTCTTCCAACGTATAAATAGAAGCATTTAAGGGAGAAACTGTTTCTTTTGGCAAATGAGTTGGTAACCATCACCAGCTATCCAGACATAAGTCACTTGTTGGGAACTGAGCATGAAGAAAGATGCCACAGAGCAGGATATAGTGTCAGGAGAGTGAGGAGGAGCACTTCTCCTAATTCAAAGTCAGTAAAATGTATGAGGCGCTTTCAGCTTACTGATGAGGTTGGTACTGAATTATGTCAGCTTTTTTGCCTCAAGCCACACAATGGATAGAACTGCCCATAACTTCCAGGGTCCTGATCAACTTTTATGCCATAAGCTCCTTTTAGGCTTCAACAGGTGATAGTAGCAACATCTTATACTTTGGAATACACAGATGTACCAAGACGTCAGAAAAGAGAAATACTTCTATCTCCATTCCCATTGAACAGGAAAAGTGAGACGACTTTGTCTGCATGGCATACTACAAGGTTCTAAGTGACTGTACATTGTCTGGCATGTTCCCATAAGAACAATATATCATTTATCAATTAAAAGAAATTCCATTCTCTCAACTTAAAGCCTACAGTTAGGTATACAGTGGTGTTGTCCAGGGATTGATCTTAGAGCCACTGTTCTCTTTGATAAATATTAATAACCTTGATTTGGGTATGGAGGGCATAATTTCAAAGTTTACAGAGGAAATGAAACCAAAATGTGGTAAACAATGAGGAGGGTAGAAACAGACCACAGGAGGATACAGACAGATTGGTAAAATGGGCATACAAGTGGCAAATGTATTTTAATTAAAGTTTAAAGTGATACATTTTGGTATGAGTAATGAGGAAAGGCAACCCATATAATATAAGTGGGTGGAGGAACAGAAAGGCACACAAATCTTTGAAAGGGCCAGGAGAACTGAGAAGGCTGTTCAAAAAACAAATTGGATTCTTTATTAATTGAGGAACACAGTTCAAAAGCAAGGATGTTGTGCTAAACCTTTACAAAACACTGCTTAGGCCTCAGCTAAAATAATTCATAATTTACCAAATTCATGATCTGGGCATTACTGTGTTCAATTTAATTTGGGAAAGACGGTCAAGGCTTTGGCGAGGTTGAAGAGTTTTATTAGAATTGTACCAGGGATCAGAATCACAGAATTATTATGGTGCGGAAGGAGGTCATTTGCACCTCATGAGAGACCTCAGTTATGTGGAGAAGCTGGAGAAACCTGGGCAGTTCTCCTTGGAAAAGAGAGGGTTAACAGGGGGTTTGATAGAGGTGATTTTGAATGTTTTCGATAGAATAAATAAGGAGGAACTCTTTTCAATTGCAGAGTGGTCGGTAATCAGGGACTCCAAGTTTAAGATGCGTGATAAAAGAAGCACAGCCATCCTGAGAAAACATTTTTTTAAACACAGCAAGCTGTTGTGATCTGGAATGCATTCATTGCCTGAAAGGGCGGTGAAAGAAGATTCAGTAATGGCCCTTCCAGGAGGTTTCCAATTAGGAACACATCGCCGAGATCGTTGCCCAATTAGGGATTGTGGACAAGACAGTGAGTCAGGATCAATATTGAATGCGCAGATTTGAAGTGTGGAATTAGAACCTTCGTAGTCGCTGTACAAGAATTGGACTGTAGCGATTAGGATGAGCTCCTAATGACGCAAATAGAAGAGAGACAGGGAAGGTCTGTAGCCCAGTTCAGTTGTGAAAGTATCTTGTAGGGACTGCCAGCAATTTCCTTACCAGGACCACTATCAGTAGGTTCAGCATCAATTATCAGCTTCTGTCATCACAAATCTCTGCCTAAGGCTGACGTCTGGCTTGCTGGTTTCCCCCTTAAGAGTACTGACTGCATGTCTTTTATAGACCCTAATGACTTTCCACTATGCAATCACCTACTCCAAGCTGCCATGTTCTAGATGGTGTGTGTGACCCGTCATCTGCAGCCAATGCTGCTACAGGGTTGCCAACAACATTCCCACTCCACTCCTGGGAAAGATGGGAGGAAGAGTAAAAATGTTGGGATACCAGTCCAATCGGTTTTTTTTTACCTAATTTTTCCAGCCCCCAATGGCTGGGAAAATTCTCCTATTAACATTCACTTTCTTTTGATGCTGTCTTATCTGCTGAGTGTTTCCAGAATGGTGGGTTTTTATATCTTTAATATGAGACCAGGTTTATAGAATCCCTACAGAACAGAAAGAGGCCATTCGACCCATCATGACTGCACCGACAACAATCCCTCCCAGGCCCTATTCCCGTAACTTCACATTTTTATCCTGACACTAAGGGGCAAATTAGCATGGCCAATTAACCCAACCTGCACATCTTTGAACTGTGGGAGGAAACCAGAGCACCCGGAGGAAACCCACGCAGACACAAGGAGAACGTGCAGACTCCACACAGACAGTGGCCCGAAGACAGAATTAAACCCGGGTCCCTGGCGCTGAGAGGCAGCAGTGCTAATCACTGTGCCACCCGGTTGCACTAGGTAATTTGGTAGCGTTGGCAGGTACTCACACTTGCAAAAAAAGTACTTACTGAGGTGATTTACAACTGTTCATGAACAACAGTATGTCACCAAGATACATTTTAGACCATCAAAAGAGAAAAAAAAACTGTGTTTTGTTCAGTAATTTCTTTAACCAAAAGTTTTTCTTTTACAAGTTGCTAACAATGAATCCAATATATAATTTCCAAAAAGTTCATCAAGTGGATTCAGACACACCTTAGTCAACATTGCAAATGATCCAACACACTTCAACTATAAAACTTATATTGTGAATTAATTTGGCCGTAACACGGGATTGCTCAGGATGAGTAAAAGCCCTTGATAACTTGTTGATTATAGATTATATTCATTCTCATTGAGGATTCAAGAGTCAGTTGCTTGCTAATAGTGGTGAAATTTAACCAAGAGTAAGCTTTTTGCGATCTTCATAGAAAAACATCTTCCTTTTTTGGCAGTATAGGTTTGCCCCCACGTGATTTGACATGAAAAGAAGATGATTAATGCAAACCAAAGAAATAAATGAGCAAAAAATACCCAAAAGTAAGCAATGGCATGAACCTACCAAAATACTGCTGATAATCTGAAGCTAGTCCTGCAGTAATAGTAACAAACAGTAATTTGTTTTTACTTTCACTAATTGGCATTCCATGCCAGTTGTAAAGGCCTCTCAAGTATCACAAAATTAAGTCTTGATTTTGCCTGATCATCAGCTTTACTTTGATTTAAATTTGTTTCATTGGCAGTAGAAAAAGGCAATGATGGTTATTACCAACGGCAAAATAATTTACCAGTTACAGCTCAGAATTATATATAAAGAACAGAAATAAAATTAATTATTAGAGATCATTACATTAATGATTTGGACAAAGGAATTGAATGCAATATCTCCAAATTTGCAAATGGCACTAAGCTGGGTGGCAGTGAGTGGCTGGGTGGTGAGGAAGATACTAAGGCTGCAGGGTGACTTGGACAGGCTGGCTGAGTGAGCAAATACAATATAATTTGGATAAATATGAGGTTATCCACTTTGGTGGCAAAAACAGAAAGGAAGATTATTACCCGAATGGTGGCAGTTTAGAAAAAGGGGAAGTGCAACTTGACCTGGGTGTCATGGTGGAACAGTCACTGAAGGTTGGCATGCAAGGACAGCAGGCGGTGAGGAAGGCTAATGGCATGCTGGCCTTCATAGCAAGAGGATTTGAGTATAGGATTAAGATGTCTTGCTGCAGGGCCTTGATGAGGCCACACCTTGAGTAGTGTGTGCAGTTTTGGTCTCCTGTCTGAGGAAGAACATTCTTGCTATTGAGGGAGTCCAATGAAGGTTCACCAGACTGATTCCTGGAATGGCAGGATTGACATATGAAGAGAGAATGGATCAACTGAGCTTGTACTCACTGGAATTCAGAAGAATGAGAGAGGATCTCATAGAAACATACAAAACCCTGATGGGTTTGGACAGGCTATATATAGGAAGAATGTTCCCAATGTTGGGGAAATGCAGAACTAGGGTCACAGTCTAAGAATAAGGGGTAAGTCATTCAGGACTGAGATCAGGAAGAACTTCTGCAGTCAGAGTTGTGAACCTGTGGAATTCTCTACCTCAGAAAGCTGTTGGGGCCAGTTCATTAGATCTGTTCAAGAGGGAGCTGGACATGATCCTTGTGGCTAAAGGGATTTAGGGGTATGGACAGAAAGCGGGAGTGGGATACTGAAAGTCATGATCAGTCATGATCATATTGAATGGTGGTGGAGGCTCAAAGGGCCAAATGGCCCACTCCTGCACCTATTTTCTGTTTCTATCAGCAGAAAAATAATATAAATATTAATTCTTCAGTGACACTCTGCTCCATGCACAAAACACAAATAGAAGATTTGATTCTGTGCTCACATTCATATTTCACATTTTTGTATTCTTACATTAGAGTTTGGCTGGCTTTTTGGGGGGGCGGGGGGGGGGGGGGGACACCAATTTTCTAAAACATGATAGAGGTGACAAAGAGTTTGTGAATGGTTCACTCTTCATTTTCGACTTACAGTGAATCATATTAGTGTAGGGAGAAAATACTATGTGGTATATTTGAAATGCAATTTTTGGAGATAAAACAAACATTTAGAAGTCATACTATGAATAATAATCATTATACTGATAGTTTTGTACCAGATCACTACAAATTAACATCCATCAGACAAGCTAATATAGTCAATGTCTGAAAAGTACACAGTTTATGCATCTTTGGTTTGCATTTGGTAGATCAAAACAGTTAATGATAGGGTGTTGGGGAGAGTTATAGAACAAAGAACAAAGAACAAACAAAGAACAATACAGCACAGGAACAGGCCCTTCAGCCGTCCAAGCCCGCGCCGCTCCCTGGTCCAAACTAGACCACTCTTTTGTATCCCTCCATTCCCACTCCGTTCATGTGGCGATCTAGATAAGTCTTAAACGTTCCCAGTGTGTCCGCCTCCACCACCTTGCCCGGCAGCGCATTCCAGGCCCCCACCACCCTCTGTGTAAAATACGTCCTTCTGATATCCGTGTTAAACCTCCCCCCCCTCACCTTGAACCTATGACCCCTCGTGAACGTCACCACCGACCTGGGAAAAAGCTTCCCACCGTTCATCCTATCTATGCCTTTCATAATTTTATACACCTCTATTAGGTCACCCCTCATCCTCCGTCTTTCCAGTGAGAACAACCCCAGTTTACCCAATCTCTCCTCATAACTAAGCCCTTCCATACCAGGCAATATCCTGGTAAACCTCCTCTGCACTCTCTCTAAAGCCTCCACGTCCTTCTGGTAGTGTGGCGACCAGAACTGGGCGCAGTATTCCAAATGCGGCTGAACCAACGTTCTATACAACCGCAACATCAGACCCCAACTTTTATACTCTATGCCCAGTCCTATAAAGGCAAGCATGCCATATGCCTTCTTCACTACCTTCTCCACCTGTGCCGTCACCTTCAAGGATCTGTGGACTTGCACACCCAGGTCCCTCTGCGTATCTACACCCTTTATGGTTCTGCCATTTATCATATAGCTCCCCCCTACGTTAGTTCTACCAAAATGCATCACTTCGCATTTATCTGGATTGAACTCCATCTGCCATTTCTTTGCCCAAATTTCCAGCCTATCTACATCCTTCTGTAGCCGCTGACAATGTTCCTCACTATCTGCAAGTCCAGCCATTTTCGTGTCGTCCGCAAACTTACTGATCACCCCAGTTACACCTTCTTCCAGATCGTTTATATAAATCACAAACAGCAGAGGTCCCAATACAGAGCCCTGCGGAACACCACTAGTCACAGGCATCCAGCCGGAAAAAGGCCCTTCCACTACCACCCTCTGTCTTCTATGACCAGAGAGACAAAGAGATCTAGGGGTACAGGTTCATTACTCCTTGAAAGTGGAGTCACAGATGGACAAAGTGCTCAAGAAGGCATTCAGTATGTTTGATTTCATTGGTCGGAACATTGAATACAGGAGTTGGGACATCTTGTTGAAGTTGCACAAGACATTGGTAAGGCCACACTTGGAATGCTGTGTACAGTTCTGGTCACCCTATTATAGAAAGGATATTATTAAACGAGAAAGAGTGCAGAAAAGATTTACTCGGATGTTACCGGGACTTGATGGTTTGAGTAAGGAGGAGAGGCTGGATAGGCTGGGACTTTTTTCCCTGGAGCGTAAGAGGCGTAGGGGTGATCTTATAGAGGTCTATAAAATAATGAGGGGCATCGATCAGTTAATCAACATCTTTTCCCAAAGCTAAGGGGAGTCTAAAACTAGAGGGCATAGGTTTATGGTGAGAGGGGAGAGATGCAAAAGGGTCCAGAGGGGCAATTTTTTCACACAGAGGGTGGCGAGTGTCAGGAACAAGCTGCCGGGGTAATAGTAGAGGCGGGTACAATTTTGTCTTTTAAAAAACATTTAGTCAGTCACATGGGTAAGATGGGTCTGGAGGGATATGGGCCAAATGTGGGCAATCGGGACGAGCTTAGTGGTTAAAAAAAAGGGCGGCATGGACAAATTGGGCCGAAGGGCCAGTTTCTATGCTGCAAACCTCTATGACTCGGAGTTTCAAACTCAGACTCAACAGATCAATACACATCGACGAAGCACTTTGAATAAACAATATTAATTATATATTTTTAGAAGATAACATTTCAGGCAACTTGCCTTGGTATTTCATAAATGTATGTGTATAATAAATAGCAATTTATTTTTATGCCTCATTATCAGTAACTTTTAACATCTCAACTATCAACAATTAACTGTGCTTACCTGTTCTTCTGCTAACATCACATCTTTAATGATTGGTTGTCCTTGTGGCTCCCCTTTTTCCAAACGCACGTAAGTGACCTGGTACCCACGGATCTGTCCATGCTGTTTGCTTGTTACTGGGGGTTTCCAAGTGACTTTGATTGTTGTTGAGTTCACCGACTCTGCTTCCACTTTCCGTGGTGGTGCACTAGGCACTACGACAAAACGTATTGTTATTAACTGCTAAATTTTCCTTTAGGATTAAGAGTTCCTAAACTCTACTTTACACTACACTTTATAATAAGCATCATCTTCCACCGCCCACTGTAAATATTTAACAGACTTATGGTCTGTGGTATCACACTTATAACAAGTAGGGGGTCTTCCTCTGAAAGGACATACACACTAGATGAGCAGCTTCCTCCAAAAAGAAATAAACACATCTACACAAAAGCTGTCTCTTTGGGTTGAAGGTAAAGATTTTATGCTAAGAATTCACTCAACTTAAGAAAAAGTTGAAATCCTCTGAACACACCTACTAACCGTCTTCAAAAAAAACGAAACACTAATCTTACCAACTGGGTTTGATTCATATCAAGGTTTGAAAAAAGAAAGCATCATCCAGTTTCCAATTTTCTTCAACCCATGAGAACACTCTTATGCATTCTACTTTCCCCCCATATAAATAATCCCTATTGTGGAGTTATTTCAGACAGAAAACCAATTGACGATCAACAGTAACATCACAGACAAGGCTTGAATTGTCAATAAGAAATACTGCAAAGTGAGAACCTACTTTTCACAGTTATCTAACCAGGAAGATGAACACAAGTGGGGAAGGGGGTTTATACCTGAATATTATATCTAAACAATTCCTTCTATTCACATATGTTTAATGTGCTTCAGTTGTATTCCCCACATGCGATCTAGACAATGAGTATGTTGGTGCAACATTTCGCTAATTATTGTTGAATCTAACATTGCGCTCACTTTACATTCACGTAAGCTCTCTTTCAGCAGTTATCAGTAGAGAGTGATTGAGTGGCTAATTTTCCCCTTCATAGCCTTGGGACATACAAGGCCAACTGTCATTACTTATTCTTTCATAGTATGTGGGTGTCGCTGACAAAGCCATCATTTGTTGTCCAACCTTAACTGCCCTTAAGCTAAATGACTTCCGAGACCACGTCAGAGGGCAGTTCAGATTGCTGTGGGTCTGGAGTCACACATAGACCAGACCAGGCAAGGATGGCAGATTGCCTTCTTTAAAGGGCATTACCAGATGGGTTATATGATAATCAACAATGATTTCATGGTCACCATCACTGGATTTTGTTAATTTGATATAAATTCCACAAGCTGTCGTGGTGGGATTTGAACCCATGGCCCCAGACCATTAGCCTGGGCTTCTGAATTATTAGTCCAGTGACACGATTGCTATGCCACCATCACCCACCCATTATTGTGACTTGTGAGCAAGTCTTTGTATGACTCTGTTTTACACTACATGGCACATTTACTAGATGAGCAATTGCAATGTCTTTTTATAAAGCTTTGTAAAGAACTCCCCTACTTTATCATATATAATTTTTAAATGCAGATGTGCTTCCAATAAAACAGCTGGCAGCTGACATTAATTGCCACGTAGTTGTTGCCTCTACAAATAGATCTGGAGCATTTTCTATTTAACACAAAATTAACATGTTTTGCTGTGTTCAGGGTCTGTTCAAAATAACAGCTGGATATCAGTTTTCAGACAGACCAGCTACTGAGCAGCTGATTTTTACTAAGAAACTAGGTGTACAAGAATCTCATTACCCAAGTGTCAGCAAAAAATGTCTGCTTTGCACCTGTAGTGAATTAAAACATCTATATCTGTTTTATCCTTAAAGAACCATCTAACTAATTAGCAATTACTTTGGATACCTCCCAAAGTTACTTTCACCTTTGAGTCTGCAGATCCCCTCAAGTACAGTTCTAAATACCAATTTTGCTCTCAAAATTATGCAACATCAGGAAATGGAGAGAGAATGAAATACATTCACCTTTTTGGCAGTAGGGGGCGTTATGTGGTCCCAGATATGATAACTAAACAGTCACATAGAAACATAGAAAATAGGAGGAGGCCATTCATCCCTTCGAGTCTGCTCTACCATTCATTACCATAGCTGATCATCGAACTCAATGGCCTGACCCTGCTTTCCCCCCATATCTTTTGTCTCAAGTGCTATATCTAAAGCTTATTTATTAGTCATAAGTAGGCTTACATTCACACTGCAATGAAGTTACTGTGAAAATCCCCTAGTTGCCACATTTTGGCATCTGTTCGGGTACACTGAGGAAGAATTTAGCATGGCCAATGCATCTATCCAGCATGTCTTTCAGACTGTGGGAGGAAACTGGCGCAGCTGGAGGAAACCCATGCAGACATAGGGAGAACGCGCAGACTCCGCACAGACAGTGACCCAAGCTGGGAATCGCACCCGGGTCCCTAATGCTGTGAGACAGCAGTGCTAACCACTGTATCACCGTACCACCCACTGCTTCTTGAAAATATTCAATGTTTTGGCTTCAACTTCTTTCTGTGGAAGTGAATTCCATAAGCTGACCACTCTCTGGGTGAAAACATTTCTCCTCCTCTGTCCCAAATGGTCTACCCTGTATCCTCAGACTGTCACCCCTGGTTCTGGACACCCCAACCATTGGGAACATCGTTCTTGCATCCAACCTGCCTAGTCCTGTTAGAATTTGAGAGGTTTCTATGAGATTCCCCCTCCTTCTCCTGCACGCTAGCGAATACAATCCTAACTGACTCAACCTCTCCTCATATGTCAGTGCTGCCATCCCGGGAATCAGTCTGGTGGAATTTTAAGTTCATTATAAGAACACAAGAAATAGGAGCAGGAGTAGGCCATCTAGCCCCTCGAGCCTGCCCCGCCATTCAATAAGATCATGGCTGATCTGATAGTGGTTTAGTTCCACTTACCCGCCCGCTCCCCATAACCCTTAATCCCCTTATTGATCAGAAATCTATCTACCTGTGACTTAAACATATTTAACGAGGTAGCCTCCATTGCTTAAATGGGCAGAGAATTCCAGAGATTCACTACCCTCTGAGAGAAGAAATTCCTCCTCAACTCTGTTCTAAACTGACTCCCCCTTATTTTGAGGCTGTGTCCTCTCGTTCTAGTTCTCAATTTGATATGTCTTTGGGAATCATTCTCTGCATTGTGCAACATTTGTGGTGTAATGTTATCTTGCACTGTTGCATATTATTGACAGCTATCATGGAAGCTAAACTGATTGAGAATAATTTGTAAACATTTAACATGTGTAGCTAGACAAAGTTAATAGCTCACCAACACTTTCTCAAGACAATTAGGGGTTGGCAATAAACGTTGGCCTTGAAAATGACACTCCATGAAACAATTTTTTAAAATCTTTAAAAATTGAACAATTGGAAAAGAGAATTTCTCTTTCCATGTATTTAAGCACCAGTAAATTCTCTATAAAGAATTCACATTAATCGGTTTTCAATGTAGCTCCAACTTTCAATATAAAGCATAATTCGTCCTCTATTTGTACAAAGCAGTAGTTGAAATACAATATTTTCATAAACTACTAAACCACCTTATGTGAAATCAGAATAGAGCATGCTGGGAGATACATATTCAGTATTAGGATAAATCTAGAAGGTAGTCTTATAGGAATGACAATACCTAATATCAAGATTTATTCAGTAATTAGACTGGAAATCAGTACAAGTTTCAAATGGTAATTCTAACCAACAGGAAAGAAAAGGGTAATTTCAAACTCTACCAGCCAAAGATGTGGGAAAACACGAGAGGAGGAAACAAATTTAGTTAGTAAATTAGTTGTTAGTGTACATGCATGATGGTGTAACTGAGATGAATAAGGTAAAGGAGGTTAAGAAACGAGTCACAAGAGCTAGGAAAGAAGAATAGGTTAGCAAGAAACATTACAAGTATTAAAAGGAAGATCATATGCAGCAGCATGAAAACAAACGTTGACACCACTGAAAGTTCTTAAAGGTGGCATATAAAGTAACCAAACAAGAAGAAAACTTGGAAACTAACTACACCAGAGAAAATCATGTTTCTGATTAGCAAGATGCCAAGATAACTCTGGCTTTTGTCTTCTCCCCACCCCCCCCCTCCCCATACCAACTATCTTCTAAAAATTCCAACCCATATACCCTTCCATCATCACCAGCAAGAACAAGGAACTCACAGTCTTTGCTTGGTAACTAAAATTGAGACCAATCTCAGGAAGTTGAAGAGCTTCAAGTTAATTACACTGGGGAAGAGAAAGCTAAAATATCGCATTATCCAGGCATTCTAGATAATTGAGGAGAAAATTATATAAACCCTGAAGAATGTTAGAAATCACCACAAAGTTTAGATTCAAGGAATATGTTCACAAGCTTAAGAAAGGAAGGTTCAGAAATATTTAACTGCTGGATACAGAAGGTGATGATTATCAGGAATGCACTGACTAAGAAGGCACATGGTGCAATAAAGTTCAAGAAAGAATTGGATAGTCATTGAAAAAAGTGAATGATTGGGAGGTATTAGTTTTCAGGAACAGACAGACTGTGGTGCTTTTCCAGTTTCTTTATTCCATAAGGAAAAGGTAAAGTAGATAGAGCTAAACAAACATTCAAAAGCTCTGGAAATCACAATTCTCAAGATGAATTTTGAAACAATATTAGAATTTACTTTCTGTTCAAGTGGGCCAACTTGAAAAGATCAGACATCAAGGACAAAGTTGGGGACAAGATTTCAAGTTCATCTATTAACCTCATCACTTTCAATGGAAATTGAATCAACAACACTTGCTGGAATGCCACGGATCAAGTTGTCTTTGTCATTTTTGTGGATGAGATTCATTCGTGCAAGTATATATGAACATATTTATGAAGGAACATAGAAATATATTTTTTAAACAATTAAGGATGTAATTACTGTAATTTCTATGTAAGGAACTGTGGTACCCCTTTGCTAATAGCCTGGTTACTAATTACACTGAATAGTTTTGAATATAATTTGCATGAAGATGCCTGAAATAAAATATTTATTGTGGACTGAAAATATTCATATGCATTTTATTGCATAAAAATACAATTAACTTTTACAATAAAACAAACAATTGCAGAAATTATAGCAGCTTTCCATCTGAACTTCAATCACGTCTTTGAAATATTTTGTAAAATTTTTGTCTTCATGAAGAAGTTGGTGAAAGGGGTACCACAACATTAGAAGGCATTTAACTTCATTTTCAAATGACCTACCATCTTCATCTGTGCGGACATTCACAGGTGTGCTCTTCGGACCCGGCCCAACGTTGGTGTGAGCCCTTACCCACACCCGATATTCAGTCCATTTCTCCAGGTCCTCAATTAGTGAGCTGGTTGCGTCTGCCTCAATGTTGTCCAAAACATGCTTCACGTTGTCCTCACTATCCACCGCCTGATATACAATGGAGTATTGTGTAATGACACCATTACGACTGTTTGCTGGCGGTGGATGCCAACTTACCCGAATGCTGGTAGAGCTGATGGAGAATCCATGGACATCTTGAGGTGGGGCGGAGGGGGCTAGTGGATAAATGGAGGGGTATGAAGGGTAATGAATGAAATAAGATGCCAAATGACGAACCTAAAAATACATACTAAAACAAAAAAAATGCATGCTGACAACAAAAAAATTAAAACACAATTCAAACTTTTTAAACTTAGTAGATGTTAACATTCAATCATGCATAAATACAGTAAAAAAGATTATGGTAGGATAAAGAATACAGAAAATAAGCTTTGAACTTTCATGCAACATACCTACCTTAAATTGTACAGAATGCATCATTAATTATTCTGAACTTTATTTGCAGTTTAAATAGCATGATTCAGCGCACTGATTATAGAAATGTAAATATTCTATGTACATTTAATGTAATTAATCGCCAATTTTAACAAGGCTAACAAGCCTAGCCATAATAATAAAAACAGTGGAATAATATTCTTTAGTTGGCATCTTCCAAAGTTGAGCCTGGACCACAGCAAGGCAACAACTTTGCGGTATTCCATTTTAATAGTATACTATTAATTCTACCTGTGTCCGAACTTGCGAAGGTCCTGTGAGCTAAGCAAGCCATATCATCTCTCCATTATACCACTAGATCGGGAATGTTCGTATTTTAATTTGCACCATTCACCATCTCAAAGGATATTCCAGGATAAGGCACGCTAATAGATTTACTCTCAAGCATGCATGTAAATTTTTAAGCATCAGGAGATGACTGTCCTCAAATTTAGAAATGCCAGCTTCTCACTGATTACAGCTAGATATTGATTTACAACTCAGCTTTAGGTGCCAGCAATCCCATTGCTCACTGCCTGCATTCCATTATCCTACAGGAATAGCAATTTGGGGTGGGAATTTCCTGTTCCCCCCAGTGTGTTTTCCAGCAGCAGAGGTGGCTCGCCACGGCCGGCCGCCAGTGGAATCTTCCAGTCCTGTTGATGCCTCCAGCATTTTGCGTGGCTCACCTGTCCTGCTGCTGGGGGTTCATATTTGGTGGGACTGGAAGATCCCCATGGCAGGAAGGGCTACAAATCCCACTCTCGATCTTTTCTTTCATTTCACATACTTGGCCATTAACAGGAAACTTTAAAAATTATTTTTAAAATTGTGAAATGAGAGAAGTCCAGATAAATGAAGAAGTGAGTGCTCAGATGATGCCAACTTGACATTGCATATTCTACAGACCTGGAGGAAGAATAAGATACTGAGAGAGGCAAGAAATTCTAATTTTTTAAAGTTAAAAACAACTACGTTATATTAAGAACCAACATGATTGTTCTGATTTCAATGTTGCAAGGATGCAACACAAGCAGAAAGTATATGCAGGATATAAATGGAGGCTTGGAGATTGAGGCAAAATACTTGAAAGAAGCAAAGGCAAATAGATAATAGAATAACAGAAAGAGAAAAAAGGCTATATAAGCCTCTTCAATAGCTCAAAGGATAAATCATACAGTTCCTACTTTGATCCAGTTCTGGAACTAACAATAGAAGTGTTTCCTGCCACAGATCATCTCCCATGCGTGTTCCTAAATAAATGAGCAATATTCAAGAGCTGAAAGATGTGGCTGGCCTTTATAAACAGCAAAGAGTCATGAAAAAGAAATGGGCCATTTAAAGGTCCTTTCAGGAATGGATGCGATGTGATTTTCTCTGATGCAATGGCTTTGGAGTTGGAAGGCATTGTAAGTTGGAACACAGTGCGTTGGATCCACTTCCTGACATGCTCCTGCCTTGTAGTAGCTGGTAGTCAATTAACTGGGTAATGATCCAATGTTCTGGCAATGCACTGGAATTTTACCAACAGCGCACAGGCCCCTTTCAGTGCTTGATGTCAGCAATGCTGTTGAGGTGGTTTTTGAAAGCCACAATTGTATCTAGCTCTGCCACCCTTTCAGGCTTTGAGTTGCAGATCGCAAGCACTTCTCGGGTAAAAAGATTTTTCTTCATGTTACCCCCCATTTTCCTCCCTATTCATCTCAATTCAAATACAGAACTAAAGGAAAATTATTGTTAGTATAGCTTGTGAATGCTAATGACCCCTAGCCAAGGCAACGATTGGACATGAAAAGGTAACTCCATCCACACAAAAGTTACACAATTGTTAATGACACACCAGGAACAGTCATACATAAAAGTGTATACACAATGTGACAATCTTAGCAAATTATATATTTTGCTGTTTCCTGCCATACCTATTCTCAGTCTTTCTATCACAATGACAGCAAAATTCAACACAGTAGAAAAATACTGCACTATCTGGATAGACCAAATTAAAATGACAATCTGAAGATTGTGAACATCAAAAAGCAATAAAACAGTTGGTTTGGAATGCGTTACATTCATTCTAAATATGTTTTAGTGTGTCATTAAAGTGCATTCACTATAGTATAGCACTAACAGTTTTTCTACTTTTGATGCAATATTTAATGAAACAGTCATTCAGATTTTTATTTTTTGACATGAAATTATTTGATGCAAATAGAATAATTATTCAACTATTAATGAGTGGTTCCTAAGACACCAAGATTGAAATTCTGTTCAATAAACAAACTTGAGAAGTACTGCCAAATCCCAATGGCTTACCAGTCCTACTCACTGCATTTTTTAAACTTGCAACTGATACAAACCATAATAGAGATTTAAACACTTACTAGATTGCATGGTTTTTGCAGAAATTCTTTGTGTATATGCTCCTAAACCGTGCTCTGAGCGTGCAGCCAAACGGAAGTAGTACGTTTTGTCTGGCTTCAGGCCTTCCACCGTGTACGATGATTTAGGGTCAAAGATTACTTGTTCCTGTAAATAATGTAACAAAAATTAAATACATTTTGAAAACATTCATTGATCTATTGCCCTTAGCTGGGATTTTCTTTGACCCTACATTGCACATGCCAAAGTACAATTAGAATATTAGTTTAACAAATTCTTATATGTATTTAGTGTGAGTGGTGGATTTGGATTATGTGGATAATTCTTTAGTGCCAATAATTTCTGTAGTTAGTTGAACTGCTGGTATATAGATTACATGACACCTAATTTAGCTTCTGAAACCTAGGAAAACAGATAATAAATGCTAAATCTAATAGGAATAAAAGTTTATATTAAAATCTGTCCTCTTTTTAAATGATTTACTCAGCACAGTGCTTAACCTCTGGTCACATGGTTTCGTCCTTGAGCTACTAATCCCCAAGTTGGAAGACTGTCAAAGTTTTTCTCAAAATTTAAGTATATGCCAATTGTATTTGCTTTGTTTAGCACACCATCATCATATTAAAAAGAATCCAATTAGTAGTGTGATCACTCCTTCTGTGGTCTTTGAACTATGTATCTCTTCCAAGTGCTTGAATTTTTGCCGCTGCTCCACGTTCTTACCAGGTCTTCTCTGCCTGGTTTCTCCAGAATTGGGGAGCATAGCATCCCTTGGAGAACTCTAACACAGCACTGTAGCAAGACAAGAAATGGCCTGTTTTATGGCACTTATTGTACGATGAAATTAGAAATCATCAAAATCATAGAAATCATAGAAACCCTACAGTGCAGAAGGAGGCCATTCGGCCCATCGAGTCTGCACCGACCACAATCCCACCCAGGCCCTATCCCCACATATTTACCCGCTAATCCCTCTAACCTACGCATCCCAGGACTAAGGGGCAATTTTTTTTTTTTAACCTGGCCAATCAACCTAACCCGCACATCTTTGGACTGTGGGAGGAAACCGGAGCACCCGGAGGAAACCCACGCAGACACGAGGAGAATGTGCAAACTCCACACAGACAGTGACCCGAGCCGGGAATCGAACCCGGGACCCTGGAGCTGTGAAGCAGCAGTGCTAACCACTGTGCTACCGTGCCACCCAGAGTGAATGCGACTGAATGGAAAGGGGGTAGGTGGCAGGTGGGTGAGGTGGGTTGGGTCGGGAGAGGTAGTCAAGGGGTCAGTGCATGTGATTTGATGGTCTGTTTAAAGCTACCCAGTAATTAGTCTCGGATTTTCCCCTAACTATCCAGGACAAGTTGCACGGACCTGTCCAAAGTCCCCAATTCCAACTCAGAGTTGCAGACTTTCATTGTGGGTCCCGGGGAGCATGGAAGTTCAAACTTCAGGGAGGTTTGTTGGGACAATGCGCATCTTGGTCATACATCTGGTCTCTGACAAACCAGTAACTGAACATCTGGGCCCATTGTTATGTTAAACAGGTCAGAAGCAAAGTGACATTCACTATTATTTTACAATCTTCATGAATTTCAGTGAGATTACAAAGCTTTTATTTAAAATTAGATTAAATTCCTGCAACATTTTTCTTCAGAGGTTTATCAGGACTATTATTTAAATTATGGACTATTATTTAAATGGTAAAAAATTGCAGCATGCTGCTGTGCAGAGGGACCTGGGTGTGCTTGTGCATGAATCACAAAAAGCTGGTTTTCAGGTGCAGCAAGTAATTAAGGCGGCAAATGGAATTTTGTCCTTCATTGCTAGAGGGATGGAGTTTAAAAACAGCGAGGTTATGTTGCAACTGTATAAGGTGCTTGTGAGGCCACACCTGGAGTACTGTGTACAGTTTTGGTCTCCTTACTTGAGAAAGGATATACTGGCACTGGAGGGGGTGCAGAGGAGATTCACTAAATTGATTCAGGAGTTAAGAGGTTGGCTTATGAGGAGAGACGGAGTAGACTGGGATTATACTCATTGGAATTCAGAAAAATGAGGGGAGATCTTCAAGAACATACAAGATTATGAAGGACATAGATAAGATGGAAGCACGGCAGTTGTTTAATCTCTAAATTATACTGAAATGGTGCAGAACACTATAGGGATCACTCATAAATCTGTCACTGACTAACAGTTGGAGTCTTGCATGCCCCCTTATGATTCATTCTTCTATAAATGTGAACTCCAACATACCTCTTTGCCATCGATACCCTCAGAATATATTAGTTCATATTTGATAATTTTCTCCTGCTGACGTAACACCCAGGAGAGTGCAATGCTGGTATCAGACTCTGCTTCAGCTTGGAACTCAGCTGGTTGAGCTGGAACTGGAGAAGAAATAAATCCAGAGTAAACAATTGTTTACAATGAAGGAAACAATCCTATATTCACTATTTTAGTATAAACTATATAAAATTCCAATCAGTGCGTGCAACTCCCTACACAGTGGCTTAATAATATAGTCACTGGACTAGTAATCCAAAGACCCAAGGTAATCCTCTGGGGTTTGAATCCCACCTGACAGTTGATGAAATTTGAATTCTATAAAAATCTGAATTAAAAGTCTAACGATGACTGTGAAACCAATGTTGATTGTTGGGAAAATCCATCTAGTTCACCAACATCCTTTAGGGAAGGAAATCTGTCGTCCTTACCTGGTCTGGCCTTCATGTGACTCCAGATCCACAGCAATGTAGTTGACTCTTAAATGCCCTCAGGGATGGGCAATAAACGCTGGCCCAACCAGCAATGCCCACATCTCGTGAATGAATAAAAAAAGTCTATTAACTTAATGGCTAATTGTACTTATTAAGAAAAATAATTTGTACGAGTGGACTACGAATACCCGTGAAGGCACACCAAAAATGAGTCCTCTCCATCTGAAGAAGCAACATAAAGAATTGAAAAACAAAATTGAAGCACTCAAAGATACTTAAAACTAAAACTAGAAGCAATGGAGCTCCCTCTAGATTGCCCCATCAAAGCACCTCATCCAATCTAACAAAAACCACTACTGTAACAGTATAATTTCCACAAAAATCCAGATGATTGGTACCAATTGTGATTAGTTTAGTGGTAGAGAGTTACATGCACTGATTGCTTGCTTGAAACTAGACCAAACTTACTTCATGTAGGACTTCCGATGTCAGAAGAGATTTTCATATTTTTATGTAAACTCAGGTAGAACTATAGTCTATATATATATATATTATATATATATACTATAAGCTACCCTAATATCACTTTCCTAGAGATTAATTATTAAAACAGGAATGCACAGAGCTCTATTGAGACAACTCATTTTAATTCATTTGATTTTCAAAATGGAAATTGTTATACAGCCACAGTAAGGAAATCTTGTGACTCACCTCCTTGTTTTGTTTTAACTTGTATAATTTCAGATGGTGGTCCATCCCCCACCGAGGTGAATGCCAAGACTCGGATGCTGTATGTGGTGTCAGTTATTAAGCTACCGATGGTTGTTAGACGACTGTCGTCCAAGTTATGTAGGTGCCACATATTCAAGGAAAGTCTAGAATCTGTAGTGTAATAAACCCGATAACCCCGAATTTGTCCATTCGACTCTTCTGGCTCCTCCCACTGGATTAACATGGTGCTGGCACTCAGCATGCGTGCCTGAACTTTTAAAGGTGGGCTGGATGGAGCCTGCTCGCCTGTCCGGGTTTCCACTATTTCACTGGGAGGGCCTCGGCCTATATTGTTTACTGCAATGATTCGGAATTCATATTCCGAGTATGGGCTGAGACCCCCAATACTGTATCGTGTGGTGGCGACTCCATCCACCTCTTGGAAAGCTCCATCAGAGGATTTTGGTTTATACTGAATCACATAGTATGGTATCATTTCAATATTTCCTGATTCCCATGTCAGTGTAACACTGGTAGCAGTTGTCTCTGTAACGCTCGTCATTGTAGGTGGCTTTGGTAAAGCTAGAATGCACAAACAGTGAGACGTAGTAAAATTATCACAAAGCACAACATAAACTTACAAATGAATAAGCTGAGTAACTAAGTAAACACATTTTGCACTTCAATTACTCAACAACTGACCAATCAAATTTTAAAATCTAGGAATTAACAACAAATGAGGGAACAGAAAAATACATAATGCACCTTAAACCACAGGCAACATTTGATGCCAAATTACAATTACAACATATTCAAAAGACAAATATTGCCTTCAGGACATTAACAAGAACAAACCGAACTCAGAAAGAAGACATTCACACACTGTCAACTTGATTAGGAGATATTTCTATGAAGCTATTGAGAAAGTTATTTTTGGGCACAGATGAATAGGACAACAGATGTAACACACCCATTTTTTGTGAGTGAAGGGAACAAGGAGAGGGGGAATAAATATTAACAATGTATTTCCCTAATTAATTAGGTCAGGTGACTATGACTGTTAGTCAGTCAGCCATTCATTCTTGTATGACTTACCTTTAACTGTTATCTGTGCCGTTGCCTCAATAACACCCAGTGAAGACATGGCAACACACGTGTAGCTCCTAGATTCTTTAATGTTAACCAGCTCCAAAACATTCCGTCCAATAGGCATGTCCTCTTCTGAAGTGAGTTCTACTGCTTCAGTCACCCATTTCACATAGGGCATGGGTGACCCCACAGCTACACAGGTGAGGTTAACGCTGCCCCCTGGCATCACTTCATGGCTAGTGGGTGGGATAGAGAACCGAGGGGGAACTCGGCGCACTGAAAAGGAAGATATATGTGGTAGTATCAAAAATACTAAAAGTATTTCAACTATTACCATGCAGGGCTCACAAGCCACATCCACCCACCACACCAAGGTACCTTGGTTAATATCAGCTGCTTCATTTTGAAAGTAAACTGCAGTAATAAAAATAAAATCTATATGGCCAATGCTTAAATAATGCAAGCACCAGACAACAGTATTTAGTGTGTGCTGTAAATTAAACCTGCATGAGAAAACAGAAGCACAAAACAGACTTCTCCTCCATTTGGTTATATGTGATTGAGCGAAAGAAAACACAGCCTGCATCTGAATCGTAACTTGTATTTAAAAAAGAAAATGGATCAAAAAGTAAAGTTGCTATCCTTTTAAGCCATGACTATTTAAATTAATTCGGCGATATCAAATATTAGGGAGTCCTCTTAATTTTGGATAAATCGATTTGTTGCAGTGGTCTGTTTTGATCATATGCTAAAAACGACAAATGATATGTAAATAATTTCTAATTCTCTTTTTTTCAGTTTACCCTGCCGTACACAATGAAAGGGAGTGTTGACAATGGGAAAATGCCAGAGTGATCCAGGTGATTTGCACACCAATTTACATTGTCCATGGGGAAGCAATTAAACTCTAGGCAGCTAAGCTAACTTTGATAACTCTCACGTGGAGCTGCAGGGACAATGTCCGCTCTCATATCATAAGCATAGCAGCATGATAATCCCTCCATAAGCTTCATTTATGGCATCAAGCGTAAGAACATGTAATGAGGAATACAACAATGTATCATTTCTCCAAATCCAGAATGCGGAACAGCCCAGTTCTTCCTGGACAGGTTTCAGCATCATTTCTACACTGTTCACAGGGCTAAACGCTTGTGAAGAACAGCAAACAGTAGAAACAAGAAGAATGATTGTTCACTACTATGTATGCATTATGTTCTTCACAAATTTAGGTAAAAGAAACCCCATAAAATTAAAAATGCACGACTCAAAAGTTATATTTTAAAACGTCACGGCAATTTTCAACAAAATACATGCCGTGACAAATTCTGCCAAAAGGGAAGATTTCTACAACACAATTTTATTCTCAAATTTTGTTACATAATTAAATTGGTAACAAAATCTTCTGAAGTATAGTAACATAATACTAAATAAATACTTGACCAATATATTGAATAATGCATGTGATTTTTCAAATTGTATTTTAAAAATATAAAAGAAACAGAAATTTGAAAATCCCTTCAAATTTTATATTGCTTTTAATTTTAACATCAGGCATTATTTAAAAATATCTGTCACAGAATGTGGGAGTTCACTTGGGAATAATGTCAAATCAGATTTTAATTAGAAATAAAGAGTAATAATATATCAATTCAAATATACTAAATTCAAACTGTAACATTGGAGGGAATCAAATGGAAGTCTAGCAACAAGGGGAAGAGGAGATTTTGTTGGCTGGTGGGTTGCTGAAGCTTCTTTACCCAACATTTTCAATACTGCCAGGTCATAATGTACAAAAACTCTCTCCAATCACACAGCTTATGTAGTATTACAACCAAATCTTGACAAATACTCAAAAGGTGATGATGGTACAAAGTGCACTATTATCTAACAGGATACTGTTATTCTTACAAGTAGAATGGAAGTCAATCTGTTATGAATCATGAGCATCTTGGAAACCAGCAAGGTGGGCCAGAGAAAATTTTGTTCTTTCAATTTTACACACTGTAATTGTAACTCAAACCACTAGCTAAAATATAAAAAGACTACTCTCAAGTGTTATTTGGTTTTGCTTTTGAATGGTTACATTTAAGGTTGGTGCAGTGTTTGTGTAAGAAATATTTGTGTAAGCACAATGCCCTTGTAAAATTATGCACCTGCTATCTTTCCTGGAGAGAAAATTTCCAACATAATTTTGCTTGGCAAATAGTCAGTCAAGGTCAGTGCAATATGGGCTACAGCACATACCAATCAGGTATGCAAGTACTACAAGTACCAGGACTTGGTTACTTGTTGGTTTGTCTTTGTTACAAAAGTATTCATCACCTGACCTTGCCCAGCTCAGCTAGTTTCATGCGAATCGTTCTTTCCAAGACTGCTATAGTCCTGCATGGTCCTCTGTGTCTCAGGATAGGAAGAGGGGAGAAAAAAGAACTGTATACCTCACCCTGCTGAAACTGTGCCACTGCTGGCTATTCACAAAATGACAATACATGTTGTGAATTAATCACCCAGTCCAGATCATCCTTCACTACAAGCTGCAATGGGAGAAAAATCAAACATGATGAGAAATACTCTTTTAAAGTGGGTGGTGTTTGGGGTTCTTGCAACTGCCAATTTTGCAATTTGGGATTCTTATGCCAACATACTCTTTAAAAATCACAAATCCTCTGTTAATCCAATCCTGATGACACCAGATGTAATAGCTAATATACTACAAGTAAAATTTCATAATAGATAGCTCTGTACCATTGGAATGTAGTTAATTGATGTATATTCTCGGACAAAAATATTCTTCAGTACATGTAAACTCCATTTGCTAGTGCTATAGTGCCCTGTAATACCATGACCTGGATTATTCATGCAACATCATAATGATCACCAAAGGTATTTTATCTGTTTAAGACTAGAGTGTCTGGGTTAGATTAGCTGCAGTGTTATGAAGCTTGACTGTTGTTCTCCAGACTGGATGTTTTGTTTCTGTTACTATTTAATGTGCAAGTAGTTAGAATAACCCCGCCATTACTCATGAGAATGGAAATGGTTTCAACATGATGGCGATTTATCAAACTGAACATCTCCAGACTATTAAATTCTGACCACATCAGTCTTGTTTTACAGAAATGAAACACCACTTTTTAAAATAATAGCTTTTGGGTAAACAGTTGATAATGGGGAGTTTGTTTCCACTGCACCGAAAACTTGCAGTGACCAATTTGCAAAAGCTTGGCTCATAAGCTTAAAACGCAGTGTGCTTACATTCAATCAGCATGCATCAGGCTTACAGCTCTCATGCAGGTTAATGTAAGGAAAAGTCAATGAACCAGACAGAGTAAGAGGGAAGAAAGAGCTGCTGCAGTCAAATGCGAAACAAAATGGTTTGCACAAACTCTCACACATACAAAACCAACAGGCATGCACTAGAGTAAAGCATGCCATACAATTTCACACTTCATGTCACAGGTGCATAGTTTTGCCTTCCTATGTTAGCAACGGAACTGTCACAAACACTAGATATTAGTTTTGGAACGGGGATGGATATTCAAATTCTATTTCCATACAAAAATGCTTCTTCATTTTCACCAGTGTAAGGAAATGTAACTACCACAAAGTTCTTTTCTCTTCATTTGGTGCCTTCCTTTATGTTCTCAAAATATAGCAGCTCAATTTCGACACAGAATTAGTAGGTATTGTACCTGATTCCGTAACAGTTGGATTAAACTAGTATCAAGATTTGCATTGTCCTTATTATACTGACAGTTCCTCAATTTTCTTAATCAATAAAGTTACAATTATAAGGCACGTCTGGATTTCCACCAATCATACGCAACAGTCAAAGTGTCACTTAATATGACAATTCATGAAAATGATCTCAATTTCCCACCACAAAAGTTAGACTGAAGATAAACGCTACTTACTGGTGTCCACAAGCAGAGACCTGGCACAATGGTCATGCCAGGGTGGCTCGGAGGCCATTGAAGCCCCTGGGAGATTGGGGGCATGGATGGGCAGTGCCCACTGGACAGCTTGGTGATGCTAATTGGTACTGCCAGTGTACCAGTTGGGTACCACCAGTGCGCCAGCAGTTGTGCTGAGGAGGTAGGGCCTGAGCGGGAGTAATGATAGTGGGGGGCTATGAAGGGAGAGAGAGAGGAAATCCCGATATCCGTGGGTGCACGAGGGGGTCTTTCAGTGCACTGAGAGATCGGGGTGCCCTTGCAAAATGGCACCCAAACATTCAGAGGTGAGAATCAGTGGTGTGTTTCAGTGCAAAACTCCCAACTCTCCAACAAAGTGATTTTAGTGTGGGAGGATTACAATGCAGAGCACACCGCAGACACTGGCATGGGTCACTCCATTATTCTTGTCATTATGACACTTGGAAATTTTTGGGGAGAATTCCCCCCGTTGTTTTACTTATCTACAAATGTCAGCATTGAGGAGGCAAACATGCAACGCAGCGCCTGACTAAATTATAAATATTACATTTTATTCACAAAACTATCCATCAAATCAAAGATATTGGGTAAACAGTTTAATCTCGCTGGGCACAATGACATCTCCTCAACTCTTCGTAACTACTCTTAAAAGCTAGTTGCTATCTGCTAACATACCACACGTTGTCCAAATCATCGCATCATTAACCAATCAGTTTCAGCATTAGAATTTTTTTGCATCCATCCCAGTTTCACTTAAATTCAGGTTCGACTGATACTGGTGTCACTATTATACCAATACTATGTTTATAGCCAATCATGGTATTCTGCATAAAGGACCAAGGGAGCCAAATTGTTTTGAAAGTAATTTAAAATTTTGGCCAAAAAAGGGTAAGATTCAATGGTTTTGAAACTGCTTCAATCAACAGAAGCACTCAGAGGGAGCTTTTGCCCCAAAAGACTAGTATAACAAACCAGATTATATTTTCAAATACAAATGACAAGTTTATCATTGCAATGCAGCTGGAGCCTTTCATTTCCAAATCTTTCAATCCTGCACCACCTTTTCCTTTTCTGTTTAACCTTGTTGACTGATGTGAAGGTTTCAGCTTATCAGTATTGGGAGTAATATCAAAATCAGGCATCAGTCAATCTCTTTTGAACATTGTTAAATGGGAGACTGCAGCAGTGGTGATGTTTCCATTTGTTGGATGTCATGTATAAAATGAAATGCAAGTCAGTATGCGAGGGTAAGATCCAAGTTCTTCCAAGAACAGCATGCAAGAATTTATAAAAAATAAGAATTTATCCTCAAATTCACAAAGAAAGAAATAAAGGGAGGGAAAAAATAATTAATAATGCAACGTGCTCTGACTCACATTCACAGTAGCATTAACATACAACACTTATTAATTGTTCTGTCTCTTTCATGTTGGTAGTTGATATTGTTTAATGTTTTTGAATCAGACCAATATCGTTCCTCCAGTGACCTCCAAATCAATTTCCAAGGAAAGGTTTAATGTCCATGATTTTTGCTTTGCCCTAATGAAGTAAATGTGTTTAACTGATGCTGCAAATGATCCAAGTGGGAGGATAAAATAAGCTTAAAAAAAGTTAGTATCACTTTCCAAAATTAAATCCAAAAGATATCCCTAACATGGGTTGAGCGTGACTGACTGCAGTGGAGAAAAGTCTGGCGGTTCCAAAGTGGGCAATACCGATATTACCCAATTTTGCTGTCATATGTACTTTTCTCCTTCATTTCCTCACTCTACGGTGAGAGAAAACAAGGGGATATTTTAAATTTAATTGGCCATTTAAGGGCCTCAGAAGGCAAGGGCGGGCAGACTAGTGGGTGTCTTACCCAGCCCCTGGATTATGGAGACTCAGTCAGGAGTGGGTGAGAAGGTGATGGCCTATTCCCGTCATGTTTTATATGCCTCCTCCCCACCAAAAACATATTTGCTGTGGGGGACAGTTTGCTTCTATCGACAGAAAATGTGGGAGAGAAAAAGTCTGCATATAGGGACAACATGTATGAGCTAGGATGTACAAAACACTGGGTCTTTGCCTTTCAATTTTAGGGCACAGCAGTCCCACAAAATTTAGCCAGAATATTATCTGGAAAAAGATCAGTAACGACAGTGCAGAGGGTTTTGTATTGCTGGAGCTTTGGAGAGAGGAGTCTGAAATAGGACAATAGAATTTTTCCTAATTTGGCTCTTTTCGACTGTCTGTACAGTTTAGTATTCTTCCCTGCCCCAGCTCTTGCATTACATCCACAGGACATATAAACAATGCTATTTGAAACAGGATCTGATCAAAACATACTCCGATATAAATGTGCAAGTCAAAACTTGAGATGTTTGAAAATAAGCAAACTCATTCTGAATCCATGGATATGCCTTGGTTCTTTTCTAAACACTGAGTTTTAGTCTAGATTTGAACATTCCAATCAAGGATCATAATAACATCTCACTCCTTGCAACATTTTTTTTTACTGTTTTATAAACTGGGGTGGGAAACTTGTGAAAATCCTAGCTATCTTAAAATCAATTAGAATTTCAGTAAACCCCAGTGAATTTGTACTAGGGAAGGGCTACATTTCAAATAAAAGTAATTATTTCTTAGCCACCGCAGTTTGTAATGTAACAGCAAATTACATTTGGTAAAAGCCCCAGTTTAGACACAACTAAAGCTAACTACTGCGGATGCAATATCTATTTCTACCTCTACAGATATTGACTAACCTCCCAAGTGTACACAGCATTTTCTGTTGTTATTTACTCTAGACATTGTCACTTCATTATATATGAATGATTGACAATTTTAATATTCTAGAATACCAACATATAGGTATTTATAAAATAGTTTGTGCCTGACATAGATACATTTTTTTGAGGTTGGCTAAATATTCCAAAAATATATGGTAAATTTTATCTTTTAAGACACAACATAATTGGAGAATGGATGATTCAATTTACAAAATCTGAAATAATTTGTGATGATCAAGTATGAAATCTGAACAAATATCTGAACAATTTTGAAAGCTGAAAGTGAAATTGGGGTTACGGTTTCAAAATATTACGGATGCAGCTACCAACTGTGAAAGAAGCAGAGAGGATAAGATTCTCCTCACGGCACAGAACAGAGCCAGTGATGGAGAATAGAAACAAACATTAACATGCAGCACGCTGACACTTCCACAAGGTTTTAAAGACACTTAAGCAGAAAGTCATTAGATTCCAACAGGTAGGGCTAGGCCATGTCTGGCAGGGAGCCAGAAACCCCAGCTCTCCTCTGTTTCACTATAGGACAGTCCATTTGGCGTGGCGTAGGTGGATAAGAAGTGAAAGAGACCAACCTTCTCGCTGATCTGAGAGATGAAGGGTTTGATGGTAGAGTGCAATGAGGATGAGGAGGGAATAAAAAGACAAGGAAAAACACAGAGAGTAAAAACAGGCCAGGCTTCATCAATCCTCACAGCACTGAAAGAACAAGACAAGACAATAGTGTGGTGGTTTTTCAGCTTCACATATGCACATTCATAAACCAGACACACACGCACAGCACAAGATTATGCGTCTTGTTATTATGACATCCTGTGTCACACCCCTAAAAAAGACACAATTCTGCACTTGAGGACATCCCACTTCACCGTAGCAGCACACTTGTTGGAAGAAAGAACAGTATTGAAATAATTTCATCAAGCCCAGGCTGGGAAGTGTTTGGTGGTCTCTACAATTAGAAATCATATATGGAATTTATATGCAGCACAAAATCAGGCTAGCACATATTCAGAAAGGCCTCAGAGCACAGAACACTAGGCGACAATTAAAACTATAACTACACAATTCTCCTAATTGCTTAAAGTAAGCTTGAAATAAATTTGTCCCAATTTTCTTGACAGAAGGAATAATATGTTACAGGTATTTGCAAGGACTCAATACTGATTGGAATTCCACTGTGGGACAGTGTTGATTGTACTTGGAACTCACGTCCAACTTCTAGCATTTTGTAATTGCATTTATATAATGTGTTTTGCTTTACTCTACTTCACTTCCCAGCCCTTCACATAATTGCAGTACTAAATACTGAATGAAATTAAAATGTAATAAAAGAAACTTTGGTCAGTTTGTTCAGCACATCGGTTCTGTTTTGACAAGCACGACAGGATAGAATCATTGTTAACGGCAAGCAAATTTGTGACAAGAACACACACAATAGAAACATTGTTTTTTCTGAACCAGGTTACTGTAGTTATTTTAGTCCAAATGTTGGCAACAAAAAAAACTGAAAATTCAGAGGGCAAAAGGGTTAGGCGATGTATCAGCAAAATTGAGATGCGAGACAAAGGAAATGAAGAAAATTAATTCAAAGCAAAACAAGTATTTGGATATTTATCCTTCAAAGCCACATCACAATGCACTTAGGGCTTCTTAGTTTCAACAGAAACACAATGAACTGTAACTGAATGGTTCAGCATCATTGGTCCAATACCATATGCATAGAGGCAAAATCCAAAAAATGCACTTTTCTTTCTTTGAGATTCCAGTTTTGCTAACCTTTCCCTCAAATAGTATTGGCAAACCTATCCAGAGGGCTTTCCCCCTCCCCAAAAAGCTAACACTCCAAAGTTAAACCATAACTACTCTCCTCATTTTAATGGGGTGTTGAATGCCAACATACAATTCTTTATTTTTTTTTCAAGTTTATACAAATTTATTTATTGTCACAAGTAGGCTTACATTAACACTGCCATGAAGCTACTGTGAAAATCCCCTCGGCGCCACACTGTGGTGCTTGTTCGGGTACACTGAGGGAGAATTTAGCATGGCCAATGCACCTAACCAGCATGTCTTTCGGACTGTGGGAGGAAACCGGAGCACCCGGAGGAAACCCATGCAGACACAGGGAGAATGTGTGGACTCCACACAGACAGTGACCCAAGCCGGGAATCAAATCCAGGCCCTTGGCACTGTGAGGCAGCAGTGCTAACCACTGTACCACCCAACCCATTGTCAGCATGCCTCAACACGAACAACTTTGTGGTACAGAACACACTGCAGCAGATTCAATATTTGGCAAGTCCTGAATTCTGCTTAGGGATGAATTACTACTTCTTTTGACCCAGTTTGGGCTGAGTGTGTAGTAAAATAGAATAATGGCACAAGCATATTGGCTCCTGGAGCTGATCAGCATCAATTTCCAAGCTGGCACAGCACAATGGCACAGTGGCTAGCACTGCTACCTCATCGTGCCAGGGACATGGGTTCAATTCCAGCCTTGGGTGACTATTTGCATGTTTGCATGTTGCATGTTTGCATGTTCTCCCTGTGCCTACGGTTTCCTCTGCGTAATCCGGTTTCCTCCCACTCTCCAAAGATGTGAGTTTAGGTGGATTGGCCATCCTTAATTGCTCCTAAAGTGGCCAAAGATGTGTAGGTTAGGGGATTAGTGAGGTAAATGCGTGAGGTTATGGGAAAGGGCATGGGGTGGCTCTGGTTAAGATACTCTGAGAGAGTTGGGGAAGACTCGATGGGCCAAATGATCTCCTACTGCACTGTAGGAATTCTGTGGATTCTATTGAGCTGTGTCCTCCCTACGAGGACAAAAATCAATTTTAAGACGACATGGAGAAAATGGAAGAAGATGTGGAATTTTGAAGATTTGGGCTTCTGCATTAAAACAAACAATCTCGTGAATGCAAAACAGTAATCTGGTTGAACTGGCCAAAGGGTAGGACATTTGGCCTCTGGTTAATCGCGATTATACAGATAACTAGAAAGGGTTTTTGCAATGGAATATATTATCAATGATTGAAATGACAAAGGAGATTAACATCACCATAAAGATGATGCAAATATAGAACTAAATATAAATTTGATGTTTTCCATAGCAACTAAGGTGATGACATGAAGCAACAGTTTGCAACAGAATAAACACGTTATTAAATTATCTATCATGAGTAAAACAAGTTAATTGGTGTGGTAAATAAATGCTGCAGATAGTGGAGAAGTTTTGTTTTAATTCTTTTAATGGATGTGAACTCCACGGCAAGACCAATATTTATTGCTCACCCTCAACTGCCCTGGAGAAGGTTGCGACGAGCAGCCTTCACCAACCACTGCAGAGTGTGAGGTGTACTGAACCCACAATGGTGTTCAGTAGGCTGTTCCAGCATTTTGATCCACCAACAATGAAGGATTTGGGAGGTGCTGTCAAAGAAGATTTGATGAGTTGCTGCAGTGCAACTTGTAGATGGTCCCTATGCAACATTGTGCACCAGTGGCAAATGGGGTAAATTTTTAAGGCAGCATAGAAGATAGAGTGCCTTTCAAGTAGGTTGTTGTGGGGAGGGGAAAAAAACTGATAGGTATTGGGAAATTTTCCATTTGTTGGATTACAGCAATCTGAACTGTGATGATCATTAGGCTTATTTAGATAAAATTTCTGTAAAGTGTTAATAACCATTACTGTAGACTTTATTCCAGATTTAGTAACTGAGTGCTGACAAAAATCACATGTTTCTATACAGAAGGAAAACAGACCAGCATCGATGGAGCCAGAAAACTGCTGTTCATTGGCCCATGGACTTCTTTCTGAAAATCATACCACATGGGTTAAATACAGAAAGTGACTAAATTTGCTATTGGCCATTCAAATGATCCAAACGACACTAAAAGGGCTCACTATAATACGAACACTTATCTGAATTACTGGGCTGGATTTTAATAAAGATTGATGAACAACAGAACTGGTCCTGAAAAAATAATTTAGTAATTGCTGTTAAATCCATAGAATACCTACAGTGCAGAAGGAGACCATTCAGCCCATCAAGTCTACACCAATTCTCCAAAAGAGCATCTCATCCAGGCCCACCTCCTTGCCCTATCCCTACAACTAATCCACCTCACCTACACATCTTGACACACTAAGGGGCAAGTTAGCCTGGATACTCCATCTAACCTGCACATCTTTGGACTGTGGGAGAAACCGGAGTACCCCCGGAGGAGACCCATGCAGACACGGGGAGAACATGTAAACTCCACACAGTCACCCAAGGCTGGAATCAAACCCAGGTCCCTGGCGCTGTGAGGCAGCCATGCGAATCACTGTGCCACCCATAATAAATAATACATTTGTTTTCTTTAACAAAATGTTTTAAAAGTTTGTTTTCAGAATTGTCGGGGACTAGGACCTTTCACTCTATATTTCTACAAATATACAGACATCTTCATGGCTAATTTCTAAAATTTTAAAAACTGGCCAAAGACTCTTTTTAAAATGCCTGCAACCCTCAAACAATACCAGCTAATATGACAGTTTTGTAGAACCTGACACCTCAGTATCTCTGAAGAGAGCCTAATGACCCCCCTCACTCCGGACTCAAGAGATCAAATTCAAAAGGAATTATATGAAGACCATCTACATTTCATAAGCCAAGCCTTGCCATCGGATCAGATTTGTCAACTAGGACCCCACAACCTCCCTTCTAAAATGTAATAGTTAGAACATTAACACCTTTGTCAAACATTCTTTGTCAATGCTGGAATGGAGAGGTGGGAGTCATGAGATGTGAGTCATGTAAACTCCTAGCTAGTGGAACCAGTTATATTGCCTTGTGGTACTGAAAAACCTTAGTCTGCCATTTTTCCATCTACCTAGCAGCAGTACAGAAAATGAGCCCTGTCCAGCTGAATGCCTGCCCACCCTCCCCACCGGGGTTGACCTTCCGCATGATTACCTACAAGGAGGATTCATGTGTGTGTGGCCTATATCATTGTGGTGATCATCTCTACTGAAAAAGTTAATTACCCAGCATCAATTCAGCCTGCTAACCTTTGTAAAGGGATTCATCATTGGACTTTGATATGGATAGTGGACTCAAGCAAAACAATAATTATTTTCTCGGTGGTCTTTGTGCCCTGTACATCTTTCTTTCTCTAACCCTCCTGTACGAATGCACAGGGGACTGCATGGCAACCCCCCTACTGCATTTTGAGCGCTTGTAAATAAATTAATCCTCTGAATTTTTCCCATCTTGAGTTTGCTGTGGGGTCATTAATGGGAAATTGGAATCACACCAAAAAAGGTTGCAAAGCACATCACTATTAATAAAGGGGGAAGCAAATCAAATCTGCCCATGCAAACAAAATCTAAGTGATTTTATTTTACTGGCATTTGTTTCCTGTTTGTGGACCTTGTGAAAATCCTTCAGTGTTTGGCTTGAACTATTTGATAACATTTCTCTGGCTTCACTCTGGGAATGCCCAGTGTAGAATGCTGCAATCAGGTGCATTGCCACTAAACGACACTAGAGACGAACTTTTTGCCAGAGAGGTCACTGGATCTCTCAATGAGACTTATTTTGAGGTCAGTGGCGAGCTCCTGTTTCGTCACTGGGAAATCTAAAACAAGCTGGCATAGGTTTAAAATGAGGAGAGAAGAGATACAAAAGGGTCCAGAGGGGCAATTTTTTCACACAGAGGGTGGTGAGTGTCTAGAACAAGCTGTCAGAGGTAGTAGTACAGGAGGGTACAATTTTGTCTTTTAAAAAGCATTTAGACAGTTATATGGGTAAGATGGGTATAGAGGGATATGGGCCAAACACAGGCAATTGGGACTAGCTGAAAGGTTTAAAAAAAAAGGTCAGCATGGACAAGTTGAGCTGAAAGGCCTGTTCATGCTGTAAACCTCTATGCCTCTATGATACTGACCACAAACTCCGGGTCACTATGACATAATCTTTGGACAAGCAGTTTGTGTACATTGCACAAACAAGTTGTTGCGGATGCTGTATCTTTTTAAAGGACTTTTATATTGCTGCTGCACCATAGAATGCATGAACTTCAATAGACTTTCAAGTTCTGAATGTCACTTTGTTAATTTACAAATTAACCCCACCAGCAAATCACTGCTTCAACTGAAAGACGAATAGAAACTGCCCACTACTTTGTGCTACTTCTGATAGCCAAATTGGGGCCAACGCGCCATTTGGGAATGGCTCTTTCCTATGTAATAACGTGCCAGTAGTATTGCATGCTTGCTGTCAATGACACACTAACCATAAAAGTAGTCTTTTGGAGGCCATTTGAAAGCTGTAAACGACTCAAAGAAGCAATCTGAATCTAGTGGCTTGACAAGATAATAAACAATAAGACCAATTTACGGTTCATTGCTGAAAGCATAAGCCTGTGAGATGTGGAGATGAGCAGCGGCCCTGCCATTAGGCAGCTCACCACTACATATCTGATCTCAACTAGCTTATAAATCATGAAAACACCGATCATTAGTAATACTAACCAGATAGTAAGCTTTTTTATCTTCAAGTCTACAAGTTCCCCAAAACAGGAATGATGGTCATTGATAAGGGATACTAACAATATGATGATGTAGAAACCAAAAAATTGATTCAACCAAAGGACAAAACCTGCTAAGTTAGTCTCAACCCCCAACCCCGCCTCAGTAAAAGAAGTTAAAATTTCCATTAAGTTTCAAATTATGACCTCCTTAAAATTGTGGTCATCTAAAACTTTACTGCCGTGTCCTAACTTGCAGCAAGTCCTGTTTCCTTATCATGTCTGTAGTCAGAGCTACAGCGACTCCCAGTCAAGCAAAGTCTTGACTTTAATATCCTAATCCTTACTTTCAAATCTTATCATGGCCTCACCTATCCACATCTCCTCCAACCCCACAAGTCTCTTGATATCTGCACTTCTCTAATTCAGGCCTCTTGTGCATTCCCAATTATAATTGCTCCACTGCAGTATTTGCTTTTATTATAATTGCTCCATCATTGGTGACTGTGCACCTAGTTGCCTAGGCTGCAAGCTCTGGAATTCCCTCCCTATACCTTTCCATTTCATTTTCCTTCTTTGAGACACTTCTTGGAATATATCACTTTAACCAAGCTTTTGGTCATCTGATCTAATAGCTCCTTATGTGGCTCAGTATCACATTGCGCTTATTAATGCTCCTCTGATGCATTTTGGGATGTTTTGTTACGTTAAAAAATTGCTGATTTGTCACGGGTTTAATTTATATTTTTTTGTCTAAAACAGGAACCAGGACAAAGTGCGAAATTAACAACCTGTAACTCAGCCATCTTTAAAAAGTAAAATTTATTTTGTTTAAATGTTATTTTACATCAAATTTTGGACTTAAGAAAGAAACCTTGAATTATGCTTAGTTTCTTTTGCAAAAAGTTCAAATGAGTAAGCTCACAAAGAGGCTGAAAGCAGAGGTACACCAGAAGGTTGTTTGTTTGATAAATGCATTACATCAGTCAGCCAATTGTCATTGTAATTAGTCAACCTGTCATCTAATTACCCTAATATGCTGCTGGTTTTACAAAATGTCAGATCAACATTTAACAATGTACACATTAAAAGGAGGACGAAACAGCAGTTTGGTTGTCCTTTGTAAATAGCCCAGTTATGCTGTCTAATTAGCATCCATGTTAACTCCTTCAGCTGAGATGGTGGAAAGGAGTAGTTGAAGCAAAAACAGAAAATGCTACAAAATCTCAGCAGGTCTGACAGCACCTGTGGAGAGAGAATCACGTTTCGAGTCTGGATGACCCTTTCGTCAGAGCTCAAGAAGTAGTCGAAGAAATGGTGTAGGGTACAGAGATAGTAAGGGACAAAGTTATGATAGCGAGTTAAACATGAGGATCGGAATTTTAAACTGGAGCCTATGGCGGACGAGGAGTCAAAGTCGGTCAGCAAGAAAGGGCATCAATGGTGAGAAAACAGGAGGGTGGAGGATGGGAGACTGGCCAAGGCAGCATTACAACAGTTGAATCTGAGTGTAACAAAGGCATGATTGAGAGTTTCAGCAGCACACGAGCTGAGGCAGAGGAAGGCAATGTTTCAAGGGTATATGTTGGTGGCTCAACCCAAGGCAGTGGCCAGGGAAAAGTAAGGAGTTTGATGCGATTATACGAACATACTAATTAGGATGCTGGAGTTGCTCTGGATGTGGTTGGATGTGTTAAAGATGTGAATGTACCAAGCGAATACAGTTCCACTGGTACAAATAACAGAGGGGGAGAAGATCAAAGAGTCCCTACAGTGCAGGAGGAGGCCATTTGGCACATTCAGCCTGCTAATCCCCCTGACACTAAGGCTCAATTTAGCATGGCCAGTTCACCTGCACATCTTTGGACTGCAGGAAGAAACCGGTTCACCCAGAGGAAACCAACGCAGACATGGGGAGAACATGCAAATTTCACCCATACAGTCACCCAGGCTGGAAGTGAATCCGGGTCCCTGGCACTGTGAGGCAGTACTGTGCCACCCCGGAGGACAAGGAGGAAAAAAGTATAACATGGTAACAGAGGATATTTAGATCTTTTGTGGCACCAGGGAGTGAAACCCATTCAAGATACGGGTGAAAGAGTGGCTGAGCCGATCAATGGCTGAACTGCTGTGTTGACTGGAAGGACAAAGGTAGGTAAATCGGTTGTTTAAAAATGCAGCTATAGGTGACTTGAGGATCAAAAACGTACCAGTTAAAAGAGTCATACAGAGACATAAGGGAAGTAAGCAATTATTGATTTCTTGATAGAAGCGCCATAATGGTTTGAACTCTACAGGCACTGGAAAGTATAGCTAGGTAGGGAGGCTACATTAAGGGGCAGACATTAGTACACAGGATCCAGGCTTTGGCTAAAGTCAGGACACCCATCCAATCATCCACAATAAGGTTGTCAATGGCAATAACTTTGAGAGTAAGCAAATACCCTGGAAAGGGACGTTGAGAGGGGCTGCGATCGGAAATGACAGATATGAACATTGACATTCTTAGTATGAGCAAGGGCAGACTGATTAGTAATAATTACCAGTACGATAGGGAGTGGGATAGCTTGATCTTGGTTTCGGACAAAGTTCGGCACAACATCGAGGGCCGAAGGGCCTGTACTGTGCTGTACTGTTCTATGTAGATGGCAGTGGTTTATGAGTAGCATAGCATGTCATGGTTTATTCAGGATGTGTGAAGCATAAGTATTGTGTTGTCGTCTTGATGAAAAAGCAGATTTGTTTATGAAGTTAGAAGGAAAGCCTTTCAAGATCAATGCGAGCCAGGTCTATGTTCCAATGTAAGATCACTGATGAAGATATAGAAAAGTTCTGTTTTAACATCAAAGAAATTCTGAAGTAAACCAAGTGAGGCAGTGACAATTATCATGGGTGACTTGAATGCAATAGTGGGGCAAGAGAAAGATTATTCAGTCAAGGACAATTTGGTTTAGGTACAAGAAGTCAATGTAGGTTGAAATTGACTGAATTTTGTCAAACTAACCATTTTTTAAATAGCAAACATTATTTTTTTTTAGCAACCTAAAAGAACGCTATTGAGGAGCCCGGATGTCCATTGTAACCAAATAGAATACATTAGTGTGATCTAAAGATTTAAAACTGAATACAACAAGAAAGAACCTATCCAGGTACTGACATTGGACCTGACCACAATCCATATATATTATAGAGATATATTTAACTGCAAAACTAAAGAAAAGGCCATTTTAAAAGTCTATAATTGCCCCCTCCCGTTTCAAAATGCTTCCAAGTTGTGTGCCACCTGTAAAGTTTGAAGTTCTGGCAGGATTTGATTTGCGGTCCTGGCCATCGTGGCAGGATAATGGCATGTCACCAATCCCACCACAATTCTTTGAGAAGCAACTCCTTCCTCCTGTTGCACCCCACCACCCCAGTCTGTACCCCAGAAGTACCCCATGAAGAAAGAATTGCAATGCCTAAAGGCTCTTCACAGAGCAGAGCATATACTGTACAGCAGGGTCAGGAAACAATGTTATTGCCAAATAATGTCATAGAATCATAGAATCCCTACAGTGCAGAAGGCCATTCAAGCCTGCACCAACAACAATCCCAAGCACAAGACATATGTATGTTTTCAGCTACCTTCTATTTAGAGGCTAGCTCTGGGCACTTAGAATCTCCCACCCCAAGGACAATCAGATTAGCTCTGAAATCAGTTCAAACTGGATAGGGGAAACTAAAACCATGTTTTGCCTGCTGCTGCCTCATTTACACGTGTAAACAAGGTATTAAGCAGAACAAAATTGCTGCCTAACTTTCTTTACTGTTGCTATATCCCACATTCTTGAAGTTCAAGTTTTTGATTGCATTTGGGAATTTTGCTGACATGAAATAGAGCAATAGGATGAAGCATATGTGATGATTCTTAAAATTAAATTAAAAAGTTTCTATCCAAATCAAAAGGAATAAGTGCACCCAATTAAAAATGTTCAGTTAGCAGAGCCCACGTAGAATAAAGGGAAAATAATAATACAAGTGAAGCTCTAGCAAAAATATTAAAGACTCACTTTGAAGGGATAAAGTTTTTAAATGGAAGCTATTCATCATTTACATTACCAACATATGCCTGGAAACTTTAGAAAGCTGGTATCCTGAAAGTCTCCAGTCTGATCTTCTTTTGATAAAACAGAAACCTCAGGAGAGAAAAAGTAACAAAGAGCAAAAAAACGAAAGCTTGAAACATTGCACCTTTGATTTAAACAACATTCAGGCTGCTTAGAACAGAGAAAGGAACCTATTTTACGGGTGTTTGATGGAGATGGCCTTGGTATCCTGTGTTTGTACATATAGAAACGGTGAGTCAATTCACAACATAAAAAGAGTTCAATCATTAGAATGAAAAAAAGCAGTCCAGAAAATGTCTCCCACAAATTAAACAATTACATCAACAAATTGAAATGCAGAACAAGTTGAAGTAGTCCACTTCCTACCTCTGACGTACAAGTTGGCTGGAGCAGAGTAGCGTGTTCCAGCGCTGTTAGTTGATACGCATTCATATTTGCCCTGGTCAGACTCCTCACTGTTCTCAATTTGCAAGGCTCCTGTATAAAAACAAAGACAGCTCTGGTTATTTTTGATCCAACAACAAGCTATCCGGATCTGAGACACAGAAAAAGTGAGAAAATCATGTGATGGAACAGAATATGGTGGTCTTCAAATGCAAAATGCACAAGTTTCCCCTTTGTCTTTTTCCCCCAAAGTGTGAAAGAATGAAATGAAAACACACATATTTCATTGATATTTTATTGCAGCCTTGGGCTAATAGGTTAAAAACTGATATTGAACCTACAATTATTTAACTTTTATGAAGAACAATAAAGAAGTACGTTTAAGGATTAATGTAAAAAAAATCACATCCTATTAGGTATTCATGAAACTGAACTGATCTTGAAATAGGATTCTATTTCGCCAGTAACCCTCAACCAGCTTCGCAATTCTATGCCAGAGTGGTTTTCACCTGACTGCATAAACATGAAAGAATTTTTGTTAACATAACATGCCTGGTGCTTCACTCCCTATTCCAGTGCATGCAGTGGCTATTGCCTCAACCCTTACATGCTGAATAAGCAAGAAATTCATGCAGTTGCATAAAATCTGTGAAGAGTGCTATACTTATTGCTCTGCTAATGAGGATGTCTGCAAGGTAATGCACATGCTGCATCCAGCAATTGAGAAACTCAGAATTAACAGTTTGCACTTAATATGTAGCTGAATTTTGATAGCTAATATATTACTTCAAGAAACTTTGGACAAAAGGCAGCTGTATGCTTGGGTATAGCATAGAAAATTGTACTTTTCTGCCTCTCACCATGTTTCACATAATGTACAACAGAAGCTGGCGGGTTGGGCTTTATTCAAGAACCTAAGGAAAACATTTTAATTCGATCTGTGTGGCCAGAGGGTTGTTCCACACAAAACAAAATGATTTCATCAATACATCACAGGCGGAAGCAAATTGTACCATGAAATGCAGGCTGGCTTTGCTGAGTAGAATGCCTAGTGTCTTTTGAACTTTTAAGAAAATGTAGCCCAAGAGTATAATAAAGAAAATAATGACTGTAGTGTTTGCAATTTGGCGAGAACAGCAGTCCTCAGGGATTAACCCAACCATCTAATCAACAAAAACATTCTTGTTACAGTTGGTTATATTTCAAATCGCCATTTAAACCCTGTGACCAAATTATTCGACCATTAGCAAAAGCAGTCAATATTTTATGCAGATTTATTATATTTTATATAGATAAAATTAACATTTTAATAACTTATATAGCATCTAGTCATATAGGGACAACTCCGAGGGCCTGTGAAATACAGGATTTATTCTCCAAGTGAAGAAAAATTGATCACTTGTCAGTTATAAGAAGTCTTCCTCAATAGCAGTTGCTATTTATTTTAAAATCTCTTTATTAATGTTAAAATAATTAAAAATGCAAATTAATAAATGATGCATGTGTTACAAATGGATTTAACAGAAACGTACCGCACTGTCCATACGCCCACATTAAAGGCTCAGAAATAATCTTATACATATATCCCAAATCAGAAACCAAGCTTGTTTTAGTTTTCGATTGTTTTGAAATGCTCCTGGTTCACTTAAGCTGCAGTATCCTTTTTAGGGACTGTATTTAAAATCCTGAAAATCAAATCTTAACAGAGTTTGCGATGAATTACAAACAAATTTTCTTTTTGGATTTTTGCCTGATCATTAGTCTTATTCTGAAATTGTAAAGCAAAGAATGTAACAAGAAAGCTAAAGCAATGCATTATTCTCAATCTGCATTGTTAGAAAGGCTACCTATATCAAATCCTGGTATATAGCATCCATGTACTACTGGATGTAGTGCTGATTGTGGTATTTTCTTGAAACTTGAAATAAATAACCATAAACTTATCATTTCTGAACACAGATGACTGTGAGAACTCACTATATACTTAATCATTTTTTAAAGAAAAGGAGCCCAGTATGTTGATGAACAAATACAGCTCCTAATGATTTAAACTCTATCCCATTGATAGCCAGAAATGCCCTTCACAATAACACGTTATCACAAAAGTGAGTGCGTACTTTGCAAAATGCACACGTTTAGGCTCATGAAGTAGGAATTTACTATTTTTGAATCACAATATATTGTAAATTCTACAAACTAGATCACTGGAACATTCCTACTAAGACTATAAAAATTACAACAAAAAGGAAACTGCAGCTCTAGGAAATAAAATAATTATAATATAGTGCAACTGTGTGATTACTACAGAAATAAGAAGAAACTTCTGGTGAACTCATTCATCCTGCCATTTGGGTTTAACAAGTCTTAACTTTTTTGGGGGAATGTTATTTGACAATTCTTATAGTGTAAATGAGACATTCAAACATGCACAAGCATCTTGGAACTAAAGCACTGATTGTTTTGTTTTATCAGATGAATGAGAAGTATGATTCATCAAGTCCAAAATGGCAGAGCTGGTGACCAATAGCATGCCGGCAAAAGGTTCCAGCTCAGAACACATGGTGAAAAAATTATCCAGAATGTTTCAGACAAAAAATTAGCAGGGTCAGGACCAGACACAGAAAGACCTAACACGTAATACTGAAAATATTAAGTTTAAATATATTCAGGATGAGTTCCATTAAAGTGGAAATTCAGACTTTTAAAAATAAATATGAATTGCTAGAACAGTAGTTTGAAGGAAGCTGCAGTATCCTGAAGGTAATGCCCCACATAAGCTGCACTTACATAAAGATAGTCAACACCTCCCAAAAGAAGCAGGAGTAAAAATCAAATCTGGAAACAATGTGATGCATCGACAAGACTAACTCAGCTGCTGGTGGCCTAACCAGGACAAAGCTATAGAATTACTTTAAATTTACTTTTTAAGTGTCAAGACTTACTTGGAAAAGTTCAAATCATTGTCAAACACCTTATGGCATGCATATATTGTTAAAAACAAACATGCATATACCATGCATCCTTGGACATATATTAAAAAATTATGTATGAACATTAGGCAATGCTGCTGCAATCAAACAGGGTAAATAGCTCAATAAACCATTTTATGCTCATCAAGGGGTAGGAAATGTTGGACATGGTAGTATTTTCCATTATTAATATTTGTGGTCAGTTTCAAGTACTCAGATTAAAATCTGGATGTAGTTTAAAGCATCACGAAACTTTATCAGTGAGACCTTTGCATTGTCCAAATTAGTCACCTTGTATCTAAAGACCATCAGATTTGGGCTAACATAGGCAATTTTTGAGCTGTGAATGCAACTATTTGCATATAGGATGTTGGTCACTAGTAGAGAAAGGGCACTCTCTTCCTATCATTCTGGCTGGATTAAAAATAACATCCTAAAAGTGAAAGAATTGGATATAGTTAACTACAACATCAACCCAAACCCCACCCCCCCCTTTCCACTTTGTTGAGTGTGAACTTAAACATAAATTATTTGTTGATGCTCAATGGTATAGCCCATAATTCATTAACTTTATATTCCTCAGGTGCCTTGAGGTATTCCTTCAGTGCACATGCAGGTGTTAACAATACAGAAGTGGACCCGTTCATGACCAGAAAACATTGGAATTAGAAACTTCCCCACATAAATGAAAAATGTTCACTACTTAGCTGTGCCCGCAATAATCACTGATATCAACACATTTGAGAAACCATTCACAGCTCTCACTTCTCTCCAAATCCCTGCTTAACAAGAAAGTAGAAAGTTTAGTATTTGTATGGTCAACTGAAGTCTCACACCACTACATTAATCAAGCAATTTCCCAGATAAAAGAAATATTCTAACTAAATGTCTAAAGAAGATACCGTTTGGCCAAATATTAGGAATAATCCACTTTTCCTTTGTTCATTTACAAATACAGCCTGCACAGGGCTACCAGGTGAGGATACTGCAACTTCTAGAACAACAGAATGAATGACTTTTATACATGTTAAAAACACATATTAAGAACCTGGCGATTTTTGAATTTATCATCCTTAATTTACCTTTTATTGTTAAGGGTTTTATAATTCTATTTAGATTGAAAATAACTTAATTAACAGCAAAGAAATGGGCTGGTAATATTATTATGGTAGGTTCATCAATATATACGTGTCCTTTTAAAATAGTTTCTGCTTAATTTAAACAGGATAAATTTTAATTCATGTAAGGCATATTTCAATTATTTTATTAAAATTCAAATGAGAAATATTTTGTAATGATTTAATGAAATGGATGGTTTAATTGAAGTAATGCTCAATTTTATTAAGTACAGTCGATGATTGAATGGTTCCAGTGCCTAGACCTTGAATGTCACCAGGAGACAGAGCAGTGGTGCTTGACCCCAATAACGAAATAGAAAAGTAAATTACATCATTCTCACAAATTGTGTATTTAGTTTAGCCCAGTACCTCTCCCCTGCCCCATCCCTTCCCTGACCCCACCGCCCTATGGCTGTTCGTGATGCGAAGTTCATTCAATAATTTGGTAAAACCAGAGGTGAAGTATATCTGTGGCCACAGAGTGAATTGCTGTACACATTTCGGATGTGCAAACAATCTAAGCCACTAACCTATCTGAAGGCATGAAAACACTGGAATTACCTCAATCACATTGAGCTGCAAGTAAACAAAGACAGTTGAAAGTAGTGATCTATCAGCTGTGCAAATTGGAAGGAGGCGATATCTGATACAGCTCAAATGACTAGTTAAATAATGTATTAGAAACAACACATTCTAAAAAAAAATCAATAGAGCCCAAGGATGGAAAAAACAGATGTCAGTTGCAGGTTTAGAAAAGGGCAAGAGGCCCAATGTGACTATTGTTGGCCTGAGGGAAGGGGAAGCACAATTTTTAAAAATTAATTCCTGGGATGTAGGCATCACTGGCTGGACCACAGCATTTATTGCCCAATCCGGAGGACAATTTAAAGTCTATTACATTGCTGTGGATCTGGAGTCACATGTAGATAGAATTCCTTCCCTAAAGGGCATTAGTGAGCCATATAGGTTTTTATGACAATCGAACAATGGTTTTATGGTCATCATTAGACTTTTAATTCCAGTTTTTTTTATATTGAATTCAAAATTTAACCATCTGCCAAGGTGAGATTCAAACACGGGTCGCCAATACATCACCCATGGTCTCTGGATTACTGGTCCAGCAACAATACCACTACACCACTGCCTCCCCTTAATATAGGCCTCTTACCCCATTGTGCTTGTTTTCCGATATTGTTTTTACTTTGAAATTCTATTTTTCAAATATTAATCTACTTCTAAATTTAAAGTTACTATGTATTGTAATTCATCACTATTGGCAGCAATATGTTCCGAGTCCGAATAAACCCTCTACAAAAATATCTCCTCCATTCTTCTCTTGGTAATTCCACTAATTTATGCCAACTAGTGGAAATAGTTTACCTCATTTACCTTATTACTTTAAAAACCCCACTCAAACCTTTCTTGGCACATTTCTTTTAATGAAAAGAGCCCTAGTCTGTTTGTTAAACCTCTGCCCTTAACTGAAGGCGTTAATCAGTGTCACCAGTTTAGCACTTCTCTTGTAACCTCTCCATACTCTTGGCATTCTTGGGTCACAATACACTAACTATGGCCTTGTCAATAATTTATATAGGTTTTGCATCATCCTTTTGCTTTTGCACTTTATACATCTTATTGAAAAAAACTAGGATCCAATATGCATGTCTTGAAAAGTGCATTAATGTGCTCTCTAACTTTTAAAGATTTCCATGTCTGAATCTTTAAGTATCGTCTCTTCACTTATTTTAAAAACTTAATGGTTAGTCCAAGTTTGCTCTTTTTATTCTCCCTCCAAAATTCATTACTTCAAATTTCTCTGCATTAAAATTCATTGACTTGTATTAACCAGGTCCTTATGAATTAGCACAGTGCTCCCCATACTTAACCAAACACTTGATTTTTCTGCCATGGGCTGAAGATTTCAAAATAGTCAGGGAGGAGTTTTGTGAATAGTACAGGGAGAAAGAATGTATACAAACTATTTGTTTAGGATTTGCCAGCGGGAATTTTAGAATCGAGAGGTGAATTTGGGGCTCAGGTGAAGAGAAGTTCATAGATGTGACAGTGTGGAAGTGTTGGGGCTAACCTATCTAGAAGGGGCTCAATGGGGTCCAATTTTAGAGGTAAAAATTGTACGAATCTGGAAGGAAAACAATATATCCATTTACATTTCAGTAGGTGGATTCGAGAGGAAGTGTGGGAGTGTGTGGCAGGGAGTGGAGAAATTTGAACACGATGTGATTTCAACATTGCCTTTATTGCCGACACCAATTAGAAAGTGAACACTGACAACTTAAATGGTGACACCAAATTTTACAATGTTTGAAGCACCCAAGTTGGTAGATTGTTACACCCCCATGAAGATCTTAAATCCATAATTCAGTGAAGGCAATATTGTTATATTCTCAAAAGCTGACAATGGCCTGAAATATGCAGAGTACTCCAGACAAACAAATACAGCATTTAATAAAAACGGAATCGATTTCACCTGAACATTACTGATTTGAATGGCAGATTATCAGTGTTGACTCTCTTTGAGAACTGCTGTCTACCACTCTTTAAAGAGGGATGTTTTTTCCTAGATTACAAATTTGCCTTGGTTCACATTCATTTGCACAATGACCAGATAAGAGACACTGTAAAATGAACTGACTTTAACCTTCAAACTCCATATGTGTGAAATACCCTTCTTCCCCTACCATGTATATTTGAAAGTTAAACTGTTGATTTGTATGGTAAGCAAATGAACATAGCTTGAAAATCAGAGTGTGTTATAATTATATTAGCCAATCAGAATGCAAAAATCATGGAGGTTTGATTTATGCTAGTGTGATCAAGCCATAAAACTTTGCAGCAATTCTAATGAATATCAGCTTTTCTTTCATAATTTTAAGGGTCAGTACTCCTGGAGACATTCATTTCCTACACACTAGAACCAGATTCAGGCACAGCTCGAAAATACACGTGTTCATCTGATTTTATTCAAGTGATTAAGTGGTTTCGACAAATGATCATTTGTGTCCATTTTGTGTAAAAAAAAAGTATATATAAACAAAAGAGAACAAAAACCACTATATACACTGAAAAGTTGAAACAGATGGGGGGGGTAGTTTGAGAATGAGAGAAAGGGAAAGTTGGGCAAAGCAAAGTGTTGGGGTCAAGAGAATGTTAGGAAAGGAGAACACTGGAGGAAAGGGAAAATGGAGTGAGGATGATGATTCTGAGCACGTTCAGCATTCTTACCTCTGATTGGTGTACCACCTGGTGAGGTAATTTGAATGCAAATAAGATTAAAGAGAAGCATTAGTACAGGAGAGAAAGAAAAAAAATAAAGAAAACCGAAAGAAAAAAGAATTAGATTATTATATATAATATATATATATATTTCTTTTTAAGCAACAGAAAAGGCTGATGCAAAGTAACAAGTCAGAGCAATTCCTTAGGAAGGTTAGTAAAGCTGTCCTCAGCAGTGCAGCATCCATGTAAGTGCCTGGACTTGTAAAGGTTCTGGGTTAACAATCAGTCCTCAGCGAGTAAATCACGCAGACAGCACTGTGTTGCAGGCAGAATATTAGGGAAAAAGGTTCATATTCTTTCATCCTTTTTATTTAAACACATCAACCATTGCATCAGATTTTAAACCTTTTCCTGGACAGCAAGAGGGATGTATCATTTGGTCAAGGTTTATTATATGAGTTTTTATGCTGTGACACGTAGCCTAGATATTAGACATGGTAAGGGTATGCCTCAGTTAGTAGAAGAATGTCATGCACCACTGCTTTTATGCATACTGTAGTCTGAACACCAAGCACTTACCAAAGGATTCTGAGAAGTTCAACTGAGAGACAGAAAACAGAATTAAATAGGACACACCATGCCATGTGAGACTTTTTAGAACTATTGATAGATAAGGATTTAACATAAAAGCTTGGTGAATATTACTGAAAAGCGAGACAAGCTTTTCATCTTCATTCTTCAGCACAAGCACAAGAATGCCAAATTTCAAACCATCAGAATAAATTAAAAACGACAAAAGGATGTTTACTCCATGGTAATTCCTCAGCCAGAGTTGACTTGACAAACAAACACCCTTTTCTCACGTAGATGAGAATTGTTGTCATCGAATTGTTGTGATCCTTTGAAATTTGGCATTCTTACACTTGTCCTGATGAGTACAAGGCAAAAAGTTTTGGCAACAAGTCCCTCTTTTCAACAATATTCAAGTTCTGAACTACAAAACCACAGATTGGTGAATGCGTATCTCGTGCCATTTTTTTAAAACAAGTGTTACAACTCAGGGTGCATCTGCATGAATCGAGCTGTCACACTGAACATCCAAGAGTCCCTTTTCTCGAACAAATGGTTAAGAATTAACAAACATGCCACCATATAGCCTGTGCCAAGGAAGAATAGTGTGGGCCAAATCTCTGCATGCCAGTTAGCTAAGAGAAATTTTAATAAACTTAAATAAATTATACAGGGCAAAAATCTTCGTTAAAATGCAGTTAATGATTTACCAGTCGTTAGCTTTCCCTCCCCCAATGTACAAAATATTTTGAAATAATTGCACACAGCTGTATATGCAACAATTTTCTAAAAATTACAATGTCTGATTTCTAAGAACATTCTATTATGTAGCAGACTAACTATTATTTTAAAACTCAGTGGTAGTAGTACCCTATACTTTACATTGTCCTATTATATTAATTCCCTGCATTTTCTAAAGCAACAGTCAGTAAGTAGTAAGGAGAAAATGAGACAGACTCTCGCACCTAACTGCTCTACAATATAGACACAGAATAATGAAAGTGTTGATCAGAGACAGGATCATTTTTATGGTGCTGTCGTTGTTCAGTAGCTTTCCAATAATTACTGTCTAATTACTGTCTAAGTGCTTCACACTTGAAGAATGGCCACTTAAACAAGTTGGTAGAAAGAAGCAGGACCTAGCATAAATCTGTGACTTTAAGAAAAGATTAGAGGAGGATATTAAAATCAAAATGGCCTATGCATTTGTAATTTGGTAGGATTAGATCCTAGTATGAACATAAAACCATATCACCAACAGTGATGACATGCCCTTTTGTTTGCGGGATGTTATCGGGGGTCACATGACCCATCATACTAATCTCAGCAAGGTGATTGATCACCAGTGGGAGTCGTGGAGTTCTTATCTCTGTACTTTATATAGTTGCTTCCTCTTGTTGGTTTATCTGCCGAGTTGGTCATCTTTACCTCGCAGCTATCACATCTGGCAACGAAGTAAATCGGAGCCCTTTCTGTCATCTGCTACAAATTGGGAGTGTGGTCCTTGTATTGAACACCTTTGAAAACCATTGCTGTAACAACCTGTGAGTGCCAAAATGCCATTGATTGAGAAATGAGAACAATTTGACCGTGAAATAGAACGGATCATTTTTATGGTGCTGTCGTTGTTCAGTAGCTTTCCAATAATTACTGTCTAATTACTGTCTAAGTGCTTCACACTTGAAGAATGGCCACTTAAACAAGTTGGTAGAAAGAAGCAGGACCTAGCATAAATCTGTGACTTTAAGAAAAGATTAGAGGAGGATATTAAAATCAAAATGGCCTATGCATTTGTAATTTGGTAGGATTAGATCCTAGTATGAACATAAAACCATATCACCAACAGTGATGACATGCCCTTTTGTTTGCGGGATGTTATCGGGGGTCACATGACCCATCATACTAATCTCAGCAAGGTGATTGATCACCAGTGGGAGTCGTGGAGTTCTTATCTCTGTACTTTATATAGTTGCTTCCTCTTGTTGGTTTATCTGCCGAGTTGGTCATCTTTACCTCGCAGCTATCACATCTGGCAACGAAGTAAATCGGAGCCCTTTCTGTCATCTGCTACAAATTGGGAGTGTGGTCCTTGTATTGAACACCTTTGAAAACCATTGCTGTAACAACCTGTGAGTGCCAAAATGCCATTGATTGAGAAATGAGAACAATTTGACCGTGAAATAGAACGGCGGGTCCAATATGTTGAGCATCTCCAAAAAGGGCAATGAAATCGGGGGGGGGGGGGGGGGAGGAAAAGCAGAAAGAGTCATCCATCTACCAACCTGCGGGGCTCAGATTTACAATCTTATTTGAAGTCTGACCACCCCAGAGGCACCTGATACAAAAACTTGTGAGCAACTCATTGCATTAAGGAACACCACAACCCAAAACCATCAGTGATTATGCAGTGATACAAATTTAATTCGACAATGAGAAACCCAAGGGAGACGATTGCAGCGTTCATGGCATAGTTAAGGCAACTGGCTGAGCAGTGTGAATTCACATCAACACCCAACAATGTGTTGGGACATAAATTAGTTTGTGGTATGAATAGCCTCAATATACAAAAAAATACTAGCAGCAGAATCTGAAGTTTATTAAAGTAAACAAGTCATCCACAATTGTGATAGTGATAATAATGAATGGTTGACCACTAAGTATGGAAGTGGACACAGAAGCCTCTGCCACTGTCATAGGAGTAAGAAGTTTAACAACACCAGGTTAAAGTCCAACAGGTTTATTTGGTAGCAAAAGCCACACAAGCTTTCGAGGCTCTGAGCCCCTTCTTCAGGTGAGTGGGAATTCTGTTCACAAACAGAACTTATAAGACACAGACTCAATTTACATGAATAATGGTTGGAATGCGAATACTTACAACTAATCCAGTCTTTAAGAAACAAAACAATGGGAGTGGAGAGAGCATCAAGACAGGCTAAAAAGATGTGTATTGTCTCCAGACAAGACAGCCAGTGAAACTCTGCAGGTCCACGCAACTGTGGGAGTTACAAATAGTGTGACATAAATTCTGATTCTAGGATCGCATGATAAAGACTCAGGAGGAAAAAAGCAGAAATATTTATGTGAAATAGTGTGACATAAACCCAATATCCCGGTTGAGGCCGTCCTTGTGTGTGCGGAACCTGGCTATCAGTTTCTGCTCCGCGACTCTGCGCTGTCGTGTGTCGCGAAGGCCGCCTTGGAGAACGCTTACCCGAATATCAGAGGCCGAATGCCCGTGACCGCTGAAGTGCTCCCCAACAGGAAGAGAACAGTCTTGCCTGGTGATTGTCGAGCGGTGTTCATTCATCCGTTGTCGCAGCGTCTGCATAGTTTCCCCAATGTACCATGCCTCGGGACATCCTTTCTTGCAGCGTATCAGGTAGACAACGTTGGCCGAGTTGCAAGAGTTGTCATAGGAGAGCAGACATATTGATATTTGCAAGGTGGGGTTCAACCCTTGAAATGAAAAAGCACAATGGCCAAGCTGGCCATTATACTGGAGAAACCTTGAAAATACTGGGGACAAACAGATGAAGACTTGAAGAATATAGGGAGAATAGAAAAGATATCAAATAGAGGTGTTAGGAGGGCCAAAAGGGGTCACAAAATGTCCTTGGCAGGCAGGATTAAGGAAAATCCCAAGGCATTTTATGCATATGTTCGGAACAAGAGGGTAGCTCGAGAAAGAGTTGGCCCACCCAAGGACAAAGGAGGGAAATTAGTCGTGGAAGCAAAGGAAGTGGGTGAGATCCTTAATAAGTACTTTGCATTGGTATTCACAAAGGAGAGGGACACGTTGATTGATGGTGTACTGGAGGGGTATGTAAACCCTCTAGAGCAAGTCACCATTATGAGGGAGGAAGTGTTGGTGCATTAAAAAACATTAAGGTAGACAAATCCCTAGAACCAGATGGCATGTATCCCAGATTACTGAGGGAGATAAATGAGGAAATTGCTGGGTCTCTAACAGAAATCTTTGTTTCTTCATTGGCCACAGGTGAGGTCCTAGAGAGGTGGAGGATAGCCAATGTTGTCCCATTATTTAAGAAAGGTAGCAAGAATAACCTGGGTAATTATAGGCCAGAGAGATGACGTCAGTTATAGTGAAATTATTGGAGAAGATTCTTGGGGATAGGATCTATACACATTTGGAACTGAATGGTCTTATTAGCGACAGACAACATGGTTTTGTATGAAGGAGGTCATGTCTCACTAATTTGATCGAGTTTTTTGAGTACGTGACAAAAATGATTGACGTGGGAAGGACTGCACATGTTGTCCACATGGACTTTAGTAAAGCATCTGACAAAGTCCCTCATGATAGGTTGGTACAAAAAGGTTAAATCACACGGGATCAAGGGTGAACTAGCTAGATGGATTCAGAACTGGCTTGGCCATAGAAGACAGAGGGTAGCAGTGGGAAAGTGTTTTCTGAATGGAGGTCTGTAACTCGTGGTGTTCCGCAGGGACCAGTGCTGGGACCTCTGTTGTTTGTAATATATATATAAATGACTTGGAAGAAAAGATAACTGGTCTGATTAGCAAGTTTGCAGATGATACTAAGATTGCTGGAGTTGCGGATAGTGAAGAAGATTGTCAGAGGATATAGCAAGGTATTTAGGTAGGCTGGAAAATTGGGCGGAGAAATGGCAGATGGAATTTAATTCAGACAAATGCGAAGTGATGCATTTTGGTAGATCCAATTCAGGTGGGAGCTATAAAATAAATGGCAGAACCATCAGGAGCATAGACGCACATAAATCTGGGAGTACAGGTCTACAGATCCTCAAAACTGGCAGCACAGATGGAAAAGATGTTGAAGAAAACATACGTCATGCTTGCCTTCATTGGCCGGGACATCGAGTATGAAAGTTGGCAAATTATGTTACAGTTATATAAAACATTTGTTTGGCCACATTTGGAATACTGTGTCCAAATTTGGTCGCCACACTACCAGAAGGATGTGGTGGCCTAGGAGGGAGTGCAGAAAAGGTTTACCAGGATGTTGTCTGGTGTGGAGGGTATTAGATATGAGGAGAGATTGAATAAACTGGGATTGTTCTCCCTGGAAAGACAGAGGCTGAGGGGTGACCTGATAGAAGTTTATAAAATTATGGGGCGGGGGTCGGGGGGAGTGTGGGGGAACAAGCTCAGGGTAAGGGGGTAAATGTTCATGATCGATGCGCGGGGCAAGTCTTTTTACAAGAGGATAGTGGGGGCCTGGAATGCACTGCCAATCAAGGTGGTTGAGGCAGATACGTTAGTGACATTTAAAGCTTATCTGGATAGGCACATGACAGGCAGGCTATAGAGGGATATAGGCAGTTGGTCTAAGTAAAACAATATGATCAGCGCATGCTTGGTGGGCCGAAGGGCCTGTTTCTGTGCTGTACTGTTCTGTGTACAACAGCAGCACCAGGCAACACCCAAGTTCTTCAGAGCTTGTCCAGTACCCTATGCTTTACATGAAGAAATAGAAACTGAGCTCAAGCGGCTGGAAGACATATGAATAATAATTAAGCCTGTGCAGTTCCCTGAGTGGGCTGCCCCCCATTGTATCCATGGTTAAGCCAGATGGGACTGACGGAATCTGTGGCGATTATAAGATGACAATTAATCAAGCTGCCAAATTGGATTGGTACCCAATACCTAGAATTGAATACATATATGCCAAATTTGGTGGGATGTTTTGACTTGTACGAAGCTTGACATGAGCCAAGCCTACCAGCAGATGGAGCTGGAAGAGGCATCAAGGGAAGTCATAACAATCAACACCCATAGAGGCTTATTTCAAAATACCCAGTGCCATTCGGAGTATTTTCAGCATGCACATGATATTCCAGCAGACATTGGAAAGCTTGTGAAAGGGATGTTCCCATGGTGTTGGTCTATTTAGACAACATGTCAATTGCAGGAGATTCTGAGGAAGAATATTGAGCAAATCTTGAGGAAGTCGTGCAAAGATTTTTAAAAAGCAGGAATAAGGGTAAAAATTTCAAGCTCACAAAGTCACTTAACTTGGATATAGGTTGACGCACAGGGACTTCATCCTATGGAGGGGAGGATTAAGGCAATCAAGGAAACTCCAGCCCCCAAAAACATATCAGAACTAAAATCTTTTTTAGGCATGAAGAATTATTATGGCCAAATCATCCCTAGTCTTTCCACATTGCTGGCACCTTTATACAAGCTTCTTAGAAAGTACCAGAAGTGGTATTCGAGTGAACCTCAAGAAGAAGCCTTTGAAAAAGTCAAATTAGGATTGCTGTCATCAAACCTTAGTTCATTTTGATCCCTTGAACGAAATAGTTCTGACCTGCAATGCTTCACCCTGCGGGATAGGAGCAGTACTGCTCCACAAAATGGAAGATGGTGTGGAGAGACGTATTGTTTATGCTTCTAGAACACTTCAATGCTGAGATAGTCTATTCTCAAATACAAAAAGGAAGGTTTGGCCATTATTTACAGAGTGAAAATGTTTTGTCAATTCATCTACGGACATCACTTTGTTACCGATCATATACCACTCATGGGCTTATTCAGAGGACAAGGCCATTCCGCCCAATGTGTCAGCTAGGATCCAACAATGGACTTTGCTACTGGTGGCCTACAATTACACATTCCAACATGAGCCTGGCATCCATATTGCCAAGGCAGATGCATTGAGTCACCTTCCTTTGCCATGGAGAATTTCACCACCACTGGTGCCAGAAGAAATCAACCTCATCCTCAACTTCTTGGACACGATACCTGCTTCGACACAACAAGTATGGATCCAAAGAGATCCCTTACTGTCCAAGGACAAATGTATGGCCCTTCACAGTTGCCATTACAATAAGTCCAAGCAATTTTGACCATTTTGTCTAAGAAAAGATGAGTTATCTTGCAAGGATCGAATTCCGTTATGGGTAAATTAGCGTAGTTTTCCCTGTTCCTGCATGCAAAGCACTGTTGCAAGAATTGCACTGTGTGCACCCCGGAATGACAGAAATGAAAATGTTGCCATGAAGTTACAAGTGTTGGCCCTGGATTGACAAGGACATTGATGACTTGGTCAAACATTGTAACCAGTGTCAAGCAGAGCAAAGTTTACTCTGTTGTATCCCTGGGAATGACCAGGTAGGCCTTGGGCGCATCTCCACGTATACTTTGTGGGCCATTTCATGGACACTATGTTCCTGATCATTGTTGATGCTCACTCTAAGTGGATAGATGTACATGGCATGAAGGCTACCACCTCCCTGGAAATGATAGATAAACTGTGGCAAACATTTGCCACCCATGGGTTCCCCAAGATACTGGCCTCTGATAACAGGGCTGCGTTCATGGAGGAGGAAGTTCAACACTTTATGCGAACCAGTGGCACAAAGCTTGTGTTAACAACACCCTATCACTTGACCTCAAATGCATTAGCTAAAAGGCTGTCCAAATATTTAAGTAAGCTATGAAGAAACAATCTTCTGCAGCTTTATGACTTAAACCGACCCTTTTCCTACTCTCATACAGAACAATGCCCCATGCAACTACAGGCATGACTCCTGCTGAGTTGCTCATGGTAAGATGTCTTCAGACTAGACTTGATTTAATATTTCCAAATTTGGCAGGGAGAGCAGAGGCAAAACAGAACACACAGAAGAAATACCATGATTCTACAAAGGGTGAGAGGGCTTTTGAGGTCAACGATTTAGCATATGTAAGACATTTCAATGAATTTTAAAAAAAGTTTATTATTATTAGTGTCACAGGTAGGCTTACATTAACACCGCAATGAAGTTATTGTGAAAATGCCCTAGTCGCCACACCCTGGCACCTGTTCGGGTATACTGAGGGAGAATTTAGCATGGCCAATGCACCTAACCAGCACATCGTTTGGACTGTGGGAGAAACCGGAGACTCTGACAGTGACCCAAGCCGGGAATTGAACCGAGGTCCCTGGTGCTGTGAGGCAGCAGCGCTAATCACTGTGCCGTCCCACAATCATGGCAAAGACAGGTCCAGTGTCCTTTGAGTTGGCGTACAAGGGAAGAAAAGTGAAGCATGCGGACCACCTGAGGAGAAGAGAACCACACACAGTACCATTGATCAGCCTGTTCCTGCTATGCCTGTTATTGTGACTCCAGCAATGGTAAACGGAACCAAATTTCGTAACTCTGAGGAAGGGCCGAGTAATATTCCAGCGGGAATTGTAGAGTTTACAGGCACTTGAGTGCCTGTGCAAACTGGAAGCCTTCCTGGTGTCGTTTCAGATGAATTTACATCGACTGATGAAGCACCTGTTAAAGAATTGTGGCGCTCTAAAAAAAATTAGACGATCGTCAATAGACTTGCTTATTGAGAGACTAAGTTTCCCCCTTTTGCTTTTAATATTGTAAATAGTTTTATTATTGCAAAATAATAATTAAGAAATTGGAGGGGGAGGGGTGTGGTGACATGCCACTTTGTTTCGGGTGAGGGAGATATCGTGGGTCACATGACCCATCAGGCCAATCGTGGAGAGGCGATTGTTTGACAGTTGGAGTCCAGAAGTCATTGAGTTCAGAAGCATTCCTATCTCTATCCTGTATATAGCTGTTTTCCCAATAAACCCTGGTTCATTTATTTGCCGAGTTGGTCATCTTTACCTTGCAGCTATTACATCAATAAAACCTTATTCCAAAATAAGCACGCTTTAAAGTCATATGCCCCATTAAAAGCATTTTTAGATTAATGTGGACCTAGCTGCTTTTTAAAAAAAGTTCTAAAAATATGTAGGCTCACAACAATAATAGAGCTCAGTGAATGGATTTGAGGATCTAAAAGTGGGTATATCCACCAACTTGAAAAATAGTATTGGAGTCAAAAAAATCTCCTTTTAACCAGACTCACTCACTGTAATCAAAAAACACCAGACAGCCAAAGATTATGTTTTAGATCATCTGTTATATTTTAGACAAATGTATAATTATTTTAATCTCTGTTGTACAGTTTTAGTTTTAAAAATTATTGGAATTTGCTCAATATTTTAATAAGTTAACTATGCATCGTATTGAATTGTCACAAAGCTGCGCAAGCTCCAGGAGGTCAAGTTCCAGTCGGTATTATTTTACTTGCACTCACCTGGAGCTACATTTGAGTTGGCCACAGCACCTCAAGTTAGAAAACAGATAAACAAAGTCACAGTTCCACATTTTTTTGAAAAACAGGTATAGCTGGGATTATGGCTAGAATCTTTGTGCTTATTTTGCTGCTGTTGATTGTCTTAATAGCTTTGATCTCCATATTAGAAACAAGTGAAAAATTATTTATATTACAAAGAGGATTTGGGTATCAGGTTCAAAGTTCACACATTTCTGGACAACTTATTCAACTATCAAATTTCCGCTGACATTCCAATGAACTTTGCTGAATTCAATCTTTAAGGTCAGGGGACGGTTTAGCTATAAGCTGTCACACTTGAATAGCTGACAAACACAGTCTTTCAGCTCGCTAATTAAATAACAATGGGCCATAACTTTGTCAGAGTAGCAATAATTCTGTGCCCAATTATAATCAAGTTTTCTTCAAATCCTGTCTCGGCCAACCCTCTGACTCAGGCCAGCCGAGATCCTGGTAGTGCAGATCGTCCTCAAGACCCTCTTACTCAAAAATTAAAGGTCCCATTGAAATTTAAAGCTCCTTGACAAGTAATGGCATAGTGCCTGAATTTACAGATCCAAACTTGCCTACTTTCCTGACCGTGACTGGCCTGTAAAATTCACCCCATGGAGTGAAAGAAATACCTTCCAGTATTGTTATTTATATACTGGGGTCAGTTTGGCCAAAGACAAAAAAAGCCTGAAAAAATAGTGGATGAAGACCAAAAAGTCTTTTTTTTGGTAACAAGGAATCATGTAATTATAGCATTTTCTTTGCTGAATTGCAAAAACTTCTAGGCCACTTCAAATGGGTGGAATGAGACTTCAAGTGGGCAGAAACATGAGTTTTTCCTTTGTTTACCTACCATTACCAAGACAGAGCAATGCATTTGTATCAAATCACCAAAGTGACCTCAGAATTTCAACATTCAATACAGTTAGTGCACGTAATACAAGATGAAGTCCATACTGACAATAGAACATGACCTTGCTGGATTACGTACATGCAAAGCGAAGCAACAACTGTAGCAGCACTTAGGAACATTGGAATTAGGAGTAGGAGGTAGTTATTCAGCCTTTTGAGCCTGCTCTGCCATTTGATAAAATCATGGCTGTGGTCTCAACTACACTTTCCTGTCTGCCCCCCATAGCCTTCAATGCCCTTGTCATTCAAAAATTTATCCAACTCAGCCTTGAATAAATTCAGCTGCTTTCTAAGAAATAGAATTCCACAGATTGACTACCCCCAGAGAAAAGATTCTCCTCATCTCCATCTTAAAAGGGAGACCACTTTTTAAAAAACTGTCCCTTCAATCATGTCTCCCCATCAAGAGGAAACATCCCCCCACCATCTTCCCAATCAAATTGCCTTAAGGTCTTACATGTTTCAATAAGAACAAAGAACAAAGAACAGTACAGCACAGGAAACAGGCCCTTCGGCTCTCCAAGCCTGTGCCGCTCCTTGGTCCAACTAGACCAATCGTTTGTATCCCTCCATTCCCAGGCTGCTCATGTGACTATCCAGGTAAGTCTTAAACGATGTCAGCGTGCCTGCCTCCACCACCCTACTTGGCAGCGCATTCCAGGCCCCCACCACTCTCTGTGTAAAAAACGTCCCTCTGATGTCTGAGTTATACTTCGCCCCTCTCAGCTTGAGCCCGTGACCCCTCGTGATCGTCACCTCCGACCTGGGAAAAAGCTTCCCACTGTTCACCCTATCTATACCCTTCATAATCTTGTATACCTCTATTAGATCTCCCCTCATTCTCCGTCTTTCCAAGGAGAACAATCCCAGTCTACCCAATCTCTCCTCATAGCTAAGACCCTCCATACCAGGCAACATCCTGGTAAACCTTCTCTGCACTCTCTCCAATGCCTCCACGTCCTTCTGGTAGTGCGGCGACCAGAACTGGACGCAGTACTCCAAATGCGGCCTAACCAGCGTTCTATACAGCTGCATCATCAGACTCCAGCTTTTATACTCTATACCCCGTCCTATAAAGGCAAGCATACCATATGCCTTCTTCGCCACCTTCTCCACCTGTGTTGCCACCTTCAAGGATTTGTGGACTTGCACACCTAGGTCCCTCTGTGTTTCTATACTCCTGATGACTCTGCCATTTATTGCATAACTCCTCCCTACATTATTTCTTCCAAAATGCATCACTTCGCATTTATCCGGATTAAATTCCATCTGCCACCTCTCCGCCCAATTTTCCAGCCTATCTATATCCTGCTGTATTGCCCGACAATGCTCTTCGCTATCCGCAATTCCAGCCATCTTTGTGTCATCCGCAAACTTGCTGATTACACCAGTTACACCTTCTTCCAAATCATTTATATATATCACAAATAGCAGAGGTCCCAGTACAGAGCCCTGCGGAACACCACTGGCCATAAGATCACCTTCCATTAATCCAATGGGTATAGGACCAACTTTTTCACCCTTTCTTCATAAGATAAGCCCTCCACTCCAGGAATGAGTCGAGTAAACCCACTTTGCAAATTATTTCCAGCATGACCCCAATTTAACTCACCACCATCTTCTCGAGGGCAATTAGGGATGGAGAACAAATACTGGTCTTGTCGGTGAAGCCCACATCCCATCAACCAATATATTTTGAAAAATCTCAAACATTGTGATCCCAAACCCCAACAAAACAGCCATGAAACAACATAATAACATTTGATGTTATTAAAGTTTCTGTATTATCGATCAACATACAAGTCATAATAATATGAACATCTGAAATTTTAAGGTACTTTATAAAATTATTTTATATGTTTCAGCTAAGCTCGCCATATTCCATGGTGACAGAAGTCTCAGTCTTCATCACCCACCCACACATTGTAATCAGCTCCTCTCCCCATGACACCCACTTACCCACTCACTTCCACCACACACACACTCCGCAGCCCTTTCCAATTCCCTACCATTTATTCATATCCCTTCCTCCTCACTCAGTCCCTTCCCACTCAACCCCATCATGCACTTCTGCTCCACACACGTACCACTCACTTGACCCGTTCTCTCCTACCTCCACATTCCACCAACCCTCACTCATAACCCTTACTTCCCTCTCTCTCCACCTAGCCTCAATCATTTATCCCCTCTTCATTCTCCACTCCTGCACCAAAATCAAAGCTGGATTTCTCCAAATCTCCCTGGACTCAGCTCCTTGTTGTTGTCAACAGTAGGTGGCTGCAGTTCCCCTTTGACCAGGGCTACCACCCAAAATGAATAGTAACTTGGGCCCCAGGCACTCCGAACCGGTGGGCCAGGAAGTGAAGCGTCTTCGATCACTGGCCACTTGGGTAGTGCCAAAGTCCAGAGTGGGCCAAGCCAGAAGCAGCACAAAGCAGCAAATGCTATTGAGGGTGGAATGTGGCTGAGACAATGGCCAACTGGAATCTCCCTTCCTCCTGGGGCCAGAGTTTGAAAAAGAATGGCAGGCTGCAGTTGGGTCAAGACTGAGCCACTTTAGCAATAACAGGGCCCTAGATTAAGCAAGAAGATCCAGTCGTCCTGCTGCAGCGGCGGCTCCAGCAGCAGTAACAGCACCAGGAAAATGGCCTCCTGCAAGAAGATGCTCTGCAAGGTGCATACAGGAGCAGCAACCAGTGGGGGCAATGCTTCTGCGTCTCCCAATCTCACGAAGCAAGTCAAAGTCAGGTCAGAATTGGTGGCAGATTAAAGAGAGGCTGAGTCATGGCCCACTGGGACAGGCGGAAGTTGGAAAAAAGCAACAGGGCTGAATTCCACGATCCAAAATTCAGAATTGGGGGTAATTTCTCATCTCTCTTTGTACGTTTCCCAGTCCTGGAATGTGTGTTAGGATGTACAGTTTCATTGTCAAACAGAAGCCCGTCAGGGGCAAGATGAAAAAGATTAGATCAATCCTAATATTCGTAGTAGATGTTATCCGTATTCATCAAAATATGCATTAGATGTTGTTAAATACCTTACATGCTTAAATATTACAAGCTTATTGGGCAACTGCATAATAACTAACTAGTGTGATTCTCCATCTTTAAACTGACAAACAAAATCGCATTTAACGCTTATGTAATTCCAGTCATTTTAAAGAACTGCCATCTCTATCACACAGTTATGATTATAGCAGATCAAGAAATTATAATCGGATCTGAAAAGTAAACACCTGATGACTCATACATGTCAATGTTTACATAAGTGCAACAGTGGCTGGCTCTCAGTACTTTAACATTAAAAGCCTATTCTTGCTCTGATAAAAACAAAGTGCAGATTCAATCAATATGCTGCAAGACTCACATTTTCTAGGTGCCTGCTTGCAACCATTTAACTTTAGCCTCAAAAGCAAATGGGTGCATCAGCCGATATCAATACCCACTCTAGTTGCGGTAATTGGAAGATACAAACTAATATCATCACGCAACCATTATACCACATTCTGCTGTCTTTTAAGGCCTTACAAACATTTGACAATTATCTACGTGGAAGTCAACAAACCTCACTGAAGTCAGGACTCCCAAATGAACTAGGTAACTGCATTTAAACAAAGGAACTAGTTGGAAGGGGAAACGGATTAGAACATAGAACATAGAACAGTACAGCACAGAACAGGCCCTTCGGCCCACGATGTTGTGCCGAGCTTTATCTGAAACCAAGATCAAGCTATCCCACTCCCTATCATCCTGGTGTGCTCCATGTGCCTATCCAATAACCGCTTAAATGTTCCTAAAGTGTCTGACTCCACTATCACTGCAGGCAGTCCGTTCCACACCCCAACCACTCTCTGCGTAAAGAACCTACCTCTGATATCCTTCCTGTATCTCCCACCACGAACCCTATAGTTATGCCCCCTTGTAATAGCTCCATCCACCCGAGGATGCTTCATAGGGCTCCAATACACAGGAAAAATCAGTTCCAAATAGTTTGGTCTGTTACCAGCGTGGTGGGTGGGAAAAGGGAAGAGAAATATCACCAAGAAAAAAAAAACTTAACCTGACATCAACTGATCACACAATTTCAAGTTCAAGAGTTCAAATGTAAGTTTATGAGGGAGGATAAAGCAGAGGGAAATAAAATAACCAAAGTAACTTTCTGGGCTGTGGGGAGGGAAGAGAAAGGGAAGAAAAAAAGGGGATCAAATGATATTTATGTATATTTATTACAAACAATATTTTGAGAGAATGTCTAGATTGGAATTGATATTTTGAAACTGATCAGCTGGAAGTTTCAAAACTATAGTTCTGTAAACAAAATATATTTTATAAGATAGTAGAGATTGAGGCTCAGTAATGGTGAACTAATATTCAAACTTGGTGGATAGGACAGGTTCTGTCAATGGACTAGTAATTCAAACACCCTAATGATCAAGTTCAAATCCTTTTATAGCAGCTGGGAAATTTAAAGTCAGTTAATTAAATAAATCTTGAATAAAAATTTAGCATTGATAATGGTGAACATAAAACTATAGATTGTCACATCAACACATTTTGCTCACAAATGTCCTTTAGGGAAGGAAATCTGACACCTTAATCTGGTCTGGCCTATTTGCGACTCTAGATTCGAAGCAATATGGTTGACACTTAACTGCCATTTGAAACAACCTAACAAGCCACTCAGTTGTATCAAACTGCAGTGAAATGAAGCCTTGGTCCAAACATAGACAAATGAGCGAACTTGAGGTAAGCGTAATTGTCTTTAGTGTCAAAGCAATCTTTGACCGAGTACGGTATCAAGAAAACTAAGTAAAGTTGAAGTCAATGAGAGTCAGGGAGAAAACTCTCCAATAGTTATTCACGTTTAGCACAAGGAAAGATGGTTGTCATTGTTGCTGTTGAAGATCAATCATCTCAGTCCCAGGAGTTCCTCATGTAAGGACTTAGACCCAATGTCTTCAGCTGCTTCATCAATGATCAGCATAGGGACAAAAGTGACAGTCTCCAGTTCCACTCAATTTCTCAGATAATGAAGCAGTGTTTGTGTGGAACAAAACTTGAACATGATTCAGGTTTGGGCTGATTTAGTGGCAAGTAACAATCATGCCACACAAATGCAAGGCAATGACCGTCTCCAACAAGTGACACTAACCATCCCTCCTTGGCAGCCAAGGGCATTTCCATTGCTAAATCCATCAAAATATACATCTTGGTTGGGAGAACCATTGGTGACCAGAAATTTTACTGGACGGCTATAAAAACTGATGAGGAGTTGGCTATTCTATAGGAATTGATTTTACTGGATGGCTATAAAAACTGATGAGGAGTTGGCTATTCTATAGGAATTGATTCACCTCCTGACTCCCAAAATCCTTTCCACCATCTGCAAGACACATGGCAGGAGTGTAATAGTGTCCTTTCTACTTGCCTGGATGCATTCCACTCCAACAGCACTCCAAAAACTTGATACCATCCAGGACAGATTGGTTCACTCGATTGGTAAATATTCACCACCTTAAACATTCATTCCCTCCACCATCGATCCACAGTGACACAGTGTGAACCCACCACAAGATGCACTGCAGCAACGTGTGCTGAGGTTTCATTAACAGCACCTGATAAATCTGACTACTACCTCCAAGAAAAAGATCAGGTGCATGGGAACCAGCTCCCCTAAAAGTCACACAGCTATATCGCCTTTACTTCCTCATTGCTGGGTCAAAGTTCTGCAATTCCCTACCTAACAGCAACAACTGAATAGCTTGGTCATTTCAGAGGGCATTTAAAAGTAAAGCACATTGCAGTGGGTTTGGGACAATATCTAGTTTAGACCAGGTATGGATGGCAGATTTTGTTCCCTAAAGCATGGGTTTTTAACCACAATCAATAGTTGCATGGTCATTGTTACTGGGACTCGATATTAATTCCAGAATTATTAATTTATTGATGGGATTTGAACCTGTATCCCTACAGCAATAGCCTGGGCCTCTGGATAACTAAGCCAATGATATTACAACACTGCCACTGCCTCCGCCTCCTACATATATTTGGAAATATATGGCCATTATTTCATCACCACTGGATCAAAATCCTAGTAAGAAGTTTAACAACACCAGGTTAAAGTCCGACAGGTTTATTTGGTAGCAAAAGCCACACAAGCTTTCGGAGCTCCAAGCCCCTTCTTCAGGTGAGTGGGAATTCTGTTCACAAACAGGGCATATAAAGACACAGACTCAATTTACATGAATAATGGTTGGAATGCGAATACTTACAGCTAATCAAGTCTTTAAGATACAAACAACGTGAGTGGAGAGAGCATCAAGACAGGCTAAAAAGATGTGTATTGTCTCCAGACAAGACAGCCAGTGAAACTCTGCAGGTCCAGGCAAGCTGTGGGGGTTACAAATAGTGTGACATGAACCCAATATCCCGGTTGAGGCCGTCCTCGTGTGTGCGGAACTTGGCTATCAGTCTCTGCTCAGCGACTCTGCGCCGTCGTGTGTCGTGAAGGCCGCCTTGGAGAACGCTTACCCGAACATCAGAGGCCGAATGCCCGTGACCGCTGAAGTGCTCCCCAACAGGAAGAGAACAGTCTTGCCTGGTGATTGTCGAGCGGTGTTCATTCATCCGTTGTCGCAGCGTCTGCCTCGGGGCATCCTTTCCTGCAGCATGGTACATTGGGGAAACTATGCAGACGCTGCGACAACGGATGAATGAACACCGCTCGACAATCACCAGCACTTCAGCGGTCACGGGCATTCGGCCTCTGATGTTCGGGTAAGCGTTCTCCAAGGCGGCCTTCACGACACACGACGGCGCAGAGTCACTGAGCAGAAACTGATAGCCAAGTTCCGCACACACGAGGACGGCCTCAACCGGGATATTGGGTTCATGTCACACTATTTGTAACCCCCACAGCTTGCCTGGACCTGCAGAGTTTCACTGGCTGTCTTGTCTGGAGACAATGCACATCTTTTTAGACTGTCTTGATGCTCTCTCCACTCACGTTGTTTGTATCTTAAAGACTTGATTAGCTGTAAGTATTCGCATTCCAACCATTATTCATGTAAATTGAGTCTGTGTCTTTATATGCCCTGTTTGTGAACAGAATTCCCACTCACCTGAAGAAGGGGCTTGGAGCTCCGTAAGCTTGTGTGGCTTTTGCTACCAAATAAACCTGTTGGACTTTAACCTGGTGTTGTTAAACTTCTTACTGTATTTACCCCAGTCCAACGCCGGCATCTCCACATCAAAATCCAAGAACAGCCTCCTTAACGCTATCGAGGAAGTGCTTTCTCCACATGGACTGCAGCAGTTCAAGGCAGCAGCTCACTAGCAGCTTCTCAAGATTAATTTGAAATGGACAACAAATTGCTGGCCTTGCAGTGACCAATGTTCCCTCCAAGATGCATAGCAATCCATAATTTCCTGGCTGGCCATGCACAAGTTAGTCCTTTTAAATTACCACATGTGTGTAAAGACAGGAAAGGCACTTAAGTGATTGGGCTGTGCACAATAAGGGCACAGCAGAGAGTGGGTTGCTAGTAACATTGCTCATCTCATGTGCAAGTTTTTTTAAATGTAAAATGCTTTACTGTTTTTTTAAAAATTGAGATTCTTTAATACACCCTGGCTTTTCTTAATGCTTCCTTAATCTATTTTCACATATTTTTGATCGTTTTTTTAAATAGGCCTCTTTCAATTTAGCTCATGCCCAATCCAATTCATTTATCTATGGCATTTTGAAATTTGAGGCAGTCTCCCCTTTTTCAGAATAGATATATACTATATATATATATATATATATATATATATAATTCTGCAACAATTGATAGAACTGAAAAGTATTGAAGTTAACATCAGATTTGTATCAAACCTTGTTGAAGCCACAATTGAGAGAATTCTACACAGTTCTGGTCCATGTTATGAAAAGGATATAGAGCCAATAGAAAAGGGGCAAAATGATTCATATGGATGGCATTAGAACTGATGAAAAACATGTACCAGGAAAGCTTGGGCTCGTCTCTCTAAAAAAAAGACTGAGAGGTTTTAAAAATCATATTAAGAGTTTGAAAGATATGGAGAAAATGTTTCCACCTTAAAGAAAGTCCAAAGCAGAAGGTCATAAATCTAAAGATAGTTATGAGTAAACCCAAAAGGGAATTCAGGAGAAACTTATTCACCCAAACAGTGATATGAATGTGGAATGTTCCAACTTAATTGGGATAAATAGCATAGATATATTTAAGAGAAAATTAGATAAGCGCACAAGGGAAAAAGGAATAGAAAAATGCACTGAAAGGGTGAGGTAAATTACAACATGAGGGGGCTTACATGCAGCATAAACACCAGTATAAAGTAGGCAGGGCATCCTATTTCTGTGCTGTATACTTGATGTAACTTCATATAACCATACAATCGCTTACTCAAATAAACCATTAATCTACAGTCTTCTATACAAATATCTCTTTCCCTTTTACCTCAGCTAGTCTATTCCTCATCTTTCTAAAATCTGCATTCCATTCTAGTGTGCAAGATTTATAGGAATTGATTGTCTGACCATATACCATTGACAGAACTATGTATCATAGACACATCCAACCAAAGCTAAAAGTAGAATTGTATAAAGTTGCCACTAAAATTAGAACATTTTTCAAATGATGCTCAGCCATTTAAGAACTTAAAGATTGGGCTGTTCATATTCGCCCACAAAATAATCAAAAACAATTGAGGTGTTCTGTAACTACAATATACCATAAACCATCACTACAAACATTTGCATTCATTTTGAACCTATTGCACACCACCACTTAACCAAAAAACAACATTTTTTATAAACTCAAATTGTTGGTAATGAGTATTTGTGTTTATTTGCATTTGTATATTTGCAAAGAGACCATCAAATTGAAACCAAAATACAAAAGGCTATTTCTCCATAACAGCTGGAAAATGCACCATTTAAGATACAAAGCTATCTTTCATCCTTCCTTTTTTTCTTTCAATTCAACATATTAAGAGAAAGGTTGCCTTTTTAGAATAGCAATTAAACAATGGTTATTTATTTCTGAACAATTTTTGAGCACCTCCTATATAGACACCTGGCACAGTGAATGCCTTCATAACTGAACCTCTGAGATCAAATGTTAAATCAATAATCAGCATTAATCATGGGGAAAATATCTATTCTTGTGGAGATCTACAAAATTGGTCTTAGATACCAATGAGAAAGGAATCTTTTGGAGATTTATTTCACATGGCAAGTACAATTAGCTTGCACATTAAGCATAGAATTACATCGTATATTTCACAGAAACAGATCCTTCTTCTCAACTAATCCATCACTGAAGCATCCTCTCATCCAACACATCAGCAAAACCTTCTATTCCTTGACATGTATTAGTATACAGTGAAAAGTATTGTTTCTTGCATGCTATACAGACAAAGCATACCGTACATAGGGAAGGAAACGAGAGTGCAGAATGTAGTGTTACAGTCATAGCTAGGGTGTAGAGAAAGATCAACTTAGTGTGAGGTAGATCCATTCAAAAGTCTGATGACAGCAGGGAAGAAGCTGTTTTTGAGTCGGTTGGTACATGACCTGAGGCTTTGCATCTTTTTCCATGTCTCTCACGTACATACCCAGCTTCCACCTGGAGTGCTCATCTCAACTACTACCTGCGGAAGAGTCCAGCATTTTCACAATTCTCCTGGTGAAGGCACATTTTCTGAATTCCCTATCTGACTTCTTTATGTTTACCTTACATTGTTGGTCTCTAGTTTTGCTCTTCCCCACAATTACCTTTCAATGGAAACATGGCTTTTGCTATTTCTCGGTATGATTAATACTATAGCACAGAACTCGCCACTTTGAAGAGAGTGGGGAAGAAATGTAGGTAGATCCCTTTGGAGTCAAGGTGGATTGAAGAGGATATGCATAACAATGGAAGTTCAGAAACAAGTCCACTCTGTAGTAAACTTAGTAGTTGAATACTTGAGCCAGGCAGTTACATTGGCATTGTTGATAATTAACCAGCTAGGCTCACCAGTGGAACCGACCCTTAGTCTAAAGCCCTAAAAGGCAATCTACTCTGGCAAACTGTATAGTTTTAGCTGATTAAAATTTAAGCTATCCCCATGGACAGCTGGTCTCCCAAATACTTAGCTCTGCTAACCTGCACTTAAACATTCCTCACTTGGCTAAGTGAGAAATAAAAATGCCTCGACAGGAAGAGAGTAAAACCTCCATATTGGACATAAATTCTAAACATCTTACATTAAAAGAGTCAAACATTGTGATAGATTGCCTCATGTGTCAAGTGTGCTCCAAACAAATGAATATAAATAGGATTTGATTCTATCACTTTTTAAGAAGTGAAAGCTGCTTCTGGGAAATATGATAAGCCAACTAGTTATTGGGCAAGCAGACCATTAATTCTGTGTCAAAACTCAATTAAATCATTCCTGATTGCCATTATGCATCAGTTACAGAGGAGGCAAACAAAACTCAACCATAAGTCTCCACTGCTTAGACAATTTTCAGAGGAAACTTCTCACCTTTGCTCACTTCCAGTGGACAAGGAATAAAATGATGGCATCACTGGATATACCTTCTTAGACGGTCAGGTAAACAATCAAGTGCATGGACTGTAAAAATGGCTAATGCTGTCTATTTAAAACAAATAGGTCAAAAGTGATTTGAATAATATCAAACATAATTAGAAAACAAAATGCACAAAAACTACTATCTAGCTTAATGCTAAACACCAACCTCCACATAAGCAAAGAAATCAATAAATAGCTGATAGGAAACATCTTACCTGATCGGAGTTGTTTAATTCGCCCATTGCTGTTGCTAGTGTCCACTGGCAGGAAGTCCTTAAACCATGTGATTTCAGGGTCTGGATTCCCACTGGCAGCACAGAGCATTGTTGCTGTGCGGGTCCGTTCCACCACCTTCAGCTGTGGGCCCATGTCAATGGTGGGGAATCCATGAGGCAACTGTTCCTCTGTTAAAACACAGGTGATAATCAGCATTATAGTTAACCAGAATTTTTGGTACGGTTATTAAGAACATAAGAAATAGGAGCAGGAGTAGGCCATCTAGCCCTTCGAGCCTGCCCCGCCATTCAATAAGATCATGGCTGATCTGAAGTGGATCAGTTCCACTTACCCGCCTGATCCCTATAACCCCTAATTCCCTTGCCGATCAGTTACCTCTTGGGTCATCCTATACATTTTGGGTAGAAATATTGCTGGCTGTCAGGCTCTTCCATTTATTCCCTTTCCACCCCCCCTTTCAAATAAATTATCCCATCTTCCACTTCCTATTCCAATCAATCACTACTCCACTGCTTCCCTTCTTATTGTCTTTCTAGCATCCAAAGCTTGAAAGTACTTTGGGTAAGTTAACAACCACACCTATTTTCTGGGCATTCTCTGAAAAGCCCATCACAGGTCCCATCCTTGTCCTCCGTTAAACCTTTACTCACATCCATCTTTGCTCAAAAGTATGCAAACCACACTGTATCTTGAATACGAGTAGTTTAGCCATTACAAAATCTGCCTAGACAGATCAAGCCCCATTAGGCCTCATTCTCCTCTACCCAAAGCATCCACTGCTCCAGGGTTGTTCTAGAGAGTAAAGATAGCACCGAGCTTCTTTTCTCAATTACAAATCATCTTCATACACCTCTCTTCAATGCCCCCCTCCACCCCAATGTGCAAAGCACTGTCACTTCACCTGCCCTTCTACTGCCTCTTCCTTTTGCCCTTCAAGCCCAACCTTTTCTAGGCTCCTATTTGCATAAATATTAAATTCATATTGTTCTTCAGTTTCTCTCCTGTTTCCCAACATCCCCGCCAAGTTTATGAGACCTACAATCTCCCTGACACAATTTCTGCTAAATCAATTACAACTCTTACAACATCCCATTCCAGCTCCATACTAGTCGACATTGTATATGGTTCCCTCTCCTGAGAAGCTGTTTACATCCCTTTTAAAACCATCCTCATCACCTTCCTCCTCAATGCTGGTGCCCTTGCAAGCAATAGTCTAACAATTGGAATCCCATTTGTTCCATCTCCAACTTCCTTGTTCCCTCCATAGTCCTGGAATGGCTTGTCACCCTGTATTTACTGTGACCACTTGTATGAATCTTTCCAGTCAGTTATTATTTTTGTGCTATCCAATATTGGATGAAGGCCAATTTTCTCCAGGTAATATTGAAAAAACCAAAGTCAATACTAGTTCAACCACCCTCCTCAGGGCACCATCTCTGGTTGCAACAGCTTGGTGATAACTTCAGCATCATATTTGAATCCAAGCTGAATTTTGCACCATACAGGCTCTCCAAACACTGCTTACTTTTATGTCCTCAATACAGTCTGCATTAACATAACTTTGCCTTTGGAAAATTCAAAACTGGAGGAGGCAATGATCTTCTGGCTGGACCCTCGATCCTCCATCTTCACTGAAATACAGCTCATCCGAACCCTGCTGCTAACATCTTGGCTGCATTAAGTTTTGTTCATTTTTCACTTTGCTCATCTACATCATTTCCAGAACCCAAAACTTCCTATTTAAAAATCTCATCCTTTGAAGCACTTCATGATTCCCACCTCTCCATCACCACAACCTGCTCCAAACTTCTCAAATGCTCTATTTCTGAGGTTATGGCCTTATTTGTCTCCCTCCTCCTTTGTCCCACATTGCCAGTCACACCTTCAATCCCCATGCTCCGGAGCTTCCTTCCATAATCTCTCTGCCTCTTCTCCTTTAAGATCCACCTCAAAACCCACCACAGACCCAGCTCCTAACATCTACCTGTTTAACTTGGAGACCATTTTATTATGCTCTTCTCTCTTATAACATATTTCTATTTTAAATGCACTAAATAAGTTGCCTTTGTTAACAAAAATAAACTGCGCCTCATAGAACTATTAACAATTTACAGAAAAATTTATTTTTGTTGGTTTGTTGGAATTTTAGTTCATTATACCCAAATACGACCATTTTAAGGGTAATGGCCCAAAATTGCAATAACCCGCTCAACTTTGACACTATATTTATACTTCCATTTCACACGTCTTCATTTTTGTAACCATAAGGGGTTTGTTTCACTTGTAGAAATTTATGAAAACATTTGGAAGATATTCTTTCTCCCCACTCCCAAATTAATTAGGAAAACATTTTTAACAACTGAAATCATCAGTGCAAGTACTTTTCACACCATGAAGCTCATTTTTGAGCACATACAGATAAATGACTTCACATTAAATATTTGTATAGAAAGGACTTGAGAGAGCATGTAATATACATCACTCTGTATTAAAATGAGTTTAATAGCCACAGTGGTTTCCTCAATGGCAGACTTTACTATTCTGGTGATTAAACTCAAAAACATAACCTAGACAAGCAAAATAACCTGATTGAGCTCAGGGGGTAATAGAGGTGAAATTGTACACATTCATCTCCAAAATCCTTCAGAGTGCTAGTGTTTAACCGCAGATCAACAGTCAGTTAGGTCTCACTGATGAGTTTATTGAATTTGTTCATTTTCCCACAATGCACTGTTGTTGAGACAATCTGGGTCACCAAACCTTATGTACAGCAGGACCAGCTGAAAAACCCATTTCCAAAATTAATGAATTTTCCAGATACCCTTCATTCAGCATGGACTCAACAGAGTTATGTTATCCATGAGTGGATTAAGAACCTAGGTTAGAGGTAGTTATATTTTGAAAATTCCACCCAATCATGAAAGTACATTTATTAAATCAGCAGTCATAAATAGACCAGCTCAAAATGACCTCCATCCTTGATTTGTCAAGTACTGTCAACACCTCAAAGAATGTGTGACTATAAATGACCAATACTGACTGCGTTTTTTTCTGGAGGGATAGTCTAATCACTGTAGATGGCTGACTAGTAATTTAATTAAAACAGTTACTTCTGGAGCTACATTAGTTGACTATTTTGTAGCTGGATGTTTTTTTTCTAAAACATTGAAAACTATCACTATGAGATGCACAATATTTTGAAAAAGACAAATTACTAGTTAATATAAACTGTTTCTGATGACAAGGAACCAATTCTACAATGTTAGAGTGCATGTAAAAATGTGGCCAATTTTGGAAAGTTCAAATTCCATAAGTAAATAAGGATTTCTAACATCCCAATGAGAAAATTTCTGGGTATTAATTCTTTGGTAAAAAAATCCAAATTTGACAGTCTGATGACAATGCCACCTTTCAGAAGCCCATTTCTCAATCATAAGGTGTATCACTACAAAATACCGCTCAAGACAGACAGCAAAATATGGATTGTGTACCACTGATCATATCATTTTAATTTTTAAATATAATTCTATGGTTTTGGAGAAACGGAAGAAAAAAAGAACGTATTTTCTGGCTGCACCTATTTTGTTCCTAATCAGAATTATCTGGTATCTATTCAGTTTGCTGATTATTGCAAAGTCCATGTTCACCACACTGCCACGCTGTGCAGTCATGACTTACTAAATATAGATCTGATTCTTTTACCTACATTACAACAGTGTCTAGATTACAAAAGATTTATTGGATGAAACATAGTTTGGGACACTTGAGGTGCTATACAAATGCAAGTTCTTCAATTTATACTTTTACTTTTAATAACTTTACCTTTTGGGAAACTAATATTTTACTGAAGTATTCAGGTTGCTTGCAAGAGCTGGGAAATGTTGACCCCAATAGGAAGGTAAGAGGGTGCAGGGGAGTGCTGTAGCGCAAGAAAAACCTGGCAAAGCTGGGAGAAAGATGGTCATTTGAATTTGAGAGAAATTTTTTTTTTTCTTCTAGGTTCTCATTGTGAGATGGCCAAATTGACATGCTGCAGAGCTGTCAACGTTGTGAAGGTCCCCAGAAAGTAGGAGCTAGAGAGCAACACATCAGGATTTAGTGGAAGTTGAGATGGGGACAGGATGGGTGTGACAAAGTTGCCATTTATGGCAAGGGATGGAGAGGATGGGAGATGGGAAGACACACTTGTGTTCCCACCCCACAGGAGTACGATTAAAAAGTACATAACTCCTGCTGTCAGCACCTCCTATCTAGATTTTGCTGAATTTGGGGAAATCTGGCCAGCAGCAGTTAGAACTAAAACGGACATTGAGGGTCCCTGATTTAAATATTCTAACATAAAAGACTTCATAAGTTCATAACATAGAGGAGCAGAATTAGGCCATTTCGGCCCGAGTCCACTCCCGCCATTCGATCATGGCTGATATGCTCCTCATCCCCATTTTCTGCCTTCTCCCCATAACCCTTCAACCCACTACCAATTAAAAATCTGTCTAACTCCTGTTTAAATTTACTCACTGTCCCAGCATCCACCGCACTTTGGAATTCCACAGATTCACAACCCTTTGGGAGAAGTAGTTTCTCCTCAACCGTTTCAAATTTGCTACCCTTTATCCTAAGACTATGACCTCTCGACCTAGAATGCCCCACCAGCGGAAGCATCCGCTCCACATCTACTTTATCCATACTTTTCATCATCTTGTATACCTCAATTTGATCTCCCCTCATTCTTCTAAATTCCAGAGAGTATAGGCCTAAACTGTTCAATCTCTCTTCATGCGGCAAACCCCTCATCTCTGGAATTAATCTAGTGAACCTCCTCTGAACTGCCTCCAATGCCACTGCATCTTTCCGCAAGTAAGGGGACCAAAACTGTGCACAATACTCCAGATGCGGCCTCACCAATGCCTTGTATAGTTGTAACAACACTTCCGTACCTTTATATTCTATTCCTTTAGCTATAAATGCCAACATTCCATTTGCTTTCTTTATTATCTACTGTACCTGCATGCTAGTTTTCGGTGCCTTACATTTATATTGTGCCTTTCACAACCACTAGACATCCTAACGTGTTTTACAGCTGATTAAATACTTTTTGAAGCAAAGTCACTATTGTAATGTAGGAAATGTAGCAAACTATTTGCGCACAGCAAACTCCCATAAACAGAAACGTGAAAATAGTCAGCTATTCTGTTTTTATGATGCTGAACGAGGGATAAATATTGGCCCGGACACTGGTTTAACTCCCTTTCTAGTCTTCAAAATAATGCTATAGCATCTTTTAGGTTCACTTGAACAAGCAGGTGGAGCATTTGTTTAACAACTCATCCGAATAACAGCATCTGTAATAGTGCAGTAATCCTTCAATACCAGAGTGGATTTTGAACCTGACACTGTGAGACAGAGATGAGTCAAATGAGCCACAGCTGACACACAGCAATAGGAGGTTGGAGATGGGCACAGTAGTTTGCAAGGACATTGGGGTGAAGGATTGGTTTTTGGGGCGAGAATGATGAAAACATATTTAAATGGGAGAGATACAACCCCTGAAAAGAAAGAAGGGGAATTTCACAGTAACTTCATTGCAGTGTTAATGTAAGCCTTACTTGTGACTAATAAATAAACTTTAACTTTTAACTTTAAAGAGCTGGGACCATGACTTATAGGAGTGCCATGAAGGAGTTATTTTTAATTAACTATCATTAAGGCTGAAGAAACCAGCCTGATTTAAAAAGGGAACACAACTCCGGTGTATGTACACAGATTTTAAAAAAAAACAACAGTGCAACAGTTACAGCCAGGTTCAAGCATAAAAAAATTACGGGACCTTAAATCAGCCATGGGGTGGATTTTACAGGGGGGGGAAGATTACCAACCCCTACCAAACCAAAAAGTCTGTCAGCACTGTGCCAACTAGGAACCTGGCCGCCCCAGGGGACAGCCTTAATTGCTTCACAGTGGAACTTCCACCACATCTGGAAGTCCTGCCCGAGAAAGGTGCAGTCCTAGTAGCACCACTATTAAGTGATGGCCATTGCTGAGACTACAAGCAGTCCCCAATGAAAAAGTGACATGAATCCTGGACTTCAGGCAAATCCAGGGATATTAGACAGGACTGCCTGGTAGACCCCATTGCAAGAGGGAGAGGGGCAGTGAGAGAGCGAGCGAGCAAGAAAGAGAAAGAGGGAGAGAGAGAAAAAGAAGAGAGAGAGAGAAAGAAAGACTTGATCTCCTCTTGGGAAATAAGTAAGGGCAATTGACAGAAGTGTTGGTGAGGGATCACTTTGGGACCAGTGACCATAATTCCATTAGTTTTAAGATAGCTATGGAGAACGATAGGTCTTGCCCAAAAGTTAAAATTCTAAATTGGGGCAAGGCCAATTTTGGTGGTATTAGATAGGAACTTTCAAAAGTTGATTTAGTCTCTTGGCAGGCAAAGGGACAGCTGGTAAGTGGGAGGCTTTCAAAAGTGTGTTAACCAGGGTTCAGGGTAAGCACATTCCTTTTACAGTGAAAGGCAAGGCTGGTAGAAGTAGGGAACCCTGGATGACTTGGGATATTGAAGCCCTGGTCAAGAAGAAGAAAGAGGCACATGGCATGCATAGGCAGCTGGGATCAAGTGGATCCCTTGAAGAGTATAGAGGGTGTAGGAGTAGAGTTGAGAGAGAAATCAGGAGGGCAAAAAGGGGACACGAGATTGCTTTGGCAGATAAAGCAAAGGAGAATCCAAAGGGCAAAAGAGTAACTTGGGAGAGAGTAGGGCCTCTTAAGGATCAACAAGGTCATCTATGTGGGGATCCACAAGAGATGGGTGGGATCCTAATTGAATATTTCTCATCAGTATTTACTGTTGAGAAAGGGATGGATGTTAGGGAACTTGGGGAAATAAATAGTGATGTCTTGAGGAGTGTACATATTACAGAGGAGGAGGTACTGCAAGTCTTAAAGCGCATCAAGGTTGATAAATCCCTGGGACCTGATGAAGTGTATCCCAGGATGTTGTGGGAGGCTAGGGAGGAAATTGCGGATCCCCTAGCAGAAATATTTGAATCATCGACAGCCACAGGTGAGTTGCATCAAGATTGGACGTGGCAAATGTGTATTTAAGAAGGGCTGCAGGGGGAAGCCTGGGAACTACAGATGATGAGCCTAACATCTGTAATGGGTAAGTTGTTAAAAAGTATTCGAGAGAAAGATCTGCAGGCATTTAGAGAGGCAAGGACTGATTAGGGACAGTCAGCATGGCTTTGAGTGGAAAATCATGTCTCACAAATTTGACTGAGGATTTTGAAGGGGTAACCAAGGAGGCAGTGCAGTCAACATTGTCTACATGGACTTTAACAAGGTACCACATGGTAGGTTGCTGCATAAGGTTAAATCTCATGGGATCCATGGTGAGGTAACCAAATGGATACAAAATTGGTTTGATGACAGAAGACAGAGGGTGGCCCTTCAAGCGTCATCCAGACTTGAACTGTTAGCTCTATTCTCTCTCCACAGATGCTGTCAGACTTGCTGAGAGTTTCCAGCATTATCTGTTTTTGCTTCAGATTCCAGCATCCGCAGTATTTTGCTTTCAAAAACATAACAGGCATGTCAGCAAAGTTAAAGCATAAGGAATAAAAGGGACAGAGGCAGCAAGAAATCAAACAGTTGTTTTTTGAACTGCAGTAAGGGATGTAGAGAGGTTTCCAGGGGTCAGTACTGGAACCACTTTTTTCTTGATATATATTGTCGGAAACATGGGTGTACCGGGCAAAATTTCAAAACAACAGGTAATCCAAAAATTGGGAGTGTTGTGAACTGTGAGGAGAGTGACTGTCTTTACAGGCAGGCTGCTGGACTGGATGGGACACATGGCAGAAAAAAAAATAAGGCAGCAGAGTGAAGTGATACATTATAGTTGGAAAAAGGATACAAATCTTAATGTGGTACAGGAAGAGAGGGACCTGAAGGTATGTGCGCAAATCGGTGAGCCTGGCAAGGCAGTTTGATAAAACAGTTAATAAGACATAAGAGGTGTGGAGTGCAAAAGCAAGTTATGATGAACGTGTATAAAACACAGGCTCAACAGGAGCAGCGTCCAATTTAGGACACCATGTTTTAGGAACAATTACACAAGGTGCAGAAACAGGAAACACGGGAAGACAGGAGCGAGGGCACATGCATACATGTGTGGGGTGAGGGACAAGGGCAAGGGAACATACAGGGGGTCACGGACACATGCACGCATGGTGTGGGAGCGAGTGCATGGAGGGATGGGAGGAGGGAAGCACATGCCTACGGGGTGGGGGGAATATACATACGTATACACCGGGGGACGGCAAGCGTGCTGGGGGGAGAGACCACGTGCGCACCAGGGGAAATCACACCTGACAAATTTATTACAATTCTTTGAGGTGGTAACAAGTAGTATAGATAAAAGGGGAACCAACAGATATGAATATATTTGGATTTCAATAAGGTACCGCACGAATGCTTACTTAAGATAAGAGCCTATGGTGTTGGGGATAATTTATTAGCATGGATAGAGGATTGACTAACTGATAGAAGACAGAGTTCTAAGAGGTTCATTTTCGGGGTGGCAACCTGTAACTAGTGGAATGTCACAGGGATCCAACCTTATGCCACAATTATTTACAATATATATCAATGACTTGGATGACACAAAAATGGGTGAGAAGACAAGTAGTGAAGATGACACCAAGAGTCTAAAGCACACCTGTTGCTTGGAATACTGGATTTATTTTAACATCTCCAAAAAAGAATCTGTGACTGGCAGTCTTTGATGTCAGGTAATACAGATTTACTGATGCAGTTAACAGTGATAGAGCTACTTGCAAGTGTGAGTCACACTTCAGATGTAACTGCCCCAAAATATATCTTAACCAGCAATGGGTTGGAGATTGGCCAACATGCATGCAATTATTTTATCAGGAGACTGTCCTGGGAGCCATAGGTGATGAATTTCATATTAGTTTTGCAGACAGATGACTTGGCGAAATCTTTCTCTTCTACAGTTCCCATGGTACGCAAACAGATTTACTATGGCACCTGTAGATTCAACATCTGTCCAGTGAAGCAATATTGAACAAATCCCTTTAGCAGTTTAAACTCTCACTTCAATCCTCTAAGTAGACAGTAGCTCAAAGGCATCAACTGTGGTACATTTTCTCTCAACCCAGAAGATTATTAGTCTAGATCATCTGAAACTAAAGGCAGAGGTTACAGGTTTAGAAAGCGTTAAAGGAGCCTTGGCGAGTTACTGCAGTACACCTTGCATATAATACACACTACTGCCAATATGCACCTATGGCAGAGGGAATGCTCAAGATGGCTGATCGTATGCTGATTAAGCTTTGCCCTGGGTGGGGTCAAGCTTCTTGAGTGTTCTTGGATGTTACACTCATCAAGGCAAATAAAGAGCATTTCTTTAACACCTGACATCTGCTTTGGAGATGGTGGACAGGGAGTCAGGAGGTGAGTTATCCTGTGTAGAATTCCAAGCCTCTGATCTGCTCTTGTAGCCACAGTATTTATACAGTTGGTCCAGTTAAATTTCTGGTCAATCATGAACCCTGTGAGCAGGAATTCAACAATCATAATGCCACTGAAAGTCAAAGGCAAATGGATAATTCTTCGTTGGGGATGGTCGTTGTCTTACGCTTTTGTGTCATGAATGCTACCTGTATTGAGGTCTGGCTGTAAGTAGGAACAGACTGCTTCTGTATCTCAGGATTGAAAGTTTTATTTATTAGTCACAAGTAAGGCTTACATGAACACTGCAATTAAGTTACGGTGAAATTCCCTTAGTTGCCACAGTCCAGCGCCTGTTCGGGTCAATGCACCTAACCAGCTCGTTTTTCAGGATGTGGGAGGAAACCAGAGCACCCGGAGGAAATCCATGCAGACATGGGGAGAACATGCAAACTCCACACAGACAGTGACCCTAGCCTGGAATCGAACCCAGGTCCCTGGCGTTGTGAGGCAGCAGTGCTAACCACTGTGCTCCCCTATTCCTATTATTGGAATGTTACTGAACATTGTGCAATCCTCAGCAAACATCCCCACTTTTAACTTTATATTCGAGGGAAGTTCATTGATAAAAGCAGCTGAAGATGGTTGGGGCTCAAAGTGTACCCGAGGAATTTTTTCATTGCTATCCTGGGATTGAGATGGTTGGTCTCCAACATTTACAACCATATTTTTTTGTGCCAAATATAAGTCCAACTAATGGAGAGCTTGCCCGTGATTCCTATTAACTTCAATTTTGTTAAGGCCCTTTGCTGATTCATTTAGACAAATGCTGCCTTGACCTTAAATACAATCAATCTCACTTCATCTCTGGAAATCAGTTTTGTCCAAGCTTGACCAAACCTGAAATGAGGTGGAGCTGAATGTCCCTGGCAAGTCCCAAGCTGACCAATGGTGAGCAAGTGCTGCCTAATAGCACTGTCAATAACACCTTTAATTACACTGCCATCATGGAGAGTAGACTGATTGAGGCAGTAATTGGTCAGACGGATTTTAAAAATGTATATATTCATGGGATGTGAGCATCGCTTAAAAAGCCAGTATTTTCTGCTCATCCATAAATGCCATTAAGATTCTGTTTCTGAAAAAACTTGGGCAATTGTCCACATTGCCATGTAGATGCAAGTTTCTAACTGAATAACACTATTTGGATCGCAGCTACTTCTGGAGCACAAAATCTTCACAGCTAAAGTCAGGATGTTGTCAAAGCCTTTGCTGTAACCAGAGTGTTCAGGAATTTTCTGAAATCATATGGAGTTAATCGAATTGGCTGAAGACTGGCATCTGTGATGCTGGGGACCTCAGGGCCACCCCCTCCCCACTGTGCCACTACCTGTGATAGGTCTGTCAGGGATATTGATGGAGGAGTCTGGGGCAATGCTTGTAAAGGGCGGTATGATTTGTTATAGGGTATGATTCAGTGACATGGCTGTTGCTTGTTTAAGGCTATGGGACAGCTCTCTGAATTTTGACAGAAGTCCCCAGATGTTGACTGGGCAGGGTATGAGTTTGTCACTTCCAGTGCTGTATAACTACAGCAAATGAGCAAGAGCAATAAACCAGCCAAAACAGGAACCTAGCCTGTTACAAAAGCCAAGGCTAACAGAGGACCAACATAAGAGAAAAGCGGTGTGGTAAAGGGTCAGAGAAGCAGATGCAGGTACAGTGAAAGTGTAATGGCCGTCAAGTCCTCCAATGCTGATCTCAGAAGGGACAGAGAACAAGATTGGTTTAAGCATGGATGTTAGGGAACTTGGGGAAATAAATAGTGATGTCTTGAGGAGTGTACATATTACAGAGAAGGAAGTGCTGGAAGTCTTAAAGCGCATCAAGGTAGATAAATCCCCGGTACCTGATGAAGTGTATCCCAGGACATTGTGGGAGGTTAGGGAGGAAATTGTGAGTTCCCTAGCCGAGATATTTGAATCATCGATAGTCACGGGTGAGGTGCCTGAAGATTGGAGAGTGGCAAATGTTGTGCCTTTGTTTAAAAAGGGCTGCAGGGAAAAGCCTGGGAACTACAGGCCAGTGAGCCTCACCTCTGTGGTGGGTAAATTGTTGGAAGGTATTTTGAGAGACAGGATTTACAGGCATTTAGAGATGCAAGGACTGATTAGGGACAGTCAGCATGGCTTTGTGAGTGGAAAATCATGTCTCACAAATCTGACTGAGTTTTTTGAAGGGGTAACCAAGAAGATAAATGAGGGCAGTGCAGTTGATGTTGTCTACAAGGCCTTTAGCAAGGCCTTTGACGGGATCCAGGGTGAGGTAGCCAAATGGATACAAAATTGGCTTCTGGTGGTTGTAGAGAATTGGTTTTCAAACTGGAGGTCTGTGACCAGCGGTGTGCCTCAGGGATCAGCGCTGGGCCCACTGTTATTTGTCATTTACATTAATGATTTGGATGAGAATATAGGAGGCATGGTTAGTAAGTTTGCAGAAGACACCAAGATTGATGGCATTGTGGACAGTGAAGAAAGTTGTCTCCGATTGCAACGGGATCTTGATCAACTGGGCCAGTGGGCTGACGAATGGCAGATGGAATTTAATTTAGAGAAATGCGAGGTGATGCATTTTGGTAGATTGAACCAGGGCAGGACTTATTCAGTTAATGGTAGGGCGTTGGGGAGAGTTACAGAACAAAGATATCTAGGGGTACATGTTCATAGCTCCCTGAAAGTGGAGTCACAGATGGACAGAGTGGTGAAGAAGGCATTCGGCATGCTTGGTTTCATCGGTCAGAACATTGAATACAGGAGTTGGGACGTCTTGTTAAAGTTGTACAAGATATTGGTAAGGCCACACTCGGAATACTGTATGTAGTTCTGGTCACCCTATTATACAAAAGATATTATTAAACTAGAAAGAGTGCAGAAAAGATTTACTAGGATGCTACTGGGACTTGATGGTTTGAGTTATAAGGAAAGGCTGGATAGACTGGGGCTTTTTTCTCTGGAGTGTAGGAGGCTGAGGGGTGACCTTATAGAGGTCTATAAAATAATGAGGGGCATAGATAAGATAGATAGTCAATATATTTTCCCAAAGGTAGTCTAAAACTAGAGGGCATAGGTTTAAGGTGAGAGGGGAGAGATACAAAAGTGTCCAGAGGGGCAATTTTTTCACACAGAGGGTGGAGAGTGTCTGGAACAAGCTGCCAGAGGTAGTAGTAGAGGTGGGTACAATTTTGTCTTTTAAAAAACATTTAGATAGTTACATGGATAAGATGGGTATAGAGGGATATGAGCCAAGTGCGGGCAATTGGGATTAGCTTAGGGGTTTTTAAAAAAAGGGCGGCATGGACAAGTTGGGCCGAAGGGCCTGCTTCCATGCTGTAAACCTCTATGTCTATATGTCTCAGGCCCATGATTTGGAAAGTGTCTCAATTTGTCACTGGCCATTTGCAAATGTTGGCTGTTCATTGTTTTGCAGTTTATTAGACTAAACCTTGACTAGGCAGAAATATCATGCATAGAGATTGAGGAGGAGTAATTTGCAGGGTTAAGGCCTGGGACTAAACTGGACAACTCAAAAAACCAGCACACGCATGACAGGTCAAGTGGTCTCCTTCTGCACTATAAGATTCTCGGTTGGTTACCTATCCCCACTGCAATATATCAGGCTCAAATATTACTTGCTCTCAGTCCAAAAAAGTTTTCCCACAAAGCTGAAGCTTTGAACTGATAACAGTGCAGTGAAGGTGGCAGAGCATCTGGGACCTGAGTGAACACAGCAACCCAACATAGTATATCCTTAACCAATTCGATTTAAGGATTAGAACAGGAAGGACTGAGAAGGAGCATTGATTTCAAGGGGACAAATTTTACGTCAAATCAGGGATGGAAAGAGAAATTAGAAGGGAAAATTGAATTAAGAGACAAATAAAACAGAAAAAGAAAGCAAAATAATGAATTACCAAAACATTTAAATTTGACATTTATTAAATATCCCTCAAAAAAGTCAGAACCTGAATGAGACTCTCCACACTTTAAATAATTAATTGTCAATACTAGAGGTGTTGATTGGCAATAATTAACACTTGCCACATCAGTGAAAGGCAATTTATGTTTCTGATGATTAAGACTTAACTTTCTGCGGTGAAGGAGAAGGGGCAAAAATAGCAAATTTCTTTTAAAAAGGAAGACTAACAACAAGCAAAGCTAATAGATCGTCACAACCTGAACAGTAGCTTTTGGATGTTTGTATCAAATTGTACATCTGCCCCTCACCTGATGTTGCATACCATGTATCCATGGCAAACACTATTAGCTATGCTATTGTTTTGACAGGAAATTTTGACCCAGTTGTTTTGCTATCCACGTACTAACATTAGAACAACTCCACAGAATCATGGACAGGCATAATCGTACCACAGTTGCATGCTGATACATTAACACTGTTCTGCCAGTAACAAAACCTGACACCAAGTTTTCGGTACATTTCAGATGGAATACTGTGATGCACTTAGTGATTTTGAAATGCAATAAACGATCAATGATCATAATGCAATACTTTTCCAGCTTTGCTGAAGGGCAGTCTATCAGCATATTTGCTGTTTTCAATATATGTATATAACTGTACATTTGTGTAGGTATAAAATTCCATCTATTGCTTAGCCTAATAGTTTTGTGCTTTCATATGAAAACCTGCTATTCATGCTTATGGCCATGGTCATCAGGAAGAACCTGACAAAGTTAATTGGCAGGAGGAGGAAAATTCAGACTCTTAAGAGTGATGTCAGGTTGGGAGAAGTACTGAATGGACTACTCCAGAGTTTGGTGCATGGCCCCTTGTGATACAAATCAACAGCAAGGTCTTGGGTTCAGCAAAGCAATGCAAATTGGTTAAATACATAGACTTGCTGGTTTATATGCTGAGGGTGGACTTTTCGCAGTCCAGCATTTATATGCTGAGGGTGGACTTTTCGCAGTCCAGCATAAATTTCAGGACGAATCCCTGCTTGGTTGGATTACCCTGCTTTAACAGAGGCCAGCAGCACCATGCAACACTAGGATCAGTGGCCACTGCCAGTACTGCAGTAAGTCCGAGAGCCGGAGTTACCATGGATGCCCCCAAACCTAGCGAAGTCCAAGATCATGCCAAGGTTAGGTTGGGAGGCTCTGGATTTAATGCAAAATGGAAACAAGGTGAATTTCTTCAGTTACGGAAAAAGTGAAAGAATGCACACAGACCAGCCTAAAAAACTGGACTGGATATACTCAATAGAATATAAAAGCTGGAGCACGATTTCAAGCTGAAGCAGGATAAGGGGACACAGGTACAAACTGGAAAGGAAGTGCAAATCTGGTGACAGAGAGTACTTCTTTGGGTAAAAGAGTGATTACTTCCGAGTGCAGAAGCAAAAAATCATCTCGAGAAGCAATTCAATAGTGTTGTATTTGTTATTTACAAAAGAGAACAATGAGATAAATCCTGAAGTCATGAGTGAGGCGCGTGATATGAAGTCTAAAATATTTTTGCTATCTAAGTCAGTCAAGCTAAAAGACCAAATGCTAGCTTTTACAGAATATAGCCCAGGAAATGACTGGGCAAATTGCTGCCACCTGATATTTCAATATACTATTGAATCTGGATATCTGCTGGAGGACTGGAAACTGGCCAATGCAGTATCCTATTTTAAAAAGGCAGGGTAGCAGCAAGCTGGATAATTACAGGCCAGTTAGCATAACATCTGTGATAGGGAAAATGCTAGTCTCCAATTAAGGATAAAATTAACATGCATAAAACAAAAATAGGCGCATGAATTACAAAAGGGATGATCATACACAACAAACCTCTCAAGAATTGAGGAAGCTAACAGACATGGGATATTTTTTATTTCATCGTGAGATGAGGGTATTGCTGCTAAGGCCAGAATTTATTGCCATTCCCGATAGCCCTCGTGAAGATAGATGGGAGGGATGCAATGGATGTAGAGTCCATGGAGGCGTCCTATATTTGTAGACACGCTTAGTTTTAAATTGGTTACTTGAATGTGCAGTGAACCAGAAGTGCCAAATATCCTGGGATTGACTGGTTAACACTGCTGCCCCACAGCGCCAGGGACCCGGTTTGAATTGAGCCTTGGTAACTGTGTGTGGAGTTTGCACCATGGAGTTCTCCCCATGTCTGTGTGGGCTTCCTCCAAGTGCTCCACTTTCCTCCCACTGTCCAAAGATGTGCAGGTTAGGAGGATCACCACAATAAATGTGCAAACTCGATGGGCTGAATGGTCTCCTTCTACACTGTAGGAATTCTACACCAAACTGTATCCCCTGCAGCGTTCCCTTTTTTATTAAACCTTCATTTGGTGTTGTACCTAATTCTGGAGTCTTGGTCATTTTAATTTTTTTTTGTTGGGTTTTGTAGTTCATTAACATCCTGAAGTTAAAAGAAAATGATGCATGGTGATCAGCGTTTATGACATGAAAGCAAACAAAGCTTAAAGGAAAACTAAATTGTTGCTTCACAACCAGGAGCCACCCTGGGACAGAAAATAATTCAGTTAGTTTTAAGCTGGAAACTGGAGAGCTGGACAGACTTCCCAAAAGAAACCAGGGAGTTGGGACTAAAATGTGTCTCAGGAAGACAGTCCTCTTCATGGGAATTCAAGTAAAAAGCAGAGAAAGCGCCCTGAGTTAAAGCGACAGTTACAAAAACAGATTTAAAGTTGGTTAGGTGAGAAGCTAGACATCCGAGGCAAATGGAAAGTTTGATGACATCTTAAATACAGCCTTTGAAGCAGTAGTGTTCTGTTGGCATGGCTGGGTAACTAAGAGATTATGTGGAAGTTTGAATGCACATGGCAATCCAAGGCAGAGGAATACTGAAAATAGAGACTGAAATCCTGGAGGTGGATCCTTGGTGAAAGCAGCCAAGAGAAAGTTTGTTTGGGGAAGATTCCAAGTATCTTCTTTGAGACTGGAGGTTGGAAAACTGTCTGGAAGTTAAGAGTTCCAGTGAGACCAGTTGGCTCAGTGTGACAAGCATCTCTGAGAATTTGATGAGAAATCGACAAGTTACTTTGGGTGTCATCTGCCACAGTTGACCTATTGGTTTACATGCACTGTGTACTTATAAAGTATGATACATTTTGTAACTTGTGTTATTCTTACCAATGATGTACATCTTTACAAGTCTATGTACATCTGCAAAGGTACAGGTGGCATGAAGGAGTAGCATATTATAGTTAATCTTTTCTTGTTTAATGAGGCATATGGGACACTTGCCTTTATCAATCAAGGTATAGGTTACAAAAGCAGAGAAGTCAAGTTGGATTTGTATAGAACTATGGTGAGGTCACAGCTAGAGTAGTGTGTGCAGTTCTGGTTGCCACATTATCTGAAAGATGTGATTGCACTGGAGGGAGTGCAGAGGAGATTCACCAGGATGTTGTCTGGGATGGAACATTTAAGTTATGAAGAGGGTTTGCGTAAGCTTGGGTTGTTTTTGTTGGAGCAAAGAGTGAGGGGCGACCTGATCGAGGTATACAGGATGAAGGCCATGGACAAAGTGGATACGGAGCAGCCATTCCCCTTAGTTGAAGGGTCAGTCACGAGTGGACATAGGTTCACATGAGGGGCAGGAGGTCTAGGGGGATGAGGGGAAAAATATTTTTACCCAGAAACTAGTGAAGGTCTGGAATGCGCTGCCTGGGATGTGGTAGAGGCGGGTTGCCTCAAATCCTTTAAAAAGTATCTGGATGAGCACTTGGCACTGCATAACATTCAGGGCTATGGGCCAAGTGCTGGCATATAGGGATTAGGTGGGAGTTCAGGTGTTTCTAATGTGTCGGTGTGGACTCGATGGGCCTCTTCTGCACTGTATGATTCTATGTATGCTTTATTATTTTGTTAAAAGTTAACATTCCTGTGACTATGTTCACCCATGTCTCTAAACAAAATTTAAAAGTTGCGATCTATTGAGCCAGTGTTCTGCTCTGGGAAATGATGGGCCAGTAGTATCAATTGGGATTGCAACAGTCATCATGGATTGGTTTGCCAAATGGCCTGATTCATATTGCATCTTCTATGTATTTCTATAGAGTGAACAAGAAAGAGGCAGGGTGCTAGTTTAAGAGAGCTAAACTACCTCTCAAATTTGTACTTGCTGTTGAGATTTTATTTGAATGCTCAGATGCTGCACAGCATTTCAGAAATTTATCATAAGACAGATCCAAAGCAGTACAGAGTTTGACTCAATAATTAGAAGGTAGAAACTCAAACTTACGCCGTATCACACTGAATGTGCACCACACTTTCAGTCACTATTGTTATCTAGGCAAACATGGCAGCCAACGAAGAATATTGCCACACAAACAATCCCTCGCTCACTAGACCCTTTAAATTCCTTTCTTGGTAAGCAACAGCAATAATTATTTTAGGCCACCTAATAAATAGTTAAGTAAAAGTCGATCATCATTCCTACAGATATGTGAAAATAACCAGCTTTTAAATTGTGGTTTCAGACCTAATTTCCTGAAATGGATCAACAGTGGTGAGGTAAAAAGGAAAGAACATTAGTTACAAATAGGGTCTTAACAGTTTAAGAATGATTCAATATCAATTTTCAATTAAGCAGTCAATAACTTGCCAGCTGGGTGGGTTTGCTTTAGCAATTGAGCAAGACAAATTGGATTATTGAGTCTAGCATTCCGTGTCTCCCATCAGGCAGAAATGTCCCCAACCAACCAACATGCAGTTGTACAACAATCCTCACTGTTCTGCCATGCTCTTCTTTCTGCCTACAGTTTAACAGATTTCTGGCATCTTAATATCATTATTTTTTTCAAAACAGATATAAATTTTACAATATGCTAATATGCAAGATACCATAGGAGTTATAACAACTTCCCCACGAATAACAATTGTAGAAAGTGGATTTATGCCTTTATACTATGGGACTACTTTTTGTGGCAAGTAATGAGGCATCCATTCCATTTATACTATCGATTGGATTATGGCATCAACAACTTAAAATAATTGTTCTTTACGGGTATATTTTCTCTAACTATTCTAACACAGGGTTCTCAAACTGTGTGCGTGCGCGCGCGCGGAATGCTTTCCAGTGATTTTTTGGTCTGCCAGTTTTGTTTTTCCCCTAATTGCAAAGGCATGCAGCATTCCCAGGGATGGGTTGGTAGACTTGTCCTGAGGGATGGGTCTGTGACATTTAATCGCAGCAACCCCTTAGTCCTCTCTCTGAGCTTTCAAGCACGGGTTAGAGGTCATCATGGTGACTCATCCTCTTCTACATGACTCTAGTTAGCTGAAGAAATGGACCATCCAGGAGGAGACCCCATCCCTACACTTATCTGGAGATGCAAGTCAAGAAAAGCCAGGCTATGCTTAGAGTAGGATAAGTCTGGATGGTCTGCATACCAGGTTGTTAAAGAAAGTGGAGCTGGAGATAGGGCAAGTACGCCATAATCTTCTAATCCTCCCTAAATACAGGGGAGGCAGCTAATCTTCCCTAAATGCTGGAGGTGGGCTAATCTTCCCTAAATGCTGGAGAGGTGGCTAATCTTCCCTAAATGCTGGGGAGGTGACAGAGGTTTGGAAAGTTGCAAAAGTGGCACCCTATTCAAGAAAGCGAGCAAGGACATTACTCGTAATCACCAGTCTAAGAAGAGTATCCTTGCACTCACCACTGCCATGAAGCAGTTTGGAAAGAATGTCCTTGCAGAAACTATAGTGAAGGAGTCTGGGAAGAATGTCCTTGCAGACACCACCACCATGAAGTAGTCTGGAAAGAAAGTACTAGAGGCCAGAGAAAGAACAAACCTGATGAGATCTGAAAAAGGATACAAAATGAGTAATGTTTGGGAAACTGGTGGAACATGGGAAGAATTACTTCCTATTTAGTGACCGCAACATCACCTTCATGTATGCGACCAGAAATCAGTTCTATCAGCAGCAGCAGTGACATAAGGGGGTACTATAAATATAATGCAAATGCTGTGACAAAAGGATCACCCTCAGCTGTAAAATTCACCAAGATCAAAAAGCCTGGTATAAGGCGGATGCTTATATCTTATGCTCAGAGCAATAGAAGGTGGCCAAGGCCTGCCTAATGCAATAGATGACAGAACATCTGTCCATATTTGGCAAGAAACTGTTTCCGTGTTCAAAATGCGATTTAGAGACTCTATTTGCAATTTCAGGTAGGGTAGGGTAGGGTGGTGAGCGATCTAACCACCAGAAGTAAAAAATGTTTAATTTCACGATGCAATTTTTTATTTGAAGAAACAACATTGAGAAGTGAACTACCCCTCAAAACAATGGAGGTAGCTTAGGACGGAGCAGAAGAGTCTGGGATTAACATTTTGGTTCAAGTTTGTTCTGCTTGCAGAGCACTGACAGAATTTTCCCTACCTCGCCCTATGTTCTTCATATAAAGAAATGTCAATGTACCTGTGAATCTCTCTTGTCTTGAAGAAGTTATGATCAACTGCTGCACTCCACTAAGAACTAACAGAACACTGCCTCAGAACACAACTATTTTTTTTATTATGTGGGGCATCCATGCAATAAATCATCACAGCTCGACAGTGTGTATGCTAGTGACCACAAGAGGCAGAAGCTGGCACCAGAATTCTCTCCATTTCAGTATCTCATCCAGAACCTTGATAGGTTTTAATAGGGAGGCTGATTGACTCGTGAACAAGAGGAGATACAGATGTGCCAACCATCTCCTGCTTCTAATTACAGCAGATCGGAGCACATAGCAACAGTGCTGTGATTGTGATCAGTGAAGACAGACAGTGCCCAGCCTTGCAAAGATGATGAAAGATCCAACAATGACAGCATCTGCACACTGTCACCATTGTACAATGGTTGACTGATCACTGACGGCATTGCCCAGCCCCCTGCAGCAATACCAAATGACAAAATTCAGAAGTGTTTGAGGTTGCATTAACGATAACCAAAAGAAAAAATCTATTAGTCCAAAAATACAGAAGTGTAAAAATTCACATCCTCTCCAAAAATGCATACTCTATTAGACTCAATAACCATCAAGAATGCATGACTCTGTACTGTTAGGTGTTTTTATCACAATATCAGAGGTAGGAAGTAACGTTTCCTGTAAAACATTGTGCACAGGTAGTTTTTTTTTTAAATGCAAGGGACCTTTAATTTTTTTTTGAACACCTCAGGTATTTAAGGTGAAACGAGATCCCTGTGGTACAAGGCACACAGCATTAGCACTCAGGTGAAGCAAGCAATTAGGAACGCCATTATTGCAAGGGGACTGTGATACAAGAATACAAAAGACTTGCTACAATTGTTCAGGTTTTTAGTGAGACCACATCTAGAGTAGTGTGTACAGTTTTGGTCTTCATATTCAAAAAAGGATATACTTACATTTCAGGCAGTACAATGAAGGTTCACTGAATTGGTTGCTGGGACAAGGGGATTGATATCCACTAAGTAAATTGGGCTTATATTCTCTGGTGTTGAGAAAAATGAGAAAGCAATCTCATTGAAACTTAGAAAATTCTGAGGAAGCTATTCTGCTATGTCTGGTTGAGGAGTCTAAAACATGGGACACACAATTTCAGGATAGGATGAGAGGTCACATGACACCAGGTCATAGTTCAACAGGTTTATTTGAAATCTCAGGCTGCTCCTTCATCAGGTGAGGTCTCCACATCATGGCCAGTTTCAGGATAAGGGGCCGATCATTTATTGAGGCAGTTTGTGAATATCTGGTACAATTTATCCTGGACAGAGGTTATCAGAAGAAGGATCAGTCTGACAAAGAAAACCCTAGTGTTTTATGTAATTGATTTTCAGTTATGATCATGTAGAAAGGGATCCTGGAACACAAATATGATAAAGCACAACAGAGAAAATCTCTTGAATTCTACCAACGCCAGAGCACTTTCTACCACTGTTCCTGCCAAGCTATGCTCGTGTGCAGCTGCACAGGAATCTGGAAAGTACAAGAACACAAAAAATAGGAGGGGTAGACCACATGACCCATCAAGCATGCTCTACCATTCAATTCCATCATGGCTAATCATGTTGGACTGGGATATACTGAGTTTTGGTCTGTCAGTGAATTAAAGGGATATGGGAAGTGAGTGGGAAAAAAAATGGAGTTGAAGCCAAGATCAGCCATGATTGAATGGTCTTTTAGCAGGTAGAAAAGCAGAATATAATTTAAGTGGTAGGAGCCTGCAAAGGGACCTGCATGTACTCATACATGAATCACAAAAGTTAGCATGCAGATAAAGCAACTAATTGGGAAGACAAATGGACTGTTAGCCTTTATTGCAAAGGGCTTGGTATATAAAAGTAGAGTCTCACTACAACTAAAAACAAGGGGCAGTTTCAAAATAAGGGGTCTCCCATTTAAGATGGAAATGAGGAGGAATCTCTTCTCTCAGAAGAACATTAGTGTTTGGAACACTTCCTCAGTAAGAAGTGGATGTTGGGCCATTGAATATTTTTTTTCCAAGGCTGAGTTACAGATTTTTGATTGACAAGATTCAAGGGTTATGGGTAGCAGGTGGGAAAGTGGAGCAAGAAAGTGGAGTTAAGGCGACAAGCAGATCAGCCATAATCTTATTGAATGGTGGAGCAGATTTACGGGACTGAATTACCTACTCCTGCTCCTTTTTTTGTCATGTGGCAAGGAACCAGAGTTCATACTTCTTTCCCGGAATTCAAGTTCTTGCAGAAAAGTTTTTGGAAGGACTAATAACTGTTATGTAAGGTTCCATTGGGTTATGACTTGAAGATCCATTTATAATCCTTAGCAGTTTTTTGCTTCTGATACCTTGGTCACTTTTCCATTACTTCACTATCTGCTCTCCTTTTCCTGGCACCTTCCTATTTCAATACATGTGAAATATTAACTCTGAGTTTAAAGTTATTGAGGAAGCCACAGGCAGCAGTAGGACAATAGATACTGCTTCTTTACTGGACAAGTTCTCCTGTTGTTCACATTTGTTAAATTAGTAGTCAGTGTGACATTGTGGTCACCTCAAGCTGTTAATATTGATTCCTATTTTACACAAAGGAAAGCAGTGTCTTTGATATTCTTCTTAAAATAAATGCTTGCTCCAGGTATAGCTTTCTCAAATTATATTTGCAAGATTTCCAGGTATCTGACATAACTTGAAAAGGGAAGGAAAGCCTCCTCTGGGAGATACTGTTCAAAGTACATCTCTGCCTAGGGAAAATATGGCAGTACATACATATTTCTGTCTGCACATCTCTCATGCTTTAGCTTGCAGATTCAAGCATGCACTGCATTGTCTTCTGTAACATACATCTATCAGGGTCACTGATCTTGGATGATTGAATAATTCAAAGTGCATTTTTACTGTAGTATAGCAGCATTAGTACTATTATCAGTCTCAAACAAGTGTGGATATCTGAACACTAATCATTGATTTGGAGGCCTGGGGAATTACATAAAGCAATAGAGAACACAATATTCTGTTGGTACATTACTTTTTTAAAAAAAGTATTTAATTTTATTTATATTTTATAATGTTAGAACAAACATATTTATACGATTTTATACTGGCGCAGTTTGCACACTGCGGTGAAGACTGCATATGTGCTGAGTGACTGATGGTGGTTTTCGGGCACACTAGTGAGGAATGCAAGAGTATTCTGGAGCCTGAGAATAATGGGTCAGGGTTCAATAATGCTGAGAATAGAGATGCAAATCGTAGCAGTCAATGCTGGAGCTAGGTTGTGTTGAAGATATCTGGGATGAGGATATAGCAACATTGGAAAGATCAGAAGTTTAAGAACTGGAGTAAGTAGCTGGGCTAAATTTGTGGCCCTTGAGAAATTGGGGGGGGGGGGGGCGGGGGGGGGAGAGAGGTGTAGTTACATCTGGCAGTATTTGGGAAGGGCTTATATTAGTGAATGGTTGGTGGGGGGGGGGGGGGTGGAGGTAGAAGCTGGTCAGCAGCACAAATGGAGAAGATGGGAAAGCTTTGGTGCTTGGGTTAGAAGTAAGAGACAGCAGAGAATATGAAGCATTAAAGAGGGCTGGGAGTGAATACACAGGGGTGTTCAGAGTGGGTGGGGATGAGTGGTAAAAGAGGCATAAATGTGGATAAAAGGAAAAACAATGATGCAAGAGTCACAAGATAAGCTGGGAGAAAAGGCGGATGAGAAACAAGAGGAACAAATTGGAAAGAGCGAGATGGGGGTGGGGGAAGCACAGTAGTTCAGTGCAAGTGGATGTGGAGAGCATGTGGGCAATGGAAGCAAAGTTTGGATAACAATACTTCAGAAGGAAAAGGTGAAAAGATATTTCAGGCTGCCATACCCCAGAAGATTAAAACAACACCAGTCTTTTATTAAATGTGGAAACACACCACTGTACTAACAAAAGCTGGGCTCCAGTCACAAGTTTACTGTGGGAATCTTGTGCCAATATCAAGGAGTGTAAAAGGCTCAACTGAATCTGGATGTTGCTATAAAACACCAACTATCTTGATAAAAGCTGCTGGATAGGATTAAAATGTAACATGAAAGTTGCGTTTATTTCTGCTGCAACACTAGGGGGAGTAGTTCCTGCACATGGGTGAATGAAATGTCAACGTCTGCAACATGCCTGAACAACAACGGATGAATGAACACCGCTCGACAATCACCAGGCAAGACTGTTCTCTTCCTGTTGGGGAGCACTTCAGCGGTCACGGGCATTCGGCCTCTGATATTCGGGTAAGCGTTCTCCAAGGCGGCCTTCGCGACACACGACAGCGCAGAGTCGCGGAGCAGAAACTGATAGCCAGGTTCCGCACACACAAGGACGGCCTCAACCGGGATATTGGGTTTATGTCACACTATTTCACATAAATATTTCTGCTTTTTTCCTCCTGAGTCTTTATCATGCGATCCTAGAATCAGAATTTATGTCACACTATTTGTAACTCCCACAGTTGCGTGGACCTGCAGAGTTTCACTGGCTGTCTTGTCTGGAGACAATACACATCTTTTTAGCCTGTCTTGATGCTCTCTCCACTCCCATTGTTTTGTTTCTTAAAGACTGGATTAGTTGTAAGTATTCGCATTCCAACCATTATTCATGTAAATTGAGTCTGTGTCTTATAAGTTCTGTTTGTGAACAGAATTCCCACTCACCTGAAGAAGGGGCTCAGAGCCTCGAAAGCTTGTGTGGCTTTTGCTACCAAATAAACCTGTTGGACTTTAACCTGGTGTTGTTAAACTTCTTACTGTGTTTACCCCAGTCCAACGCCGGCATCTCCACATCATGACATGCCTGAAAGCCAGGCATGTGCAGGCATTAAAACAAAAAAGTTAGAAAATAAAATCCCATACTGTTCTGGTTCCTCCCACTCCATGGACCCTCGCCACTCCTTAAACATCTCCCCCTCCCCCCACGGACCCTCGCTACTCCCTAAACATCTCCTCCCCCCCCCCCCCCCGCCCCCCTTCTTACTTCCTTGGCTATTTCTCTCAACCATTTCCTGTCGTCCCTTGTCGGGGGCCCACTCAATTCCCCTGCTCCCCTCACCCACTCTCCCCACCGGCTTGCTTCCAGGTGGGCAACAGAGAATGGAAGGAAGAAACAAAGGGGGCAGTGAGCAGCCCCTGGAAGGGGGTGGGGGGGAAGAAGCAGCAAAGGAAGTGGCAGAGAGGAGGAAGCAAAGCAATGGCAAAGAAAGTGGCAAGGGGTGGGGAGGAAGACAAGAGAAATGGCAAAAGGAGCATGCAAAACCATGGTGCTGAGGGTGAATGCCCCTCTCTCAACCATGTCTCAGTGACAGCAATTACATCATACCTCTGTTTTAATGTGTGCCCTCAACTCATCTGCCTTGTTCATCAGGCTCCTTGCATTATAATAAATACCATCCAATTTTGCCAAACTCCCTTGTGCCTTAACTGGCCTATAACTTCTATGCCTTTCTGTCTCACTGGACGTGTCTTCTAATTTTGGATGTGCATCTCCCTCTGCTGAACCTTCTCTCAAGATCTCATTCCCCTGCCAAGTTAGTTTAAACCCTCCTCAACAGCACTAGCAAACCTCACTGCAAGGATGCTGGTCCCAATTCAGTTCAGGTGCAACCCGTCCACCTTGTACAGGTCCCACCATCCCCAAAAACAGTTCCAAAGTCCCAAAAATCTAAAGCATCTCTTCCTCCTGCACCATCTCCGCAGCCACATATTCATCTGGACTAGCCTCCTATTCCTAAACTCATTAGCATGTGGCGCTGGAATTAATCCTCATTTGTCCTGTTTTTTAAACTATTTCCTAGCTCCCAGAATTCTGCTGGCAGGACCTCATTCCTTTTTCTACCTGTACCACTGCTACCAATATGTACCATATCATCTGTTGGCCCTCCCCTTTCAGAATGCCCTGCAGCACGATGGGTTTGCAGGTGCAGAAACGTCTATCTGTTCTCTTTACAACTGAATCTCTGACCATTATAGACCTGCCGTTCTTCCTCCGCCCCTCTTGTGCAGCAGACCCGCCCATGGTGCCATGAATTTGGCTGCCACTGCTTTCCCCTGCGGTCATCTTCCCCAACAGTATCCAAAACTGTACACCTGTTAGAAAGGGGGGTAGCCACAGGGAACCCTGTACTAGCTGCCTTCCGCTACTCTGCTTGGTGGTCACCCATGCCCTTTCTCCCTTTTCAAGCTTCACCTGCAGTGTGACCACCTCACTTAAAGAGCTGTCCACGACTTGTTCAGCATCACGGATGCTCCATGGTGAATCCACTCAGCTCCAGTTCTGAAATGCAGTTAGCCAGTTGCTGCAGTTGGACATACTTCCTACACATGGTCACCAGGAACAACTGAAGCTTCCCATGATTTGCCACATAGCACAGGAAAAGCAGACCATAGGTGTGCGCCCTCCCGCCATGACCCTTAAGCCCCTTATTTACTCCCTTTTTGACAAAAAATTCCACTTACATACAAATACTATTAACTTGCCTCCCTTACACTAACTTTACTTCCCTTATCTTACTTTGCTCAATTGTATCAATGTATTATAATGATCCTGACTTATTCGTGTTGTTTCTGAGTAAATCCGTTCTTCCAAAACAAACCTGCTGCTTCGTGACAGTGACTTGACTCTCTTGTCAATCAAAGGTTTATACAACTCGGCCTTGAATAAATTCAATAACCCAGCTCCACTACTTTCTGAGTAAGTGAATTCCACAGACTAACCATTCTTGGTGAGAAAAAGAAATTCTCATTTCTGCTTTAAAAAGGAGTGTGGGAGTTGGAGTCAGCTGTTAGCAGGTGAAAGGTGTGGGTCTGCCTGATCAGCATAATTAAGTACTGAGAGCTACTTCTGGGTACGATTTGTGGTTAGGAAGGATAAGGATGTTTACTGAACATTGTGTGCTAAAATGTCAAGGACTCTGTACATCTGCATGTATAGTGATAAATATGCAAACTAAGGATTGAAAAGATGCTGAATTGTATTGGTTGAAAGTGCACATCAAACTGTAATGCTATTGGTGTTTTAACAGGCATGTATTAGCTGCAAAATGCTATAATTGAAACTGTTTTACGGAACCTGGTCAGAGCATCAAAATGAGACCCACTGTGTTTGTCCTCCTTGTGCACAAGGAATAAAGGTGCAGTTTTTTTTGAGTACTCACCGTGCATAGTCTGGTTAATTCTCAACAGGAGGAGACCTCTTATTTTTAAAGTGTCCCCTCGTTCTAGTTTTCCCAATAGGAAACATCCTGGTATCCACCCTATCAAAGCCCCTCAGGATCTTAACATGTTTCAATAGGCAGGGTGGCACAGTGGGGCAGCATGGTGGCTAGCACTGCTGCCTCACAGCACCAAGGATCTGGGTTCGATTCCCGGCTTGGGTCACTGTCTGTGCACAGTTCGCATGTTCTCCCCTTGCCTGCGTGGGTTTCCTCCGGGTGCTCCAGTTTCCTCCCACAGTCTGAAAGATGTGCTGGTTAGGTGCATTGGCTATGCTAAATTCTCGCTCATTGTCCCCAGCAGGCGCCGGAGTGTGCAACTGGAGGGTTTTCACAGTAACCTCATTGCAGTGTTAATGTAAGCCTACTTGTGACACTAATAAATAAAACTTTAAACTTTAAGAGATCCCCTCTCATTCTTCTATACTCCAATGAATATAGGCCCAATCTTTCTTCACAAGACAAGGCCTTCAACCCACGAATGAATCAACTGAACCTTCTTTGAACTGTTTCTAACACATTTATATCCTTCCTTTTTTCAAGCAAGGAAACCAAAACAGCACACAGTATGCCACATCTGAACAAGGCCCTGTACAGCTGCAGTAATGGACACACAATGATGACATAAGAAATTGGTGAAATGCCGCATGCAGCGGCAGCCCAAGTGGGAGGCAAAACCTGGTTTCCTGTTCAACGGCAGCAGTTTCAGTGAAAGACAGAACATAGAAGTGAATTACAAGTGTGATTACTAAATGTGATAGAATTAACATGACTAGAAGTAGTAATTAAAGGGCACTAAAAAGAGACAAGACATTATGCACACATTAGCAGATCTCACGTGACATTGCTCATGTTGAGTTGGAGGGTATGGGTGTTTAAAATTAGATAACTCATGAAAATGGACCTGCGATTACCGGCATCCGTTAAGTGTGATGGCTTGCTGTTTTACAAGATTGCCGTGTGCAGCCAGTGCTATCCAGCAGAATATCAGTAGGGGAGCCTAATAACATGACTGACTAGAGCTACTTAAAGGCAGCCTGCACTTTTTAAAAGGAAGGCATGCTGTGGCTGCAAATAGTGGTGGGTGTCTCTTGAAAGGTGAATCTATGCTACGTTACATTTAGGAATGGCTGAACATATGAAAGAGCACCCAATTTTTCAGACACTGCACTGGAGATCTTGGTGGAAGACCCAGAAAAAGCAATCCCTTATTCAGAGTGGCAGAGGTCCTCCATAGATACACCCAGAGGCAGTGGACAGGAAGAGCAGTAGAGGTCAATGGCAGGAGTGTAACTCCCAAGATCAAGGATGCAACGCAGGAAGAAGCTTAATGAATTGACAAGGGTTGTCGAGGGGAGCAAGGTCATCTTCACACAATATATCCTATGAACTAGTTGATCTAGTGCTTAATTCACAATCCCATCACCCACCTGCCAATGCAACCTAAATCAAATCAGTGCTCAGCCCTTCAAATGCATATGCTTTACCTCAATGTCACACAATTATATTCCAGCCTACGATTCAACCATGACTATCACATCCAACATGCTGCAGGACACTTCTTTCTGGTGGGATGTGGTGATGTTTAACAGGAGCAGCAGGAAATAAATTCTGGAGGATAAGCTCACCAGCTACCCCTCCAATCTGTAGGAATTGTTCCAGATTCCATGGAATCTTAGAAGATGACCACCAATGTATCTAACTAGTTCTCGGGTCACTTCCTTAAGTAGATTATCAGACCTGGGGATTTAACGGCCTTCAATCCCACCAGTTTCCCTTTACATCATTTCTCTACTCATACTGATCTCCTTCAGTTCCTCCCTCTCGCTAAACCCTATGTTCCTCAACATTTCTGGTGTCTTATTTGTGTCCTCCTTTATGAAGACAGAACCAAGGTATATATTCAGTTGGTGAGCCATTTCTTTGTTCCCCATTATAAATTCCCCTATTTCTGGTTGTAAGGGCCTACATTCGTCTTCACCAATCTTTTTCTCCGCACATACCTATAGAAACTTCTACAGTCAGTTTTATGTTCCCCATAAGCTCTATTTTTCCCCTTTTTAAAAATCAGTTCCTTGGTCCTCCTTTGCTGAATTTTACACTGCTCCCAATCCTCAAGTCTGTTGTTTTTCTTGGTCATTTCTTAAATTTTATTTATTAGTGTCACAAGTAGGCTTATATTAACACTGCAGTGAAGTTACTGTGAAAATCCCCTAGTCTCCATACTCTGATGCCTGTTTGGGTACGCTGAGGGAGAATTGAGCAAGGCCAATGCACCTAACAGGCACGTCTTTCGAACGTCTACAGGTGATAAAGTCTACAGTCTAGAATTGCCTGCTCTCTAGTTGGTTCCTTAAAAGTATTGGTTCAGAAAACTATCCATATACACTCCAGGAATTTCTCCTCTATGGTATTGTGACTAATTTGATTTGCCCAATCTCTATGCAGATTAAAATCACCCATAATTACAGATCATAGATTCCCTATAGTGCAGAAGGAGGCTATTTGGCCCATTGAGCCCAAACCGACAACAATCTCACCCAGACCCCATCCCAGCAACCACACGCATTCACCCTAATAGTCACCCTGACAGTAAAGGGTAATCCAACATGGCCAATCAATCTAACCCGCACATCTTTGGACTGTGGGAGGAAATCGGGGAACCCGGAATAAACCCACGCAGACACAGGGAGAATGTGCAAACTCCACACAGACACAGTCCCTGGCGCTGAGAGACAGCAGTGGTAACGATTATGCCACTGTGTTTCTTTATCGCCTGTATCTCTAATTTCCTGTTAGCATTACCACCACTGAATATACCATCAACATCCTGGGGTGACCACTCCAGTGCCAACTTAACTTGGCCAGCCACAGATCAGAGGTTGGAATTCTGTCGCGAGTAACTCACTTGCTAACCAAAGCCTACGGTTTAAAAAGATGGCTTACTACTACTACCTGCTCACCATCTTGTATCTCTGTCTTCTCAATAGGTGCAACAGTAAACATGCCAGAAATAATAGGGAATCAAGAATCAAATGGCTTTGAAAAACTTAAAGTAATTAATATTGACAAAGGAAATGCACTAGAGAAATTAATGCCTGATTTTGGGCCGAGCCAAAGTGGCTTTATGAAAGGGAAATCTCTGTTTGAAATTCTATGGAGGAGTGTTTTGAGGATATAACGAGCAGTGTAGATAAAACGGAATCAATGTACGTGATGTATTTGATTTTTCAAATTACATTCAATAAAGTAAGAAGTCTCACAACACCAGGTTAAAGTCCACCATATTTATTTGGTATCACAAGCTTTCGGAGCGCTGCTCCTTCATCAGGTGAGTGGTTACCTTCAATAAGGTGCCACATGAATGATTGTTACAAGGGGTAAAGGCTTATGAAGTAGTGGAAAATATGGGAACAGCATAGTTAGAAGACAGAAATCAGAGTATATGAATAAATGGGTACTGAGAAGTGCCAGGAGTCAGCTATTTACAATCTGTATTTAATGACTTAGATGAAGGGACTTAGTGTATTGTATCTAAGTTTGTTGATAATATAAAGCTAATGGGAAAATAAGCTGATAGAAGAAAAATTAAACCTACAAAGGGATAATGATGGACTAAGTGAGTGGGTTAGAAGATGTAGGGAGTCTAATGTGGAGAATGGAGAGATTATTCATTTAGGTTGGGAGAACCGAAAAACAGGTTGTTTTCAAAATGTGAGAAACTTTTGGAACATTAGTGTTCAGGGGGATTTGGGTGTCCTTGTACACAAAATACAGCAAGTTGAAATGAGGGTACAGCAAGTAATTAGGAGAGCAAATTGTATTTTGGCCCTTAAGGCAAAGGAGTTGGAAATCAAGAGTAAGGAATGCAGCAGGCTGTTTGGTTTGATTTTGAGAGAATTACATAATGATTGAATTTATAAATCTGTATTAGAAGTTGCATTTTCTAATCGTTTTGTTTCTGGAAAGAAAAGATGGTAAATGATAGATGAAATGTCAATAATGTGGGGCTGTTGATGAACAGTTGAAGTTGCTCATATTTCCAGTGAATATTTTGATTCAATCGATCCTAGGCAAAAAGGGGCTACATTGCATCCATCGTTCCTCTTCATAATGCTCTTACTCCTCCACTTTTTTTCTGAAATGTCATAGTAAAGACTGTGCCTCTTAATGGTGAGGTTATGCAATATGCAAAATACAACAAATCTGAGTACTGCAGTGCTCTTCCAGCATGGTCCAGGCTGCAGAATCATTGCATGAGGATGGTGTGCTCTATAATATTGCTTGTGGTTGCACATGAAAAGGGTACAATCACTTTCAGCTCAGTAAAGTGACTGTGTTCATATGAGCCACACTCGAGACAATGTGAGTGCAGTCAATGTCACCTTCTACTGTAGGGAAGCCTGCAATTCAGAAAACCATTGTACTCCCTCTGCCAACTTGTCCCTGGCAAAGTGGAATAAAATGAAATTGTTTCTGTATCTAGAGGGCCTTAATGACGTCCTTTATGCAGCAGAGTACAGCAATCCGTGAGATGTTGCTCTTGGTTCCCCAAAAGAAACCAATGAGTGCCACAGGAAGTTCAGTCCTTTCCCTGTATCAAGATTGCAGTTGTCGCTGCAGCAGTTGGCCAATTTCAGTCATAACCTTGTTCCTTGCTGTCGATCAGGGTAAGATAATTACTCAGTGGACATGGCCTCCTGCGGAAGGAGACTATTCACACTAAGCTGTTCAAATTTTAGCAAAATATTGTAAAGCTCCAACAGCATGTGCAATTGCACCATCAGCCAGAAAAATAATCTAGCCTCCAACCTGCAAATCGACCATGATCTTTTTAAGTAGAGCCAATGGAGAGAGGACGAAGCTTGAATGATTCAAAATTAAGTATACTGTTCTTGCTGGACGTACAGTCTCCAGCTCCTCAATGTGTCAAAAATTTAAATTTCTCATTCTGGTAATTAAATCCCTTCAGGGCCTTCTGTTTGCAACCTTCCTCACCCCATGTCATCTTCAACCGCACCAGTCTTTAGACTCTGGCTTTTTGTGCATCTTCCCCTCGCTTTAACTATCTAGACAGTACTTTAAGATTCCGTGCCTCTCCTCAACTAAGGCTCTTCTGAAAACCTATCTTTTGGTTACCCCTCCTGGTACCTTAATTCTCTTCCCTGCAATCATTCACAATTATGCCAAAGCAGCCACCTGAATTGGCTTGACCTTTCTTCCTATTCTCAACTGAAAACAAAAATTATCCTGCCCCCAGCTTCCAACACACCTTCAAACCCCAGACAACTGAAGAAAACTAAACCAGTACTGAGAATCAACTGGGCCTTCCTTGTTAAGAAATGATTGGGTACCTCTCACCTCCACCTAATTCTCCACCTCATTCTCACCTACTATTCATGTTCCCGTCTTCACTTCGAAATACTGGCCTATAGTGAGCACAACGCCCAATGAGAAATAAATGTTCCTTCAAGTCACTGAAAAAGAGATCTGTGCCTCTTGCAGCCACTCCCCCAGAAAAACCCACCACCCTCCTCTTCCGGAAATGTAATTGAGCCCTCACTTTGTGTGACTCCTCCTCCTACTGTGGGAAATTATCAACCATAATTGCCTGTTGATTATAGTAGCCTCCCCTCCACCCTCGTCAGTGCAGGAATCTCCTGTGGCCATTTCCCTGCAAAATGGCCTCTCAGGGAAAATCAACAGCAGCCAAATTCGTTGGTTGGCTCTGCTGAAGAGGAGAGGAATAGAACTGTGTGAATGTAACAGTTACAGGGGATTCAATTGTGTGTGGGGGAGAGGGAAGGTTGCTAAGCATTTCTGTGGCCTCCCTGGTGCGAGGGTCAAAGATGGCTTGGAGCAGGAGGGTGAACAGCCAGTGGTCGTGGTACACATTGTACAAATGACATAAGGGCAAAAAAGGGATAAGGTCCTAAAAGCAGACATAGGGAGCTAGGAAATAAGTTGAAAAGTAGGATCTCAAAGATAGTGATTTATACCAGTGCCACGTGCTAGTCAGAGCAGAAAAAAAGCAGGATATATCAGATGATTACGGGTTGAAGAGGTTGTAAGGGGGAGGATTTCAAATTCCTGGGGCATTGGGACTGACTCTGGGGGAGGTGAGACCAGTACAAACTGGACAGATTGCACGTGGGGCAGGACTGGGGCTGATGTCCAAGGGGGAGTATTTGCTAATATGGTTGGGAGAGGGTTTAAACTAAAATGGTAGGGGTGTGGGAACCTATGCAAGGAGTCAGAAGAGAGAGAAACAGAAAGGGGAATAAGAAAAACAGAAAATTAGAGGCACCTGCAATAAAGGAACATCTTTAATTATGGGTAACTTTAATCTGCATATAGATTGGGCAAATCAAATTAATCACAATACGGTAGAATTCAATTCCAAGTGTGTGTAAGGGTTGGTTTTCTGGACCAATGCATGAGGTACCAACTAGAGAACAGGCCATCTTATTATGAGAAAGGAATAATTGGCAATCTAGTTGTGTGAGACCCGTTGGGAATGAGCAATCAAAATATGATGGAATTCTTCATCAAGATGAAGAGTGACATAGTTGGTTCTGAAACTAGAGTCCTGAATCTAAATAAAGGAAACTACAATGGTATGAGGACCAAAGTTGGCTATGATGGATGGGGGAACATTACTTAAAGGAATGACAGTGGATAGGCAATGGCAAGCATTCAAAGAGCACATGGGTGAATTGCAACAATTGTTCATTCTTGTCTGGAGCAAAAATAAAACAGGAACGTTGGCCAAGCCCTGGCTTACGATGGAAATTAGAGATAGTATGAGATCCAAGGAATGGCATACAAATTGGCCAGAAAAACCAGCAGACCTGAGAATTGGAAGCAGTTTAGAATTCAGCAAAGGAGGACAAAGTGAAGGGGAAGGGACCAAGAGTACGTTTGCCGGGGGCAAAAAACAACTGTAAAAGCTTCTATAGGTATGTGAAGTGAAAAAAATTGGTGAAGAAAGATGTAGGTCCCTACAGTCAGAAACAGGGGAATTTATAATGGGGAAGAAAAAAATGGCTGATGAACTAAAAATATACTTTGGTTTTGTCTTCATAAACGAGGATACAAATAACATACAAGAAATGTTGGGGAACACAGAGTTTAGAGAGAGGGAGGGACTGAAATAAATCAGTATTAGTAGGTAAATGATGTCGGGGAAGTTAAGGCCGATAAATCCCCAGAATCTAATAATCCACATCCCAGAGAATCACCATGGCCATTCTAGCTAATAGTGCAATGAATACAAAAAGAAATAGGAATTTCTAACATGGCTTAATGCAAATCATTAGTTGTTCTGGTCTAACCTTACACCATAGATCTATGTTACATGACTAGCTACATCTCAAAGCAATGAATAAATAGAATTCCTCATTATCTGATAACATGACTGACTGATAATCAGGGTAGTCTGGACAATTAAGTTAAACATTTAACAATTAGATTCATACTAAGTGAATAATTCTATCACTGAAGCTTCAGGTTACCTGTAATTCAGACACTGAAGAACAAGACATCTAGATACTAGATGCGGAGGAGTATGTTTACTCAAGGGGCTCAGATGACCATTTTATGTTCATTATCTGAACCCCAAGATTGAATTACAGGATGTAATGCTTTGTAACCCACTTTGCTCCATAAAGATAAAAACCAGCATTCTTAAACTTAAAACTAAAGTCATAATAAAAAGGCAACAGCAGTGGGGAACTATATGTAACAGAGACAGAAGACGACATGCCTCACGCAACTTCCATTTTACAACACACAGTCATCAGAATAGCTCACGAACAGCTGTTGTATTGAGGTATGTAACGAATATTTTAAAATTTAAGTTAATCCAGGGAGTTTAGTCACACAGATTTGATCACTGATCTGTACTGCAATACTTGGGCTCAGCCAGATGGGCCTCTACAATTGGAGTCAGCACACTATTGGGATTTGATATGGTTCCTCCATTTTTCAAAATGATTCAGTTCTCAGCACTTATGCACAGACAGGAAATGAGGAAGTCACTGGGCTTAAATAAAGACAGAAAATGTTGAAAATACTCAGCAGGCCTGGCAGAGAGAAACACAATTAATGTTTCAGGTCATGAATGACCTTTCACCAGATCATGCTGATGAAGCAAAACTTGCTTGATAGATCAACTTCTTTTTGTCTGTCAAAATTGGTCATTTAAATACATGTTATTGTGATGATTATAAAGCAATGGTATATGAAAGTAGGGAGGTTATACTTCATTTAAACAGAGCATCTGGGACTATATCTGGAGTATTCTGTACAGCATTGGTAACCTTAAGGAAGGATGCAACTGCATTGGAAACAGTTTAGAGTAGGTTTACCAGGCTAATACCTAGAACGGACGGGTTGTCTTAGGAGGAAAGGTTGGACAGGCTTGGTTTGTATCTGCTGGAATTTAGAAGAATAAGAGGTGACTCAATTGAAATCTTTAAAATACTGAGGGGTTGGTGTGGAGGAAATGTTTCCTCTTGTGGGACAAGCTAGAACAAAGGGTCATTGTTTAAAAATAAGGGGTTGCCCATTTAAAATGGAGATGAGGTGAAATTTTCTCTGAGGGCCTTGAATCTTTAAAGATTAAAGATGAGATCGCAGAGTGCATGATACAGTAGAACTGAGTCAGCACGGCTTTGTCAAGGGAAGGTCATGCCTGACAAATCTGTTAGAGTTCTTTGAGGAGGTAACAGGAAGTTAGATAAACGAGAACCAGTGGAGGTGATTTATTTCGATTTCCAGAAGGCCTTTGACAAGGTGCCGCATAGGAGACTGTTAAATAAGTGACTAGTGGTGTGCCTCAGGGGTCAGTGCTGGGACCACAACTTTTCACAATATACATTAACGATTTGGAGGAAGGAACTGAAGGCACTGTTGCTAAGTTTGCAGATGATACAAAGATATGTAGAGGGACAGGTAGTATTGAGAAAGCAGTGGGGGCTGCAGAAGAACTTGGACAGGTTAGGAGAGTGGGCAAAGAAGTGGCAGATAGAATACAATATGGAAAAGTGTGAGGTTATGCACTTTGGAAGGAGGAATGGAGGCATAGACTATTTTCTAAATGGAAAAATGCTTAGGAAATCAGAAACACAAAGGGATTTGGGACTCATTGTTCAAGATTCCTTTAAGGTTAACGTGCAGGTTCAGTCGGCAGTTAGGAAGGCAAATGCAATGTTAGCATTCATGTCGGGAGGGCTAGAATACAAGAGCAGGGATGTACTTCTGAGGCTGTATAAACCTGTGGTCAGACCCTATTTGGAGTATTGTGAGCAGTTTTGGGTCCCATATCTAAGGAAGGATGTGCTGGCCTTGGAAAGGGTCCACAGGAGGTTCACAAGAATGATCCCTGGAATTAAGAGCTTGTCGTAACAGGAACGGTTGAGGACTCTGGGTCTGTACTCGTTGGAGTTTAGAAGGATGAGGGGGGATCTTATTGAAACTTACAGGATACTGCCAGGCCTGGATACAGTGGACGTGGAGAGGATGTTTCCATTAGTAGGAAAAACTAGAACCAGAGGGCACAACCTCAGGCTAAAGGGACAATCCTTTAAAACAGAGATGAGGAGGAATTTCTTCAACCAGAGAGAGGTGAATCTGTGGAATTCTTTCCCGCAGAAGGCTGTGGAGGCCAGGTCATTGAGTGTCTTTAAGACAGAGATAGATAAGTTCTTGATTAATAAGGGGTTATGGGGAAAAGGCAGGAGAATGGGGATGAGAGAATATCAGCCATGATTGAATGGGCCAAGTGGCCTAATTCTGCTCCTATGTCTTATGGTCTTAGACAAATTCTTCCTGAAAAGGCAATGGAAGCAGAATTTTTGAATATTTTTAAGGCAGAGGTGGATAGATTCTTGGTAAGCAAGCGGGTGAAAGGGTATAGGCAGAGTGCAGATTTAAGGTTACTATCAGTTCAGCCATATTCTTTATTAAATGGCAGGGAAGGCTCGAGGGGGCAAAAGACCTACTCCTGCTCCTTGTTCATATGCACTTTCTTGGGCAGTTTTGTGGTGATAATTTAGTGATGACTATTGGTAATTGTATTCTATCTATTCACTTCAAATTATTTTCTGCACTTCTGTAGTACAGTCAAAATAGTTGTCACACTGCCAACTTGTCATATTTGCTATTTTCAAAGTGAGCAGGAGCAAGGAGAGGATATCTACCAGAATCCAAACTAATTTCCCAGTCAACTGACTGTGTAGGTGCAAAGAATGACTGTTTCATCGATCTGAACTGAAAGGGTCAGATGGATAAATAAGAAAAATGTCAAGAAAAACGCTAATTAAATGTGCGCAAGTAACACCAGGATCTGAGCCTTCCATTTCTCAGAATAGGAGAAGCTTTTAATGATTGGGTATTATTCTGCCATAAAATAGATTCCCTGTAGAAGATGTGCTGACAAATCATGTTCCATGAGCAGTCATAAAATTTTGTTATGCAGCCACAAAATTCCCAAAACACATGAACATGGCTTTTTAAAAAAAACTCATATCAGCAGTGATGAAATCAAAGAAGCATGTAGCAAAGGCAGACCTATATAATGGGACATTTTAATTTTCACAGACTGGGAGATGCAAGCCAGCTCTAGCTGTGAAGACAATGAGTATATCCAAGATCTGGATTTTACAGTCAATGAGAAAGGGACAGCACTTGCTGCTGACTTTAGAAACGCTGCCCACAATGATCTATTGGGTTTCAGAGTACAGATTTCCTCTGTTCCGAGGTGACTTTGAATTTGGTGCCATCTATGGAGATAGCAGATCGACTGAATAACCAATCAAATTGAAGAATTCTCAGACAGCAAAGCAGGAAGTAAAAAGTAGGGGTTATATTCACACTTTAATCATGGTGCAGAAAGTGAAACAGAAGGGACAAATATATGGGATTATGGTAGAGGTTAAGTTATTAAACAAGCTGTTTTTTAAAAAAATATTTAAAAGATCGTGCATTTTTCAAGTGTTCTGAGCAGCACGCTGGTTAGCACTGCTATGTCTCAGCGCCTGGAACATGGGTTTGGTTCTGGCCTTGGAGTTTGCACGTTCTCCCAGTGTCTGCGTGGGTTTCCTCCAGATGCTTCAGTTTTCTCCCATAGTCCAAAGATGTACAAGTTAGGTGGAATGGCCATGGTAAATGTGCGGGTTTGCGGACAAAGGGGGGGGGGGGGTGGTGACTGAGCTCTTTTGAAGAGTCGGTGCTGACCCAAATGCTCTTCTTCCATTGGAGATTTTCAGGGAGGTTTCTCAGCAGCAATTATGACATCAAATGCAATAAAAAGTGTGAATAACAGTAACATTTTCACTAGTTTTTATAGCAAGCATTGTGTATAAACATTTAAAGTTCATGTCACTAATTCTATGTTGACGGAATCGGAAAAGACCTCAACAGTGCACCACCTGGAGAAGCAGAGTATCAGCAACTTCTAGATTTCCACATTTAACTGTGCGTGTGGGTGTCAGAAACTGCTGCCATTTCACACATTAATGACGGTGGGTCCCAAAAGTTTCACTGTCATTACAACTGCAAATTCCAGACCATTGCTTTAAAACTGACACGGAAATGGACAAACCAGACTTGGTAATGCATAACAATCCAGAATGAATGAATTAACCTGCTAAGTATGGACCATCTAGCAACAGTGAATATTATATGATAGAATGCGGGCGGTCATATTAAAATAATTTAAGTCCAGGATGAGTGTGAAAACAGGAGAGTTTCAGATCCATTTTTTGGGCAAGTCCAAATCTGCTATCTTATGCAGTTGGAGCAAAAAACCCCTCAAAAAACATTTCTCGCCTATAGGTGGTAGGCGTAAATCACCCTAACACTCAGAGCAGCAGAGGGTGACATTGCACATGCACAGGTCCCTCTGCTCAGAGCAGACAGACCTTTCACTCAGCCTCTGCCTCTCTCAGCTAGCCTCCATGGTTTAAAGCAGGCCTCTCCCCAGCGACTGCTGGGGCCTGCGGCCTATTGCGACACCCCCCCGCCCACCGGACCAATCAAAACACCCGCAAAATTAAGGTTTTAATGCATGTTACATTTCACAATACATTAAAAAGACTGTCATCATTTCATACCCAATCAGTCTGAACCAAAGTCCTGGATTGGACTTAATATCATTGCTCACAGCAATATCACTGCTAACTAAGTCCGATGTTCTGAGTATAGGCAATGTACTCAATTTCCCAGATTGCATCTGTAATTCTTAAAGCAGGTAAATGATAGATTCACTGACTAACAACTAGTTGAAGTAGTTGACATTTATATTGAATGCAGAGGTGTACATCCATGTGTCAGAGAAACTGAAAAAGGGAAAATAAATACTGTATTAATATATCTATTGTTGATTTCATTGAGAGTTAAATTATTCCCAAATTGAAAACTTTACTTTTTTAAAAAATAATAGTTCAATTTTAAGATAGACATAGGGCATAAGGATTTTTCTGAGGCAAGAGGATACGAGTGTGTGCAAACACAAGGGCAGAGAAATCCCCTGAATCTGACAGAGTCGAGGTCCTGAAGTCATCTCACCATCTCCAGGGTTTCTGAAGGAACACAGAAAACTCTAGGATTAAGAACGGTTTCAAAACTTATTTCTGGATTTTTCAGTCAGGAGACCCTGTCCAATCAGCAACTTGCTAGGATTGCTGAGGCAAATGCACAGCAGGAAGAGCTTCTCCAGTTGAATTCAATCTGGGGAGACTTGATTACAATTACAATGAAGAGCTCCAGCCATGACCATTGAGAGACCGCTGTTCAAAGCACTCTGTCTCTCAGCAAATGTTATCATTGCTTGACAGGTGATTACCAACTTTTTGGAAGGCACTTCATCCTGTCTAGCACTTCACTCACCTTCAATTGCACTTCCCTGCTCTCGCCCTTCACCACAGCATGGGAAAAGCTTAGAGTAGCTCTACCATCCAGCTTTGAAGAAGGTAGCAAGTATTGGTGCAGATATTGCACCTGCTGCTGCTGGAGCTGTTAGCAATGTGTGGCCTACCCTCAAATCCTTCAGCACAGGCAGGGGGCAGCTGGAAGGGGGGGGGAGATCTGCAACATGGTCTATAAGCAGAAGGACAGCTTTAAACAAGATATCAGAGCACCAGTGTTTCAGATTATCATGGCATATCACTAATGATACGTGCAGCTACCTGGAAAAAGACATCTACAGTGCAGCAGGTAGGCTTGCATTGCCCCCAGCTAATGAGGTATCTATCACTGTGGGGCCAGAAACCACCTTCCTCACTTCCCTTGTGAGAGCAGAGAAAGCAGAGCAGTGTATGTTTGTAATGCTTGTGTGGGGAAGAGGGCAGGAAAGTTGAGACATTAGTGTGAGGGGACATTAAAATGAGGGCATGAGAGTGTGTAGGCTGCTCAGGAGGGGATCTGAGGTTACTAGAGAGAGAGAAAGAGTTGAATTGCAGAATGCCTTATCTTGAAGGATAGCTGTGTAGGAAGATGTCAGGAAGTGTAATGTCCTAACTATGTTAGGGGTTGTGGGTATTAAAAAGGATGCATTTTGCATACATGGATTCAAAGTAACAACAGATTTATTCCCTGTACAGAGTACAAACCGAAAGTAAAACAGCAGCCTCTGCAAACACACTAATAACATCACTATCAAATCATGTGATCAGCTCTTTTAAATATGTAACAACCCTCCCCCTTCTGTGGTCATGACAACAAATTACTAGCATGTTATACATTGGATCAATAATAGTCCATCACAGTGCTGTGCGCCATTAATAGTCAAGAAGAAAGTTGATCAAGAGGACATCTACTCCTTTTTGTTTGTATATGACATTCTGGAATTTGGCTGTCCTTAACACTCGAAGATGATTTGGAACTTCAGTAGACATTTCTTCTCTTGGAACTAATTCGGTATCATTCTCACGTGGTATAGTAGCTAAGATCAGGCAAGTCAAATTCAACTAAGTCTTCTGTAGTAGTATTCATAACACTAGGGACTAAACAAATTGGTACTTCTGAAGATGATTCTGAGAATCACTTCAAGATAGAGACAATTGGTTAGCATGGCGTCACCAAACTAATTCATCTTCAGTTTGAACCACACAAGAAATTGGACCCGTTTTTGCTAAAACTGTCCAGTACCCATTTCTCACTTGTTGCAACATTATGCACCACTTTTATCTCCTTGCTGAAATGAACGCCGTTTTGCCTTCACTTCTCGTCTAGCAGTTTGAGATTGTTGTTGACGCTCTATTATCTCTCAAGTTTCTGGAAACAAATTAAACGTGGTTTTCAACTTTCTCTTTAAGAGTAGTAATGCAGATGAACTAAGACGCCAAAAAGCTATTCACATGAACCTTGCCCTCTTGTAGCTTTTAAAGAACGTTTCAAGGATTGTACAAATCTTTCAGCTAATCCATTGGTTGATGGATAATGGGGTGTGAATTTTATGTGCTGAATACCATTTGCTTTACGATAATCCTCAAACTCTTGTGAAGTATACCGTGAACCATTATCTCTAACAATCTGTTCTGGTTTACCAAATCTTGCAAAAATTACATCAACTTTTTCAATGGTTTGTTCAGATGTCGAAGATCTCATGATAACTTTTTGCCACTGAATTTGCATCACTTATGACTAAGAACATGTAATCCTCAAATGGACCAGCAACATCTACGTGCAATCATTGCCATGGCATTTTAGGCCACTCCCAAGGGTGTAAAAGGAGACAACGGTGGATTTATTATTCCTGCACAAGATTGACACTGTCCCATTTCTTCTTCAATCTGATCATCCAGACCCGGCGACCAAAAATAACTATGTGCTAATTCCTTCATCCGGACTATACCAGGACTTTCTTTCTACAGGGGTTGCTCAAGAACTCTTCTATGCAGACTATGAATGATCACTTGGATTTCCCACAATCGACACCCACCTTGGACAGTCAACTCAAGCTTTCTTGACATATATGGTTTCAAATCAGGATGTGGACGCTGCATTCCAGCTAGTGTTCCTTTCTATACCATATCCATCACCTTCTCCATCACGGATCATTTCTGGTATGTCTCTGAACTTGAGAAGCCGTCACAAGCAAATGATCTACTAGCAAAAAATAAAGAATATTAGCAAAACTAGTTGGTTGCATCTGCTCATTAGGTAAAGGTAAGCGAGATAATGCATCACCATTCAGCACTGGATTTATGGCTGTTTTAAAATCACCACAAATACGAAATGAACCTGTTTTCAAGAAGGTACGATGGGGGTAGCTCAGTCACTCATTGTAATCGCTAAGACACACCAGTGTTAACAATTTGTACTAATTTTTCTTCAACATTGGGATGAATTGCATATGACACTGCTCTTTCTTTGAGATTTTTTCAATTGACTATCAGGCTTTATCTTGGGATTCATTTGAACTTTCTTCATTAAGCCAAGTGTCTCTTCGAATATACTCTTGTATTTATCCAGAAGGTGCGGTTGGTCTGTCTTGACATCAACCAGTCAATCGACAGTATTCCAGTTAAACTTTGACTTCTCCAAACATGATCTCCCAAATAGAGCTGGAAAATTACCATGGATCACATGAAGATGCAACTTCACTATGTTCACTCAACTCTATGTTGACTGTGATGTAACCTTTTAATGGCATTCTCTCTTCCGTGTATGTCCTTAAAATCACATCAGTTGGTTTTAAAGAAGGATGCTTCAGCTTTATTGATGTATAGGGCAGAATTTTCCCGTCCTGCCTGCCATGGAAATCGTAGCAGGCGGGATACGAATCATGCAAAGGTCCGTTGACCTCAGGTGGGATATTTTGGCTCTGAGATGAGTGCGGCCAGAAAATTCCACCTGTAGTCTCAGAAGTAAAGATATAGCAGCACCAATGTCAACCTCCATCCTAGTAGGTTATGGACTTAACTTCGGAATCACCCAGAATCTGAGAGATTCACCTCGCATGGACAAGACGTTCAGTTGGAGCACTTCATCATATCTCTGGGCATTCGCTTCTTCACACTTCTTTTCTACCTTGCTATAAATTCTTTTTGGAGAATGCAACTTGCTCTTCATGAAAGTACCCAGATTTTTCTTCTGAATATTCTTTTCAAGGGAAGCTGGCCTACCCCAACAAGCATTTGCAATGTGACCCATTCTGCCATAATTCTTGCACTGACTATCCTTACTCCAGCATTCATTCGCTGAATTGCCCAAATTGGCACATCTGTGACATGTCTGTGGCTGTTTTGACTTTTCCAACTACTGGATCTTTATTTCTGGACCAAATTGTGAAGCCTCTTTAGCAGTCAGTTCCATTGACACTGCGATTTCTACTGCCGCCTTTAAAGTCAAAGCATGTTCAGTAAGCAATCTTCTTTGGATAGCCTCATTTTGGCAACCACAAACTAAACGGTCTCGAAGAATATCTTCTAACAACTCACCAAATTCAGTGTTGTGCCAGCCTTGTTAAAGTTGCCACAAGCGGAGCAATGCTTTCGTCTTCCACTCAGTGGAACCTGAACTGTTACATGATGATCAGTGATTTTGGACAATAATGCTTTTTAATGATCTTTGTCAAGTCATTGTAAGCTTTGCTGGATGAACCAGGCACCGGAGCAAATTAAAGGTTTTATATCCTATTGTACTGAGAAAAGCTGGTAAGAGCAGCTTGTTCATCATTTTATTTGCTTGTACAAAGTACTGAAAATACTCTGCATCGGAATTCTAACATACAACTGCCCAAAGAGGCAAGTCAGATGATTGGTCGGAAAATAAAAATCGAAAGTGGTACTAAGCAAACCGGTGGAGCTGAGGGTGACAAGTGTCTGGGTCCCAATGGACTTCATCCAAGGGTTTCAAGAGGTGTCAAATGAGGTAGCAGGTACATTGGTGTTAATGTTCCAAAATTTGCTAGGTTCTGGAAAGGTTCCATCAGACTTAAAAGTAAAAAACATAACTTCTCTATTCACAAAGTGAGGGAGGCAGAAAACAGGAAACTATGCCAGCTAACTTGACATATGCTGTAGGGAAGGTGTTAGAATTGGTCATTAACGAGGTTATAACTGGGTACTTGGAAAACCTCAAGGTAAGCAGGAAGAGTCAGCATTATTTTGCAAAAGGGAAATCATTTTAACTGATTGATTGGACTTGTTTGAAGGAGTAATATGCACAGTGGATAAAGGGGTACATACAGTACTTGGATTTCCAAAAGGCATTTGACAAGCTGCTATAAGGGTTATTATGGAAAATAAAAGCGGATGGTGTGGAGGGTAGCAGTATGCGCAAAATTTTTTTTCTGACTGGCAGAAAGTGAGCACAGGTTGGACAGACTGGCCTTGTTTTCACTGGAGCTTAGAAGAATGAGGGATGACTTGATTTAAATATACAAGCTCCTGAATGGTCTCAAGAAGGTGGATGTGGAAAGGATGCTACCTCTTGTGCGTGAGCCAGAACTAGGGGTACTGTTTTAAAATTAGGCGTCGCCCTACTGAGTCAGAGATGAGAAAAAAAAATTTCTCCACGCATTAGGTGTTGCCCTACTGAGTCAGAGATGCGAAGAAATTTTTTCTCCATGCATTTTGCAACTCAAACTCTGCCTGAAAGGGGAGTGGAGGCAGGGTCATTGAAGATTTTTAAAGTTGCAAATAGATACATTCTTGTTTGGCGAGGGAATCAGAGGTTATTGGGGGTAGATGGGAAAATTGAATTCGAAACACAAACAGATCAGCCACAATCCTATTGAATGGTGGAGTAGGCGCAAGGGGCCGAATTCCGTGAGTTGTGGCCTCTCAGCATCCCCAACCTCAGAATTGCAGAATCTCCCCAACCATTCCCTTTTCGACTCACCCTCTCATTGAACCTCCCACTCCCTGATTCACCCATGCACCGCTTCCTTCTCCTGGAGCTGTGTTTCCAATGTCCTGGAAGTGCAAGTACTGATAGTGCAGAAGTGCCAAGTTGGGGCTGCTACAATTCATGTTTTTTTTAAAAAATGCTTCCACTCACCACTTCCCTCTCTTGAACCTTGGCTACAAGCAAGAGCAGCAACGCAGGAGCAACTTTGTCAGTCATTTTGAAAAATATGGTCGAGGAGCCACTCCAAAATTGTGTCAATCAGGTCATGCAGGAAACAGCATTGAAACAAATCTCACGACGCTCAATGAGATTGCAGGCTCCATTAACTTACTGACATTAAAGCAAAACAATGTTAAATGAAAACTTGCTGCAATTCCCATCTTTGAGTAATGGCAGATGATTTGCTAGCATATTTACAATAGATGGTAAATTCTCTCAGATCCTCTTGTGGAAAATTAAGTGCTTTGTTACAAATACATATAGTTGTTCTTTTCTTCTTGCAATCTGACGAAGTACGGGTCCCTATGCCCGACTAGTTATTTAACAGTTGACAGTCATATTGGACTTGGAACATTAATGCTGTTTCTCTCTCCACAGTTGATGCCAGACCTGCTAGATTTTTCCAGCACTTTATTTTTATTTCAGATTGACACTGATTTGAACAACCAAGCTAATAGTCAATAAATATTCATAGAATGATACAGCACAGAAGGCCATTTGGTCCGATGTGTCTTTGTGGTTCTGTGAGAAAGCTATCCAACTAGGGGTGGCATGGTGGCACAGCGATTAGCACTGCTGCCTCACAGCTCCAGGGATCAGAGTTCGATTCCTGGCTTGGGTCACTGTCTGTGCGGAGTTTGCACTTTCTCCCCGTGTCTGTGTGGGTTTCCTCCGGGTGCTCCAGTTTCCTCCAAAGAAGTGCTGGTTAGGTGCATTGGCCATGCCAAATTCTCCCTCAGTGTGTCCGAACAGGCGCATAAGTGTGGCGACTAGGGGAATTTCACAGTTACTTCATTGCAGTGTTAATGTAAGCCTACTTGTGACTAATAAACCAACTTTAGTCCCACTTCTCTGCATTTTTCAGACTCTGCGTCAAAAGGCAGTGGAGGCGGGGTCATTGAATATTTTTTAAAGGTGCCAATAGATACATTCATGTTAGGCAAGGGAATCAAAGGTTTTTGGGTGTAGATGGGAAAGTGGAATTCGAAACACAAACAGACTCTGCAAATGTGTGAGGCATCAACTTTGAAAAGAGGATGGCAGTTTTATAGATATATCTGAACAAATCATGCAGCGTACCCAGTTTAATTTAGCTTAATCTCCAAGCATACACAGTAAGCTGCTTAACTACCCTTGCAACAATTAAATCAATTTTGGTTAATACATGGAATCTGGACTTCTAACCCCTTATCTCTTTGCAGGGTAGAGAACTGGGATCAGGTGAGGGAATTGAGGGAAGTAACTGCAGAGGGGTGGGGAAGATGAAGGGAAGAGCAAAGCAAGAGGTGGTTGAGGGGAAAGAAAGAGGAAGGCAGAGGAGGTGTTAGACAAAAAAATAAGTGTTATAAAAGGAAAGGGGGATGAAAAGCTACCAACAAGGCTGCGAGCCAATTAAACATTTGGGGAAGTACTGAATCAGATTGTTTTATATTTATAGTCTATATTAATGTTACACTAATGATCCATGAGTGTGAGCTTAAACAAAATATTTTCATCAAAGCGTTGAGATTTAGCCTGAACAAATCATCATTCCATGGTCTCAATTCAAATTAAATATTCAACTGCCATCCAAATATCATAGACTGCTTTTAAACTGAGAACGTTTCTTGCCAAAGTAGAATCAGAACAAAATTAACCATCTGTACAAAGGATCATTTCTATTTATCATCAGAGCTACTTTTCATTCAAAATAGGTCAAACTAGCAGAGACCCTCAAAACATTTGCAGTGAGATTACTATTGTTATTACAACACTTTTCTTTAAATCCCCATCCTGTGCCATTCCATTCTCCCCATGTCACCCATCTCATGCCAAAACTTGTCAGAATTCCTGTCATCCTTTTCATATCATCCTGAGCCCACCCCTTCTTCCTGTACGATCATATACCCATTCACTATTCCATCCATCAAATGCACCCCCCCCCCCCACCACTTCCCATGACCTTCATTAAAGATTTCCCACCGAGATTAACTTGGGTACTACATTTCAAAGACCAGCAGCTGTACATTGAAAATTATTGCTGATAGTGGAGGACTGATATAGCTGGTGCTGGCTCTGTCTCTGAAATATTCTCAGTATAGATGCTGCCAAGAATAAAGTCAGTGATGCTGGATTAACCTCAGTGCTGGTACCACTGAGTGCAGCTATGACTTCAGAGGTTTTTAATATAACAATGTTTCTGAATTGTTGATAATTAGTATAGTAATCAGATTCACCATTTCATGGCTAATCCACCTAACCCACACATCCTTGGACACTAAGGGACAATTTAGCATGGCCAATTCACCTAATCTGCACATCTTTAGATACTTCTCCTTTTCACTAGATATCACTGAAAACTTCATTCTGTTTTTGTTAACATGTTATTAAAATAACACACATAATTACAACATTCCAAATAGCACCAAACCCCAAATGTAGAAATATTCGATTTTTAAAAACATGTTAATCTGATGAATGTTTGTGTTGCAACAGTCAAATAAAGGTTAAAGTGTTTTACCCACAAACCTGCTACTTTCTGAGAACCATAGAACTCCTACAATGCATGAGGCCATTCAGCCCATTGAGTCTGCACAGACTCTCCAAAAGGCATCTTACCCAGGCTCACCCTCCTGCTCTATCTCCATAACCCTGTATATTGACATAGAGCACCCAGAGGAAATACATGCAGACCTGGGGAGAACGTGCAAACTCCACACAGTCGCCTAAGGCTGGAATCAAGGCAACAGTACTAAGCACTGTGACACCATGCGGCCCATAGTACAGATTTCATCTTCAGGGGTTAGGAATCGTATTTTTATTGCATGTGAAAATAGCAATTTAATTTATTACAGCTGCGGCGTGTTATTAAGAGGAAGCAGTGCATACGACCACTGGAATAAACAGTACTACTATTGCAAAAGTCAACTGGACTTTGTCACGCAAGCAGAACAGGTCTGACTGATAATTATTCTGAAGTCACGAATGTTATGGTACATTGCATGGTAACATGCAATATTTTTTATTTTGATTGCTGTGCCTGCACAAACATGTACTTGGGGCTGTGTAGCTATTAAAAAAAGATCTTGCTTAATTCTACGAAACTGAGTCATAATTGCTTCATTTCTGATACGCAACATTTACAAAGAACAATCGAGTCCCAAAGCATGTTTTGCCCACCTGGTGCCAGGATAACCACTGGAATGGAACCTGGAACGGGAAGGTGAGGAACCAGTTGTCAGGGTCCAATATGGACCAAAGACATTGGAAAAAAACACGCAGGGGGTCATGCTAAGAGAGTATTAGGAGCTAAGTGCTAAATGAAAATGCAGAACATCAAAGGTGGTAATCTCAGGATTATTAGATATCAAGTGCTAATTGGCATCAGCAGATGCAGATTATGAAAGTGAATGAATGATGTGAAGAAAGGTGGGTTCCATTTTATGTGGCCTAGCACCAGAAATGGGTCAGGAAAAAGGACTGTACCTCAACTGAAACCAAAAGAGAAAATGCTGGAAAATCTCAGCAGGTCTGGCAGCATCTGTAAGGAGAGAAAAGAGCTGACGTTTCAAGTCCAGATGAGCCTTTGTCAGAGCTTTGACAAAGGGTCATCTGCACTTGAAACGTCAGCTCTTTTGTGTTTCCAGCATTTTCTCTTTTGGTTTCAGATTCCAGCATCTGCAGTAATGTGCTTTTATCCAGTGTACCTCAACTGAGCTGGGACCAAGATTCTCGGTTAAAAGGATAGAGGGGGCTGTAGAAATGGCTCAAAGGAATGAGTTTTGGAGAAACAAATGAAAAAGCTCTGGTGGAAATTACATGCAGACCTCCTAACAGCAAGGAAATATTTGCAGGGCACAGAAATAGAGTTCTGAGAAGCATGTAGGAACTGAAAAGTAGTCGCAATGGAAGATTTTAGTTTTCACATAGACGACCCAGCTACAAATCAGCTCAGGTAGTTTTAGAAATTCACAACATTTTTATCTCCAGGTCATTTTCTTAAACAATGGGCCATTACGTGCTGTTGGGGTAAGTCTAATGGTGCCTGACATTTCTTAGCCTTTGCTTTGGAAATTTAGGATTTAACATTTTTTGTGGCAGATTGCTGGAAGTGTGAGCCGTTGCCACTACAGTAACAGAAACTGAGCACCTGGGACCAAAGAGAGCAGAGCCAGTAACTACATCTCCTTAACCAAATTGAAAAGTTGTTGAAGTAACAGAAGGAAATAACAGAATTACAGCGGATGAATTCATGGCAAATCAGACATAGAAAGAGAAACAGAAGAGGGGGGGCAAAAAGGTTGAATTAAGAGGAGAAAATAGAAAAAGAATGAATTTAACCTTTCAAAAATCCCCAACAATTAAAACAATTGAAACTGCACATTCATAACAGTTGACTTCCAGTGCCACAGAGTTCACTTGGCAGTAAATTATCGTGCAAATAAAAGTGTACTTAAGACTGAAATGGACACGGTCTAAATTTCTTTGCTGAGTTTTAGTTCATATCTAACATGCAAATTCAGAACTTCACCCCATTCAATGCATTTCAATCAGGGAAATGCCTTTTTCTTAAGTTAACTGTACATTTTGGACAATTTTTGGATTTCCGTGTTTGACCGTGCATCCACTCTCACTTGAAATTGCTGTATTTACATATAAATAGCACTGCTATTTTGACTGTAAATATTTCCCAATATGTTTTAGGACCGTAAGGGACTAGGCCATACTGGATTCACATTAGTACAGAGCCAGAATTAGGAATTTGACAGTAACGAAAGCATCTTGGCAAAAAGTGAAGTTTGAGACCAATCAAAATCTGGAATATTCTCCAAAAAGGCTGCAAATGTTGAATAATTTAAATTTTCAAGATTGAGATAGTTAAGTGTTTCTTAGGTAAGGAAATCGGGGCAAAAGCAGATGACTTTTCTTTCTTTTGGATATATAGCTATAAAGCAACAAATATAAATTTACATTCAGCTGGTTAAGCCAGATAATCGAGTCACTGCCCAAGAACTTTGAGGAATAAACACGTGGCTGAGGAACTGGTGCAGGGGGCAGGGTTTCCAATTCTTGGATCATTGGGACCTCTTCTGGGGCAGGTGGGACCTGTACAAGAGAGACGGGTTACACCTAAACTACAAGGGGACCAATATACTTGCAGGGAGATTTGCTAGTGTTATTGGGGAGCGTTTAAACTAGATTTGCAGGGAGGTGGGAACCAGAGTGCCAGAGCAGATAGTGGAGCAGGGGTAAAAAGACAGGTTAGTTCAAGCAAAATCACAAATGGAAGGGTAGAGTGTGGTGGAAATAATTTTTTGAGGTGTGTCTATTTCAATGCCAGGAGTATTGTAGGGAAGGCAGATGAGCTGAAGGCGTGGATAGACACGTGGAAATATGACATTATAGCCATTAGTGAAACTTGGCTACAGGAGGGGCAGGACTGGCAGCTCAATGTTCCAGGGTTCCAATGTTTCAGGCGGGATAGAGGCAGAGGGATGAAAGGTGGGGGGGTGGCATTGTTGGTCAGGGAAAATGTTACAGCGGTACTCAGGCAGGATAGATTAGGGAGCTTGTCTACAGAGGCCCTATGGGTGGAGCTGAGAAACAGGAAAGGTATGACCACATTAATGGGCTTGTATTATAGACCACCCAATAGTCAGCGAGAACTGGAGGAGCAAATCAGCGGAGAGATAGCTGACAACTGCAAGAAACACAAAGTTGTGATAGTAGGGGATTTTAATTTTCCACATATAGATTGGGACTCGCATACTGTTAAAGGTAGAGTTTGTAAAATGTGTTCAGGAGAATTTTCTACATCAGTATATAGAGGTGCCAACTAGAGAGGATGCGATATTGGATCTCCTATTGGGAAATGAGTTAGGGCAGGTGATGGATGTGAGTGTGAGGGAACACTTTGGATCCAGTGATCATAATGCCATTAGTTTCAACCTGATCGTGGATAAGGATAGATCTGGTCCTCGGGTTGAAGTTCTGAACTGGAAAAAGGCCAAATTTGATTAAATGAGAAGGGATCTGGGAAGTGTGGATTGGCACAGGCTGTTCTCTGGTAAGGATGTAAATGGAAAGTGGGAGGCCTTCAAAGGAGAAATTTTGAGAGTGCAGAGTTTGTATGTTCCTGTCAGGATTAAAGGCAAAGTAAATAGGAATAAGGAACCTTGGTTCTCGAGGGAGATTGTAACACTGATTAAGAGGAAGAGAGAGTTGTATGAAATGTACAGGCAGCAAGGAACACATCAGATGCTCGAGGAGTATAAAAAGTGCAAGAAGCTACTTAAGAGGGAAATCAGGAGGGCTAAAAGAAGACATAAGGTTGCTTTGGCAGACAGAGTGAAGGAAAATCCAAAGAGCTTCTATAGGTATGTTAGGAGCAAAAGGATAGTGAGGGATAAAATTGGTCCTCTTGAAGACCAGAGTGGTACACTGTGTATGGAACCAAAAGAGATGGGGGAGATACTAAATGGTTTTTTTGCATCTGTATTTACTGAGGAAACGGGCATGGAGTCTACGGAAATAGGGCAAACTGGTAGGGAGGCCATGGAACCTTTACAGATTAAAGGGGAGGAGGTGCTCGCTGTCTTGAGGCAAATCAGAGTGGATAAATCCCCAGGACCGGACAGGGTATTCCCACGGACCTTGAGGGAAGCTAGTGTTGAACTTGCAGGGGCCCTGGCAGACATATTTAAAATGTCAGTATTCACGGGGGAGGTGCCGGATGATTGGAGGGTGGCTCATGTTGTTCCGTTGTTTAAAAAAGGTTCCAAAAGAAATCCGGGAAATTATCGGCCAGTAAGTTTGACGTCGGTGGTGGGCAAGTTATTGGAAGGTGTGATAAGGGATAGGATCTACAAATATTTGGATAGACAGGGACTTATTAGGGAGAGTCAACATGGCTTTGTGCGTGGTAGGTCATGTTTGACCAATCTATTAGAGTTTTTCGAGGAGGTTACCAGGAAAGTGGATGAAGAGAAGGCGGTGGATGTTGTCTACCTGGATTTCAGCAAGGCCTTTGACAAGGTCCCTCATGGGAGGTTAGTTAGGAAGGTTCAGTCGCTGGGTATACATGGGGAGGTAGTAAATTGGATAAGACACTGGCTCAATGGAAGAAGCCAGAGAGTGGTTGTGGAGGATTGCTTCTCTGAGTGGAGGCCTGTGACTAGTGGTGTGCCGCAGGGATCGGTGTTGGGTCCATTGTTGTTTGTCATCTATATCAATGATCTGGATGATAATGTGGTCAATTGGATCAGCAAGTTTGCTGATGATACAAAGATTGGAGGTGTAGTGGACAGTGAGGAAGGTTTTCAAAGCTTGCAGAGGGATTTGGACCAACTAGAAAAATGGGCTGAAAAATGGCAAATGGAATTTAACGCAGACAAGTGTGAGATATTGCACTTTGGAAGGGCAAACCAAAGAAGAATGTACAGGGTAAATGGTAGGACTCTGAAGTGTGCAGTTGAACAGAGGGATCTGGGAATACAGGTACAGAGTTCCCTAAAAGTGACGTCACAGGTGGATAGGGTCGTAAAGAGTGCCTTTGGTACATTGACCTTTATAAATCGGACTATCGAGTATAAAAGTTGGAGTGTTATGGTAAGGTTATATAAGGCATTGGTGAGGCCGAATTTGGAGTATTGTGTACAGTTTTGGTCACCTAGTTACAGGAAGGATGTAAATAAGATTGAAAGAGTGCAGAGAAGGTTCACAAGGATGTTGCCGGGACTTGAGAAGCTGAGTTACAGAGAGAGATTGAATAGGTTGGGACTTTATTCCCTGGAGCGTAGAAGATTGAGGGGAGATTTGATAGAGGTGTATAAGATTTTGATGGGTATAGATAGAGTGAATGCAAGCAGGCTTTTTCCGCTGAGGCTAGGGGAGGAAAAAAAACCAGAGGGCATGGGTTAAGGGTGAAAGGAAAAAAGTTTAAAGGGAATATTAGGGGGGGCTCCTTCACGCAGAGAGTGGTGGGAGTGTGGAATGAGCTGCCGGATAAAGTGGTAAATGCGGGGTCACTTTTAACATTTAAGAAAAACTTGGACGGGTTCATGGATGAGAGGGGTGTGGAGGGATATGGTCCAAGTGCAGGTCAGTGGGACTAGGCATAAAATGGTTCGGCACAGACAAGAAGGGCCAAAAGGCCTGTTTCTGAGCTGTAATTTTCTATGGTTCTAAGATCAAAGCCAGGATTTCAGCATTAAATTTTTGCTTCTAGCATGCCCTCCTGCATTCTTGATTGAATAAGGGTTGATTCCCTGGCTTGGTGGCAATGGTAGAGTGGGGATATGCTGAGCCTTGAGGTTACAGACTGCAGTTGAGTACAATTCTCCTCCTGCTGATGGCCCAAAGCACCTCATGGTTCCCCAATTCTGAGTTACAAGATCTGTTTGAAATCTATCCCAGTTAGCATGGTGGTAGTGCCACACAGCATGATGGAGGGTATCCTCAATATGAAGACTTTGACTCCACAAGGACTGTGCAGTGGACACTCCTACCATTATAGTTATGGACAAATACATCTGCAGTAGGCCAATTGGTGAGGATGAGGTCAAGTATGTTTTTCCCTCTTGTTGGTTCCCTCACCACCTACTGCAGATCTAGTCTAGCAGCTATGTCCTTTAGAACTCAACCAGCTTGTTCAGTAGTGGCCCAACTGAACTATTCTTGGTGATGGACATTGAGGTCCGCCATCCAAGAGTACATTCTGTGCCCTTGCCACCTCTAATGTTTCCTCCAAGTGGTTTCAATATGAAGGAGTACTAATTCATCAGTTGAGGGGGTAATCAGCACAATGAGACTTCACAGGACTCGGAGTCAATGTTGAGGACTCCCAGGGCAATTCCCTCCAGACTGAATATCATTATATAGCCACCTGGTGGGTCTGTTCTGCCACTGCAATAGGACAAGACATACACTGGGATGGTGAAGCACAGCCATACGGTCTTGAAACATTAACTCTGCTCTTCTCCCCACAGATGCTGCCAGGCCTGTTGAGTTTGCAGCATTTTTTGTTCTTATTATATGATGACAGTTGTGTCTGGGATATTGTCCTGTAGTGCATACCATCTACTAGATGCACCTCAGGAACTCACCCAAGGCTCGTTAGACAGCATCTTCCAAACCGATGACTATTAACACTTAGAAGGACAAGGGCAGCAGTCACTTGGGAACACCACCACCTATAAGTTCCCCTTTGAGCCACTCACCTACTCAACTGGGAGATATATTGTTGTTCTTTCACTGTGATTGGATCAAAATCCTGAACTTCCTTCCTAACTGCCCTATGGGTGTATATACACCACATGGACTGCAATGGTTGGAGGCAACTCACCACCACCTTCTCAAGGACAATCAGGCAATAAATGCTGGCCTATCCAACGACATCCACTTTCTCTGAAGGAATTAAACAAAAGGACCCACTGGCCGTGTGGTTTTGTCATGACCAGGACAGTTATGGTGGCTTGATTTGTTGGTTCCGAAGGCTGGGAAAGTGTTGATTGTTCTTCAGGCTGCAGGTTAATGGCATTAGTCATGGTTTCTCACGTGGGCTGAGAAGGTTTACAATCCCAAAGCCAACAAATGGTGCCATGACACATGAGCTAATTGATGGGCGGAGCAGGCTCAAGGGAATGAATGGCCTACTTCTGTTCAACAGCTAAACAACAAGTTCCAAATGCTACAGCTGCCAATGTTTGGACAACAAAACATTGCTGTTATACGTCGAGAAAAATCACCTGGCAACACACTCCAATTGAAATATTTACTTATTGTGCAGTCTCTCCTTTTGCTGTATAATATCTCATTCAAGTCCAAATCTTTAAAGTGGAAAAGGAAATTACTTCAGGTAACAACTGCACCAACACCTAAATGGACAGGAACAACAGAAAGAACACCTTCAATGAATAACAACAAGAAAAACAAGTTTCCTGAAATGAAACCCCACATATGAAGGTTGAACGCCTTTCAATAAAAGAGAATAAAACCTACAGAATGTTCATTCACAAGAACACAAGAAATAGAAGCAGGAATAGGTCACCAGGCCCATTAGGCCTGTTCTGGCTTTCAATACAATCACGGCTGATCGATGCCAGCCTCAACTCCTTTTCTATTTCTGGATGTATCACAGCTTGGTATGGCTCCTGCTCTCTCCAAAACTGCAAGAAACTACCAAGGGTCGTGAACGAATCCCAATCCATCACGCAAACCAGCCTCCCATACATTGACACTGTCTACACTTTCTGCTGCCTCAAAAATGCAGCCAGCATATTCAGGGACCCCACGCACCCTGGACATACTCTCTTTCCCACTTTCTTCCGTCGGGTAAATGTCTGAGGTCATGTACCAACCAACTCAAGAACAGCTTCTTCCCTGCTGCCATTAGACTTTTGAAAAGACCTACCTTAAGTTGATCTTTCTCTACACCCTAGCTATGACTGTAACACTACATTCTGCAGCTTCTTTCCTTCTCAATGAATGGTATGCGTTGTCTGTATAGCGTGCAAGAAACAATACATTTCACTGTATATTAATACATGTGACCATAATAAATCAAATTTCTCCATAGCCCTCTGTTCCTCAATCTATCAAATATTTATTGATTTCCACTTTAAATACTTCTAATCATCCAACCTCCACTACCCTTTGGGGAAGAGAATTGCAGAGATTCACCACCCTCTGCAAGAAGAAATTTCTGCGCACCTCAGTTTTAAATGATCGACCTTTTGTCTTGTATCTTGAAATCTAAATACACTGCATCTACAGGTTTCCCTCTATCTATTCTCCATGTTACATTCTCAAAGAGTTCAAGCAAATTTATCAAACATGATTTGCCTTTCATAAAACTATGTTGACTAGATTTGATTATAATCAGCTTTCCTAAATGATTACCCATTTCCTCTTTGATTATTGACTCCAGCGTCTTGTCAATAACAGATGTTAAACTAACTGGCCTATAGTTCCCTGCCTTCTGCCATTCTTCCTTTTTGAACAAGGGCATTCCATTGGCTGTTTTCCAATCTTCTGGTACCCTCCCAGAATTTAGAGCATTATGAAAAATTTCAAACAATGGGTCCACTATCTCTGTAGCCACTTCCATTAAAATCCTAGCGTGCAGTTCATCGGGTCCTGGCAACTTATCCACCTTTAGCCCCTTGAGTTTCTCTAATATTGTATGTTATGTGGTTGGGATTCTTGTAAGTTCTACCATGTTATTTGAAATCAACCCATCTGATATCTTAAGGATATTTGCAATTTCTCCCATGGTGAAGACATGGGGGTGACACAGTGGCTCGCACTGCTGCCTCACAGTGCCAGCGATCCGGGTTCGATTCAGACCTTGGGTGACAGTGTGTGTGGAGTTTGCATGTTCTCCCCTTGTCTACATGGGTTTCCTCTGGGTGCCCCAGTTTCCTCCCACATTCCAAAGATGTGCGGGTTAGGTGGATTGGCCATGCTAAATTGCCCCTTAGTGTCAGAGGGATTACAGGGCAAATACATGGGGTTACAGAGGTAGGGCTTGGGTGGGATAGGCTTGATGGGCCAAATGGCCTCCTTCTGCACTGTAGGGATTCTATGACTGATGCAAAATTTTTTTTTAGCATATCCTCCACTTCCTTGTTTGCTGTTATCAATTCACCCACCTCATTCCTCATGCCAGCTCCTTCCTCATACCATTATAATTATCTTTCTTTAAGTTAAAGACACTGGTTATGGGCCTATGGTATTCACCCTCAAACTGTATCTGGAATTCTATCATATTGTGGTCACTACCCCCTTGGGGATTCTTAACCACAAGATCCCTTCTTCAATACACAAAATCAAATCTAAAATAGGCCATTCCTGGGTAGGTTCCATAATTTCTCCAATTTCCAATAGAGTATAAAAGTTGGGGTCTGATGTTGCAGATGTATAGAACGTTGGTTCGGCTGCATCTGGAATACTGCGTCCAGTTCTGGTCGCCACACTACCAGAGGACGTGGAGGCTTTGAAGAGAGTACAGAGGAGGTTTACCAGGATGTTACCTGGTGTGGAGGGGCTTAGTTATGAGGAGAGATTGGGTAAACTGGGGTTGTTCTCCCTGGAAAGACGGAGGATGAGGGGAGACTTAATAGAGGTGTATAAAATTATGAAAGGCATAGATAGGGTGAACGGTGGGAAGCTTTTCCCCAGGTCGGTGGTGACGTTCACGAGGGGTCATAAGTTCAAGGTGAAGGGGGGGAGGTTTAACACAGATATCAGGCGGACATATTTTACACAGAGGGTGGTGGGGGCCTGGAATGCGCTGCCAGGCAAGGTGGTGGAGGCGGACACACTGGGAACGTTTAAGACTTATCTAGACAGCCATATGAACGGAGTGGGAATGGAGGGATACAAAAGAATGGTCTAGTTTGGACCAGGGAGTGGCGCGGGCTTGGAGGACCAAAGGGCCTGTTCCTGTGCTGTATTGTTCTTTGTTCTCCTGATGCGCTCCACAAATTCTTCTTTGACACTACCCTTGATGGTTTGGTTTATCCAATCAATGTGCAAATTAAAATCTCCCATGATAATTGCAGTTCCCTTCGAACATGCCCATGATATTTCTCCATTTATCCTCTGACTTCTTGAGCGGTCATATTTTGGGGGTCTGGAGACTACTCGCATCCTTGTCTACCTTCCCCTGCTATTCATGATTTCAACTTAAACCGATTACGGCACGATGGCAATGGTTAGCACTGCTGCATCACAGTGCCAGGGACCCAAGTTCAATTCTCGGCTTGGGTCACTATCTGTGTGGAGTCTGCCCATCCTCCCCGTGTCTGTGTAGGGTTCCTCCAGGCGTTCCAGTTTCCTCCCACAGTCAGAAAGAGATGCTGTGCTGGTTAGGTGCATTGGCCAGGCTAAATTCTCCCTTAATGTACCCGAACAAGCACCGGAGTGTGGCAACTGGGGGATTTTCACAGTAACTTCATTGCAGTGATAATGTAAGCGTACTTGCGACACTAATAAACTTTTTAACTTAAGAATTTTTGAAGCTTCTATTCTTGGAACCCTCCCCCTTCCTAGTTAGGGCTCTTGTCTGAGTCCTTGCTGTAACATAACATTCCTATGATCTGTCCCTACCTGTCGTTTTCTGTTGACACTCAGACTGATCATAACCTGGACTCCTACCTTTAACTCGGACCTCCCAGTTTTCCAAGCAACTGAAACCTGACTCTCACTCTTTAGTTTAAAGCCCTCTCTACTTCCCTAGTTATAATAGTCCGCAACAACACTGGTCCCAGCATGGTTCAGATGTAGGGCATCCCAACGCTACACTTGAACCTCCAACATGCAAACAGGAAAACACCAAACAAAGCACTACAAAAACTGGCATGGCTCCACAAGTTGCAAGGCCTCAAGGCCACCTGAGGGACAGCAGCACCTCAAGGCGGGGAATCTTCCTAAGCATTCAAGTCAAAATAGTAGTGCTTTGTTCTGTTCACCTCCAAAGTATTAGGCTGATAGAATTCAGTACCAGACATACCTGGCATTTCAACAAAGTTTATGACTCACCCTGTTTGTTGACACAACAGAACAACATTGCGTTTTTAATTTAGCTTTAAAGTATACTTGTTTTAGGGCTTTGAAATAGCTGAATATAGAGCACTGGCTCTTTGTTCTATTCAATATTGTGCTGCAGAATTGTACAAAGAACAATACAGCACAGGAACAGGCCCTTCGGCCCTCCAAGCCTGCGCCGCTCATGTGCCCAACTAGACCATTTGTTTGTATCCCTCTATTCCCAGTCTGTTCATGTGGCTATCTAGATAAGTCTTAAACGATCCCAGCGTGTCCGCCTCAATCACCTTGCTTGGGAGTGCATTCCAGGCCCCCACCACCCTCTGTATAAAATATGTCCCCCTGACATCTGTGTTGAACATTGCCCCCCCTCACCTTGAACCTGTGACCCCTTGTGTTCGTCACGTCCGACCTGGGAAAAAGCTTCCCACTGTTCACCCTATCTATGCCCTTCATAATTTTATACACCTCTATTAGGTCGCCCCTCATCCTCCATCTTTCCAGGAGAACATCCCCAGTTTACCCAATCTCTCCTCATAGCTAAGACCCTCCATACCAGGCATCATCCTGGTAAACCTTTTCTGTACTCTCTCCAAAGCCTCCACGTCCTTCTGGTAGTGTGGCGACCAGAACTGGACGCAGTATTCCAAATGTGGCCTAACCAACGTTCTATACAGCCGCAACATCATATGCCAACTTTTATATTCTATGCCCCGTCCAATAAAAGCAAGCATGCCATATGCCTTCTTCACCACCCTCTCCACCTGTGCTGCCACCTTTAAGGATCTGTGGACTTGTACACCCAGGTCCTTCTGTGCGTCTATACTGATGGTTCTGCCATTTATTGTATAGCTCCCCCTTACATTAGGTCTACCGAAATGCATCACTTCGCATTTATCTGGATTAAATTCCATCTGCCATTTCTCCGCCCAATGTTCCAGCCTATCTATATCCTGCTGTATTCTCTGACAATGTTCATCACTATCCGCAACTCCAGCAATCTTCGTGTCGTCCGCAAACTTACTGGTCACACCAGCTACATCTTCCTCCAAATCATTTATATATATCACAAACAGCAGAGGTCTCAGTACAGAGCCCTGCGGAACACCACTAGTCACAGACCTCCAACCGGAAAAAGACTCCTCCACTGTTACCCTCTGTCTTCTATGGCTAAGCCAGTTCTCCACCCATCTAGCTCGCTCACCTTTTATCCCGTGAGATTTAACCTTTTGCACCAGCCTGCCATGAGGGACCTTGTCAAACGCTTTACTAAAATCCATATAGACGACATCCACGGCCCTTCCCTCGTCAATCGTTTTTGTCACCTCCTCAAAAAACTCAACCAAATTTGTGAGGCATGACCTCCCTCGTACAAAACCATGCTGTCTATCGCTAATGAGATTATTCAGTTCTAAATGCGTATATATCCTATCTCTAAGAATCTTCTCCAACAATTTCCCTACACAGACGTCAAGCTCACCGGCCTATAATTACCCGGGTTATCCTTGCTACCCTTCTTAAATAACGGGACCACATTTGCTATCCTCCAATCCTCTGGGACCTCACCTGTGTCCAGTGAGGAGTCAAAGATTTCTGTTAGAGGCCCAGCAATTTCATCTCTTGCCTCCCTGAGGAAATAGATGCCATCCGGCCCTGGGGATTTGTCTGTCTTAATGTTTCCTAAAAAACCTAACACTTCCTCCCTTGTAATTGAGATTTTTTCTAACGGGTCAACACATCTCTGAGACACTACCAGTTAACATGTCCCTCTCCTTTGTGAATACTGATGCAAAGTATTCGTTTAGGATCTCACCTACTTCCTTTGGTTCTAAGCCTCCTTTGTCCCAGAGAGGTCTGATTCTTTCCCTAACAACCCTCTTGTTCCTAACGTATGTATAAAATGCCTTAGGATTCTCCTTAATCCTGTCTGCCAAGGACATTTTGTGACCCTTTTTGCCCTTCTAACTCCCTGTTTGAGTTCTTTTCTACTTACTCTGTATTCCTCCAGTGCTCCATCTGTTTTTAGCTGCCTGGATCTCATGTATGCCTCTTTTTTCTTTTTGATTAGACCCACAATTTCACTGGTTATCCACGGCTCTCGAATCCTACCTTTCCTATCCTTCCTCTTTTCAGGCACATGCCTGTCCTGCAGTCCTATCAACTGCTCCTTAAAACACTCCCACATGCCAGATGTGGATTTACCCTCGAACAGCCTCTCCCAACCAACAGCCACCAAATCCTGCCTAATCCGGCTGTAGTTAGCCTTCCCCCAATTCAGCACCTTACCCATAGGACAACACTCATCTTTTTCCATTACTATCCTAAAGTTTACAGAATTGTGGTCACTATTTGCCGCATGTTCCCCCACTGAAACTTTGATGACCTGACCGGGCTCATTCCCCAGTACTAGGTCCAGTATAGCCCCCTCTCTAGTTGGACTGTCAACATATTGTTCCAAAGAACCTTCCTGTACGCATTTTATAAATTCTTCCCCGTCCAGGCCCCCAGCCCTAAGCGATTTCTAGTCTATGTGAGGGAAATTAAAGTCTCCCACTCCAACAACCGTATTTTTTCTGCACCTGTCCAGAATCTCCTTATTTCCTCAACTTCCCGTGGGCTGTTGGGAGGCCTGTAGTATACCCCCAGCATAGTGACTGTGCCCTTCCTGTTTCTGAGCTCCACCCACAGTGACTCGTTACCTGACCTTTCCAAATTGTCCACCCTCTGTACCGCTGTAATATGCTCCCTAACCAGCATTGCTACTCCCCCACCTCACCTAGCCCCTCCTCTGTCTCGCCTAAAACACTTATACCCCGGAATATTCAGCTGCCAGTCCTGTCCTTCTTTTAACCAAGTCTCCGTCACTGCAACCACATCCAACTTCCGCGCAAGCATTAAGGCTCTAAGCTCGTCTGTCTTGCCCGTGACGCTCCTTGCATTGAAGCGGATGCACTCCAGACCTCCAGGCCCACTGAGGCCATCCTCCCCCAGAATGCTCTTCCTCTTAGATAGCCTTGTCTTGGCCCCAACCTCGTCCCCAGCCTCTATGCTTATTGACCTATTGTTTTGATCCCCACCCCCCTGCCACATTAGTTTAAACCCACCCGAACCACACTAGCAAAACAGCCAGGTAGGATATTCGTGCCCCTCCAGTTTAGGTGTAACCCGTCCTTCTTGTACAGGTGCCATCCTCTTTTGAAGGCTTCCCAGTGATCCACGAATTTGAAACCCTCCCTCCTGCACCCGTCCTTTAGCCACGTGTTCAGCTGTACAATCTCCCTGTTCCTCGCCTCACTAGCTTGTAGCACTGGGAGTAGTCCAGAGATTGCTACCCTAGAGGCCCTGCTTTTCAGCCTACTACCCAACTCCCTGAATTGCTCTCTCAGGACCCCCCCTGCTCTTTCTGCCTACGTCATTTGCACCAATGTGGACAATGACGTCTGTCTGGTTACCCGCCCCTTTTAGGATGCTTCCTACCCGCTCAGAGATATCCAGGACCCCGGCATCAGGGAGGCAGACTACCATCCTGGAGTCTCGTTCGCGCCCACAGAACCGCCTGCCTGTGCCTCTAACTGTTGCATCCCCCACTACTATTGCTCTCATAGTCCCCCTCTTTCCCTTCTGAGCCACAGAGCCCGACTCCGTGTCAGTGACCCGGTCACCGTGGCTTACCCCTGGAGGGTCATTCCCCCCCCACAGTTTCCAAAATGGTATACTTATTCTGGAGGGGGACAACCACGGGGGATCCCATCACTGACTGCTCTCTCCCCTCTCTCTCCTGTCTGTCACCCATCCCTTACTGTTAAGGGGGACAACCACCGGGGTACTCTCTGGTACGTGACCTTTACCCTTCCTAACCGTGACCCACGTGTCTTCCTCCCGTGGCCCTGGTGTGACGACCTGCCTGTAACTTCTCTCTATTAACCGCTCATTTTCCCTGACTAGACTAAGGTCATCGAGGCGCAGCTCCAGTTCACTAACGCTGTCTCTCAGGAGCTGCAGTGCGACGCACCTGGCGCAGATATGCACTTCCGGGAGGCTAGGCGACTCCATGAACTCCCACATCCAACACCGACAGCAACAAACTGGCCTCCCACTCATAATTACCCCTTTCTTTAAATTACTGGAAGAACTTGATAAACATTTCTTACTTTGGCCTTGTAGAACGTTTTCACCACTTAGCCCTCCACCATAGAAAGGAACTTAAATTTTGTTTTAAGTTTTAAAACTTTACTGCTTCTGATAGTCTTTTGGTGGGGGTGGGGGGAAAGAGAGAGAGAGAGACAGCATATTCCCTTTCGGTCCACAAGAGGGCATCAATAGTTATTCTGCACTCAGGAAGGATTAGCGTTGCCTCGAAGGATGAATAATTTTCACCAGGTCAGGCTTGAACTTCAGATCACACTACATGAAGGGCTCTTTTTCCTTGCGTAAAACTACAGTCATCAGGGATCACACAAAAATCTGATATTTCAGTCAATGCATATCGAGTCATTTGTAAACAGGATACAGCAAGTAGCACACAAACAGTTGCAAACTCCACACACGGGTGGCTGTGTGGAGTTTGCACGTTCTCCTCATGTCTGTGGGTTTTCTCTGGGTGCTCCGGTTTCCTCCACAGTGCAAGAATGTGCGAGTTAGGTTGATTGGCCATGCAAAATTGCCCAATGTCAGGGGGATTGGCAGGGTAAATATGTGGGGTTACGGGGATAGGACAGGAACTGGGTGGGATTGTTGTCGGTGCAGGCTTGATGGGCCAAATGGCCTCCTTCTGCACTGTAGATTCTATGATTCTAGTAGCATTTCAGAATGACTACAGTACTAGCTCAGACGTGCTAGCATTGAGGAAGGTTGGTCTTCATTTTTGGGTATTACAATTCAATGCTTAAATAACGTATTTTTCAGTTGAGCAAAAGAAAAGAAAAAAAAACACGCACAACTAAACCAATGAAAAAGCACATAGTAAATCCCAGTCATGGCCAAACAAAGAATTACAAGCATCCATTACTCAAATAAACTTAAAGCACCATTAAGTTAAGAGCACGGTCAACAATAGACACTGGCTCCTTCACCATCAATAGCACAATATCCTGTAGAAACTGCCCCTCCTGCATGAAAGATTAACATTTTGTTAGTCTCAACATGAAACTGTTAATATTTAGCTTTTAATGTTCAGCAGCAAACAAACAGGGAATGCAATACACAGGGATAATGGATTTCCATTTGAGCAGCAAACTCACAGGACTGCATATTCATTTTCAAGAGTTATTCTTGGACGTTATGGCTACAAAAACAAAGCAGGCTGAGCTCGATCGCACTTGACTGAAGAGGTGGAGAGGCAAGAGGGAGGATAAGGATTAACACAGCATGAAACAGGTGTTGCGGAGGGAAGATGATTTGCATTAATTGAGGGGGAAAAGAGGAAGAGTGATAGTTTATACTTGAGGAAGAAGAACTTGCATTTATAAAACACCTTTCGGAGGCAGGATGTCTCAAAACATCACACAACTAATAAATAACTGTTGAAGAACAATCACGACCACTATGTATGCAAATGTGGCAGACGATCTGCACATGGTAAGCTCCAGTAAACACCATATGAGATAAATAGCATTTTAGGTAACAGTTGAGGCATAAATGTTGACCAGGATACAGAACTACCCAAACTCTACCCAAACTCTAAAAAGGCCATTGCCACCTGAAAAGACAGACCAAGACTCGGTTAAATACCTCATCTTTGATTTGAATTGATTTATTGTCACATGTATTAACATACAGTGAAAAGTATTGTTTCTTGCATGCTATACAGACAAAATAAACCGTTCATAGAGAAGGAAACGAGAGAGTGCAGAATGTAGTGTTACAGTCATAGCTAGGGTGTAGAGAAAGTTCAACTTAATACAAGGTAGGTCCATTCAAAAGTCTGACAGCAGCAGGGAAGAAGCTGTTCTTGAATCGGTTGGTACGTGACCTCAGACTTTTGTATCTTTTTCCCGAAGGAAGAAGGAAGAGAGAATGTCCGGGGTGCGTGGGGTCCTTAATTATGCTGGCTGCTTTTCCGAGGGGTTCAAAGAAATGCAACTTTCTGCTACTACTCAGCTGAAATGTCAGCTTGGTTATGTGATTAAGTCCTGGACTTTTTGACAACAACCTGTTCAAGGCAGCATGTGCCCTCACCAGGCCAGGAAGTGGGAGAGCATCTGAATTAGTGGGACAAATATTATAGGTACCATCTACCTGTGTCCCACTGCAACTGTGAGAACAACAACAATACCCATTTAGTATCAGAGTGCCTATACAGATCCACCAGTGTCTTCAATTCCTTCCCACCGACTCTAAAAATGAAAGAAATTCACAGAATTGTTACAGTGCAGAGAAAGCCATTCAGCCCATTGTGTCTGCCACAGCTCTCCAAATAAGCATTATGGCATGCTCCTGGTATGCCCTCCTGCACTTCTTTCAAGATGAGATATTTAACCAAGTTTTGGTCTGTCTTTTCAGGTGGCAATGGCACTATTTTAAGAGTTTGGATGGTTCTGTATCCTGGTCAATATTTATGCCTCAACCTTTACCTAAAATGCTATTTATTTCACATGGTGTTTATTGGAGTTTACCAAGGTTGATCCCTTGGCTTGGTGGTAATGGTTAAGTGGAGGCAGGGAAACACAGAATCAAATCTCCTCTAGCTTTCTTCTCTCCAAGGAGAACAGTCCCAGGCTCTCCAATCTATCTTCACAGCTGAAGTTTCTCATTCCTGGAACCATTGTTGTAAACCTCTTCTATACACTCTCCTTTCTATATCCTGGCACTCAGAACTGTACATAATATTCCAGCTGAGGTCCAACTAGTATCTTGTGTAAGTTCAGCATAACCTCCTTGCTCTTGTGCTCTATGCCCCTATTAATAAAGCCCAGCCTAAAATATTATACGTCATTCTATTTCTGCAATCTTATGCTATGCAAGTCATGGAATTTTGGTTATATCAGATTTAAGTTATGACATGTTTGCCCACCTATTTTTTCAGTATCAATACATCTTTAAAAAAAACAATATTCAGGGCATTGTCCAGATACAGGTATTGGGATTATAAAAATTTAACTTGGAGATTGATAAGAGTATTGCTAAACTAGGGTATAAAAAGATATGGGAGCCAAAGTCACTGGATGGAGTTAAGATAATCAGCCATCATCTTATTGAATGATGGAACAGGCTCAAGGGACTGAATGGCCTACTCCTGTGCCTATGTTCCAATACCATATAATTAATGTTAACTGCTTGAACTCTGAATCCAAATTTGTCAAAGTTGAGAGCTGTGGTCACGATTCTAAATAAAACATTCAAGTGAGTAGATAATGGAAAATTAATACAAATGCATAATTATTAGATAAATGGTAGTTAAATAGCAGAATATGAAACTGAAAAAGATCTAGGGCTAGCAGTAGGTTCTGCCTGCAACCTTCCCAGTTGCAGTTTAGTAGTGATTAATAAAGCAAATGAAAAAGTGTAGTACAACTGCACATTGCTCTTGTCAAACCACAGCAGCTACTGATTTCACCTCTTTGTCACCTTCGACTATTCCCTTTCCTTTATTGACTTCAAGATCTCTATCTCTGGGGTTAGGCGGTCAACTAGTAATTACTATAAGCCTCTGACTCTACAGCTATCTTAATTTCACGACCTCCCACCATACTTGCTGGACAGAGTCTGTTCTATTCTTACAGTTTCTCCATCTGTCAAATCTGTTCTTACATTACCACATTCTACTCCAATGCTCCTGATCGGCCTTTCTATTTCCTCAACTAGGATTCCTCTTCACTGTAACTGATAGGGCACTTGACCATGTCCATCCCACATTTCTATCCCGTTCCCTCCCTTCTCAAACCATGATAGGATTATGCGTATCCTCAACTTTCCACCTCTCCAATCTCCACATTCAATAGATCATCCTTCACCTTCTCAAGCACAAGGTCATCACCAAACACATCTTCCTCTCTCCATTCAGCAGCATCCTGAAGGGACCATTCCTTATGCAACACTCTAATTCGCTTTTTAATCACCCACTCTCCTCCTCTGACTGTACCTTACAGTACAAAGAATACTTCTTAGCATTTTGTCAGTATTCTTGGGAGGTCGAAAGGATTTCACAGCTGGAAAGATTTGTGAAACCCTCACCGAGACCTTGGTGAACAGAACACAATTTCAAAGTTTGTGATTGATATGAAACTTGGAAGCATTGTGAACTGCAAGGAGGATAATGTAAAAATTCACAAAGACATAGGCAAGTTAGTGGAATGGAAGGACGGGTGGCTGAGAAATGTGAAGTGATTCATTTTGGTCGGAAGAACATTGAGAGACATACAAAATAAAGAGTACAATTCTAACAGGGCTAGAGGAGCAGAGGTGCCTGGGTGCATATGTGCAAAAGTCTTGAAAGATAGCAGGACAAGTTGAAAGGATGATTAATAAAGCATTCAATATCCTAAGCTTTATTAATAGGATCTTACATGTTTTACCAAGATCGCCTCTCATTCTTCTAAACTCCAATGGGGGCAGGCCCAACCTGTTCCAGGTCAAAAACCTGGAACTCCCTCCCTAAAAGCACTGTGGGTGTACCTACACCACATGGATTACTGTAGTTCAAGCAGGCAGCTCACCACCACCTTTTCGTAATCAGGGATGGGCAACAAATAATGGCCTAACCAGAAATGCCCACATCCCATGAATCAATAAAAATGATTAGCCCTTCCTCAAAGGAATGAGTTGTGTGAACCTTCTCAATTCGACTAGAAAATGCAATTCGGAGGTGACTGAACAACAGAAGTAAATTCTATGCAATCAATGAGGCCAAAGTGATACGCGGGTGATCAGTGTGACAGGCACAGGCTGAATAGTTTTCAATGTGAGTAGGCACTCATGCTGCAAAATCTCTTGCAGTATGAAGCACAGAAAATGGAGCACGAAGAGTCTTATTTTCATCTCTGCAATTACCTCCTGTTGCTTTCATGGCCTTATTTTCTGCCTTTAAAAGCTTGCATCTTTTCAGTTCTGTACAACTATGTATTTTTATACAAAGGTAAATCTTTTATTTCCAACTGACTACTCATCATTAAACGTGTATCCATGTCATATTAATGACTGCAGTGATATACTACGTCTACTGGTAACAATATGAAATTGAACATTGCATTAATAAATGAAACACTATAATACAAGGAAATATGTTCTTACCTGCTAGTACTGTTAGTTTGGCACTTGTTGTTATGTCCCCAATACTATTTGTTGCTGTGCATTCATAAATTGCTTCATCTCGTGGCGCCCTTAGCGGCTGAATTCGAAGCACTGATCCAGTGCCATCATCAAATTCTATAACCTAGAAATCAATTAAAGAATACCTAATTAAAGGAAGAACTGATGCAAGGTGTCAAAGAAGACCTCTTTATAAAATATTTTCCTTCAATATTAATAGATTCACAACTTTAGCCAAGCAGCAACAAGACTGATTTTGTACTAACAAATGTCCAGCGAATGGCCCCCTCACTTGTTCTAAAATATTGTTCGTTAGACTACACGTGTAATTAATAAATGTTGGCTAAGACTATTTCTAGATCAATGGTACTTGAATGGACTAGTGAGTAAAGGCATTGCCTAATGTAATATACAAAACTGAAAGTCTCCAGTGATTTTCTCAGCCATTGTTCCAATCACTCCTACTTGCTAGCCAGTGATATCTGTTGCAAGTGGAAAGACAGGCTGAAGCTTAGCTGTAATAAATTAAAAAACTGAACAGAATGAGTTAATTGTACAACAAACAGTTAGAATTGGTTAAAAGGCAAATAATTTACAATAGACTACTGCAATTGAAATTCAGATTTGGGAATCTGACTAATCATCAACTAACCTAACTGAATTTGCAAGGGGTCATTGATATGGTAGATACGAAAATGCCTATGAATGTTGTCTATGTAGACTCCAGAAGAAATTTGATATGGTTGTGCAAAACTATTAACAAAAATGAAACTGCACAGAATTGGAGAAAATCTTGCAACATGGGTCAGTAATTGGTTAGGGGGTGGGAGTAAGAGACAGTCAGGATAATAGAAATATGCTGATTGGTGTGATGTGGCAACTCACATTCCTCAGAGATTCGTAGTGAGGCCCCAACTTTGTACTGTACATATTACTGACTTGGATGAAGAAATATCCAAGTTTGCAAATGATACCAAAGTTAGTTAGCACAATAATTTGTGTGGACAGGAACAGCAGGTTACAAAGTGGATGAAATTATAGCAGGAGGAATTCAATGTGGAGAAATGTGAAGTCATCCACTTTGGATTGGAGAGAAAGGCAAATCTGAATTCTTTGTCAATAGGGAAAGACTGTGGAGGATCAAAGGAATTTAGGTCTCCATGTACAGAAATAACTAAAAGCTAATGCATAGGTACAAAAACTAAACATTGGCTTTTATCTCAAGAGATATGGAATGCAAAAGTGAGGAAGTGTTGCTTCAAGAGAAAAGACCATTTTGAGTGCAATGTTCAATTTTGGACTCTGCATCCTTGGAAGATTATATTGGCCTTGGTGGGAAGACAACACAGAATCACTATTTTTTTTTTTACCCAAGCTCAAAGTATTAACAGTTACATGGCCAGTTTTCATAAGTTTAGAGGAGTGAAATAATCAGAATGTTTTAAATGATGGAAGAGATTTGTTGGGGTAGATAGAGGGAAACTAGTTCCTCTAGTGGGGGAACCAAGCTACACAATTTTTGTTATTTTACTAAGCAGTGTAATCTGCCACCCCTAACACCCATTCCTCTTGTAGTACAAGTAATGAAGCAGGACCATGCCTTTGTTCTACAGAATCCTTATGGTGCAATGGAACAAGGAGAGATAGACCTAATATAGGGCTTGAATTTTTCACACTTGACTCTAGTTAATGCTACATGGCAATGTCCCAACAGTAGGCTGTTCCTGGTTGGAGAAACAACAGGAATCAACCCCAGTTTTAGCTGGTTAAACTCCAATGGGATCTCTTCTCAAATTGAAGGGGCCCAAGTCTCAGGTTCTGCCAAGCTGTGCTTCTTGAATTGAATTCATCAGCGCACTCTATATTAGGTAAAATAAACACTTTAGGTGCGTTTTCGTCTCTTACTAAGTAACTTGATTTGGAGATTGCTAAACATGGTAATGGATTTCTATATGCATCACTCATCCAAGCAAAAAAGGCACAGTTACTGCCACAGTTCCACCACGTCACATTCAGTACACATAGCTTTCCCAAATGCTTCAGTCTGTTTCTCTCCAACATTTCTTTTAAAGTGTGTTTAAAGGATAAAAGTTTTACCTCAAAGCGCTGAGAGCTGACTTTCTTCCCTTTTTTCATCCAGGTGATACGAGGTTTAGGTTCTGCTACTGCTTGGCACACAAATGAAGCCACGCCGCCAGAAATTCCAATCTGATCCACCGGGATTCGGGTAAAACTTGGCAGACCTGAAAATTATCACAGTATTGCAGATTAGTCCAACTGCCGATGTTTTACCTCAAAACACTTGCAAACCCAAACACAGCTGGTTCATGCAGAATCAGAACATTCAGGTAGAATAAACCTTATTAAAACAAATACTAAGATATTGAAGGATACATAAATTCAGATTGTACAAAGGTCCTGGGACTGAATGATGCATATGGACCAATTTGTTTTATGGATCAAATGTATCCAGCCAAACACGGTTACTTCCCTGGCTTTTATTAACATTGGTTCTGAATTGCAAAAATTTAGGTTTATAAAAAGATAGTCAAAACTCATGGTGAAAACACAATGCTTTAAGATTTTCAAATCCCAAAGAACTAAAACCCAAACATTTACCAATCACACAAACACTTTGAACGTCCACTTTCTTAAACCTGCTTTCAATTCTATTCATTGATGGATATAAAGGGCAGAATCTTGTGCCCTCGCATGACAACTTTGATGGGTATAGGGCAGGAAGGTTGTTGATGGGGATCTCATTACCTCTATTAAGTTCATGGCAGGAAGGTGAGCAGATAGCAGTCCTGCCCCAATTGAGGGCCTTATGTGGTCAATTGATGTCCACTTAAAAGCCTCAACCCACCAATGGTGGGCAGGGGGATTGACATGCAGGGAGCATGTGAAACAAATCCTAGCATGTTTGATTGCAGGTTCCCTGGGGACATTCCTTGTCAAAGGCACCCAGTGCCTGATCAAGGGACCTGACATCAGAAAAGGGGGAGGGGGAGGGGGGGGGCTGAAATCCACCTCTTGCCCTTGCTGCCAACCCTCCTCTTCCCTCCCCCAGCCCACCCACAACCTTCTCACTGCGACTCCATTCCCTTCAACAGTTGAATCCTGATGCCACATGCTAGAGAGAGCAAAAATAACAGGAACTATCAGATGAATATACGGCTGAAGTGATGGTATGAGGGAAAGGGTTTAAGATTCCTGGGACAGGTTCTGTGGTAGATGGGACCAGTACCGACTGGATGGATTGCACCTGGGTAGGACCAGGACTGATGTCCGAGGGGGTAGTATTTGCAACAGTGGTTGGGAACGGTTTAAGACTAAAATGGCAGGGGATGGGAAGCTATGCAAGGTGTCAGAGGAGGGAGAGAATCAAGTATAAGAAGAAAAGACAAAGGGAAATATGAAAAGTGACAAGCAGAGAAATCAAGGTCTACAATTAAACAGGATCACAGTGAAAATTAATGGGAACAAGACTCAATGTTAAAAAGACAAGCCTGAAGGCTTTGCGTCTTAATGTGCAGAGCATTCGCAATGAAGTGGATAAATTAACTGCTCAAATAGATGTAAACAGGTCTGATATAGTTGAGATTACAGGAGACATGGCTTCACTATACCCCAATGCTAAGAAAATATGACAAGCTCCTTTACTTCCCTGCCTGGTTCTCCTACTAAGATAAAAATTCTCTGCAATAGTGAGGAATTACTACATTTTAGGGATGCTGCCTTTCAGATGAGATGTTTAAATCGAAGTCCTGTCTATTCTCTCAGAAGATCTCACAATATCCCAGGATCCAAGAAGCAAAGGGAAATACACCAAATTAAGACATTTTTAGGCCTCAAACAATATCATTAATTTGTTGATGGGACTTTGCTCTAAAACAATTGTTGCTATGCTTCCCTATATTACAAGTAATTACTTTTCAAAAGTGCTTCATTGGCTGTGCAATGCTTTGGAATATCTGAAAGTCATGAAAAGCACAAAAAATGCTATTTTTAAAGATGGCGGTTCACACCAGCTTCATGGATAACAGCGGATACGATAGTGACTCTTGACAATTATATGAATAGGATGGCAATAGAGGGATATGGTCCCCGGAAGGGTAGGGGGCTTTAGTTCAGTCGGACAGCATGGTCGGTCCAGGCTTGGAGGGCCGAAGGGCCTGTTCCTGTGCTGTAATTTTCTTTGTTCTTTGTTCTCTGGTATCTCACTCAAAAATTCAGTTTACATGTAGATCGAAATATATAAAAGTTACAACACTAAAAGAAGCCATTCAGCTCAACCAGCCTATGTAACCCTTTGACCCTCCATGTGAGTAATTAGTGCTAATAATCTTAACCAATCCATTCCCCATTATCCCCTTTTCATTTATCCAATTAAATCAGACTCTGAATCATGATGCACAGGGCATCACAACTGAATGGGACCATGGACTCGCAGGCCTTTCTTGTTCAATGTTTTAGTCTGTTTGTAATCTGAAATGTTACTGTCTCAACCACTAATCATAGAAGTAAATTCCACAGCACAGTCTCTCAAATCTCCACAAAGAAAAATGTATTATTCACAATTTGAAATCTCTTGTATTCGCATTTGTATCAATAACTCCTCATTCTTGATCCCACCACTATTCCAAGTGGAAATATTCTTCTTTCCTTCTCCCCACAAATGTAACCTGATTTGCTGAGATTTCCAGCATTCTGATTTTATTTATGCTTTTATTGATACTGCCTTATCATATGGCTGCAGAATCCATGTTGTTCTGATGCAAAAGCCCCAATACTGTATATTTGTATTTTCTTATACCAGCTACTGTATTTTACTCTTATATTCTCAATGATGTTCTGTACACTGTGGGTATACCTAAATCACATGGACTGCAACAGTCCAAGAAAGGCAGCTCACCACCACCTTTTCAAGGGAAATTAGGGATGGATAATAAATACTGACCTAAATCAGTGAAGCCCACATCTCATTAATGAATAAAAAGGTCCCAATGCTGAACACAATACACAAATGTATTCAAGTTTCATAAAGGCTCATCATTATATTTTGGTTTCTATATTGTACATCTCTTGTGTAGAATCTATATTCCATGAGAAGTGACAGTAAACTTCAATGGTTATTTAACTCAACAGTCATCCAAGGTCAATCGCTCTGCCCTCACCTAATGTCTACAAATCCATTTACAACTTGAAATAGCAATGAGGATCAGAAAATCTGGCTGACATCTGTCCACTTCAGCCTAAAGACACCGAGGCTGAATGCAGCATCCTCAGGGTCAAACAGCAATTTTGATTGACCTGCACAAGATTTGAAGTTTAATTAATTTTTGACTTCCTATGGAGACCAGGAATCAAATCAATTTTTTTAAATGATCCAGAAGAAATGATGGAGATCACTATCCTGAACATTTACTGGGGGAAAAAAAAAATCAGCATAATTTGAATGCACATCAGAACAGGGAATATTGCTACATGTGCAGTAGTTTGCTATTGGTCTTGCAGCTCCTTCTTTGCAAATGCAGGCATCTTGCACAGATTTTCTAACTTCCTGACACAGTCAGGGAATTACAGTGAAAACCATCTGTATGCATGTTGGAGTTTATTGAAGTACTTCCATCAGGGTGCATCTGCTCCCAACTAACAAGGGAATAGTAAGTCAAGCAAAAGGGTACATTTGAAGTCCAGTAATTATAAAGTTGTTTCAGCTTTAAAATGAACAATACCAGAATGAATAAAAGTTTCTCAGAAATGGAAAGCAAACTTCTGAGGGATAACACATCGGCAAATTTTCCCGTCCCGCCCGCCATGGGAATCATAGCAGGTGGGACATGGGCCATGCAAAGGTCCATCAATGTGCATGCATGAAACCCTGACCATATGCATCATTTAGTGAATGAGGTATTGTGCTATCTGAATGTGGCATTATTGATCTAGTGCTTCATCTGAACATGGTTTGAAGTACTTTTCACAGTACAAGAGAAATTTATAACGATTTGAATATATATGTATGTATTAATGGATCGCCTTGCCATTGCCCATGGTGAAAATTGAGCAAGAGAAATGCTGTTTCTGATCAAGTTTATTGTAAATATATATTTTTAAATCCAGATACGATTTATCTCCTTTATACCTATTTTCAAGTGTGATATTTATTCTTCATTGGCTTTCTTAATGGTTTGGGATTTTCCGGTCTTGGGACAAACACAGCTGGAAAACCCTGCCCATTGTATGAAAAGGTACAATACGAACAATTATTTAATTGAAGTGTATTGAGAAGATGGATTGTCATAAGGAGCTTTTTATTCCCTCACTGAAGAGACAAATTATCTCAGAAACGAGTCAGGCACCAACAGGAGAGTAATGCTGGCATGGAGGAAAAAAGACAAAGTGAGATAAAAGTGCATGTATTCAGCCAACAGGTCTACTTACAAGGCTTGCACATGAACTGCTATCTTAACTATGTTCTGTAATTTAAACAGAACTGTATCAAATGAAGGTGGTCTGAAAATTTGAGGGTAATGGATTAAAAGTGGACATTTTTAATTTTGTGTAAAGTCAGATTTAACAGTCAGTTGGTGAGCTTTAAAGTGCAGGTAAACAGGAAAAAATACCGATGAGAGTCATCATTCATTCTTCCCCTAACCCCACTACCTAATTAACAACATTTAAGAGACTTTGAAACAGGTGAATCACAGCAATACACACAAAAATATCTCCAAATGCAGCATTAGAACTGTCATTTCCCAAAACATAACTGACATTAATTGTGAAAACTATAAGCAGTGTTTGTGAAAAGCCATGAACATCTAATCAGGACAGTAGATAACAAGATACAAGTTCACAATAAGTTTTATGTCTGACACAATAACACATGTAGAAATAACTTTTCATTTTGTGTATTGGAAGGTCACATCGTATTGCAGCGCAAGACAACAAAGATGGTTCTAGAACACAATAATTCTGTATTGAAATAGGGGAATGCTGCTCCATAGTTTTGGACAAATTGCAATCAGTGGGAAGTGTAAAGAATCATATTCATGCAGTGCACTATTAAACTGATACAAGGTAACAGGGATATTGTTCTATGGTGATATTTGATTTCAGTGACAAGACCAAATTATAAAAAATTTACAGAAAGCCTATCTGCATCTGTAGAGATTAACAGATGAACCACATCATGCTCAACCCTTTGTCAGATCACTGATTCCAGAATGTTTAATGCTGAAGCTGAGTGCCCAGAGCAAAAATCTGTTCCATCGCCCAGATCGAACTATACTTCTACACTTTGAAAATTAGAAAAGAAAATCAAAATATACAAATTTAAGAAAAATTATGCTATGGAAAGGTTGATCGTTGGGACATCAAGATTAATAGGAAATAAATTCAATAAATACCAAAGCTCTCTTTTATGTGGATAAAACTGCTTTGTTTAACTCAAATTGCAATTACAAAGCAAAAAAGTTGCAAGCACAAACTTGTAAAGCCTCCAGCAAAACTTTAAATAAATTTTCCCCACCCAAATTTGGTTCCACAACTTTTTTTTCTTCTCAAAGGTACACACACATGCATACATATATATTATGATAAAACACTAAAATATTGATTGCCATCTCTTTTCCTCCCTCCCTCTTAGCATCGGTTCCAGCTGTTGAGTTCTGCATCCCAAAGCATTTTCCAATTCAATCGTAACTTCTGTCTGCGCTTAGTAGTTATTATGTTTAAAGCATTTTTTTTCAAACTGAACAATAAAAAGGCAAAGAAAGTAAACCAAACAAGAAAAATGAAAATTGCGAAACCATCAAGAAAGCCAATAAATATCATACTTGAAAATAGGTATAAAGGAGATAAATCATATCTGGATTTTAAAAATATATTTACAATAAACTTGATCAGAAACAGCATTTCTCTTGCTCAATTTTCACCACTGGCAATGGCAAGGCGATCCATTAATACATACATATACATTCACATCATTATAAATTTCTCTTGTACTGTGAAAAGTACTTCAAACCAAGTTCAGATGAAGCACTAGATCAATAATGCCACATTCAGATAGCACAATACCTCATTCACTAAATGATACATATGGTCAGGGTTTCATGCATGCACATTGATGCTCTTAGGTTTTGCAGGCATCATGGTGATTTGGAGCCTGAAAGAGTGGTCCCATCTATCAGGTGACACAAGCATAATTGCAACAAGTGGAGCTCGAGTGAAAGGTGGTGGCAGCATTCTAAGTAAAATTGATTTTTTGCTCCTTTATTTTTGGATCAGTTCCAGATTTCACTTTTTGGAACTGTTTGTTACCTATAATGATTCTATATTCAAAAAGAGCCTACCTTTACTCTGGGAAATTGGAGAAAAGAGAGGGAAAAGGAAATTAATCAAGGGTAACTCCTACCAGCTAAAGAGTAAAATTGAGGAAGAGTGCAAGCCCTTTCAAATATAATCACTGTTGCAAGATACATCCCTGTTTCAAAGCACTGACAGTACTATCTCCATGAATAATGAATGCCTTGTACGAGTAAACGGTCATGATCATAGGCATAAGAACTAGGAGCAGGTGCAGGCCATCTGGCCCCTCGAGCCTGCTCCGCCATTCAATAAGATCATGGTTGATATTTTCATGGACTCAGCTCCACTTACCCGCCCGCTCACCATAACCCTTAATTCCTTTACTGTTCAAAAATGTATCTATCCTTGCCTTAAAAACATTCAATGAGGTAGCCTCAACTGCTTCACTGGGCAGGGAATTCCACAGGTTCACAACCCTTTGTGTGAAGAAGTTCCTCCTCAACTCAGTCCTAAATCTGCTTCCCCTTATTTTGAGGCTATGCCCCCTAATTCTAGTTTCACCCGCCAGTGGAAACAACTTCTCTGCTTCTATTTTATCTATTTCCTTCATAATCTTATATGACAGGCATTTGAGAGGAAAAACACTGTGGACATCATACACCACAACAGCTGAAGGCGAGTGCACACACATGGGAAGTCTCTTACAGAATCACCTTTATGTGACTAACCATCATCAGGCCTCGTCTCTAGGCTTTAACACCACTTTCAGTTCAACTTCAAATGTAGCATCAGCAATAAAGCAGATAACCAATAAACACTTCACATACACAAGAGTCCATCTGTTGTTTAGGCCTTTGACAAATGGGCATGGATCTTGATAACATGGATAAAATGCAAAATGCTGTACACTTAACCACCTTGAGTAAATATATACCAGGGACACTAAATGCAATTTTTGCTCTTAATTCAAATCATTTTTGCACTCTGTTCCCACTTTACATTCCTTTTGTTGATCGTTTCAAATTTTTAGTTTTCTGAATACAAAAGCAACTGAATTACCCACAGACTGAGCTTATTTGTTCTAGTGGAGCACGCAGGTTCCTAAGCTGATAGATGAGTAACAGCAACTTCTAAGGAAGGATGTTTGCTATTTCTGGGTCTTGTGCAACACCCAGCTCAAATGTGTCAGATCAAGGATATACAGAAAAGCATATTCAACTAGGCATTCAAAGAATAATGTCATTTCCAACATCGCAAAGGTTTGTTTAGAACAGTACAGCACAGAACAGGCCCTTCGGCCCACGATGTTGTGCCGAGCTTTATCTGAAACCAAGATCAAGCTATCCCACTCCCTATCATCCTGGTGTGCTCCATGTGCCTATCCAATAACCACTTAAATGTTCCTAAAGTGTCTGACTCCACTATCACTGCAGGCAGTCCATTCCACACCCCAACCACTCTCTGCGTAAAGAACCTACCTCTGATATCCTTCCTATATCTCCCACCATGAACCCTATAGTTATGCCCCCTTGTAATAGCTCCATCCACCCAAGGAAATAGTCTTTGAACGTTCACTCTATCTATCCCCTTCATCATTTTATAGACCTCTATTAAGTCTCCCCTCAGCCTCCTCCGCTCCAGAGAGAACCGCCCTAGCTCCCTCAACCTTTCCTCATAAGACCTACCCTCCAAACCAGGCAGCATCCTGGTAAATCTCCTCTGCACTCTTTCCAGCACTTCCACATCCTTCTTATAGTGAGGTGACCAGAACTGCACACAATATTCCAAATGTGGTCTCACCAAGGTCCTGTACAGTTGCAGCATAACCCCACGGCTCTTAAACTCCAACCCCCTATTAATAAAAGCTAACACACTATAGGCCTTCTTCACAGCTCTATCCACTTGAGTGGCAACCTTTAGAGATCTGTGGATATGGACCCCAAGATCTCTCTGTTCCTCCACAGTCTTCAGAACCCTACCTTTGACCCTGTAATCCACATTTAAATTTGTCCTACCAAAATGAATCACCTCACATTTATCAGGGTTAAACTCCATTTGCCATTTTTCAGCCCAGCTTTGCATCCTATCTATGTCTCTTTGCAGCCTACAACAGCCCTCCACCTCATCCACTTCTCCACCAATCTTGGTGTCATCAGCAAATTTACTGATCCACCCTTCAGCCCCCTCCTCTAAGTCATTAATAAAAATCACAAAGAGCAGAGGACCAAGCACTGATCCCTGTGGCACTCCGCTAGCAACCTGCCTCCAATCCGAAAATTTTCCATCCACCACCACCCTCTGTCTTCGATCAGACAGCCAGTTACCTATCCAATCGGCCAACTTTCCCTCTATCCCACACCTCCTCACTTTCATCATAAGCCGACCATGGGGGACCTTATCAAACGCCTTACTAAAATCCATGTATATGACATCAACTGCCCTACCTTCATCAACACACTTAGTTACCTCCTCAAAAAATTCAATCAAATTTGTGAGGCACGACTTGCCCTTCACGAATCCGTGCTGACTATCCCGGATTAATCCGCATCTTTCTAAATGGTCGTAAATCCCATCCCTAAGGACCTTTTCCATCAATTTACCAACCACCGAAGTAAGACTAACCGGTCTATAATTACCAGGGTCATTTCTATTCCCTTTCTTAAACAGAGGAACAACATTCGCCATTCTCCAGTCCTCTGGCACCATCCCCGTGGACAGTGAGGACCCGAGGATCAAAGCCAAAGGCTCTGCAATCTCATCCCTTGCCTCCCAAAGAATCCTAGGATATATTTCATCAGGCCCAGGGGACTTATCGACCTTCAGTTTATTCAAAACTGTTTGTTCCCTTTACAAATGATGCAAATTAAAAGGAAATCAAAGAATGAAAAGGAATGTGGCACAAAATTCCTAACCAAATTGTAGATTATCACAGAATTCCTACAGTACAGGAAGGAGGCCTTTCAGCCCATCAAGTCTGCACCAACTCTCTGACAGAGTATCTTATGATGTGGAGATGCCGGCGTTGGACTGGAGTAAGCACACTAAGAAGTCTCACAACACCAGGTTAAAGTTCAACAGGTTTATTTAGCAGCACAAGCTTTCGGAATCTCGCTCCTTCATCAGGTGAATGGGAGTTCTGTTCACAAACCGGGCTTATACAGACACAAACTCAATTTACAAGATAATGGTTGGAGTGCGAGTCTTTACAGGTAATCAAGTCTTAAAAGTACAGACAATGTAAATGGAGAAAGGGCCAAGCACAGGTTAAAAAGGTGTGTATTGTCTCCAGCCAGGACAGTTCGTGAGATTTTGCAAGCCCAGGTAAGTCGTGGGGGCTATAGATCGAGAGACAACCAGGATCCCGGTTGAGGCCGTCCTCATGTGTGTGGAACTTGGCTATCAGTTTCTGCTCAGCGATTCTGCGTTGTTGTGTGTTGTGAAGGCCGGCTTGGTACATTGGGGAGACCATGCAGAGGCATGGTACATTGGGGAGACCATGCAGACGCTACGACAACGGATGAATGAACACCGCTCGACAATCACCAGGCGGGAGTGTGTTCCCTTCCAGTCGGGGAACACTTCAGCAGTCACGGCATTCAGTCTCTGATCTTCGGATAAGCGTTCTAAGGCAGCCATCACGACACACAACGCAGAATCGCTGAGCAGAAACTGATAGCCAAGTTCCACACACATGAGGACGGTCTCAACTGGGATCTTGGGTTCATGTCACACTATCTGTGCACATTTTAACCTGTGCTTGGCCCTCTCTCCACTCACATTGTCTGTACCTTTAAGACTTGATTACCTGTAAAGACTCGCATTCCAATCATTATCTTGTAAATTGAGTTTGTGTCTGTATGTGCCCTGTTTGTGAACACAACTCCTCACTCACCTGAAGAAGGAGCGAGATTCCGAAAACTTGTGCTGCCAAATAAACCTGTTGGACTTTAACCTGATGTTGTGAGACTTCTTACAGAGTAACTTACCCAGGCCCTCTCCCCCACTTTATCCCTGTAACCCCACGCATTCACTATGGCCAAACCTACACATCCTGGGCAACTAAGTGGCAGGTAGCATGGCTAATCCACCTAACCTGCACATCTTTGGACTGGGAGGGAACCGGAGCACCCAGAGGAAACCCAAGCCGACGCTGGGAGAATGTGAAAACTCCACACAGACAGTCACCCATGGCCAGAATTAAACCAAGGTCCCTGGCGCTGTGAGGCAGCAGTGCTATAGGGCACTTAAAACTGGAACATGTATGAAGTGGCACAGGATAGGAAGTGGCAAATGACAAATTTACCCATTATAGCATGTCTTTACTCATCTTTCCAAAGACTATCAAACTAGACTTCTTCGCTTTTTGCTTGTGGAATGACTGCAATGCTAAACATTGCAATCAATTAATTAAATATTCAACTGAAGAATTAATTCCCATAAATAGCATCGTTTCTTGGCTGCATGTAAGAGATTCATTGAAACTGCAGTAACAATTAAGCAAATAATGCAAGAAATCATAACCAAGAACAAGCTTTTAATAAACAACAAGCCTGGCCATAAAAAGGCATTGCTGATGTAATGACTACATTTTATGCAACATAGTTTAACTCATATTTTATAGGTGAAACAACCTGTACTATTACTGTTTATACAGTTGTCAGAAACTAAATTAGGTCATGCCTATAATGATAAAACTAATTGATTGAGAAATTCTTTTCATCCCATTTACATAAGAACAGTAAAGTCCTTTGATGATAAAAATGGAGGTGAGGGGGGGGGGGGCGTTGTGGTGGTGGTGGTGAGAAATTCAGCATGCACTTGAGACAAATAAACCTTGGGTAAATCTTTAGTGTAAAACATATTCCAAGACCTTGGTCACAGCAAGGTACCTGGCATGCTGTAGGTGAGGACTGTCAAAATTGCAATTGCAAGAGCTGCTTGCAATTTTCTTTCCATTGGCTTGAATTTGCACTCGACAAGGTGAAAACTCATACTTGCCATGGACAAATTTGAACACTGCAGCATATACATCAAACAAGCTAGTGTTCTGCTCAATAACCCTCTTGGATATATGCAAAGATGAAAAAAATTGTTCTTGATCAAAGCTACATCCTCAAAATTATCTTAAGCAGCCCCTGTACAAAGAACAAAGAACAATACAGCACAGGAACAGGCCCTTCGGCCCTCCAAGCCTGCGCCGCTCATGTGCCCAACTAGACCATTCGTTTGTATCCCTCTATTCCCAGTCTGTTCATGTGGCTATCTAGATAAGTCTTAAATGTTCCCAGTGTGTCTGCCTCAATCACCTTGTTTGGCAGTGCATTCCAGGCCCCCACCACCCTCTGTGTAAAATATGTCCCCCGACATCTGTGTTGAACCTTGCCCCCCTCACCTTGAACCTGTGACCCCTTGTGTTCGTCACCTCCGACCTGGGAAAAAGCTTCCCACTGTACACCCTATCTATGCCTTTCTTAATTTTATACACCTCTATTAGGTTGCCCCTCATCCTCCGTCCTTCCAGGGAGAACAACCCCAGTTTATCCAATCTCTCCTCATAGCTAAGACCCTCCATACCAGACAACATCCTGGTAAACCTTTTCTGCACTCTCTCCAAAGCCTCCACGTCCTTCTGGTAGTGTGGCGACCAGAACTGGATGCTGTATTCCAAATGTGGCCTAACCAACGTTCTATACCGCTGCAACATCATATGCCAACTTTTATATTCTATGCCCCATCCAATAAAGGCAAGCATGCCATATGCCTTCTTGACCACCCTCTCCACCTGTGCTGCCACCTTTAAGGATTTGTGGACTTGTACACCCAGGTCCCTCTGTGTGTCTATACTCCTGATGGTTCTGCCATTTATTGTATAGCTCCCCCTTACATTAGATCTACCGAAATGCATCACTTCGCATTTATCTGGATTAAATTCCATCTGCCATTTCTCCGCCCAATGTTCCAGCCTATCTATATCCTGCTGTATTCTCTGACAATGTTCATCACTATCCGCAACTCCAGCAATCTTCGTGTCATCCGCAAACTTACTGGTCACACCAGCTACATCTTCCTCCAAATCATTTATATATATCACAAACAGCAGAGGTCCCAGTACAGAGCCCCGCGGAACACCACTAGTCACAGACCTCCAACCGGAAAAAGACTCCCACACTGTTACCCTCTGTCTTCTGTGGCTAAGCCAGTTCTCCACCCATCTAGCTAGCTCACTTTTTATCCCGTGAGATTTAACCTTTTGCACCAGCCTGCCATGAGGGACCTTGTCAAACGCTTTACTAAAATCCATATAGACGACATCCACGGCCCTTCCCTCGTCAATCGTTTTAGTCACCTCCTCAAAAAACTCAACCAAATTTGTGAGGCATGACCTCCCTCATACAAAACCATGCTGTCTATCGCTAATGAGATTATTCAGTTCTAAATGCGCATATATCCTATCTCTAAGAATCTTCTCCAACAATTTCTCTACCACGGACGTCAAGCTCACCGGCCTATAATTACCTGGGTTATCCTTGCTACCCTTCTTAAATAACGGGACCACATTTGCTATCCTCCAATCCTCTGGGACCTCACCTGTGTCCAGTGAAGAGTCAAAGATTTCTGTTAGAGGCCCAGCAATTTCATCTCTTGCCTCCCTGAGGAGTCTAGGATAGATGCCATCTGGCCCTGGGGATTTGTCTGTCTTAATGTTTCCTAAAAAACCTAACACTTCCTCCCTTGTAATTGAGTTTTTTTCTAACGGGTCAACACATCTCTCGGAGACACTACCTGTCAACATGTCCCTCTCCTTTGTGAATACTGATGCAAAGTATTCGTTTAGGATCTCTCCTACCTCCTTTGGTTCTGAGCATAATTCCCCTCCTTTGTCCCCGAGAGGTTCGATTCTTTCCCTAACAACCCTCTTGTTCCTAACGTATGTATAAAATGCCTCAGGATTCTCCTTAATCCTGTCTGCCAAGGACATTTTGTGACCCCTTTTTGCCCTTCTAACTCCCTGTTTGAGTTATTTTCTACTTTCTCTGCATTCCTCCAGTGCTCCTTCTGTTTTTAGCTGCTTGGACCTCACGTATGCCTCTTTTTTCTTTTTGATTAGACCCACAATTTCACTGGTTATCCACGGCTCCCGAATCCTACCTTTCCTATCCTTCCTCTTTCCAGGCACATGCCTGTAACGGCAGCTTTATTCAGTGAGTGATCGATACAAATGTGAAGACTCGGCACTATTTGTAAGAAGGCAGGTGAATTAATCTTGTATCCGGACCAACATCTATCTCTAAACCAACAGAATTAAAAAAACTATCCAAGTCATTACCTCATTACTGTTTGATTACACCAATGATTACATTCCAAATGTTATTCAGGGATCCTCGGGACATGATAGGCACTATATAAATTAGGCTAAGAGAAGAAAGATAAAACAGAGAAACCCACAGGAGTAATAAATGGCAAGGGGGTAAGGGGGAGGGGAAGCAGCCAGGATTCCACATCCTGACTGCAATCCAAGCACTCTACTTCTGTCCTTATGCTGGGTGATGGCAGGGTGGTGGGTTTGGCAGTGTTACTTCATTCTAAAGTCAGGTGATGAAGTAGGAAACTAGATGTTACAGAATGCAACATCATAAATATCTATCTCTTCCCTATCCAAGACCCAGTGGCTCAAAAGTCTCTCTTTATTTAATCAACCTTGCTTCAAACTGCATATCCTTAATTTTAATAATACAATTAAAATACCATTAATAGCTTCCTCTTCTGAATCACAAAGATTTTGTAGCATGCAACACTAATGCTGGCAGCCAGAACATCTCTTGATATTTTAAATTGGCGTGGATGTAGGAGCAACTTTATTTTAGGATTGCCACCAGCTACAATTGACCTATGTTGGAGCTAGGTATCCATGTAACCACTTGCACAAATACAAAGGTGGCATATGTCAGTTTCAAAAACATGGTAACGCAGGAAATGTGTCTGGAGGATAACAAAGTGCAGCAATATATCTAAAATGTAAAAGCTTCTGATCAGCTGGTCCTCACGACCAATTACTTCTAATGGGTTCGAGGACATGTACCCGAACAGAAAAGGATAATGGCGACAAATCCAAGTGATCAGAGTCTCTGAGGGAATTTGGATCCTATAAAGATAGCACTATCTACAATCTGATTATTCTGAGTGCTATAGATTAGCATAACAAAGGCAAGCTGCTCTGCAGTTGAGAAGTTGGTCCATTTGAGTAAATAACACAGCTGGCCAAATGAGTGCCTTCAAAGGCAACAGCTGGATTTTATCACATCTAATGTTTTTAGGGAAATTATAGGTTCTGTTCCATAGAGAGGGGGAAAAATCCAAGCTGGCTACTTGAGGCAAATTAATTTACCATGATAGGTTCTAACGCAATAGGTTGAAATGACCAACATTGGGATGGGCTCAACATAGTACATCCTTCTGTTATGATCGTGGACCAGAGCCACAATTTTTGGTACAATCTGGTTCAGGACCAGTAATATTTTGTTTGATGTAGACCAAGTTTGCTAAGAAAATAAAGCCACTAGATTTCACAGGTTTTGGACAAACAAAAATAAACTTTACCATACAAGGTCAGAAAGATAAAACAATTTACAATACCTACCTGTACTCTAACATTCAAGATTAATGTGAGCTGCCTGTGAGTTAACAGGCACCTATAGTTGAACACACCACTCTGTACAAAAAATGTCAGGTGCAACCAAGACAGATCCTAGATTGCCCCATAACCCACCCAGACATCAGTAAACACTGATCAACCTATCTCAATGAAACACAGTCTCTCTGACAAGGGATTCCAGTCTTCGTCTTTGAAGATCTTGCCTTGGAATTCTCTTCAAAAGTCACTCCAATTTAGACAACCTCAATGACGACCCAACTCGCAGGGTTTGAATCTTGTCTCCCAAGACTCCATTCGGATTTCCAAATCTGCACTTCAGCACCAACGTTCAAGCAAAATATCAGCTATTTGGCCACGCAGAATACTACTGCTCCAAAGGGGTGCCTTCACTCTATCGGTCCAGAGGACAGAGTCACCAACCGCCTGCAGCCTCCTTAGGTCTACTCCCGGGTCCCCCAGTCTGCCAACATTAGCTCTTTTTCTGCTCCTCTCTCATTCTTAACAGTCTGCCCCTGTCACTTGTTTAGGACTCGATTCAATTATGGTGCTCTGATGCTTGTAAACCTCTGAGGCATGCTAGTATCAGTTTCCCAACAGCGAGGTAAGTCTGGATCTCATAACACTTCCACAAGCAAGCGGGAATGGCTCCTGAGGGTTCAATAGTTAAAGGCACTGTGTAGTGTGGGAAAGACGAGGAACATTTTGAGGGGCGAAAGAATTTAAATTTCACAAAGTAAATTTAGAATAAAAAGCTAGCATCAATAATGGCAGCCATAAAACCACTGGACCATCATTAAAAACTCATCTGGTTCACTAATATCCTTTAGGAAAGGTAAACTTCTGTCCTTACCTGGTCCAGAGTATATGCAACTCCAGACCTGCAGCAATGTGTTTCAGTCTTAACTGCCCTCTGAAATGATCCAGCAAGTCACTCAGTTGGCCAAATTATAATCCACATGGACTGTAGGCATTCTGGAAAGTGGCTCACCACCACATTCCCAAAGGCAAATTAGGGGTAAGCAATAAATGCTGGTCCCGCCTTTGATGGCCACATCCTGAGAATTAATAAAAAGAGCAATTGGGAAGGTAAATAAAGAGCAAAGAGAAGAAAGAGTAAAAATATAAAGAGGAAGAAAATTAAACACCAGGAGAGGAAACTCAATGTGGCAAAGTGAACTTCTGTAGAAATTTGATTCTGCGGCTGTTTGACAGGATTTTTGGTTTGAAAGGGGGTGGTATTGTGCAGATAGATAACTAAATGTTCAGGGGGAAAAAACAAAACATTTCTTGACATTCAACTCATCAGGATTCAAAAAGATAAAGCATCACCTGATGGTGCATCAGTAAGAACTCTTAACTAATGATCCCGAATTATTTGATAAACATCAGACAGTTTTAACTGTATTTGTTCTATTCTTTCCTGATACAATTTTCTCTTCTTAACCCTCTTCTTCTGAAGACCTCAAGAGCCAAAATTTTAGATGTGATCCCAGCAGTTACACTGCCAATCTGTAGCACTGGTCCTACCGGAACTTGTTGCAGCAGCATCAGACACCAAATCAACATGGAGCAGATGTGCACATATATTACAATGAGCCTTACCACTGGTACCTGCCTGTCCAGGTACCTGGAATCTACAATTTCCTCCCATGCGAGAGGGGAAAGGTCACCCAGATCCTCCATCTTCTGCCTCCTGGCAAATTCTCCTAGATCCCTCAAGTTCTGAATGAGCCCAGAGTGGGAGAACAACTGACTTCTAAAGCTAGGGCTGCAGCGTAGGGAAATGCAGCAGTCAAAAATGGACACAAGCACGTCTCACAAACAGTAATGAAATAAACTATTAATGATGTTGATTGAAGGCTAAATAATGGCCAGAACTTTGCACTTTGTTCTAAAACTAAACATGGTGGAGAGAACTTGTGTCACAAGCTAAGGTCAAGATTGAACCGGAGACCAAGGTTGTGAACAATGTGGCAGTTGAGCAGGAGGGATGTTGGTGGGCACTGCAATTCGTGGCAAAAGGACAGAATTTGTTATGGTACTAATGAGGAAGGTTTTGGCCTTCCCAGTGTTAATCTGAATGAAATTGTGGTTCATCCTAACTTAATACTGGACAAAGCAAAGGGACTGCAGTGGCCACAAAAGGTGGAGAGATAGAGTTAGATAGAATAGATAGAAACCCTACAGTGCAGAAGGAGGCCATTCGGCCCATCGAGTCTGCACCGACCACAATCCCACTCAGGCCCTACCCCCATATCCCCATATATTTACCCACTAATCCCTCTAACCTACGCATCTCAGGACTCTAAGGGGCAATTTTTAGCATGGCCAATCAACCTAACCCGCACATCTTTGGACTGTGGGAGGAAACCGGAACACCCGGAGGAAACCCACACAGACACAAGGAGAATGTGCAAACTCCACACAGACAGTGACCCAAGCCGGGAATCGAACCCAAATCCCTGGAGCTGTGAAGCAGCAGTGCTAACCACTGTGCTACCGTGCCGCCCAGTTGAGTGTCATCAGCATACATTTCAAAATTTAAACCAAAAATGTCGATGCATGATGTCACCAAGAACAGTATGCAGATACAAAAGAGATAGGTGCAAATGAGTTCCACTCCTACACCCTTTAGGGAACACAGGGAAATGGTACAGAGGCTGAAATGTTAGACAGACATTCTTTTGTCCAAATTAAGTTGCAACACTGGAAGCAAGCTAAAATTCTATTTCATTAACACAGTAGCGCAACACCCACAAGTATCAAGTCCATATGCTTACAAATGGAAGACTCATCAAGTCTTTCTAGTGGGCTAACATAACAGATGGTTCAAAGCTCCCAGAATGGATTAAACACTAAAACAAATGCAGCTACATTAGCAGCTACTATTTTGACATGCCACAGAGCTGTAAATATGGAAGTAGACACAGTAAGAAGTCTCACAACACCAGGTTAAAGTCCAACAGATTTATTTGGTAGCACAAGCCACTAGCTTTCGGAGCGCTGCCCCTTCATCAGGTGAGTGGGAGTTCTGTTCACAAACAGGGCATATAAAGACACAAACTCAATTTACAAAATAATGGTTGGAATGCGAGTCTTTACAGGTAATCAAGTCTTAAAGGTACAGACAATGTGAGTGGAGAGGGGGTTAAGCACAGGTTAAAGAGATGTGTATTGTCTCCAGCCAGGACAGTTAGTGAGATTTTGCAAGCCCAGGCAAGTCGAACAGACAGCAGGCAAGGTTCGAAAGTGGATATTTTCATTCCCAGCAAAGTGACTGACCCAAGATAAAAGCAAAATATTGCGGACCTGGAATCTGAGCTTGAAACATTGGCTCTATTCTCTCCCAGGAAGTGTGTTCTCTTCCTGTTGGGGAACACTTCAGCGGTAACGGGCATTCGGCCTCTGATCTTTGGGTTCTCCAAGGCAGCCTAATAGCCAAGTTCCGCATACATGAGGGCGGCCTCAACCGGGATCTTGCGTTCATGTCACACTATCTGTAACCCCCACGACTTGCCTGGGCTTGCAAAATCTCACTAACTGTCCTGGCTGGAGACAATACACATCTCTTTAACCCTCTCTCCACTCACATTGCCTGTACCTTTAAGACTTGATTATCTCTAAAGACTCGCATTCCAACCATTATTTTGTAAATTGAGTCTGTGTCTTTCTATGCCCTGTTTGTGAACAGAACTCCCACTCACCTGAAGGGGCAGCGCTCCGAAAGCTAGTGGCTTGTGCTACCAAATAAACCTGTTGGACTTTAACCTGGTGCTGTGAGACTTCTTACTGTGTTTACCCCAGTCCAATGCCGGCATCTCCACAATATGGAAGTAGCACATACAGTACACATGCACAGCAGTTGTGATGCGCATTGATGTTTCATGGCACTTGAGGAGCAGTGGCACAAACGAGCTACAGCTGATGGCACATTGGGCTGGGTGGTGCAAAACAGGACAGCAGAGTGAAAAAGAGGATTTGGACAAAAAAAACACTCGGGGATTGCAGTAGCTGAAAAGCTACTCATTGTCACAGATTTGAGGGGACTATTATATAGTGTATGATTTTGTGCCTCGTAATAATCAACTGGGCATATTTCATTGCTATCTAAAATTGTATAAAAGTTAGAGGACAGTTATATAGATAAAAAAGGATTTGAGAACAAAGAATAAAGTTTAATAATTAACAGATTGGCCCCAAGCAGAACCTTAAGGAAAGGTTGTTACTTTCTGACAAAGACAAAAAATGAATTAATAAGCAAATCCAGTAATTAAGTATGAGAGGAGACTGCCAGGTGGTAGCTAGACCACTTAAGAGGCTAACTACAAGACTGTCACTCCAGAAAATGGCATTATTTTAATTTTGTAGACAGGATCTTGCCTACTTACTAATTAAATCCTTATGCACTTTCACATACATGACTTCGCCTATTGACTCTCAGGTAATCCACATATTACTTCAATTTATTTGAACAATACTTGTCGATTTTTGATTTGATTTATTGCCACCTGTATTAGCATACAGTGAAAAGTATTCTTTCTTCCACACTATGCGGACAAAACATACCATTCATAGAGAAGGAGAGGGTGCAGAATGTGTTACAGTCATAGCTAGGTTGTAGAGAAAGATCAACTTAATACAAGGTAGATTTTATGCTACTCTGACTGATTTGATTTCAAAACCTCCCAGATGGTCTGTGTTCTTCCCACTGCAGTACTGCCACTAAAATAAATTATTCCTCTTTACCCATCATTTACCAGATTGGTTACATCATTTTCTAGTATAAACTAAACTATCATATCTTATTTTATACCAAACCTGAATTCCACAGTCCAGATACCAACTGATTAAATGGCTCTCCTTCACAACTTTTAACCCTTTTCTTATTAGATTCAATAAAATTAAGCCTTCCATACATGCTTTGGACACCTTCTCATCCAGATATTCTGTAGTAGTCAGAGCTATTATTTCACTGATTTTATCCTTAATGCATCTATTATTTTCCCTTATTTGATTACACCATGTCTAGCCATTTACTTCTAAGGACCCCACTTAGAGTGTGCATACCCTCAGCAGCCATTTTAGCTGTTTATGCAACATCCTCTGATAATGATTCAATTCATTACCAATCGCTCAGCCTCCTTACCTAACCACCCTCCTAAAATCACTCTTATTTTGTTTTCATTCAAGATTGAAGACATGGTTCATTTAAATTTCTACCTGCATTTCCATGATTAAATTCCGCACAATTTTGTGAGTCATAATAAAAATTGTACAATAGATCGCATAACTAAAAATGACACAATCACACAATATATATCAAACATCACTCAATGAATTCTGATAGCTACAAGTCCATTGCTAGTCTGGTTGGACATCTTGGTTCACCATTTGTATACACTGATTATTCGCCCTCATGTTGTTTTCAAGTGGAAACGAATAGCAGTTTCCATGTGACTATGCCATTTTGCACATCCTACTTGTGCTTGCTGTAGCAGGAAACTATCACCCATACCATCAGTTTCAGATTTCTTCGGCCCCTTCTTAACATTCCAAACTTTTATTTGCTACCAACAGGGAAGAGAAACTGTACATTCAGGGCCAAGACAGTGTAGTCTGGGGGACAGATGGCTTGCAATCTGTCAAATGCAATTTGTGTCTACAGTCAAGGGGGTACGCAAAATCTGTGCACAGCAATAAACCCAACAGACAAGCTATATTGAATTACTTAGTTTGGGCTTTTAAAGTTCTACAATACTAGGGCAAATAGGCTTTGCAATAATATCACTTGCATCCAAAATCATTTGTTTTAAACAAATAACTAAACAACCATAAAGAGAGTCAGTGATTTCCTGGTGAATTGTGCTGACTTTAAGAACTTGGACTCTCTCCAAAGGGAAAGACTGGGAATTTAAAAGCAGCTGGGATAAAACTTTCCTCAGCAACTGCAATTAGCCTATGACTTAAAATGTGTGCCTAATCACACAGGAATTACATTTTTGCCCTTAAAGAGACACCTTAATTAAACACTGTTCCACCTTGGCAACTTTATGAAAGCAGCTACCATATACCATGAGGAAATGCCATTGAGACAGAAACAGAAATTCATTTCACAGTGCAATGCATTGAAGAATGAATGCTCCTGCCACTATAAAACTTCATATTGTCTGACTTAACTCTGAGCAATAAAATGTGAAATCCATTTAGTCATAAAGAATTACCAGTAACTAATCATATTAATCTCCATTAAAGTATTCATACAAAAAAAATTCCATAACTAGGTTGATCAAATTTGGTTCAAGCTGGCTATAGACACGATCATGCGTGTGGGTCAGCATCACATCCCAGGAAAGTTTGGAACCAGACTGATTTTGCATTTAGGTATCCTGCACTGCAGCACTCCATGTCAAAATACTCCGACTCCAAATCTACCACAGCAATTCTCAGTCAAGTAAAAGTGGATAATCCAGGGATAAAGCAGCGAATAAAAACAAAGATAATATCAATCTTATCCACCGCGAAATTCCCAACTTTTATGTTACTGCAAAATCAAGAGCTCCCAATAAGAGCATGCATTTATATCATGTCTTCAACGTACTAAAACACACCAAGGTGCTTTAGTGCATTATGGGACAAAATCAGACATAGAAACATAGAAGATAGGAGCAGGAGGCGGCCATTTGGCCCTTCGAGCCTGCTCTGCCATTTATTACAATCATGGCTGATCATCCAACTCAATAGCCTAATCCTGCTTTCTCCCCATAACCTTTGATCCCATTCGCCCCAAGTGCTATATCCAGCCGCCTTTTGAATACATTCAATATTTTGGCATCAACTACTTCCTGTGGTAATTAATTCCACAGGCTCACCCTCTTTGGGTGAAGAAATGTCGTCTCACTTCTGCCCTAAATGGTCTACCCTGAATCCTCAGACTGTGACCCCTGGTTCTGGACTCCCCCACCATTGGGAATATTCTCCCTGCATCTACCCTGTCTCGTCCTGTTAGAATTTTATAAGCCTCTTGAGATCCCCCCTCTTTCATCTGGACTCCAGTGAAAACAATCCTAACCTAGTCAATCTCTCCTCATACATCAGCCCATCCATCCCCGGAATCATTCTGGTAAACCTTCGCTGCACTCCCTCAAGAGCAAGAACATCCTTTCTCAGAAAAGGAGACCAAAACTGCACACAATACTCTAGGTGTGGCTTCACCAAGGTCCTGTATAATTGCACAACACATCCCTGCTCCTGTACTCAAAACCTCTCGCAATGAAAGCCAACATGCCATTTGCCTTCTTTACCTCCAGCTGCACCTGCATGCTTACCTTCAGTGACTGGTGCACAAGGACACCCAGGTCCCATTGCACACGCCCCTCTTCCAATTTACAGTCATAACCACATAAGATGTTATTCTATTAGATGAGCAAAAACTTGGTCAAAGAGGTATGTTTTAATATGTGACCCGAAGGGGAGGAGAGAAGCAAAGAAATATAGGGAGGGAATTAGGGCTTAGGGCCTCAGCAGCATCAGCAATGATGGGAGTAATTAAAATTGGGAACACTTAATATGGCAGAATGAGTGGAACACTGAAATCTAATGGTGGGGGCGGGGGGCTTAAGGCTAAAAGCGATTACAGGGATGGGGGAAGTTAGAAAGTGATATGAAAACAAGGTCAAAAATTTAAAAACCCATACATTGCTTCATCAAGACACTGCATACATCAAGCAACTGGGGAGATGGTGAATGGGACTTGGGTGAAAGTTAGGGTCTGAAATCTTTGGTGGATAGAACGTGGTAGGGGAGAAGTGCATAGAATCCTAGAATGGGAACGAGCCTTTTGGCACCTAGTCTGTTCCAGCTCTTTCCAGTCTAATTAGTTCTTGTATACAGGGTTTCCAGATCTAATTTATTTATTCATTCGAGGAAATGGACTTCACCAACAAGGTCAGCATTTATTGCCTGTCCCTAATTGACTTCAAGAAAAGATATCCCTAATTGCCTTCAAGGGTAGCTGCCTTCTTGAACCGCTATAGTCCATCATAGTACCTTTTGATGCATATGAGTGGCTTGCTAGGCCATTTCATTGGGCAGTATCAACCACATTGCTAAGTGTCTGGAATCACATATATAGGCTCGACTGAGTAAGGACAATCGGTTTTCTTCCCTAAAAAGGACATTAGTGAACCAGTGGGTTTTTACAACAATCCAATAGTTTCATGGTCACCATTACTGATAACTAGCTAACATTCTCAAATTATCCTGTAAATATACGGAAAATAATCAGCTTGTCTATGTTTATATCATAATGTTGCTGTGTCATAGTGCAAACAAGATAGTGGCAAAGATGGTTTGTGTAGTGCTAACCTTAAAATATTCAAGCCATGAATTACTCAAATGATTAAAATATGGTGAAAGTTCCTTTGCAAGGACAAAATAGTTTTCCATTTAATGGGACAACGCTTAGGGAGGTCAGAACAAAAATGTACAGCACAGGAACAGGCCCTTCGTCCCTACAAGCCTGCGCTGATCATGATGTCTGCCTAAACTAAAACCGTATGCACTTACGGAGTCTGTATCCTTCCATTCCCATCCTATTCATGTATTTGTCTAGTTGCCCCTTAAATGCCGCTGTTGTACCACCTCCCCAGGCAGCATGTTCCTGATATTTGCCACACTCTGTAAAAATCTTGCCTTGCACATCTCCTCTAAACTTTTCCCCACGCACCTTAAACCTATGTCTCCTAGTACTTGACTTTGCTACTCTAGGAAAGAGCATCTGATTATCCACTCTGTCCATGCCACTCAATCTTGTAAACCTCTATCAGGTCACCCCTCAACCTCCATCGTTCCAGTGAGAACAAACCGAGTTTATCCAACCTCTCCTCTTAGCTAATACCTCCAGACCAGGCAACATCCTGATAAACCTCTTCTGTACCCTCTCCAAAGCATCCACATCGTTCTGGTAGTGTGGCGACCAGAATTGTACACAATATTCTAAATGAGGCCTTAAGGCTCTGTACGGCTGCAGCATGACCTTGCCAATTTTTATACCCAATGCCCCAACCGATGAAGGCAAGCATGCCTAGCTCCACTTTATTGGAAACTTGGATAAAAGACCCCAGTGCCAGCAAAGCTTTTAGAAGCGATAATTTAGGATAAAATTGGATAATTGGGGATTGATTAAGGATAGTCAGCATAGATTTGTTAACACAATAGAGTCAGAGTTATACAGCGCAGAAAAGGCCCTTCTACTCATCGAGTCTGCACTGACAATAACCACCACTAAAGGTGCGCTAATATCATTTTCCTGCACTCGTCCCATATCTTCAAGAGTTATGATATTTCAAGTGCTCATCCAATTATTTTTAAAGGTTGTAAGGTTTCTGGCCTCCACTACCTTCCCAAGCAGTGCATTCCAGGTTTCCACTACCCTCAGTGAAAATCTTTTTTTCCTCCTCTCTCTCACCCTAAAACTATGCCCCTCAACCAAGGGAAACAGCTGCTCCCAACTCACCCTGCATACCACTCAATCTTATACACCTCAGTCATGTTCCCCCCTTCGCAGTCTCTGCTCTAAAGAAAACAATTCAAGCCTATCTAGTCTCTCCTTATAGCTTAAAGGATCCATCCCAGGCAATATTCTGGTGAATCTCCTCTGTATCCCCACTCGTGCTATCACATTCTTTCTATAGTGAGGTGACCAGAACTGCACACAGTACTCCAGCTGTGGCCCAACCAATGCTCTGTCACAACTCTAATATTGTAAGAGTTTTAACAACACCAGGTTAAAGTCCAACAGGTTTATTTGGTAGCAAATACCATTAGCTTTCGGAGCGCTGCTCCTTCGTCAGATGGAGTGGAAATGTACTCTCAAACAGGGCACAGAGACACAAAATCAAGTTACAGAATATTGATTAGAATGCGAATCCCTACAGCCAACCAGATCTTAAAGATACAGACAAGGTGGGTGGAGGGAGCATTAAGCACAGGTTAAAGAGATGTGTATTGTCTCCAGACAGGACAGCCCGCAAGTCCAGGAGGCAAGCTGTGGGGGTTACTGATAATGTGACATAAATCCAACATCCCGGTTTAGGCCGTCCTTATATGTACGGAACTTGGCTATCAGTTTCTGCTCAGCGACTCTGCGCTGTCGTGAAGGCCGCCTTGGAGAACGCTTACCAGAAGATCAGAGGCTGAATGCCCGTGACTGCTGAAATGCTTCCCCACAGGAAGAGAACAGTCTTGCCTGGTGATTGTCGAGCGGTGTTCATTCATCCGTTGTCGTAGCGTCTGCACGGTTTCCCCAATGTACCATGCCTCGGGACATCCTTTCCTGCAGCGTATCAGGTAGACAACGTTGGCCGAGTTGCAAGAGTAGGTACCGTGTACCTGGTAGATGGTGTTCTCACGTGAGATGATGGCATCCGTGTCGATGATCTGGCACATCTTGCAGAGGTTGCTGTGGCAGGGTTGTGTGGTATTGTGGTCACTGTTCTCCTGGAGGCTGGGTAGTTTGCTGCGGACAATGGTCTGTTTGAGGTTACGCGGTTGTTTGAAGGCAAGAAGTGGGGGTGTGGGGATGGCCTTGGCGAGATGTTCGTCTTCATCAATGACATGTTGAAGGCTCCGGAGGAGATGCCGTAGCTTCTCCGCTCCGGGGAAGTACTGGACGACGAAGGGTACTCTGTCCACCGTGTCCCGTGTTTGTCTTCATAGAATCATAGAAACCCTACAGTACAGAAAGAGGCCATTCGGCCCATCGAGTCTGCACCGACCACAATCCCACCCAGGCCCCACCCCCATATCCCTACACATTTTACCCACTAATCTCTCTAATCTACGCATCCCAGGACACTAAGGGGCAATTTTAGCATGGCCAATCAACCTAACCCGCACATCTTTGGACTGATGTCTTCTGAGGAGGTCGGTGCGGTTTTTCGCTGTGGCGTGTCGGAACTGTTGATCGATGAGTCTAGCGCCATATCCTGTTCTTATGAGGGCATCTTTCAGCGTCTGGAGGTGTCTGTTGCGATCCTCCTCATCCGAGCAGATCCTGTGTATACGGAGGGCTTGTCCGTAGGGGATGGCTTCTTTAACATGTTTAGGGTGGAAGCTGGAGAAGTGGAGCATAGTGAGGTTATCCGTGGGCTTGCGGTACAGTGAGGTGCTGAGGTGACTGTCCTTAATGGAGATGCGTGTGTCCAAGAATGCAACCGATTCCGGAGAGTAGTTCATGGTGAGTCTGATGGTGGGATGGAACTTGTTGATGTCATCATAGAGTTGTTTCAGTGATTGTTCACCATGAGTCCAAAGGAAGAAAATGTCATCGATGTATCTAGTGTATAGCATCGGTTGAAGTCCTGTGCGGTGAAAAGTCTTGTTTGAACCTGTGCATGAAGATGTTGGCATATTGAGGTGCGAATTTGGTCCCCATGGCTGTTCCGTGTGACTGGATGTAGAACTGGTTGTTGAAGGTGAAGACATTGTGGTCCAGGATGAAGCGGGTGAGTTGTAAAATTGCATCTGGAAACTGGCAGTTGACGGCGTTGAGTACTGAGGCCGTTGCAGCAATGCCATCATCGTGGGGGATACTGGTGTAGAGTGCCGAAACATCCATTGTGACGAGGAGTGCTCCTGGTTCAACTGCTCCATGTGCGTTGGGTTTCTGTAGGAAGTCCGTAGTGTCGCGACAAAAGCTGGGGGTTCTTTGTACAATGGGTTTCAAGATGCCCTCGACATAGCCGGAGAGGTTCTCTCACAGGGTCCCATTGCCCGATACGATGGGACGGCCGGGTGTGTTTGCCTTGTGTATCTTTGGGAGGCAGTAGAGATCTCCAACGCGGGGAGTACGTGGGATGAGAGCACGGAGGGTGCTCGGAAGGTCCGGATCAAAGGTCTTGATCAGAGTGTTGAGTTGACGGGTGTGTTCTTTGGTCGGATCTGTGGGTAACTGTCTGTAGTGTTCCTCGTTGTTCAGTTGTCGGTACACTTCTTTGCAGTAATCCGTTCTGTTCAGTATGACGATGGCCCCTCCTTTGTCTGCTGGTTTGATGACAATGTTGCGGTTGGTCTCGAGAGCGTGGATGGCGTTGCGTTGTGCTTGGGTGATGTTCGGTGCTGTCTTGTGAGTGCGGCTGATGAATTTGGTGTTGACGCATCAGTATTCTGTAACTTGATTTTGTGTCTCTGTGCCCTGTTTGAGAGCACATTTCCACTCCATCTGACGAAGGAGCAGCGCTCCGAAAGCTAATGGTATTTGCTACCAAATAAACCTGTTGGACTTTAACCTGGTGTTGTTAAAACTCTTACTGTGTTCACCCCAGTCCAACGCCGGCATCTCCACATCACAACTCTAATATTACCATCTTGCACTTGGACTCCATGCCATGACTGATAAACGCATTCTTAACTATCCCATTCACATGCTCTGCTGTATTCAGGGATCTGTGAATAAGAACCTCAAGATCCATCTGTTCCTCTGAACTTCCCAGTGTCCTGCCATTCATTAAATATACCCTTGTCTTGTTGCGTCTTCCAAAGTGCACTTATCAGGGTTAAATACCATCTGCCACAGCTCTGCTCATCTGGCCAACCCACCTCTATCTTCATGTAACCCACTACCATCTTCTTCACTAGTAACCACCACTCTTGGTGTCATCTGAAAACTTGCTTAACATTCCCCCCACATTTTCACCTCTATCATTTATGTATATAACAAACAATAAGAGTCCCAGTGTTGTGGTACACCACTGGACACCAGCCTCCAGTCAATAACAGACCTCAACCATTACTCTTTGTGGCCAGAGGGAGGAACGATTACAACAACGACAGTGACTATGACAACAATATCGGCAATATTGGCTTTAAAGAACAATTGGGATTTTTGGTTAAGTTATAATCAAACACAGATGCAGGCTTTAAAACTGCTGCAAGTCGTGACCTGAAGCTTCTTATGTTAATCAAATGTGGGAAGTTGTTTAGTTGAGTTAGATTGTGGCACCAAGATTTCCCACCATGTCCAAATATGGGGTAGAGTTATGTGCCCTACGTGCAGTCTTGGATGAATATTAGGGAGTTGTTTATGAGTAACTCCAGTCGCCTAGTCAAACAATGTGATCTGTTTCCAGTTACATCATTGGCTGAGTGCCAGAGAACTTTCTGGAAGATTGGGACAGTTTGAAGATAAATGAAGTGTTTCTGAAGCTTTTGGCTTCAGCAAAAACTCGAGACCAACTATCACAAAGGTGTCTTGGAAGATCATCTTCAGAGAAGGACCACGAAGACGGAATCTACATCGAGAATGGACTTGGCCAATTCGTTCTAAACCTGGTAGTATCAGTCTTCAGTTAAAGAGTTAATGCTCAGTGAAAGAGTTAAAGTGCTGCAACGGTTGAAAGTTTGAGTTTGGTACAGAGTGTTCAATAAACGGAAGTTTGTTTAAATGAATCCGAGATGACTCCTGTCCTTTAGTTTGATTGGTCACATGTATTGGTATGCAGTGAAATGTATTGTTTCCTGCGCGCTATGCAGACAAAGCATACCATTCATAGACAGGGTGCAGAATATAACATACCAGTCATAGCTAGGGTGTAGCGAAAGATCAGCTGAATATAAGGTAGGTCCATTCAAGACTGATGGCAGGAGGGAAGAAGCTGTTGTCGAGTCAGTTGGTATGATCTCAGACTTTTGTTTCCTCAGAGAAGAAGGTGAAAGAGAGTATGTGGTTATGCTGGCTGTTTTTCCGAGGCAGCGAGAAGCGTAGATGGAATCAATGGATGGGAGGTTGGTTTGCGTGATGGACTGGGCTATGTTCACAACCCTTTGTAGTTTCTTGTGGTCTTGGTCAGAGCAGGAGCCATACCATGCTGTGATATATCTAGAAAGGATGTTTTCCATGGTGCAATTGTAAAAATTAGAGTGTGCCGAAGCAGACAAGCCAAATTTCCTTCACCTTCTGAGAAAGTAGTCATTCGTGGGCTTTCTTAACTATAATGTCGCATGGAGGAACCAGGACAGGTTGATGGTGATCTGGACACCTAGAAACTTGAAACTTTTGACCATTTCCACTTCATTGATGTCATACTAACTGAGTGCCTGGAAAGAGGTTTATGTTTGTAGTCAAATAGCACCTTTCTGACCTATCACTAAGCCAGTTTTTTAACCATCTCGCCAAGTTTCATTGAATTCCATGTGCTTTAACCTTTTCAACCAGATTCCCATGTGGGGGGTCCTTGTCAAAAGCTTTGCTAAAATCCATACAAACTACATCAACTGAACTTCCCCTGTGGCCAGAGAGGAATTAAAAAATTGCGTCAAAGCCTCTGCAATTTCCTGCCCCACCTCCCACAGCAGCCTGGGAAGCAATTTATCCAGGCCTGGGGATTTTTAAGTCCATCAAAGCCTCCAATACCTCCCCATTTCTTATGTCAAAGCTGTGCAAGTTCCACATAGTCCCTTTTCCCGAATTCTGTACCTACATTCTCCTTTTCCTGAGTGAAGATCAAAGAGAAGTATTCATTTCACCCTTCTAATGTCCTTTGGCTTCACACAGAGATTGCCCCCCTTGGTCTCTAATGGACCCTACTCTTTCCCTGGTTAACCTCTTCCCGTTAATGTATTAATAAAATATCTTAGGATTCTCCCCAATCCTGTTTGCATATCCTTTTTCATGCCCACTTTTTGCTCTTCTAATTGGTTTCTTAAGTTCCCTTTTGCACTTCCTATATTCCTTTACAGCCACAGCTGAATTGCTCCTCTTGGGCACCCTGAAGGCCTTTCTCTTCTTCCTCATCCAATCCTGAATTGTCCTAGACATCCAGGGTTTCCTGAACTTATTGCTCCTAAAGTTCTCCCTAAATTTTTCCCCAAAGGGTACATGTTGGACCTCTCCAGCTCATTTCTGAATATGTCCCACTGCTCTGCTGTAGACTTAACTCGTGAACTTTGGTCAGTTCCTGCCTTATTTTAATAAAATCTGCCTTCCGCCAATCCAAAACCATCTTTTGCAGGCCATCTTTCTCCTTGTCCACAACAAATTTGAACCATGCAATGTTGCGGTCACTAGTGTTTTTGATGAACGATTGAGCTTTTTGGAAGTAACAGAGACGATGAGGGTAATAAGGTTGGTCTCGTGCATTCGGACTTCTAAAAATATCACGTAATGGACTTGCCAATGAAGTTGAAAGCTATGCAATAAACGGATGGTATTGCTGAAAAAGAGAGAGAGACAGGCCACCTAATCTTCTCTTTTCTCAGCAATACTCAGGTTCTGTACTATTAAGCAACTAGGAGGGACAGTGGCAGCATGGATACAAAGTTGGCTGACAGGAAACAGACAGTACGTGGTAAACAGTTGTTTTTTCCTGACAGTCAAAGTATGTAGTGGGTTCAGTCTCAACTGCAGCATCGAGTCAAATTCTGGACTTTAGGAAGGATTTGATTTTTGAGAATGAAGTCCTTCATCCCTAGAACCAGTTATGTGGACAAATTGGATAACTTAGCTTATTTTCCCTCGAGAAGGCTGATACAAAATTTTATAGAAGCATCCAAAATCATGAGAATAGATAAACTGCTCCCATTGGCAGGACTGTCAAGGACCAAGGGACAGTGATTTAAGATCGTTGGCAAAAGAACATAAGGAAAAAACCTTTTTACAGAGTAGGTGCTTAGGATTTGGAATGCGCTACCTGAAAAGGGTGCTGGAGGCAGATACAACCAGGGTTTTCAAAAGAGAAAAATAAATTATAGGGATACTGGAAAATGGCAGGGAGTGAGAGTAGCGCAGTTGCTCTTCCAGAGAGCTGGCACAGACACAACAGCTCGAATGACCTTGTTCTGAGCTGTAACCATTCCATAATTCTACATGGGAGAGTGCAATAGATTGTTGCCCCAAGAACTAGGCAAATATCAAGTTAAAAAGCACCTTCAAGAGGCACTTGAATGTGTGCAATGCTTTGCAAGGTATGACAAATCAAACACTACTTTAACAAAGTACTTTCAAATTCAGATTGGATTTTTCTACTTTCAAGGACAGTACACAGACACATTGATCAGTGTGGATAAAATTATGTCTCCTCCACATTGCTGACACTTACTTGATCACTAATCCTACACTGTATCTACATGACGGAGATGTGTTCAATGTGACATGATACTAAAAGCGTGCAACCGAACACAATATTAGAAGAAAGAAAAGCAGCCAGCAGAAGACTGAAGTGCAAACTACATAATGTCTTAAAGATTCAACACACTCAATCAATTTATCAATTATACAATCCAAATTGACCCATTTTCTCAAAGCTGATATTACTGTCTCAGTTCTTGGTTCCAACAACATAGTACCAAAAGTTGGCAAGTGCCAACAGCTTATGAAAGAGGCCAATTGGGAATTAAGGTATAAATAACTTTTGTGCATTATCTGAACTTTTCTTTTGCAGTGCATGCAGGTTGAATCACTTTTTTTATTGGACAAAGATGTAAACAAAATAAACAATACATCGCTTTAAATACCTTCCATAGTAATCCACATTTTTTAAAGCAAAAGGCAAATGAAGATGTATTTAAATTAGACACCTAATGAGTTAATTTATACCTTTTGTATAGCCTGAGTTTGAACTATTATGAGTAGTTCAAAACAAATGGACTATCAATCCTGTCAATTAAAGTACTGGTAAAACCTTAAAAGAAGAAAATAACAAACATTAGCAGGTAAACAATATTCAACTTGAAATATTTAACAAGAAACCATTAGTTTTTTCAAATACCAAAACTGTGATGCGACTGTGCCTTTAAGAAATGGATTTTAAAAATCATGTTCTCTGCAATTATAAGCAGCTTTGTTCTTTTTCATTGTGGCACCGGCTGCCTGATTCATGTCCTTTTATTGCTGCTTAAATGGTTTAAATGGGGTTTTGTTTATTTTTACTCTGGGCCTAATGTGCTTTCTGGGAGTTTACGGTCTTTCTGAAGTGTTGTGGGAAGATTGGTTGACAGGTCAGGTGGGACGGTTTTCTTTCCCTCTCACCAGAGTTCTTATTTTCGGTTTTGGTTGCAGGATAGTTAGAAGCTGTGTGGATCCCAGACTGACAACAGCATTTCTGTGCCTCTCTCCTTGGTATTGGAAATTCAGCTGGCTGCTGGCTAGTTAGGTGGTGTTTGGACTTCAGGCTGGATATAGTGTTCTGCTTTGCTCTCCCTAGTGTTTTGGGAAGCTGTTCTGACTTCAGGCTTGTCTGGGTGTGTGTCAAAAAAGCTGCAGAATCCAACAACAAAACATGAGCATGAGAGCTTCCTATGCTAATCCCAAAGAGGGTGTTTGTTTATGGGGCTTGTTGGGTTGGAAAGTGCATTGAGTTGTTAAGGTTTAGACAATGTCATGTTTGTTTTTTCTTGTTTGTAATTGGTAAACGTTATTGCCAATTTTCTGTGTGTTAACCATACTACAAAGAACAAAAGAACAAAGAAAATTACAGCACAGGAACAGGCCCTTCGGCCCTCCAAGCCTGCACCGACCATGCTGCCTGACTTAACTAAAACCCCCTATCCTCCCGGGGACCATATCTCTCTATTCCCATCCTATTCACGTCTTTGTCAAGACGCCCCTTAAAACTCACTACCCTATCTACTTCCAATACCTCCCCCGGCAACGAGTTCCAGGCACCCATCATCCTCTGTGTAAAACATCTGCCTCATACATCTCCTTTAAACCTTGCCCCTCGCACCTTAAACCTGTGTCCCCTAGTAATTGACTCTTCCACCCTGGGAAAAAACTTCTGACTATCCACTCTGTCCATGCCTCTCATAATGTTGTAGACGACTTTCAGGTCACCCCTCAACCTCTGTCATTCCAGTGAGAACAAACCAAGTTTCTCCTACCTCTCCTCATAGCTAATGTACTCCATACCAAGCAACATCTTTTCTGTATGCTCTCCAAAGCCTCCACATCCTTCTGGTAGTGTGGCGACCAGAATTGAACACGATGGGCCCGATTTTACCATTTTGATTCTAAGTGCTGAATCTGGGCGCAATTCAGATCCGACATGGAAATCTGCTTTCAGGTGCCCCCATACACACTCAGCCTGAAAAAAAAAAATCGCGGGTCTGAATCATGCTGTGGGCAGGGCTCAACACGCCTGAAACGATCAGAGCTTTGAACTGCGCATGTGCAGTGAGGAAAAAAAATTTGAAAAACGCGCCCCTGTCACATCGCTCCCGGGCTGCAAAAAACAGACAAAGCGGCCCGGGAGCGATGGCCCTCACAGACATCACCCAGCCCACAACAACATAACTGTCCCCCTTATCCACCCACCTCCCCCACTACCCAGACCGATCGCGACACTCTGCCCCCCTTCGCCACCACTGAACACCCGCAGAGTGGCAGCAGTCTCCCCCCCACCCCACCCCCCCCAGACAACGGTCTGGCCTCCCACCCACCAGAGAGCGATCTGGCCTCCGTCCCCCCCCCCATCCACCAGAGAACGATCTGTTCACAGCCGCCCCCCCCCCCCCCCCCCCCCCAGAGATACATCTGACCCACCTCCTCCTCCCCACACCAGAAAACAATCAGGCCTCCCTCCTCCTCCCCACCAGAGAATGATCTGGCCCACCTCCCTCCCCCTACCCCACCACCGATCTGAGTCAGAGATCCATTGGAAGCTTTGAATTTACCTCTTCATAAGCTGGAGCGCCCGAAACAGACCTTTGCCAAGCAGGTCTGTTTCACGCCGAATCTGGATGCGCGAACGCGATGGTAAAGGGGGAAATGCTGGTAAAGTTGGGTGGGCAGCCCATTAATTCAATTTAAATGCATGTAAATACATTTAAATCGCCGTTGCGCCTGTTTCAGGCACAAATCGGATTGCGACCATTTTCGGGCCTTGGTAAAATGGGCAACTGTGCAGACGTGGGCACGGATCGCGTTAATGGCCTCACGCCCGAAAACGGGCGCGACGCAATTGTAAAATCGGGCCCTGTATTCCAAATGCGGCCTAACTAAGGTTCTATAAAGCTGCAACATGACTGGCCAATTTTTAAACTCAATGCCCTGGCCGATGAAGGCAAGCAAACTGTATGCCTTCTTGACTACCTTCTCCACCTGCAGTGCCACTTTCAGCGACCTGTGTACCTGTACACCCAGATCCCTTTGCCTTTCAATACTCTTAAGGGTTCTGCCATTTACTGTATATTTTCTATCTGTATTAGACCTTCCAAAATGCATTACCTCATATTTGTCCGGAATAAACTCCATCTGCCATTTCTCCGCCCAAGTCTCCAACTGATCTATATCCTGCTGTATCCTCTGATGGTCCTCATCGCTATCCGCAAATCCACCAACCTTTGTGTTGTCCACAAACTTACTAATCAAACCAGTTACATTTTCCTCCAAATCATTTATATATATTACAAACGGCAAACTTGTCACAGCCCTCCATTCAGAAATGCACCCTTCCACAGCTACCCTCTGTTTTCTTTGACCGAGCCAGTTTTGTATCCACCTTGCCAGCTCACCTGGCACCTTTATTCTTAAATAAACTTTGCTTGATAAAAGTTCCCTTGCGGGTTATAAGAACATGAGAACTAGGAGCAGGAGTGGCCATCTGGCCCCTCAAGCCTGCTCCACCATTCAATAAGATCATGGCTGATCTTTTCGTGGACTCTGCTCCACTTACCCACCCGCTCACACTTAATTCGTTTACTGTTCAAAAATGTATCTATCCTTGCCTTAAGAACATTCAATGAGGGAGCCTCAACTGCATCACCGGGCAGGGAATTCCAGATTCACAACCCTTGGTATGAAGAAGTTCCTCCTCAACTCAGTCCTAAATCTGCTCCCCCTTATTTTGAGGCCATGCCCCCTAGTTCTAGTTTCACCCGCCAGTGGAAACAACTTCCCTGCTTCTACCTTATCTATTCCCTTCATAATCTTATATATTTCTATCAGATAGAGCATAGAACAGTACAGCACAGAACAGGCCCTTCGGCCCACGATGTTGTGCCGAACTTTATCTGAAACCAAGATCAAGCTATCCCACTCCCTATCATCCTGGTGTGCTCCATGTGCCTATCCAATAACTGCTTAAATGTTCCTAAAGTGTCTGACTCCACTATCACTGCAGGCAGTCCATTCCACACCCCAACTACTCTCTGCGTAAAGAACCTACCTCTGATATCCTTCCTATATCTCCCACCATGAACCCTATAGTTATGCCCCCTTGTAATAGCTCCATCCACCCAAGGAAATAGTCTTTGAACCTTCACTCTATCTATCCCCCTTATCATTTTATAAACCTCTATCAAGTCTCCCCTCAGCCTCCTCCGCTCCAGAAAGAACCGCCCTAGCTCCCTCAACCTTTCCTCATAAGACCTACCCTCCAAACCAGGCAGCATCCTGGTAAATCTCCTCTGCACTCTTTCCAGCACTTCCACATCCTTCTTATAGTGAGGTGACCAGAACTGCACACAATATTCCAAATGTGGTCTCACCAAAGTCCTGTACAGTTGCAGCATAACCCCACGGCTCTTAAACTCCAACCCCCTGTTAATAAAAGCTAACACACTATAGGCCTTCTTCACAGCTCTATCCATTTGAGTGGCAACCTTTAGAGATCTGTGGATATGGACCCCAAGATCTCTCTGTTCCTCCACAGTCTTCAGAACCCTACCTTTGACCCTGTAATCCACATTTAAATTAGTCCTACCAAAATGAATCACCTCACATTTATCAGGGTTAAACTCCATTTGCCATTTTTCAGCCCAGCTTTGCAACCTATCTATGTCTCTTTGCAGCCTACAACAGCCCTCCACCTCATCCACTACTCCACCAATCTTGGTGTCATCAGCAAATTTACTGATCCACCCTTCAGCCCCCTCCTCTAAGTCATTAATAAAAATCACAAAGAGCAGAGGACCAAGCACTGATCCCTGTGGCACTCCGCTAGCAACCTGCCTCCAGTCCGAACATTTTCCATCCACCACCACCCTCTGTCTCCCCTTATTCTTCTGAATTCCAATGAGCATAGCCCCAGTCTACTCAGTCTCTTCTCATAAGCCAACCCTCTCAACTCCGGAATCAACCAAGTGAATCTCCTCTGCACCCCTTCCAGTGCCAGTATATCCTTTCTCAAATAAGGAGACCAAAATTGTACACAGTACTCCAGGTGTGGCCTCACCAGCACCTTACACAGCTGCAACATAACCTCATTGTTTTTAAACTCCATCCCTCTAGCAATGAAGGACAAAATTCCATTTGCCTTCTTAATTACCTGCTACACCTGCAAACCAAATACTTGTGATTCTTGCACAAGGACACCCAGGTCCCTCTGCACAGCAGCATGCTGCAATTTTTTACCATTTAAATAATAGTCCATTTTGCTGTTATTCCTACCAAAATGGATGACCTCACATTTACCAACATTTTACTCCATCTGCCAGACCCTCACCCGCTCACTTAAACTATCTATATCCCTTTGCAGACTTTCAGCATCCTCTGCACACTTTGCTCTGCCACTCATCCTGGTGTCATCTGCGAATTTTGACACACTACATTCGGTCCCCAACTGCAAATCATCTATGTAAATCGTAAACAATTGTGGTCCCAACACTGATCCCTGAGGCACACCATATTTGCATCATGCTTGCATGAAGCATCTTATGCTTACCCTAGCCAAATTCAAAGTGCAAAACTTATGGTCACGGCTGACTTCACAAAATACCTTGGAGTTTCTAACCTGGATTATAACAAAACAGATATTTAGAAAATCATTATTGCAATTGAGGCCAGGAGTAATATATACATTACGGTATTTGCTTCCTTAAGTTGTGGTTGGGTTCCTGAACATAATGACTCTGAGTGAAACAATTTTAAGCGAACATAAGAACTAGGAGCAGGAGTAGGCCATCTGGCCCCTGGAGCCAGCTCAGCCATTCAATAAGATCATGGTTGATCTTTTCGTGGACTCAGCTCCACTGACCCGTCCACTCACCATAACCCTCAATTCCTTTACTGTTCAAAAACCTATCTATCCTTGCCTCATTTTTCTGAATTCCAATGAGTATAATCCCAGTCTACTCAGTCTCTCCACATAAGCCAACCCTCTCAACTCTGGAATCAACCTCCTCTGCACCCCATCCAGTGGCAGTATATCCCTCGGTTCTGGCCTCGGGTCACTGTTTGTGTGGAGTTTGTGCGTTCTCCCCATGTCTGCGTGGGTTTCCTCCGGGTGCTCCGGTTTCCTCCCACAGCTCAAAGATGTGCAGGTTTGGTTGATTGGCCATGCTAAATTGAACCTGGTGTCAGGGCATTAGCAGGGTAAATATGTGGGGTTACGGGAATAGGGCCTAGGTGGAACTGTGTTTGGTGCAGACTCGATGGGCCAAATGGCCTCCTTCTGCACTGTAGATTCTATAATTGTATAATCCCTTAGGGATATCCTAGGGATTAATGTCAAAACCAGAGATGGACTCCTTTGGACATTTCTTGGCTGGAAAAAACAGTGTACAAGTTGAAATACTGCACATGTATAGCATGGTGTATTGCTAGCTTAAATAGCTGACAAAATAAACGAAATATAATAGAAAAACTCAATGAGTTCAACTTGGGTAACACGCAGGCAGTCCCTAGGTTTTAGGAATGACTTGCTTCCATTCCAGCACAATCTCCAGATTCTTCCACAGGCAGGTGTCACTTGGGAGCTTTTTGCACTCTCTCCGCCACCTTGGCTTAGCCTGTGTGTTTTCAATGGAGCCTCCATTTGGTGGCTTCTCAAATGAACCTTCTCCCATGTGGTTGGTCACTATGAGTTGGTGGAGGCTTTTGACCACTTCAAGAATGCTTTGAGGACACTTGTAAAGCATTTTAGTGGAGGTGGCTTTGAGCAATTTAATTCCTTTATGCTTGCCATGTTGGCTTGGAGGAAGACTTTGCTGTTGCACCATCTCCCTTGCCACTGGACTTGGGGGAGTCTTTGAAAGAAATTGCTCGTGTTTCTGTTTCACCTGTTGCAGAGCTGAACCAGGGCCAGGCCAAGGGGAGTCCAAAATTAATCTCAATTTCAGAATCAGCCTCCTGAAAGGGCAAATACTGTGTACCCTGCATTTTTCACCCAGAAGTCCGGAAACAAGGAAAGCAAGTTTACCTTTGTACAGTACTAAATGCCTCCCTCTCTCACAGATGGCTTCTGTACCTGACCAAGCAAACACACCTGGGGCTCCAAAACAGGGAAATCAGCTTGCAAAATCACAAAATGGGCTTTTTCTTCACAAAAACACAGGCTTCAACTTTTTGCTTGCAAAAGAAACCTGCTGGTTTGGATATTTTTCCTTCAAAACTTGGGTGTAGCACATTTTTAAAATTGCCAAGTTCCCTCGAGTGCAGGGAAACACCTCACATTCTTCACAATTGGATAATGGGGGTCAATATCAGGTCAATGTTAAGGAACGTGCAGACAATGTGCACAATGCACGTGATGAAAATACCAATGGCGATGACAATGTCCAACTGCAATGCCAATGTAGAGGATGCAAGCTCTTACAAGATCTGACAGAAGCTATCTATATCAATACCCAATACCACAAAAAGATTTGGATCAGCCCAAACAAAATCTGGAATACTTCGCAGTATTTGAGTTTGACAAAGTCTTCCTCCCCAGCTAACTATTGGGTTCCAAATGAAAAGGATAATTCCCAAGTGAACGCCCACGGATACTTTGGCTTTAAATACAACTAGTCTTCTCTTACCTGCGAGACCATGGTTGTTGCTGAATGTGCCAATGAATTAATGGTTTCACAAAATGCTTAATGCCATTCTTTCAGAAAATAAACGAAATTATGATATCAATAAGAGAAACAAGCACTAAAGAAAAAACTACTTTAAAATACAACTACTTTACGTGGGGCGACTTAAAGCTAGGGCTAGTCGCATCAGTGCAAGTTACAATGCTGCTTGTCCCATATTTGATTTGATGGGACCTCTGCTGCTTGTGATATATATATATATATATATAAATGATTTGGAGGAAGATGTAGCTGGTGTGATCAGTAAGTTTGCGGACGACACGAAGATTGCTGGAGTTGCGGATAGTGATGAACATTGTCAGAGAATACAGCAGGGTATAGATAGGCTGGAACATTGGGCGGAGAAATGGCAGGTGGAATTTAATCCAGATAAATGCGAAGTGATGCATTTCGGTAGATCTAATGTCAGGGGGAGCTATACAATAAATGGCAGAACCATCAGGAGTATAGACACACAGAGGGACCTGGGTGTACAAGTCCACAGATCCTTAAAGGTGGCAGCACAGGTGGAGAGGGTGGTCAAGAAGGCATATGGCATGCTTGCCTTTACTGGACGGGGCATAGAATATAAAAGTTGGCATATGATGTTGCAGCTGTATAGAACGATGGTTAGGCCATATTTGGAATACTGCGTCCAGTTCTGGTCGCCACACTACCAGAAGGACGTGGAGGCTTTGGAGGGAGTACAGAAAAGGTTTACCAGGATGTTGCCTGGTATGGAGGGTCTTAGCTAGGAGGAGAGATTGGGTAAACTGGGGCTGTTCTCCCTGGAAAGACGGAGGATGAGGGGCGACCTAATAGAGGTGTATAAAATTATGAAGGGCATAGATAGAGTGAACAGTGGGAAACTTTTTCCCAGGTCGGAGGTGACAAACACAAGGGGTCACGGGTTCGAGGGTGAGGGGGGCAAGGTTCAACACAGATGTCAGGGGGACGTATTTTACACAGAGGGTGGTGGGGGCCTGGAATACACTGCCAAGCAAGGTGATTGAGGCGGACATGCTGGGATCATTTATGACGTATCTAGATTACCACATGAACAGACTGGGAATAGAAGGATACAAAAGAATGGTCGAGTGGGCACATGAGCGGCGCAGGCTTGGAGGGCCGAAGGGCCTGTTCCTGTGCTGTATTGTTCTTTGTTCTTATTGTCACATGCATTGGGATACAGTGAAAAGTATTGTTTTTGTGCTTTACACACAAAGCATGCCGTTCATAGAGTACATGGAGAAGGAAAGGGGAGGGTGCAGAATATACTATCACTATCATAGAGAAAGATTAATTTATATGCTACGTCCATTCAAAAGTCTGATGGCAACAAGGAAGAAGCTCTTCTCGAGTCTGTTGGTACGTGCTCTTAGACTTCTGTATCCTTTTCCCAAGGCGAAGGTGGAAGAGAGGGTGTGTGGGGTCCGTGGGGTCCTTGATTATGCTGGCTGCTTTTCCGAGGAAGCAGGAAGTGTAGACGGTTAACGGATGGAAGGCTGGTTTGCATGATGGACTGGGCTATGTTCACAACTCTTCGTAGTTTCTTGCGGTCTTGGTCACAGCAGGAGCCATCTGGAAAGGATGCTTTCTATGGTGCATGTGAAAAATTGCTGAGAGTCATTGCGGACATGCAAAATTTCCTTAGCCTCCTGAGCAAGTAGAGGCATTGGTGGGCTTTCTTAACTATAGCGTCAGCGTAGAGGGACCAAGATAGGTTGTTGGTGATCAAGACACCTAGAAACTTTAAGCTCTCAACCATTTCTGCTTCATCACCATTGATGTAGACAGGGGCATGTTCCCCACTATGCTCCCTGAAGTCGATGACTACCTTCTTTATTTTACTGACATTGAGGGAGAGATTATTGTCGCGCACCATTTCACCAGATTCTCTATGTTTCCTGCACTCCGTCTTGTCATTGTTTGAGATCTGATCCACAGCAAACTTGAAAATGGAGTTGGAGCGGAATTTGGCCATCCAGTCAGAGGTGTACAAGGAGTATAGTAAGGGGCTGAGGATACAGCCTTGCAAGACACCAGTTTTGAGGATAAATGTAGAGGTTTTGTTGCCTATCTTTACTGATTCCAGTCTGTAGTTTTAAATGGACAGAACTGTTTAAAATATATAAACTAAATGCAACTGTTGTAGATACTGTGTCTTATTTAACTGTGTGGAATTGAGAAACTGGGTCTGTTCCAGGACCAAAGCTTTTCAGGGTGTGATTCAGCCTGCTCAATCAAGTAATGGTTGGTATAAAAACATTTAATTGCATCCCACTTCTCTTCCTCAGCTGCAAATGCAAATCTGATGTTCAAGAGGTAACTGAACAACCTCCTTACAAAGAATAGCAGAGTGCATCAGAGATAATATGCAAACAAATGAAATAAAGCATGCAATTAAAAATTAAAAACAAGATTACAAAGGGGCAGTAACAGAATTGAATAGGATTTTGATAAATGGTCCCTCAAGCTCAGGATGATTAAAGTAAACTGTCCCATACTCTAATCAGTTTATTCAGAACTCAAGAGCACTCAGAATTTGGAATCTCATATCAAAAAACAACGTATTTGTTTGTTAAATCACTTTTTTCTCTCTTTGAAAACCATCCATTTAGCAAATTAGGATAAAATGGATAACATATTGATGTAAATAAATAAGATCAATTGCTGCAGAACTCTTGACAGCATAAGTTCTAATTCAGTGATCTGAAATCAAGAAATGCACTGGGCCACAACAGTAAAGACTTAAAGCTTTGGGCTGAAATTTTTGTTGTATCTAACAAAAAGGAAAAGCTTAATGTAAATGCTAGTTCACTGACAAAGATTTTAAAAAGACAATGAATAATCTGAATAGACTACACATAGAAGATTTGAATCCAGCAATCGCCTGGTTGGTTGCTATAACAAGTGTGAAACTCACTACTTTTATATATTAATTTCAAGGATTACATTCATTAAGAAAAAGAACAGCAAACTACAGTGGTCACATATCAATATCAGAATTTATATGCAATCAAAACAAAGGGAGCAAAAAAAGGTGGCCAGCTTCTTTCTACCTACCTTTGTGGTTCTTTCAGTTTAAGTTTCCAGTAAATCAGGATAGTCCAAGAGGTCTTCGCTTCCCTTTTGAATGGAGGCTCAGGTCCCTATCGATCACCACCTTCCTCTGTCTGGCTGAACATTTTTGCATTGAACAATTTCAACTCTATTCACTTTCTCCAAATAAAAGGTGTCGCCAAGGGTACCCACATGGGTCCCTAATATATTATTTATTTGTCACAAGTAAGGCTTACATTAACACTGCAATGAAGTTACTGTGAAATTCCCCTAGTCACCACACTCTGGCACCTGTTCGAGTCAATGCACCTAGCCAGCATGTCTTTCAGACTGTGGGAGGAAACTGGAGCACCCGGAGGAAACACACGCAGACACGGGGAGAACTCCACACAGAGTGTCCCAAGCTGGGAATCGAACCTGTGTCCCTGGCGCTGTGAGGCAGCAGTGCTAACCACTGTGCCACCGTGTTGCCCCACGTGCCCTTTGCACCCCACCTCCTTTTGTGGAGCATGAGGAACATTCTTTGCTCTGGTCCTACTCAAAGCCCCCTCCCCAACCTCATCAGATGACTATCTGTGCTTTTTTTCTCTTCTTGCCCCAAATAAGAAAATGTAATCAACTTTGCTTCCAATTTCCACTCATCTCTTGCCTTCACATGGCCCGTCACCAACTCTTCCTTTTCCCTTCCTCGAATAGTCTGTTTCCATTTCTGGGGAAAGGTTTTCCAGCAATATTCATTACAAGGCTCCTACAGCTACCTTGACTGGGATTCTATTCCATTCTCTCAGTACCTCTGTCTCCATTGCATCTGTTTGGACGATGCAACCTTCCATAGTAGCTTTTCTCCTTTTTCACCACAATTAGTTAGCCTTGACCTTGCCTTCCACCCCAGTCTCTATATTCCATGGATCAACTAACTGCCACCTCAAAACTCATCTTTCCTTTGCCTCCCATTTCTACATTATGAAATGACCATTTCCTGTTTGATACCGTGATCCACTCCCACAGTCACCTCCCTTTTCCCTTGCATCTTTCCATGCAAGCTCAGAAGTTGCATCATCTGCTTTTTTACCTCCTCCCTTCTTACTGCCTAAAGTCTCAAACACTCTTTCCAGGTTAAACAGCAATTTATTTGCAATTCTTTCAGTTGGTGTACTGTATTTACTGTTCAGGATGTGATCTCCTCTACATTAGTAAGTCGAAATGCTGGCTGGGTGACCACTTGGCTGAACATTTTTGTTTAGTCCATGGGCCTGACCTGACTTTCCAGTCACCTGTCCTGTTAATCGTCCACCTTGCTCCCATTCTTGACTTTTCTGCCCTTAGCCTGCTACAGTATTCCAATGAACCTCAACTTAAGCTCAAGGGGGTGTGTTTTATCTCTCGGTTGGGCATTTCACACAGCTTTTTGGACTCAACACTGACTTCAACGATTTTAGATCAGAACCTTTGCCTTTTGCTTTTGTTTTCTTTGTTCAGCTTGTTTTATTTTCTGGTTTTTCTCCATTCACCTTGCTTTCAGACAGCAGCTATCTGGAATCTGCCATCCAAACCTCCTCCAGACAGATCCGTTGTTTCGTTATTTGTCCCATTACTGCTCTCTTTGGCCTTGCACCGCAAAATCTTTTAGTAATTTATTCTCTCCTGCCCTCCACCCTAATACAAACCTTCCTTTATGTGTGCTTTTACCCACCTTTTCCCTCTTACACAAGACCATGAGATTTATGCTGCAAGGGCGGATCATTCCATTTTCTTTATCCTTAGCTCCGATGAAGGTCATCTGGACGCAAACCTTTGGCTCTATTCTCTCTCCACAGACGCTGCCAGACTTGTTGAGATTTTCTTGCAATTTCTGTTTTTCCCTTTGATTACCTTGTTACTCTTCATATAATCATAAAAGCATGTTCTTCAACATGCTCCATGCATTTATGTACATATGTGCTGCCCACCTCTCTGATTTGCATTTCTTCATTGTTACATCGCTTCCCCTGCTGCATGGCACAATGATATTGTCATTGGACTAGTAAGCCAGAGACCCAGGGTAATGCTCTGGGGGCCAGAGCTCAAATTCCACCATGGTAGATGGTGGAATCTAGATTCAATAAAAATCTGGAATTAAAAGTCAAATGACATCCATAAAATTGTTAATTGTGAATTACAACAATTAATCCGTTCTACAGGACGGTGGCACACTGGTTAGTACTGCTGCCTCACAGCACCAGGGACCTAGGTTCGATTCCCAGCTTGGGTCACTGTCTGTGCAGAGTTTGCACGTTCTCCCCGTGTCTGTGTGGGTTTCCCCGGGTGCTCCATTTTCCTCCTACGGTTTGAATGATGTGCTGGTTAGCTGCACTGGCCATGCTAAATTTTCCTCAGTGTACCCGAACAGGTGCCGGAGTGTGGTGAAGAGGGGATTTTCAGAGCAACTTCATTGCAGGGGCGGCACGGTAGCACAGTGGTTAGCACTGCTGCTTCACAGCTCCTGGGTCCTGGGTTCGATGCTCGGGTCACTGTCTGTGTGGAGTTTGCACATTCTCCTTGAGTCTGCGTGGGTTTCCTCCGGGTGCTCCGGTTTCCTCGCAGAGTCCAAAGATGTGCGGGTTAGGTTGATTGGCCAGGTTAAAAATGGCCCCTTAGAGTCCTGAGATGCGTAGGTTAGAGGGATTAGTGGGTAAATATGTGGGGGTAGGGGTAGGGCCTGGGTGGGATTGTGGTCGGTGCAGACTCGATGGGCCGAATGGCCTCCTTCTGCACTGTAGGATTTCTATGATTAAAGTAAGCCTACTTGTGACTAATAAATAAACTTTACCTTGCTGCAGCTATATGCACTTGGACATGATGCAGAGAGCAATTCAGAGATTACCATTTTTGAGATCCTGAAATTTTAAATTCTCAAGTGTTCAAATCTTTCCTATGGCCTTGCCCTTTCCTGATTTCTGTAACCTCCTCCAGTCCGACAATCCTCTGCCTTCCTCTTAAACTGGCCTCTTGCATATCCACTATTTCTTAAACTCCTTTTATTGACAGCTACACTTTAGGCTGTCTAAACCCAGCCCTAACTTCCCTGCTTGTCCACCCCTCTTCCTTTAAGACATTCTATCTTTTTGACTGAACTCTTGGTCACTGATTGTTAACTTCATACGTGGCTCAGTATCAAATTAATTCTGGGTCATTTTCATGTGTAACACCTTGGGACATTTTACTGTTGCTCAATTTTCTTTAGCCTCCTTTTTTAGACTTGAACTTTGCTCCTTTTTCAATTCTGCCACACTATGGATCTTGATTCTTCACTTAGCTTTCCACATACCACACACATTAATTGTTGGTTGGAGAGATGATAAGGGGGCCAGTACTGATTTCTAGCACTCAAGTTAGGAGGCAAAGGGAAGATTTAGGACAAAAGAAAATACAGCTATAGTTCTTGTGCCCGGCTAATATTTTGTTCCCTCTATTTGAAAATATATTCATCTGTATGGGCTGCTTATGATAGATCATCCCATCAATACAATAACCTCACTCACTAGAAACACGATTGTGAAATTCAAACTGGTTGTAATCCCAAGTTTGACTTCAACTGATATATTATTCTGATCTAATAACGGGATGTGAATGATATTCCATGCTTGTACTGCATTGTTAAACACTCAGTCGTAACTTTACGTATATTTTCTTAAGCTGTGAAATATTTATGTGAAAACATTCAAGTCTGTTCTAGCAGAGCACTTTCAGGTGTCCTGTATCATGTTTATTGGCTCCCTTGTTAACCATTTTAGTTGCTCTTAATGTCTTAATTTCCTGCGATAATACATCTGTCATGAATAATTAAGCAATACAATTGTCTTTTACTGTAAGTTGGCCTAATGTTATAAATCAATGCTGGAAGCCCCTATTTGCTATCAGTTGCCAAGAAACAAAGTTAAGCCATTTATATGGAGGTTAAGAGTGGATTGCTTTATGACATTGCAGTGCTACAAGATCTTCATATTCTAGGTCAGCTTTTCATCTTTTCCCCGGGCGATTGTCATTTTTTTTTATCCAAAAAGAAGCAGTTCAAAACCGCTGGCTTCCATGATGCTAAACCAATAATTATTGGACTAGGTGTGCACTAATAACAAAACATTTGGATAACAGATTCAGCCAAAACTTTCAACATCTCAATTTCACCTAACGTATCCTTTAAATAAGTGAATTGGAAAGAAAATACAAATTGGAAAGGATGTTTGGACTTCACTGACTTTAAAATTCAATTATGTTGTTACCTGTCAGAAAAAAGTTTTCCTTTCTTTGAAAGTCTTCATGCTGGTTATCCTTTTTTTAAAATTTTAGGTTAACAACGGATCAATCAATACTTAGAAAAAAAATCAAACCCTTCAAAATAATGTGGGAGCAGTTGAATTTCATATCCTACCTGCCTTGGACAAATCCCTTTAAATTATCTAAACTTTCATAGTGATGCGAAAATTGCAGCATAAATCTGGAATGGAGTTCCAAACTGATTCAGCTGGTTAGCCTATTTTTCAAAATATGTATATAATGCATCTGAAGGTAACACCAATATTTAGAAACTGAGGTAGTTGGGATCAGGGCTTGCCAGCACCTCAACATTTATGTATTTTTGTTGATAGATGATCCAATAAATCCAAGCATAATTAAAACATGATGTGGAGATGCTGGCGTTGGACTGGGGTGGGCACAGTAAGAAGTCTCACAACACCAGGTTAAAGTCCAACAGGTTTATTTGGAATCACAAGCTTTCGGAGCGCTGCTGCTTCATCAGGTGAGTGGATAATTAAAACGGTTAAGCTTGGAAATAAAGTTCCTAATGTTGAAATTGGAAATACCCCACACATCTTTCACACAGCAACCATATCCATGTTTATTTCACAGGCACTGCAATCCATTTTATTTCTGTTAAGACTAAAACACTGCTTATGAAAATCAAACCAACTAATTAAAAACCTTGAGTGTTCTCCAGTTTTGACGAAAGGGATATGGATATCGAACAATGAAAGTTGAGCCCGCAGCAAAGTTGATTTTATTTATCCTCCGTGATCAACCTGGTTAAGTCAAAGACAAAGTTTGCAGCCACCAGAAACACAAATGCTACCAAGATCCACTATAATCAAAAGCTGTTTTCAGGATTTCCAGTGCCATGAATCCCCAGTCTATTTATGGTCATCATTCATTATGTGCTTTTCTCAACAGTCATGATTTACATTAATATAGAGAAAGGAGCCACACAAACGCCTTCAAATTGGTTTTAACTGTGCTGTGGCCCGTAGAAGCTGCTGACTTTTTTTCTCCTGCTCCCACTGCTGAGGCTTCCCTCTGGCGTAAACAATGTGGTTTCACCAGTAGGAAGCTATAAACATTCAGAGCCACTTCTGGTTTCTTTATAAATAAATTAATAGATCATGTTGTATTCCCAAGAACTTAACTGAAAGTGAACCTAAAACCAAATGTAGTGCAGCTCAAGAATTGGACACATGCTGGGCTCTTTATTACAACCAAGGCAGGCAAGCTACAATCACTACAGTTCAGTACCAGAAAACAAACACCATTCCTTCTTTTTGATTTACTCCATCACCACCAGTATCCCCCATGAGTTACATACACAGGCTTAATGATCATGCATTCCAAAATGAAAAAGGAAACCAAATTTTAATAAAATGTACAACATGACAAAATGAAGTTTTTCTTACATCTAAAGATTAGATGATGTGACTGCCCTTTTTGTCGAAGATTAACAGCTTAACCTAGATAAATGATCAAATCTACTATATTAAAAACCTTGAGATATCCCCACCTAATATGACCAGCATTAAAAAGCATATGCACTCAATGTTCATGGTGCATCTACTACTAAGAATTTTCTACTTCACATACATATATTACTTCAGGCTCAGCCCATTATTTCTTAAACAACATTTTACCTACCTCTTCACAACCAGAACTCAAAATCAGACCAGTGCTTGGACAGGTACGCCCAACTTGGGTCATTAATAAAGGCATTAATTTAAAATAGTTGATTTCCCCTCAATTTTTTCCTGCAGCTCCCAGTTCCCATCCCAAATGGGAGCCTCACTTCACATTCTGTTATCATTTAGCAACTAGATTCTCATTTCAAAAACAGAGGTTGGTGAAAGTTTAAATCACATTCAAAGCAAACTGGTTATTTTCAAGATCTTTCAGGGCAAATTTTGAGCATCCTTTTTTTTAAAAAAGGTATCAATATTTTAACCACAGATACAAATATTGTATATTTGATGCAAACCTTTCTCATTTCTTCTGAATTTGTGGTTATTTCGTTTCTAAACTGATGGTCCTGAATGGTTTCACATAAAATTTGTGGAAGGGAAGAATAACTTCAGTTTTCCTATTTTGCTTTGCTCTATTATTTTGGAGTGTTGTTCATTTTGAATCTGAAAAGTCTATCATACAAGCTCGCAGTTAACATATACAATTCTTTACTCTGTGTGATAGTTCAATGCTCAACTTTCAAACAAGATCACACACATAAAGGCAGATTAAAGAGAAAAAAATAGTAACAGAGCTTTAACAATTTTACTCACTATCTGCTTGGATGTATTTTGCTAAAAAGCTTAGGATCACCATGACTGGTAGCACTGTCCAACATTGAGGTACCATATTCCAGGGTGGCAGTTGTCCTTTAACTCAGGTCCAGATACAGTTGTTGATCCTCAAATGCTCATACCTGCATGTAAAAATGTTACAGATTTATTAATGTCTTCAGGTCACTGCTTATCAAGCAGTCAAGAGTAATTCACTTTACGTTGTATTAACTTTCAGGAACTATAATGTGCGTTTTAAACTCTATAATCTTCCTGCATTGTGTCAGCTAATTCATGATATTTTGAACTGAATTTCAAATCCAGATGGAAACTGGATTTATGAAGTTGGCACAAAGCTGGCAGATTTAAATTGATTCAACAGGAATCTCAATTCAGAATGCAAAAATTATAGCAAATCTGGAATGAACATAATTATGGTTATGCAAATACTCAACTTGTTCACACATCAGTAGATAGAGTTTCACCCGAAGCTAATTATATTTCCAATTTTTAATCCTAGTGTTTGCTAAACGCTGGACATCTTACAGATCCATGGTGTACAGAGTGAAAGCCAAAATGAAAGGCTTTCTTGTGTAAATTGTTATTTAAGCCAAAAAAGTCACATTCATTACCACCTCAGGTCATCAATCTCATTCCTATGAATTTGACCTTCTGTAAATGCATTCACTTTTTCCACTAGCTCTCATTTGCTCCTCGTTTCTTATTCACCAGATTGAGCACTTCAGTTGCACATTTCAGTTGCACAATTCTTCGGAAACAGCAATTTTAATAACTTTTAAAATTTCTTTCTTTGAACCTTTCAGGCCAACTCTCTTGACAAATATAGTTATTCATGGGATTTGGGCTTTTCTGGCATTGCCTTAACGATTGCTCAGCCCTAATTGCCCTCCTTGAGTTGCCTTTCTGAACTGCTGTATTCCATGTCACGAAGTTAGAGTGCTTCAATATTATACCTATGCCTGCTGCCTAGTCCTTCTATGTGGTAGAGGCCATGACTTTGGGAGGTGCTGTGGAGCAAGACTTGGCAAGTTACTGCAATCTGTCTTGTAAATGGTACATATTACAACTGTATGCACCAGTGTTGGCAAGACTAAAAGCTTATTATGGTTACGCCTTTCAAACAAATGAATTTAAATCTACCAACAAATACTTCCAAACTAAAGAACTTCAATGCTCTCGATTCTATAATGGATATAATGGAGCAACAACAAATTATCATAAAATATCCCAAAATGCTTCACAGGAACATTTGACACTAAGCTAAGGGGCTATTAAAAGTATATTAAAGAAGGAAAGAGAGCTGGAAATGCCAAGAGGTTTAGGGAAGGAATTCTCGAGCTTAGGACCTCTAACAACTAAAAGCATAGTTACCAGTGGTGGCGCAATTAAAATTGGCGATGAGCAAGAAGTCAGAATTAAAGGAGTGTGGATGTCTAAGGGCTGCAGTTCTGGAGGGGGCTGAAAGAGCTAAGGAGGTGCAAGGTCACAGAAGGGAATGAGAATTTTAGAATTGAGGTGTAGTTGAGCCAAATGCCAATGTGGAGATAACATAGAATAGGTGACACCTTCTTGGAAAAGGGTACCATTTTCAATTATCATTTTTGGCTCTGCACCTTCAAAAGAACTTTGATACATCGAGAAAACAAATTCAGACAGGTCAAAGGAAGATTACTTGACCAAATGCTGTAACTTGCGAAGATAAGGCTATCACAATTACCTTGCTTTCGCTGAGAGTACAAAGTAGAAATGTGGAGCTAGCTCCTTGCACAAGTACAAAATTCTTGACCAATTAAATATTATTTTAAAGAGCTAAAAATGATCTTGTAAAGAACAAAGTCAAAGCTGTGCTGATAATTGCAGAAATACAGGTTATAGAGTTCACACAATTTCATGTGCTTCTGGAAACTTGCCGGCTGTAAAAGGCAGAAGTTTGGGGACCTCTAGGTGAAGTTCATAAGAAATGTGACATGCAAATGATGGGCAAAATTTGAAACCCACAAGTAGTGCTACAAGCAGGACTGGGAGAAATCTTTTTACTGACTAAGAGATTTCGTCACAAATGGCCTGATATCCTTGATTCAGTTAGTCAATCACACTCATTTCCGTAATGCATTTGAACATGCACCATGTAGTTCTTGGGTGCAAGATCAGCATCTCCATCCCCTTAGTTTCTTTTTAAAACTTTGCACAGAAAACTCCACCAAACCAAATAAAAAATGGATCATCAGGCCTATTCAAGCATCGTCCTTGCATCACTAGCTCACGTATTTGCTTATTCTTTTAAGGCTATGCATAAAATCTTCCCAAAAATCAATATTGAATATGTCTATCAAATTACAAATTTGTTCAAAAGTGAATACTTCACTAATGTACCAAATAAGCTGAATAGAACAGCAGTACTGACTCAAATCAACATATTTATAAAAGTCGTTAATGACCTTATAACTCCACACACACACCACGGATTTTCATTTAAAAGTCATAGGATTCCTCAAACTAACTATCTGCACAGACCAAAACTTACTGAGTTGGACATGGAGTGTAAAAGCCATCTGCGCCACAAGATGAAGAGCCTAATATTCAAAATTTGTCACTAAGTACTTTGTCCAACTAGAAAATAAAAGTGGATACCGGGCAGGATGTTTCCTCTTGTGAGAAAGACTAGAATTAGGGGACATGGTTTAAAAATAAGAGGGCTCCCTTTTAAGACGGAGATGAGAAGAAATTGTCTCTGGGGGCCGTTAAGTCTATGGAATTCTCTGTCCCAGAAAAGTAAGTGGAAGCTGGGTTATTAAATTTAATCAGGGCCAAGTTAGACAGATTGTTGATAGACAAAGGAGTCAAGCATTATGGCAGGGCAGACAGAAAGGTGGAGTTGAGACCACAATCAAATCAGCTATGATCTTAGCGAATAGCAGAGCATGCTTTGAGGGTTTATTTGTGCTCCTATGTCCCTAAGGAAGCTGATAGTTGAGAACATGAAATGAAAATTTCTTAAATCAATGCTTACAATTTGGTGGTCTCTCAAAATAAACTAAAGCAAAAGAACCGTAAGAAGTCTTCATAAAGTATGCTCCTGAAAAGCATTATCCAATATAACATAACAGTCCTTATGGACAAGAAAATGCAATCATATCCTTGCATCATTCAACATATAATAATGCGATTAAGGTAGTATTACACAAGTAGATTAATCAGTGTTCAACTGAAACAAAAAATATTTTCTAAATTTCTTTCAGTGAACTCCAAACAAAGGCATGCATACAAGATCTTCTATCTCAATGGCCTTGGCTGGTCAACTACATGAAGCACTGCTTTCCAATTTTAGGGTACTGCATGGAGAGACAATGTAATAGAGAAAGGACTAGTAGGATGGCTTTATTGACTTAACTATTAAACATAATAAAAAGCTGCTTGAAAAATTGAAGATGCTCACTTAGACATTTGAATACTACCAAAAAGCATCAATTCATCCCTTTGTGCAAATGCATGAGCCATTTAAGGAGGTCGAGAACTCATGACCTGCAATCATATCCAAAAGCAAACCAGACCAATGTTCCAATGGGTGAGTTTATTTTATAAAAGGATAATTATACCATTGCATAGCTTTTGTCAGCATTGTGCAGAGGAATTCAAGAACATATTTACCATATTATGCATTCAGCTATTGCATTCGAAAGCTGAATGCATAATATTTTTGAACATTTATTTTATTTATTTGTGGCTGGCCAGCATCTATTGCCCATCGTTAGTTGCCCTTAAGGGGGCAGTGAGCTGCCTTCTTGAACCGCTGCAGTCCCTGAGGTGTATACACCGTAGTGCTGTTAGGGAGGGAGTTCTCGGATTCTGATCCAGTGACAGTGAAGCAACAGTGATACATTTCCAAGTCAGGGCAGTGAGTGATTTGGAGGGGAACTTCCAGGGGGTAGTGTTCCCAGGCATCTGCTGCCCTTGTCCTTCTAGATGATACCAATCATGGGTTTGGAAGGTTTGGTCTCAGGAAAGTTGGTGAGTTCATGCAGTGTGTATTGTATATGGTACACACTACTGCCACTGTTCATTGCTGGTGGAGAGATTGAACGTTTGTGGAAGGAGTACCAATCAAGCAGGCTACTTTGTCGTGGATGGTGTTGGATTTCTTCATTGTTGTTAGAGCTACACTTACCCAGGCAAGGGGAGACATGTGCATGACACATGCCAAAACCTTAACTGCACTGAGAAGCCTCAGCGAGTTTTCATGATCTCCTTCATGAATTTCCCAAAGGGTGCAATGACATAACCCGTGCCCTCAAAGTGGAAACCACAGAGGTAGCACCAAATTATTTAGTTGCATACTCCACGAGCACAGATACACTCACAACAGTAGGTCCTCAGCTGTGATAAGATAGGGTGGCACTGAGTGAAGAGCACTTGACAAGTAAGGAGGGTGAGAAAACCAGAGGCAGCTGTGGGCATTCCCTTTCATAGGATGAAGGGCAGCAGAACTCTACTCAATTGGGCACAGCCACACACGTCTTGAGAGTCTTAAACAAGCCATCTCTACTTTGACCATCAGCATGAGATATCTTCCCATATGTCAAGAGTTTTCTGAGGCAGTGTCAGTGGGCTGAGAACGGAGGAATTATTTCAGCTCATGACATGGCTCAGGGTTTTGAATGTATGAGCTCCTCCATTGAGAGAATTGCCAAACTCATGGAGAGCCACATGCAATAGCATTTCAAATCAGTGCAGGAACAACGCATGCTATGTTCTGCAGCACTGACGGTCTATGGTGCTAATGGTGCAAAGATGAATGGAGTGTCATAGAGGTTTACAGCATAGAAACAGGCCCTTCGGCCCACCTTGTCCATGCCCCCCTTTTTATTTAAAACGACTAAGCTGGTCCCAATTGCCCGCATTTGGCCCATATCCCTCGATAGCCATCTTACTCATGTAACTGTCTAAATGTTTTTTAAAAGACAAAATTGTATCCGCCGCGCCTCTACTACCACCTCTGGCAGCTTGTTCCAGACACTCACCACCCTGTGTGAAAAAATGGACCCTTTTGTATCTCTCCCCTTAAACCTATGCCCTCTAATTTTAGACTCCCCTACCGTTGGGAAAGATATTGACAATCTGAGTGGATGCCAGTTGTGTCCCAACTAGGTGATTGAATGTGCTATAAAATTGCTGAGGCAGTCAGTCATCGATGAGAATAAGGGTGCCACCATTCATAGAATTCCTACAGTGCACAAGGCCATTTGGCCCATCAAGTCTGCAGTGACTCTCCGAAGAGCATCCCACCCAGGTCCACTCCCTTGCCCCATCATTGCAACCCAGCACATCCATCATAGCTAATGTACCTAACCTGCACATCTTTGGACTGTGGGAGGAAACCGGAGCACCTGGAGAAAACTTACGCTGACACGGTGAGAAGGTGCAAACTCCACAAAAACAGTCACCCAAAGTCATAGAATCATAGAATACCTACAGTGCAGGAGGAGGACATTTGGCCTCGTGAGTCTGCACTGACCACAATCCCACTCAGGCCCTATTAGATGTTTCAGGAAGGACAGGGAGGGAGGCAAGAGAGGGGGGGGAGTGGCACTGTTGATCAGGGATAGTGTCACGGCTGTAGAGAAGGTGGACGCCGTGGAGGGATTGACTACGGAGTCTCTGTGGGTGGAGGTTAGGAACAGGAAGGGGTCGGTAACTTTGCTGGGTGTTTTCTATAAGCCGCCCAATAGTAACAGAGATGTTGAGGAGCAGATGGGGAAACAGATCCTGGAGAGATGTAGGAATAACAGAGTTGTCGTGATGGGAGATTTTAATTTCCCAAACATAGATTGGAATATCCCTAGGGCTAGGGGTTTGGATGGAGAGGAGTTTGTTAGGTGTGTCCAGGAGAGTTTCCTGACACAGTATGTGGATAAGCCTACTAGAGGAGAGGCTGTACTTGATCTGGTGCTGGCTAATGAACCTGGACAGGTGGAGGATCTCTCGGTGGGTGAGCATCTTGGGGATAGCGATCATAATTCTATCTCCTTCACGATAGCATTGGAAAGAGATAGGATCAGGCAGGCTAGGAAAGTGTTTCTCTGGAGTAAAGGGAAATACAGTGTCATCAGGGAGGAAATTAGACGGGTAAATTGGAAGGAGGCATTCTTGGGGAAAAGTACCGAAGGAAAGTGGAGGATTTTCAAGGAATGTTTGTCTGGAGCTCTGCATGACAACGTTCCGATGAGACAGGGGGGTGTTGGTAGGGTACGGGAACCGTGGTGCACGAAGGTTGTGATGAACCTGGTGAATAAGAAAAGAGAGGCGTACAGAAGGTTCAGAGAGGTGTTAAGGATTTAGAGGAGTATACGGGATGTAGGAAGGAGCTTAAGGAGGAAATTAGGAGAGCGAGAAGGGGTCATGAGAAGACCTTGACAGGTAAGATTAAGGAGAATCCCAAGGCTTTCTACAAATATGTCAAGAGTAAAAGGATGAGATGTGAAGGCATAGGACCCTTAAAAGGTGAAGGGGGAAAAGTTTGTGCGGAACCGTTAGAAATGGCGGAGGTGCTTAATGAATACTTTACCTCGGTATTCACGGTGGAAAGGGATCTGGGTGGTTGTACTGCTGGTTTGCGGTGGACAGAAAGGATCGAGCATGTGGACATAAAGAAAGAGGATGTGTTGGAACTATTGAATGGCATCAAGGTTGGTAAGTCGCCGGGACCGGATGGGATGTACCCCAGGTTACTGTGGGAGGCGAGGGAGGAGATTGCGGAGCCTTTGGCGATGATCTTTGCATCGTCGATGGAGACGGGAGAGGTTCCGGAGGATTGGAGAATTGCAGATGTGGTCCCTATATTCAAGAAAGGGAACAGGGACAGCCCGGGAAATTACCGACCGGTGAGTCTAACCTCAGTGGTTGGTAAGTTGATGGAGAGGATCCTGAGAGACAGGATTTATGATCATCTAGAGAAGTTTAGTATGATCAAAAGTAGTCAGCACGGCTTTGTCAAGGGCAGGTCGTGCCTTACGAGCCTGGTTGAGTTCTTTGAAAATGTGACCAAACACATTGACGAAGGAAGAGCGGTGGATGTGGTCTATATGGACTTCAGCAAGGCGTTCGATAAGGTCCCCCATGCAAGACTTCTTGAGAAAGTGAGAGGGCATGGGATCCAAGGGGCTGTTGCCTTGTGGATCCAGAACTGGCTTGCCTGCAGAAGGCAGAGAGTGGCTGTGGAGGGGTCTTTCTCTGCATGGAGGTCAGTGACCAGTGGAGTGCCCCAGGGATCTGTTCTGGGACCCTTGCTGTTTGTCATTTTCATAAATGACCTGGATGAGGAAGTGGAGGGATGGGTTGGTAAGTTTGCTGACGACACCAAGGTAGGTGGTGTTGTGGATAGTTTGGAGGGATGTCAGAAGTTGCAGCGAGACATAGATAGAATGCAAGACTGGGCGGAGAAGTGGCAGGTGGACTTCAACCCGGATAAGTGTGTAGTGATCCATTTTGGCAGATCCAATGGGATGAAGCAGCAGTATAATATGAAGGGTACCATTCTTAGCAGTGTAGAGGATCAGAAGGACCTTGGGGTCCGGGTCCATAGGACTCTTAAATCGGCCTCGCAGGTGGAGGATGCGGTCAAGAAGGCGTACGGCGTACTAGCCTTCATTAATCGAGGGATTGAGTTTAGGAGTCGGGAGATAATGCTGCAGCTTTATAGGACCCTGGTTAGACCCCACTTGGAGTACTGCGCGCAGTTCTGGTCACCTCATTACAGGAAAGATGTTGAAGCCATTGAAAGGATGCAGAGGAGATTTACAAGGATGTTGCCTGGATTGGGGGGCATGCCTTATGAGGATAGGTTGAGGGAGCTTGGTCTCTTCTCCCTGGAGAGACGAAGGATGAGAGGTGACCTGATAGAGGTTTACAAGATGTTGAGAGGTCTGGATAGGGTAGACTCTCAGAGGCTATTTCCAAGGGCTGAAATGGTTGCTACGAGAGGACACAGGTTTAAGGTGCTGGGGAGTAGGTACAGAGGAGATGTCAGGGGTAAGTTTTTCACTCAGAGGGTGGTGGGTGAGTGGAATCGGCTGACGTCGGTGGTGGTGGTGGAGGCAAACTCGTTGGGGTCTTTTAAGAGACTTCTGGATGAGTACATGGGATTTAATGGGATTGAGGGCTATAGATAGGCCTAGAGGTAGGGATATGATCAGCGCAACTTGTGGGCCGAAGAGCCTGTTTGTGCTGTGGCTTTCTATGTTCTATGTTCCCGTAACTTCTCATATTTACCCTGCTAGTCCCCCTGACACTGGGGTTAATTTAGCATGGCCACTCAACCTAACCCACACATCTTTTGGCGTCTGGGAGAAATCCAGAGCACTCGGAGGAAACCCACGCAGACATGGGGAGAATGTGCAAACCCAAGACAGACAGCAGTCCGATGTCGGAATCAAACCTGGGTCCCTGTGAGGCAGTAGTGCTAACCACTGTGCCATCCCTGAATTGACAAGCTTTTACTTGAGTGAATTGTTAATTACATCAAAGATGTACCATGATCCTATACACATGCATTTCCAGTCTTTTATGGCAAAACCGCAAATGAATAAAAAAATGGTTAAGGAAAGCAATGGCCTAACCAGCAGAGATTGTAACATACATTATCAGTAAGAATGCAATTTCAAAACTGCGTGTTTCATGGATGTGTTTTCACAGTCAGAACATAAGTGGGTTCACAGCATGCAGTCCTGCTGGATGAGTGATCAGGTGAAATGGATTTGGTGCATCCCAGCCATCTTGATGGTTGTTCAACTCCCAAGATGGCCCCAGCCACTTCATTGCACTGCATGAGCAACATTCTGCTCTGCATCTTCCTCCTCCTGCACCGCCACCTCCTCTGATGAACTGTGTCCACATAGCGCTTCATCCTGTTCAAGGGCCTCACCCCTCTGGAGGGCCACATTATGGAGAACACAGCAGATTGTTACAATGAATGAAACTCTTCCAAGCCTGCACTAGAGGGCACCACTCAGTCGGTCCAGACACCACAACAACATTTTTAAAATCTGAATGGCCTGCTGGACTATTGTCACTGGACTAGTAATCCAGTGGCTCAGGGACATGCTCTGGGGACCCGAGGTGGAGTTCCACTGTAGCAGATGGTGAAATATGAATTCCATTAACACGTGGAATCCAAAAAGTCCAATGAAAACCATTGCCCATTGTCATAAAACCACATCTGATTCACTGCTGCCCTCACCGGTTTGGCCTACATGTCGCCCCAGCCACAGGCTTAATTGGTCATTGGTTAGAATCCGGCAGGTTGCCAGGCCCACTTGCTCACAAAGATTGTTGGACTTTGGAACAATGTAGGATGACAGAACGACTGCCACCATCAAGAAACTATTGCCTGCCACATCCATTTGGCCAAAATCCGGTCTTACACAAGTGGATAAATACACATGCACTTTGGGTCATGACAATATTGAGAATCTTGCATGTCCTTTATATTAAGAACATTGCCCTTTAAAAAGACATTAAAGCCAAGATACTTACAATACAACAAGTCTTAAACTATCAATGCTTTTTCATTTGGGTCAACATTATTTGTACTCTGGTTCCTTGTTGTCCTCCTGCTGGAACCTTTGCTAAAATAAGAAACTGGAGATCAATGCAATTCACTAATTCCACAATGCAATTCTGCAGAAGAAAACAATTTGTTTCTATTGCCTCTCTAATGTGCATCATCATTAATGCATCCACCATACCCAGCTTTCATGAGAAACTAACATAAACAGTACAGGATTACATTTTAACAAGGGTCTGCTGCCCATCTCAGTTCCACCGGGATTTATATTTTATTGGTGCATAAAAGAATGAGAAAATTATTCAACGACATCTTGACATTTAAAAATTAAATGGCTTGGTGACAAGATGGGAAGTTTTGTCCTCTGCCGCTTGCAAGCAGGCCTTCTAGCAGTTTTATATCATGGGAAATTGGGGCAACTTTACAGCATTTTTTACTGCCTTGCTGAGGAAGCAATCAGAATCACTCAACATGAGAGCGCATGCAATAAAATTCCTTCCAACTCATATACTGCACTGTGAAGTCAACAATGTACCATTTCTTCTTTTATATGTTTAAAAGGCCTTTTAAAAAATATTTAACTGTTTTTTGGTATTTGTTGTTCGGCAGGAACACACTACTAAAAGTTAACTGCCTTATTTGAAGTCTTCTGGCACAGTGGGTAGCATCCCTACCTCCAAGCCCAAAGGTTAGAATCCCACTCCAGGCTTGATGGACATGGACAGGCTGATTATCAACCTGTAAATTCTTCCAATACACCTGTGGAAAGTGGTAAGAGCAGGGATGACTCTTCATCGCCAAGTTAGATGCAGGATGGTACCCCTCAAGTTATAGCCTCTGGGAACAAGCTGGCGGCCTTTTCCAGGAAATTTAGCTCCAGAAGCTTTAACTGCTTCATTATTCTCTTCCTGCACTGAGAGATGCAAGAAGAAACTTGCAGAAAGTTATAATTTAACTGTCAGCTTGATTTAGTGATAGGACGTTCACTTCTGAATCATAGTATTGAGAATTAAAACCCGAACCCAACACTTGGAATATTTTACCTGGTTTGACACCACTGCAGTAATGAGGAAATGTTTCACCATCAGTGATGTCATCACTCAGATAAGGTGCCAGTGAGACGTTAGTGTACCTTTAAGAAATGTTTTTTTAAAAACTTGTTCTCTGAAGCTTTCACAGCCTCAGTTTTTCTCGTTGTTGCCGGGCCATCTACTAAAGACACCTTTATTACTCCTTCAATGGCTTAAATGGGGTTTATTTATTTTTATTTTGGGATCTTTTATGAGCCTGCATTGTTAAGAGGAAAACTGGATGGCAGCTCATGGATTCTGGACCGTTTTTTAATTAATAGGGAATTTAAGGTTTCATTCTCTTTTTGGGCTGGCTGCAGCTTTACTTTAGAAGGAATATCAAGTTGAAAAGAAGTGTTTCGCTCCCTGGCTTTTGGAAATTCTGCTGGTTAGCTAAAAGGCTTCTTGCCTTCCTGGAGTAGAAAATCTGCTGTTAGTGGCTTGACCAGAGTCTCTCCCGGGAAGTTGTTCTGACTCCAAGCTTTGTTTGTGTGTACCTCAAGAGAACTGCAGCATTCAACCAAAGGACTTAGTTCCGGTATCACGTGAGCATTATTCTTTAATGTGTTAAACCTGTGGAAAGGGTTTTTGTCTATGGGAAGATTTTGTGTTTGATTCTAACATTTCAGATGTATTTGTTGAGGGTTATACATTATCGTGGTAGTTTTGTTTTTGGTTTGTAATTGATAAAAGTTATTGCTAATTTTCTTTCCATACGTGTTAGCTATATTCTTAAGTAAACTCTGTTTGACAAAAGCTCCCTGAATCATTTGAATCATACCGGAGATGAAACATATCATGCTTATCCTAACCAAATTCAAAATGCAAAACTTATAATCCAGGCGGGCTTCATAAAACACTGTGGAGTTTCTGACCTGAATTACAACACCAGAATCATCTGTTTGTTCGGATGAACATAAAAAATCTCACTTTTCCCCAAAAGAGAAAAAAAATAAATCAGTCCAGTAAGCTGATCAATATTCATCCCTCAACCAATATCACCAAGACAGATTAACTTTAATTTCACTACAGACCAGATTGCTTTTTATCCTACAATATTCAAACTGTCACTGGCACAATGGACCAAGTGGTCTCTGTGTTCTAATTGTTTTCATTTTGTCAAATGATTTTTAGGTCTGCAATATAACAACTGCTCACGCAAACTGTGATGCTCATACATGCCCACAACATAGCTGTTCAATTGACTTGCAGCTTGTGTCCTTTTTTAAGGAACTTGAATACTCAGTTATGAGCCAGGACTGGAAACACAATTATATTAACAATTATTTTACAACAAACAGCAATGAGGACTCTTATCAGTGCTCCCCAAAAAACGTTACAGTCACTGAATCTGCCAGCATCAACATCCTGGGAAGGGGAGAGGCTCACCACTGAAGCTTAACTGGACCAATCAGACAAATACTGTGGCCACATCAGGCCAGAGGCTGGGAATTCAGCTGCAACACCTCTCAATGCCTGTCCATTAGCTACAAGGTACATGCCAGAAATCGAGCACTCTCCACTTGAGAGGCTCAACATCATCCAGCAAAAAGCAGCCCACTTGGTTGATATCCCATGCACCAACTTTAAACATTCACTCCCTCCACTACCAGTACAATGAATGCTGCGTGCACTACAGGTCAAGTACATGTCATCTGGAATCCTCAGGCCAACAGTTTCAAATAATTTTCATTTTCAGATACCATATATAGGACCATGCCTATTTACAGTACATGAGCTGGTTTACCAGATTTTTTTCATGCTTCATCGGAAAACCTCTTCATTATTATCATAGTCAATGAACACTGTTGCGGGCCAATGGCTGGTCAAGGTGTCTTTATGGCACCAAGCATTCACAGATGCCGAGATGGCATCCTCAACTATAAACCCTTTTTGGAACCTTTCAGCCTCTAGGCTGAAAGGTTCATCGTACCAAAGGAATTTTAATATTTACATTTTATGGACCAAAGGTCCACTTGGAGCAACATTACAATTTTTTTTCAAATCCAGCTACCCAATAATGTGCATGTGCCTCTGGTACGAAGCAGTTTTGAAACCATTCAGGAAACATGTCCCTGGTTACCCAGGCTCTTTCATTACGTCTGAATATCCTTGAAGCACGTGAGCCATTTGCTCTTCCCGATTACGGACAATTTTATGTGCCAGCCGCATTGGCACACCCAAGGAGAGTCAACCTATCCTTTGCATCCTTAAGACTCATTGGTACACTCACTCATGGACTGCAGACACCTCTGCAAGCAACCTGCTGTGTATTCATATACACCCTCAAGCCTCAGCTCTGTGGTAGATCTTGACTTGTTGCATGATCAATGGGCCAAGTTAGTGGAAACGTTTCACTCCTGCACTGATGAATCCAGTCCATCATTACATGATCATGTCATAATTTTTGGCCTATGCAAAGTTTTCCTCATTCATCAACTTGTGCAAATTACTTGCAATATAAAATTTTTAAGGATTTGCCTTTCTGCTTCTTTGAATTAGAACATAGAACATAGAAAAGCTACAGCACAAACAGGCCCTTCGGCCCACAAGTTGCACCGAACATGTCCCTATCTACGAGGCTTACCTATAACCCTCTATCTTACTAACTTCCATGAACTTATCCAAAAGTCTCTTAAAAGACCCTATCGAATCCGCCTCCACCACCACTATCGGCAGTCGATTCCACACACCCACCACCCTCTGAGTGAAAAACTTACCCCTAACATCTCCTCTGTACCTACTCCCCAGCACCCTAAACCTGTGACCTCTTGTGGCAACCATTTCAGCCCTCGGTAAAAGCCTCTGAGAATCCACTCTATCAATACCTCTCAACATCTTATACACCTCTATCAGGTCACCTCTCATCCTTCGCTTCTCCAAGGAGAAAAGACCTAGCTTTCTCAACCTATCCTCATAAGGCATGCCACCTAATCCAGGCAACATCCTTGTAAATCTCCTCTGCCACCCTTTCTATGGCTTCCACATCCTTTCTGTAATGAGGTGACCAGAATTGGGCACAGTACTCCAGGTAGGGCCTGACCAGGGTCCTAGACAGCTGCAGCATTATCTCCCGATTTCTAAACTCAATTCCTCTATTGATGAAGGCCAGTATTCCATACACCTTCTTAACCACAGCCTCTACCTGCGACGCTGCTTTGAGCGTCCTATGAACCCGGACCCCAAGATCCTTCTGATCTTCCACACTGCCAAGCATCTTACCCTTATTATATTCTTTCATCCTATTCGACCTGCCAAAATGAACCACCACACACTTATCTGGGTTGAAGTCCATCTGCCACTTCTCCGCCCAGTCTTGCATCTTATCTATGTCTCGTTGCAACTGCTGACATCCCTCTACACTATCCACAACACCTCCAACCTTTGTCATCAGCAAACTTGCCAACCCATCCTTCCACTTCCTCATCCAGGTCATTTATAAAAATCACAAAGAGCAAGGGTCCCAGAACAGATCCCTGGGGCACTCCACTGGTGACCAACCTCCGTGCTGAAAAAGACCCATCTACAACCACTCTTTGCCTTCTGTGGGCAAGCCAGTTCTGAATCCACAAGGCAATGCCCCTTTGTATCCCATGCCCCTTCACATTCTCTAAGCCTTGCATGGGGCACCTTATCAAACGCCTTGCTGAAATCCATATAAACTACATCTACCGCTCTTCCCTCATCTATGTGTCTAGTTACATCTTCAACAAATTCAATTAGGCTCGTAAGGCATGATCTGCCTTGGACAAAGCCGTGCTGGCTATTTCTGATCATACTATTCCTCTCCAGATGTTCATAAATCCTGCCTCTCAGGATCTTCTCCATCAACTTACCTACCACTGAGGTTAGACTCACTGGTCCATAATTTCCCGGGCTATCACTTCTCCCTTTCTTGACTGACGGAACCACATCCGCAATCCTCCAGAACCTCTCCCGTCTCCATTGATGATGCAACGATCATCGCCAAAGGCTCAGCAATCTCTTCCCTCACCTCCCACAGTAACCTGGGGTACATCCCATCCGGTCCCGGCGATTTATCTAACTTGATGCTTTTCAGAAGCTCCAACACATCCTCTTTCCTAATGTCCACATGCTCAATCTTCTCAGTCCACTGCAAGTCTGCACTGCAACTACCAAGATCCTTTTCCACAGTGAATACTGAAGTAAAGTATTCATTGAGTACCTCTGCTATTTCTACCCGTTCTATACAGACTTTCCCACCGTCACATTTGATAGGTCCTACTCCTTCACATCTTATCTTCTTGCTCTTGTAGAATGCCTTGGGGTTTTCCTTTATCCTGTCTGCCAAGGCCTTCTCATGACCCCTTCTTGCTTGTCTAATTTCCCTCTTAAGTTCCTTCCTACTAGTTGTATACTCTTCTAGATTTCTAGCATTACCTAGCTCCCTGAACCTTTTGTAGGCTTTTCTTTTCTTCTTGACTAAATTCGTTACAGCTTTCGTGCACCATGGTTCCTGTAACCTACCATAACTCCCGTCTCATTGGAATGTTGCTGTGCAGAGCTCCAGACAAATTTTCCTTGAAAGTTTGCCACATTTCTTCTGTGCATTTCTGAGAAAACCTCCTTCCAATTTATGCCTCTAATTTCCTGCCTAATAGCCGCATGATTGCCCTTACTCCAAATAAACACTTTCCTAGCTTGACTGATCCCATCTCTCTCCAATGCTAATGTAAAGGAGATAGAGTTATGATCACTATCCCCAAAATGCTCTCCTACTGAAAGATCTGACACCTGCCCAGTTTCATTCCCTAATACCAAATCAAGTACAGCCTCTCCTCTTGTAGGCTTATCCACATACTGTGTCAGGAAGCCCTCCTGAACACACCAAACAAACTCCTCCCCATCTAAACCCCTTACCCGAGGGATATTCCAATCGATATTTGGGAAATTAAAATCTCCCATCACGACCACTCTGTTATTATCACATCTCTCCAGGATCTGCTTCCCAATCTGCTCCTCCACATCTCTGCTACTATTGGGCGTCCTATAGAAAACACCCAGTAAAGTTATTGACCCCTTCCTGTTGCGAACCTCCACCCACAGAGATTCCGCAGACAATCCCTCTGTGGCGTCCATCTTTTCTACAGCCGTGACACTATCCCTGATCAACAGTGCCACTCCCCCACCTCTTTTGCCTCCTTCCCTGTCCCTCCTGAAACATCTGAAACCCGGCACCTGAAGTATCCAGTCCTGTCCCTGAGATAACCAAGTCTCTGTAATGGCCACCACATCACACTTCCAAGTAGTGATCCACGCTCTAAGCTCATCCATTTTGTTCACTACACTCCTTGCGTTAAAATAAACACATCTCAACCCTTTGGTCTGAGCGCTCCCCTTCTCCGTCACCTGCGTATCCTCCCTCTCACACTGTCTACAAGCCCCTTTTATTTTTAAGCTAACCTCCTCTCTCCCAGTCACCTCATTTTGATTCCCACCCCCCAACCATTCTAGTTTAAACACTCCCCAGTAGCCTTAGCAAACCTTCCCGCCAGGATATTGGTCACCCTGGGATTTAAGTGAAACCCGCCCTTTTTGTACAGGTCGCACCTGCCCCTTGTATATGATGGTGATATCCACCCCATACTCCTCACTCAATTCCCTCAGGTGCTTCATGGTCAAGTTTCTGCAACAACTTTCTTAGCAACTGAACAATAAATGCTTCCTTTTCTCACTGCTAGCCACAAGGGTATCTGATGGTCATTTTGACATGTTCACCACAAAAATCACAAGGTGAACAGTGCAAACAACGATATTTTCCATGTTAAAGGTCAGATGCAATTGACAAGATTCATATTGGCTTGGGTCATGTCAGCCAAGGTCAAGAACCTCATACTAAAAGCTGATAAGGTTTAAAAAATGCAGTTTTCAGAAACGTTTGGTTTTCAGATTTACGGATAAAGTATACTTAGCCTATATTTACAAGATGTACTGCAGCAACCCACCAAGCCTATTTTGAAAGCACCTTCCAAACCCGCATCCTCTATCACTTTGAAGAAAAACGGCAGCAAATGCATGGGAACACTATCACTTGTAAGTTCCTCTCCAAACCACATAGCATCCTGACTTGGAATTATCTCACCGTTCCTTCGCTAGGTTAAAATGCTACAACTCCTTCCCTAGAGCAGCACTATGGGTGTATGTACACCACATAGACTACAGCAGTTCAAAACAGGGCTTACCACCACCTCCTCAAGTGAAGTTAGGGGTGGATGACAAATGCTGGCAACAATAATTGAATTGTGTCAGGGGACTGGAGAACAGCTAATGTGATTCGTATAGTTAAAAGGAGATAAACCAAGTCTGGGAAACTACAGACCAGTTAATGCCAGTGGTGGGAGAGATCATGTAACCTTTATACAAGAAAACATTTAGAAACCGAAAAAATAAAGAGTCAGAACAGATTTCAAAAGTGATCATGCTTGACCAACTGTATTGGATTTTTTTGTAAATAAAAAAGAGTAGATACATTAGATGAAATACGTTTAGATTTGCAAAATTGTTCAATATGACACTGCATAATAAGACAAATAGGTCAAAGCAGGTGAAGTCTTAAAAGTTAATAGTTTAAAAAGTTTATTTATTAAGTAAGACTTACATTAACACTGCAATTAAGTTACTGTGAAATTCCCCTAGTTGCCAGAGTCTGGCATCTGTTCGGGTCAATGCACCTAAACAGCACGTCTTTTAGAACGTGGGAGGAAACCGGAGCACCCAGAGGAAACCCACACAGATACAGGGAGAACATGCAAACTCCACACAGACAGTGACCCAAGCCGGGAATCGAACCCGGGTGCCTGGTACTGTGAAGCAGCAGTGCTAACCACTATGCTACCCCGCCCCTTGAGACAGGCATCAGATGGATACCAAGCTGGCTACAAAACAGAAAATAAAAGAGGGATTGTGCAACTACTCAGACTGGCAAAAGATGAGAAATGGGGTACCACTATTGTTCAATTTACATTCACAACTTGAACTCAGGAATCAGAAATACTGGCTAGAATTTAACCATCTCGCCCGCCACGGGAAGCAGAGCGGATGAGGAGTGGCCCATGGAAAGGTTCATTGACCTCCAGCAGAATTTTATGATTCTGGGACGAGTGAGGCAGTAAAATCCCGCCCACTGTCTCAAACTTGTGGATGATACCAAACTGGACAGGTGCAGTTGATTGTGAGAAAATACGAAAGATAATCGCTAATAAATCAATAATGACTTGAGGAGTTTTTTTGATAAGAAAATGAAACTTGCTACCATGAGGAGCTGTTGAGGTGAATATCAAACTTATTTAAAGAGCAAGCTGAATAAGCATGTGTGGAAGAAAGGAATAGAAGGTTACGCTAAGAGTTAGTATAAGGTGATGGTGGGTAGGAATGCTTGTGCGGCACATAAACACCAGCACAGATCAGTTGGGCCAGTGGCTAATTTCTGTGCTGCAGTCTCAATGTCACTCAAGTGTAAAACAATTAAAGCATTCAAGGGCTTGCGCATGTTCCTATCACTATTATGGATTTTTTTCCTCCCCTCACAGGTGAATATTCTTTTCACCCCAATGCCATTTTTCTGGCATTCGGCCAACAGTAATTGCAGGATGAAATTTACTGCAGCACTTCAGAAATGAAAAATATGCTGCCTTAGCCTTTTCAACATTCAATCCCTTGCTTAACTGCAAATTAAAAGATGAAAAATCATTGACATTACTATTAACAAATGTTAATGTAATAATTCCTAATCCAGCAATTAAACAAATATACATGATTTTTGTTTCCAAAAATGCCTCCAGGTGATAGTTTACTGATTGCCCTGCAGCAGAAGCCATCAGATTATTTGAATAATCAAATGAGGAAAATCTGGTCGTGACTTTCATCTTCCTGCCTATCATTATCATCCAAAAAAGTTATGCAATAGTTCAGCCTTCATTAATGATCTTTTGAGAAGAGAAGGAGAAGAATGGAAAAAGGAAAAACAGTACCCATTCCAGTACAAAGAACCATCTGGGGGATACAGATCAAGATAACTGAAATTTGAGCCAATATAAATCAGGGTACATGCAGACAAGTCATAGATGGATAAAATACCTCAATGTTTAAACTCATGAGGGAGCTGGACTCGGGTAGATAGGGAGAAACTGTTCCTGCTCATAAAGGGGCACAGATTTAAATGATTTCTAAAAGAAGCAAATGTGATGAGAGAAAAAACTGAGCTCTGTATCCTTTAGGCACGTTGAATAAAATGGCAAAGCTAAAAACATCCTGTTTGATGTGCTAAAACTAGGGGAAAAAATAAAATTTTTTAAAAATTTAGTTTTGCAATTTTTTTAATGTTGATTGATGACTTGCATTTATTTGTCAAGAACAAAGAACACCAAGAAAATTACAGCACAGGAACAGGCCCTTCGGCCCTCCAAGCCTGCACCGACCATGCTTCCCGACTTAACTAAAACCCCCTACGTTTCCGGGGGCCATATCCCTCTATTCCCATCTCATTCATGTACTTGTCAAGACGCCCCTTAAAAGTCACTACTGTATCCGCTTCCACAACCTCCCCCGGCAACGAGTTCCAGGCACCCACCACTCTCTGTGCAAAAAATCTGCCTCGTACATCTCTTTTAAAACTTGCCCCTCGCACCTTAAACCTATGCCCCCTAGTAATTGACTCTTCCACCCTGGGAAAAAGCTTCTGACTATCCACTCTGTCCATGCCTCTCATAATCTTGTAGATTTCTATGAGGTCTCCCCTCAACCTCCGTCGCTCCAGTGAGAACAAAGCAAGTTTCTTCAACCTCTCCTCATAGCCAATGCCCTCCATACCAGGCAACATCCAATATTCCTGGTAAATCTTTTCTGTACCCTCTCCAAAGCCTCCACATCCTCCTGGTAGTGTGGCGACCAGAATTGAACACTATATTCCAAGTGCGGCCTCACTAAGGTTCTATAAAGCGTCAACATGACTTGCCAATTTTTAAACTCAATACCCCGGCCAATGAAGGCAAGCATGCCGTATGCCTTCTTGACTACCTTCTCCACCTGCACTGCCACTTTCAGTGACCTGTGTCCCTGTACATCCAGATCCCTTTGCCTATCAATACTCCTAAGAGTTCTGCCATTTACTGTATATTTCCTATCTGTATTAGACCTTCCAAAATGCATTACCTCACATTTGTCCGTATGCCATCTCTCCACCCAAGTCTCCAACTGATCTATATCCTGCTGTATCCTCTGATGGTTCTCATCACTATCCGCAAATCCACCAACCTTTGTGTCGTCCACAAACTTACTAATCAATCCAGTTAAATCCGGTTGTCTTTAAGGTAGCAATAATTCAAGGTGTTTTACAGAAGAATAATCAAACAAAAATGGGTCCTAACCAAATATGAAAAATATTCAGAGGGATGACCAAACTTTGGTCAGAGGTGGCTGTAAAGGGCAATCATGTAAGAGAGAGTGGTGTAGAGCCAGACAGATATAAGGAAGGAATTCCAAAGCATGGGATCTCGACAACTAATAGCATAACCATTAATGGAGGGGGAGAATGCATTGCTTTTTATTTATTCAAGGAACGTGGACTTTGCTGGCTAGACCAGCATTCGTTGCCCATTCCTAGTTGCCTTGAAGTGGTGGTGGTGAGCTGCGTTCTTGAGTAACTGCAGTCCCTGTGGTGTAGGTACTGTTAGGGAGGAAGTTTCAGGCTGCTTTGTCCTGAATGGTGTCGAGCATTTGAGTGTTGTTGGAACTGCACTCATCCAGACAAGGGGCGAGCATTCCATCACACAATGAATTGTGCCTTGTAGATTGTGGACAGGCTTTGGGAAATCAGGAGGTGGGCTACTCATATTCCTAATGATCTATCTTGTAGCCATAGTATTTATATGGCTAGTCCAGTTGAGTTTCTGGTCAATGGTAACCCATCCTCAGGGATTCAGTTATGGTGATGCCACTGAATGCCAAGGAGCAAGAGTTAGATTCTCACTTGTTGGAGATTTTCATTGCCTAACACTTGTATGACGCAGATGTTACTTGCCAATTGTCAGCCCAAGCCTGGACATTGCCCAGGTCTTGCTGCACTTGGACATGGACTTCTTCTGTATGAGGAGTGAACATTGCGCAATCAGCAGCAAACATCCCCACTTCTGACCTTATGATGGAAGGAAGATCATTCATGAAGCATCTAAAGATGGTTAGGCCCAGGACAAATGCAATGGATTGAATTACCTGCAGAAGCCTATTTTAAATCTTCAGAAGCATGGAATGTCAGAGCAGAGTTAATTTAAACTTCAAATTCTGAAAGATATTTAAGCATATAATAAACAAATAATTTAACCATGGTGCAACCAATTTATCATTACAATAGGAAGCATTTTGATTAAATCCCAGAGATTAAAAATGCACTACAATTCTAAATATTAATTTGACTTTTAAATTTACAACTGCTTCTTTTAATCTTTCTTAAATATAAACATTTCTTCTCATATTTTCAATCTGCCTCTCAGGAGATTCTCCAACTTTTTTCACAAAACGTTCCAACTGCCTCCAGTTAAGAAAGTCGGTTTTCCATATCTGAAAAATTCTGAATAACCATTCGAAGGCAATGGGACCAGTTACCTTTCCACATTTTGAAAATTGAATTGGCATGGAGACAAGAATAAACATTGCAGGGTAGATTTTAGCTGGCTACTATATTCCTTTGTTTTTAAAAGGAATTACTTAGATAACATTTTCAGAAAATTTATCATTTCTGTCACAATGACTATTCCAGCACAAAAAGACATCAAGTTTTATTCACAGCATAAGTCTAAATTAGACAAAAGCTTACATGTGTCTTGTTTTTCAGTACATCATACACAACAGCTTCTGTCCCAAATCTTCCTAGCTCAACTCTCATGACAACTGGCAAGTGGCAAAACTTGAATTGCATTTTAAAAATCTGGAATTAAAAGTTTAATGATGACCAGTATATTGTCTTAAAAACACATCTGGTTCACTAATGTTCTTTAGGGAAGAAAATCTGCCATCCTTACCTGGTCTGGCCTGCATGTGACTCCAGATCCACTGGTGCATGGTTGACTTTTAAATGCTTTCTGAAATGGTCTAGCAAGCCACTTGGTTCAAGGATAATTAGGGATGAGCAATAAATGCTAGCCCACACCCCATGAATGAATACTTTAAAAAAGTAAGTAGATCATGGGGAGTTGATGTACATAATTTTGGCGTCTCACAAGGTAATATTTTCTCACTTTAAATTATATGTTTGCTGGCAACAAGTTAGAATAAGGACCTACATAGATTGCGCAGAGTAGCAAATTCTGATGAAATGTACAAGGGGATTCCTAAAATGCCTCACTATACACTCCACAGTTGCTTTAAGTTTTGGTTAGCTCCTGGCACATAGGCTTCAAAGGGACATCGGTGTCACTTCTTTCAATTTAGAGGAATTTTAGTCTAAGCATTTTTTGGATAGCTTCATCTTATTTAAAAATATAATTCAATTAACATAATTCAATGAACGTTTTCATGAGTGCAATTGCTCATTCTCTTATAAGGGTTAGATATTTTTAAACTAACCTTTTCATGTCCTGGAAATCCAAAACAGAAATCAAGTAAAATGTAAAGTTATTATAGTGGTTGATTACTTACGAGAGGGTATGATAGATCAGAAAGCAATGTCAGCAATTTCAAATGTATCTGAAAGCTGCTGAACAACAAGGGAGCTTATCAAATATCTATTGCAAGTCTATTTTTCTAAAAATTTAAGATAAAGAATTCAACATCATACCCTGAAACATCAACTTTTTCTCTCCACAAATGCTGCCCCTCCTCTGAGTATTTCCAGCAATTTCTATTTTTATTTCAAATTTCCAGTATCCGCAGCATTTTGCTGCTGAATTTTGATTGCCCTGTGAAAAAGTACCTCAAAATTATGGCCAAGACATTGTTTCTACTCCCCTTCACTTCTGGAGATCTTCACATCAGTAAACGTAAGGAATATAAATAATCTATTGAAGATCACAAAACATGTTTTGAATGCTTCTCTTGCCTACAGCTAAACACTGCCACAATTTAGCATAGGATGTGTTTTTCCATCTGTGTGGTTAAGATGGTTGCCAAGAATACGATTCATTTTTATAATGAAATGCCAACTCCCAAGCTTTATAGTGAACACTATTGAAAAAGAGAGACTTATTCTTTCATGTATGCAAGATGAAAAGCTTCAGATCATGTCTCCCTTTTCGGCAATACTGAATTCTGTTCTGCCACAGCAAAACTTATTCAAATCCAGCTTCTTTCGTCATGCTGCAGGGAAACACTCAAACACTCACTTTCTTTAGAAAGTTGACAGAAGTTTAAAGATCTAAATGTTCAAAAGCCTTCAACTCCAGCTAGTTGTTCTCTCAATATATCATCATTCCCACCTGTGCAGTAATGCACAAAAAGAGGTAACTATCATTTTTTACATTTTTCCAAAACTTAACTAACATAGAAGACTAATCCATTGACAAATCCTGACATTCACTTTTGTAGAATCACATAGCGCAGGAGTTCATTCAGTCTATTATGCCAATGTGGACTCTTTGAAAAGGTTGTCTAATCAGTCTCACCAACCTGCTCTTTTCCTAATCGACCTGAAAATTTTTTCCATCAAAGTATTTATCCAGTTACTTTGGATGGCCACACAGAGCCAATGTCACGCAAACCAAATCTCATACAATATGAATACAGCATACATTTCAAAACCACTATACATTGTCTGACTATTTATCGCCTCTGGACCTATCTCTTGTTACCAAGTTTATTCCTTGATGGTTTTGTCAGTTAATCATTCATGTTTGTCACTCTTATCACCAAACTTTTCTTCCTGGATGTATACTTGCTGAAAATTTGTTCATCCTTTGCATGTTCTAGTTCTGATGAAAGGTCAACACTCCAAACGTTAATGCTGTTTGTCTCTCTCTCTCTCTGTTTGAGCTGTTGGGCATTCCTAATGTTTCGTTCTAATTTTAAAATAATTTAAGTTTATTTATTAGTGTCACAAATAGGCTTACATTAACATTGCAACGAAGTTACTGTGAAAATTCCTAGTCGCCACACTCCACGTCTGTTCAGGTACAAAGAGGGAGGATTTCATGCAACCTTTAAAACAATTCAACATACACAAAAATGTACCCAGTTGCTCAAATCACATTTTGATCCCGGACCATCTCCAAACCTTGGAAGGTACAGGAAAGCCAGCAACATGGAGCAGAAGAATGGGAGTAGCCCATTCAATGTGAAAATTGAACTGCTGACTTATATGACTCAAGAGCTCTACCACATCAATGACCACAACAAAATTTGGTAGAACAGCAAGAATCAATGGCGGACCATTTAAGTTTCTTGACTTTCGCACTTCCCCCCTGGGAGAGAAAGCATTTTACAAGGTAATGTTCACTGTTTTTGAAGGTAGCATGCCATCTAATTTATATTACAGATCTACCTCAAACTGGCATAACATTCGCCCTCAATTTGTTTCAACCTAGTTATCAACATCCCACGCTCATTATTGCTATTTGTACTGAAACCAGGCAATGAATAATAAAATTGAAGCCATAATACAACTTGCAACATGGTACCTTCATAAGAACTGCAGTCAAATGAAACTGCAGTGGGCAATGCCAAAGAAAGACAACTTCTACCATATCCGATTTGAAAAATTATAATTATTCAATTAACAAATCAATCAATGCAATTATTAGTATCTGATTACCAAGTATCTTGTCAATTTGATGCGAAAATTTCAAATTACTTAATTTACTTGGCATGCACAAAACTATTACACTCCCATCACAAATTGCTTGAATGTGGATTTGCAGTTACGATTTACCACAAGTCTAATTGCCTGGGATTAGAGGGAGGTATTCGGTGCTTTGCCAAAAGTGAAAAAACATTCAAGATTTTTTTTTAAGTCTTTTTCCTACAACTGGTGGCCAGCGCAACACCCAGTGGCATTGCTCAGAAGACGAGAGAAGTCATGAAATCCTTGATAAGCAAGAATCAAAATGTCAAGCGCATTTGCTGACTAAACCCAGCAAGGAGTAAGAAAACCTACGATATTACTCAGAGAATTAAGTGTTGCATGCTAGTAAAAACCATACAGACAAGAACTTCTCTTTCATCCGACTATCTTTTTAAAAATTGAGAGCATTAAAGTTAAAATGATCAAGGATCTCTGACATAAAACATTAACTCTTTCTCTGTCCGCAGTTTAAAGATGCTGGTTGAACTAAGTAGTTCCAGCATTTTCTGTTTTTATTTCAGATTCCCAGCATCTGCAGTATTTTCCTTTTTATAATTGGCAGTTTTCTGTTTCAATGTAATCCATTCACAATGTATTAGTTTTCTTTTTGAAAAGCTCAGGAAATACAAAAGCAAAGTCGAAACAAAGCAAAGCAAAATACAAAAGTCTTAAAATATGTTGCCAATGGAAGGAATATTTGACCTACATTTGAATAATGACAGAAGAAATTTCAATGCCGTTTATGTACAATGTGTTCATGGAATTTAGTTTGCCCATTTCGTTCTTTAAAACATACTTTAACTAAAGCAAACTGGTAAAGGAAAATGTTCAACTCTGACACATAAGTAGTAGGGCATTTAGCCCCTTGAGCATGCTCCACCATTTAATAAAATCATGGCTGCTCTTCTATCTCAGCCTACATTTCCAAAACAATTTCCTCTACAAATGTAATAGTATTGTTAGGAAAGGCCCAAGAATTTTATATATATATATATATATATATATATGGAAGCCACTCCATTTGCACCTGTATCATGGGGTCAAATATGACGCCAAGGTCACAAACAATCTAGTTCAGCATCCTAATAAGTTGTTAGGATGAGGAATAAGGTCAGTTATTAGGGGACTGAGTTTGAACCAGGGACCAAAGGTGATGTCTTTGGTCTGTCCAATACTTAACTGCACATGGACTGCAGTGATTCAAGAAGGCAGCTCACCACCACCACCTTCTCAAGGGCAACTAGGGATGGACAATAAGTGCTGGCCGGCCAGCCAGCAACGCCCATGTCCCACGAATGAATAAAAACTGGAGCTAAGTTTCGCTTAACCAGTACTGCATGTCAGATGTGCTGTGAAGAGTTTGAGAGAAATATTGGAGAGAGAATATCCTTAGCATGCATGACATGCTGAACATTATGATCTTGCCCACTAGTTAGGATAGCAGGGAATGGAGGGAGAACATAAAATTGGGCACCAAGGCAGTAACACCAGTCACCTGCCCACCCACGCCGCTATTTTACTCACAGCATGGAAGGCACTGGGTAAGGGCCTTAACCTGCCACCTCTAGGTTTTTATCTGCAGCACGGGAGGCAACTATCATGGAAAGATAGCAGAAAACAGCAAAGTGAACATCTTGCGGAAGCAATGGAGTAGAATCAAGAGCAGGTTAGGAACCAGCAGTAGATCAGAGGTGGCTTAATGTACTAAAAGTTGGCAAGGACAGAATACTGACAATGTGGGAGTAGGTCAAGTACTAGAAGAGAAATATTCCCAAAGAACACAGTCTCAATGGAAAGTCAGAGAAAGTGACTTTCTGTCCAGGACTCGGGAGCAAGTAAAGCAGTTCACTGAAGTACAATTAAAAGCTCAGCAAATAGCAACTGCTAATGGAGATGGGGGTGTGGTGAGCTTGAAATTCAAAGAGATAACCTTAAAATTAAATCAACTGAGTAGCAAAGCAGAATCATGTCAGCTGAATGTTAATTTGTAGTCCAGCACAGTAATATAATCCTGATGACCAGAATTCAGGTCTCCAAGAAATCAAATTAGATTGAAAAAAAGCAGAGTAAAAACAAAACAAGCCATTTCAAGGGATGGGCATTGTATTTTGAAAAGGTAGCTTTAAACTTGTAAGTTTAGGCTACAATTCACCCACTTTTAGGGCCAGAGGATCTTAAACATTGGTGTTGTGACTGGGGAGCAAATGGAAAAATACGATAATACATAGGATTGAACAAGAGACTTAAGGAGCAAATTAAGGAGCTGCCATCTTAACTAACTGTAATAACTGATCATGAAACAATTCTCCAAAACATACACCTAAGTGAAACAAAAGAATGTACATCTGAAAGCAACTGGTGTTGGTCAAATAAAATCATATTTTTTAACCCTTCACTTTCATCTGATTGGAAAGTAATTCACCTGTTAACAATTCTCTGAAAGGGTTAAAACTAAATGCAGCAGATGGTGTACATATTCTCATATCTCCAGAGAATAAATTTGAAATGCAAAATACTAAGGAGAAACGCAACTTGCGGATACATGGAAGCAATCAGAACCAAACTGATTAGACAAGAGCCAAGTCCCTGTGCAGAACTCAACCAAATAGAATGCTAAACAGAGACACCAATACTGAGGAAAACAGAATTATATGCACTTAACTGTCAATGCAACAAACATATGACAGAATCAGGTTTTAATAAGCATTACATTGTGAAAAAAGTTATTTGAACAAATTTAGAATATTTTACAGCAGATTGCGAGACTACACCAATGAAACATATTCTAAAAAAGACTGCCTTTGGACCTGTACAGTGGTTTCCCATTCCTTCCATCAGATGGTTAAATTCTTTGACTAATTATGGAGACAGTGGATGAGGTTGGTACAGTTGATGATATGCAGTTTACACTTCATTGAACATCTTTTCAACATAATAGACTTGGCAACAAAATTGAAGCCCATGGAATTAAAAGTGTTCAATGATAGGAAATTACTTGGGGTCAAAAAGGAATCAGAGATTGGTATCAGAGACTGGCAGGTAAAACTGCAAATGAGTAATGACAGGCCTTCAAAGAGGAGATAGTTCAAGTACAAACCAGGGATATTCCGGAGGTCAAAAGCAGGGACATCCAAAGCTAAATGTTGAATGATCTAGAGGTTAGGATTGAAAAAGCTCACGCACGATAAGTTAGGTTCATAGATCAACCAAGCTGAATGTGAAAATATACAGCAGATAATTGAAAAAGAGGGGTATGAGAATACTTTAAAAATATGCAGATAGTAAAAGGCTAGTCAAAGGAAAAGTAAAGTCAATTGGGGTACCAAACAGCGAGAGGGCACAGAAATACGAAATGAACTGACTTCATTAAAGAAGAGTACGCTGCCAAAATAAAGGAGGTAGTAGGGAAATTGGATAGAGACATAAAAAGATTGGAAGCAGAATAAAGAAATGCCACAGTTCTTATAGGATGTATCCTTGGTTGCTGGTGGTAGGATGGATGGATGGAAACTACAGACATTCTGGCTGCAATCTTCCAATCCTTTCATTTATTTAGATATAGATGTGGAGATGACACCAGTGGACTGGATGATTGCACACATTACAACTACTCAAAAATGGGGAAGGGATAAAACTGATACTTACAAGCCAATCATTCTAACAGTGCTGCAGAAATTTAATCTGGGACCAAACTAATTGGCACAAAAGAAAATAAGTGTTAATAAATAAATGAAAACCAGCACGATTGTTAAAGTAAAATAGTGTTCGACTAACCTGATGGAATTTTTCAAACAGCAGAAAGCATGGATGAGGTTATTGTGTAGACTTTAGTAGCACAAAATAAACCGATTAGCAAAATGCAACCCATGACATTAAAGGGACAGTGGCTGCAAGGATAGGAAATTGGCTATAGGACAAAAAGCAAAAAGTGGCAGCAGATGGCTGTTTTTCAAACTAGAGGGATATGTGCAGTGGCATCCTCCAAGGGGCAGTTTTGGAACCAGTCCTCCTTATGATATATATTAAAGATCTAGAATCAGAGATGGAGAGAATGAATTTAAGTTTAAAGGTCAGAAAGGTCGTAAAAAGCGAGGAAGTTAACAACATCAGGAGGACATGGGCAAACTGTTAACGTGCAGGTGGCTATATGAGAACACTAACGGTGTGGTTATGTGACTGGACTAGTAATCCAGAGGCCTGGACTAATAACTTGAAGACATAATAATCACACCATGGCAGCTGAGGAATTGAAATGCAAACAAATAAATAAATCTAAAAATTAAAAGTCAGTACTGGCGACCGTGAAGCTGTAATGTCATAAAACCCAATTCTGTAACGTCCTTTAGGGAAGGCAATCTAGATAACCTATGTATGGCCACAAATCCACAGTAACATAGTTGGCTCCAAAATACCTCCTGGAAATAATATATTTAGAAAGCCAATCACTTGTGCAAACTGCTATGCTTGCTTGATTGATTCGAGTAGCACCTTCTCAAGGGCAATTAGGAATGGGCGATAAATGCTGGCCTTGCCAGCAACACCCACATCTGGAGAATAGATTCAGAAGAGACTATGGCAGATTAAACTTAATACAGAAAAAATGTGAGGTGATATACTTTAAGAATAATGAGGAGAGCCAACATAAACAGGATGGTATAATTTTTGAGGAGGATGCAGGAGCAGAGGGGCCTGTGGGATGGACATACACAAGTTTTCGAAGCTGGTTGGAAAAGTTAAGGAAGCATTTAAAAAGGCATACAGAATATTTGGCTGAAGAAATAATGGAGGCGATGAAATCATTACTTCTTCCTCAACTGCAATATTGTGGCCAATTCTGGGACACCACATTTTAGGAAGTGTTGTGTATTGGAGACTTGATAAGCTGGACAAACTTTAGTTAAAAACAAAAGATGCTTTATTAATCGTATGATCTCTTCCATGGCTGCTGCTTCTGTCCATTGTCTCGAGTTAGGTCTATTACATAATTTCCAGCCCATACATTAATATAGCAGAGCTCCAGTGAGCCAATAGAATAATATTTTCTCCCCCCACTTAAATTGAACATCCACAAACAAGTTTGATACAAATTCAATGTGAACAGTAGTCAGTCACAAAGTCAAATGCTCTGGCGGTCGTCATTCTTGGAGTGGTTGACGGCAAACCTCTGGCATCTTCTTCACACTAATGGAACTTCTGGCGGCTTAGTCTTTTCAGTGACATCATCTTAGGAACAAGAGGTTGTCTCTGTGTCTGAACAGAAGGTAAGGTGTTGCTTTCCTCAAAGGTGTCTGGTAATATAGGAGTGGTAGGCAGGTTCAAATCAGGACTTTGCAAGTCTGATCCCAAATTTGACAGACCTGTTATTCCAGCCAATAACTGATCTGCATGTCTCTTTCAGATAATGTCATCTCTGGTCTGGACAGTACAAGAGAGAGGTCCAATTCACGCAAGGACAGTTGCCAGGAACGCATTTATTTCCTGTGGAGTATTTTCATGTCTTAATCCTTAATGAAAAACTGTTTTGTCTTGCTTTCCCACCATTCCACTTGTGCTTGTTGTTGCACAATCTCAGTTTTTGGAAGTTTTAAAAGATCAAATGCAGAATATAGTTGCCTTTTTATCATGAGCAAAGCAGAAGAGATCTTGGTCATGGAATATATGGTATGCTGGTAGGCTATTAGGAATTTGTTAAGGAGATTGATAAGTGAACCTTGTTCCTTGATTGCTTTCAAGGTGTGCTTCAGGCATTTGAATGAAGCATTCTCCTAGTCCACGAGTAGCAGGTTGATGTGGCGCGGAAGTAATATGTTGAATACCATTCTCTTGAAGTTCTAAAATTCCTGCGAGACAAATTGAGGTATATCGTTGTTTAACAGCTGTTTAGGAAATTTAAAGTGACAAAATATTTCTAGCTTCTCAATAATCTTCTCAAATGAGGTGACAGGCAACCTCTGGTGATTTGGTGTATCAATCATTGCTAAAAACATACATCCTTGGAAAGGGCCTGCAAAATCCACATACTCACGTTTCCAAGCCTCATCAAGCCATCCCCATGAAGCAGTGGTGCTGAGGGCCAACAGTTTTTTTACTTTCTCACAAGAAGAACAGGTTCTAGCTTTCTCCTCAATTTCTGCATTCAGCCCAGACAACCAGCAACATCATCTGACTATTTCTTTCATGCATACGACTCTGCAAATCCCTTGTGTAGCTTCTCTCACACCCGTTTCCTTAATGGTGGTGGAATGATAACTGAGCCCCCATAAAAGATATCATGACTGTACTGACCACTCCAATCTCAGAGTAGTAGGGTTTCAGGTTAGGTGTTATTTCCAGAGTCTTTCCTCATAAAACTCTATCCATCACTTCTGAGAACACAGTTTTCTCATCTGTCTAAAAGTGACAGATGTGTTGTCTACTTGTTCACAGTAGAAGTTATTCACCTTTGAACAGTCTGGTGAACTGCCTACCAGTAGCAATCTTGAAAGTCCATCCACATCACAATGTAGACTTGACTGTCGGTGCTTAATGGTGTAAGCGTGTGTTGACAAAAGCAATGCCGATCTTTACATTCTGTCTGCTGCAAATGACGGAATTCCCGTGTGTGAGCCAAAATTGGCAGTGAGTAGATGGTGGTCCATCAACAATGTAAACTTTCTCCCACACAAGAACTGATGGAATCTCTCTACTCCAAAAATGATCCACAATGCTACCAAAGAACAATACAGCAGAGGAACAGGCCCTTCGGCCCTCCAAGCCTGCACCGATCATGCGTTCCTAACTAGACCATCCGTTTGTATCCCTCTATTCCCAGTCTGTTCATGTGGCTATCCAGATAAGTCTTAAATGATCCTAGCGTGTCTGCCTCAACCACCTTGCTTGATAATGCATTCCAGGCCCCCACCACCCTCTGTGTAAAATACATCCCCCGCATATCTGCATTGAACCTTGCCTCCCTTACCTTGAACTTGTGACCCCTTGTGTTCGTCATTTCTGACCAGGGAAAAAGCTTCCAACTGTTCACCCTATCTATGCCCTTCATAATTTTATAAACTTCTATTAGGTCGCCCCTCAACCTCCGTCTTTCCAGGGAGAACAACCAGAGTTTACTCAAACTCTCCTCATAGCTAATACCCTCCATACAAGGCAACATCCTGGTAAACCTTTTCTGCACTCTCTCCAAAGCCTCCACGTCCTTCTGGTAGTGTGGCGGCCAGAACTGGACGCAGTATTCCAAATGTGGCCGAACCAACGTTCTATATAACTGCAACATCATATGCCAACTTTTATACTCTATGCCCCGTCCAATAAAGGCAAGCATGCCATATGCCTTCTTCACCACATTTTCCACCTGTGCTGCCACCTTTAAGGATCTGTGGACTTGCACACCCAGATCTCTCTGTGTGTCTATACTCCTGATGGTTCTGCCATTTATTGTATAGCTCCCTCCTGCATTAGTTCTACCAAAATGCATCACTTCGCATTTATCTGGGTTAAATTCCATCTGCCATTTCTCTGCCCAATTTTCCAGCCTATCTGTATCCTGCTGTATTCTCTGACAATACCGTTCATTCTGGGTGTAGTTACTTTCAGTTTTGCTCAAGGTTCAAGAAGGAAAATTAACAGGTCTTCACCAAATGACAAGATGGGGGAGACCACCACTCCTACACCATAAGGGGATGCATAATCACAAGCTAACCATACAGGTAAAATAGGATCAAAGTGCACAAGAGCATCAGACTTGGGTAATGTGTCTATGGCTTGTGTGAAGGCGCCATTGCATTGATGTGACCAATACTTCCACATCTTGTGCTGGCACAAGAGGTTATGTAATGGTTTCAAAATTGTTGCCAGGTTTGGGACAAAATTTCCATAATAATTCAACAATCCCAGGAAGGAACGTAACTGAAAATTGAGGTGCAGGCGCCCCTGTAATGTCCTTAACTTTAGGAGATTTGTGAAGGCCAGTGGCATCAATCACATGTCCAAAATACTCAGCGAAGAATTGGAAAAACGCGGTTGTCCCTACAGACTCTCAGACCATAGCCTTCCAAAATCTGGAGAGTGGCATCCAAGTTTCAACGGTGTTCTTCTAGTCTAGAATGTCATCCAGATGGCACTGGACTCTGTCCAGTCCACTCAGGATCTGATCAGAGCATGTCCAGGCTGCGTGGAGTCCTTGATTATACTGGCTGCTTTTCCGAGGCAGCGGGACGTGTAAACAGAGTCACTGAATGGGAGGCTGGTTTGCGTGATGGACTGGGCTTCGTTCATGACCTTTTGTAGTTTCTTGTGGTCTTGGACAGAGAAGGAGCCATAGCAAACTGTGAAACAACCAGAAAGAATGCTTTCTATGGTGAATCTGTAAAAGCTGGTGACAGTTGTGGTGAACATGCCAAACTTCCTTAGCCTCTTGAGAAAGTAGAGGCGTTGGCGTGGAGGGATCAGGACATGTTGTTGGTGATCTGGACACCTAGAAACTTGAAGCTTTCAACCATTTCCATTTCATGCCCGTTGATGTAGACAGGGGCATGTCCTCCTGAAGTTGATGACTATCTCCTTCATTTTGTTGACATTGAGGAAGAGATTATTGTCATCACACCAGTTCACCAGATTCCCTATCTCTTTCCCAAAGTTGAGTGGGAGGGTGAGCTGAGAGGAGGATGCAGGGATGCTTCAGCATGATTTGGATAGGCTGTGTGTGGGCATCTGCATGGCAGATGCAGTATAATGTGGATAAATGTGAGGTTATCCACTTTGGTAGCAATAATAGAAAGACAGATTATGATTTGAATGGATATAAATTGAGAGAGGTGGATATTCAGCAAGACATTGGAATCCTCGTGCATCAGTCGCTGGAAGGAAGCATGCAGGTACAGCATGCAGTGAAGGCGGCAAATGGTTTGTTGGCCTTCATAACGACAGGATTTGAGTATAGGGATAGGGATTTTTTTGCTGCAATTATATAGGGAGTATTGTGTGCAGTTTTGGTGTCCTTATCTGAGGAAGGATGCCCTTGCTATTGAGGCAGTGCAGCAAAGGTTTACCAGGCTGATTCCTGGGATGCAGGTCTGTCATATGAGGAGAGCTAAATCAGTTCGGATTTATATTCCCTGGAGTTTAGAACAGTGAGACAGGATCTCATAGAAACTTATAAAATCCTAACAGGGTCAAGACAGGGTAGTTTCAGAAAGAATGTTCCCAATGGTGGGGAGTCCAGAACTAGGGGTCATAGTTTGAATATAAGGGGCAAACCTGTTAAAACCAAGGTGAGGAGAAATTTCTTCACCCGGAGAGTGGTGAACTACGACAGAATATAGTTGAGGCCAAAACGTTGTCTGATTTCAAGAAGAAATTAGGTCTAGCTCTTGGGACTAAAGGGATCAAGGGATATGGGAGAAAGGAGGGACCAGGATATTGATTCAATGATCAGCCATAATCAAAATGAATGGTAGAGCAGGCTTAAAGGGCCGAATAGCCTACTCCTGCTTCTAGTTTCTATGTTTCCTGTACTCCGTCTCATCATTGTTTGTTTGATAGATGGTGTCAACTGGTATTGGAACAAGCCTGTGCATGTTACGATTTGTTAGAAGTTCCTGTGACTTCTTGTCCACATTCGCCTGCAAGTAGGCCTGGCCCAAATCAATTTTGCTAAATTTGTGGCCTCCCGCTAAACGCGCAAAAAAGGTCTTCAAAGTGTGACGCTACTGTGCCTTTAAGAAATGTATTTTAATCATGATCTCTCCAGTTTTTTTCAAACAGACCTGGCATTTTTGGTTTTGATGTTGTGCTGCCTGTGCCGGTATCTTTTATTATTGCTGAAGCAATATATTGGGCACCTAGTTCATTTTTAATCTGGGCCTAATGCAGGGCCCTGTAGTTTTATGACCTTTGGGGAATTGTTGATTTGCGACTGTTTGGCGGGTCAGATGCCTTTGAACAGTTTTTTTTCCCCTCACCAGAGGAATCCAAAGGGGTTTTACTTTCATTCTGGCAAAAGCTGTTGGGACTGCAGGCTGAAAGCAATGATTTTTGTCTCTCTCCCTGGTGTAGGAAATTTTGCTGTCGGTAGCTGGCTGGCTAGAAGCTGGAGGCAAGTAGCATCTTTGTCTCTCAAAGTGTGCTGAACGTTCCAGGGCCAGAAGTCCTCAGCTTTTCAATTCAACACCCAAAGGAGTAATCCCATGCCAAATTCAAAGTGCAAAACTTACGGTCTCGGCTGACTTCATAAAACACCTTGGAGTTTCTGACCTGCAAGATAATGGGTACTGTTCAGCAGATAGCCTTGGATTTATGGTGACCTTAGAAGTCCCCACAAATTCTTACAGATGCCTCTTGCTTGATGACTGTAACAATAAGTGTGGCCCTTTCACTCATGCTGACAGGTTCCATAACACAGTAAGAGTTTTAACAACACCAGGTTAAAGCCTGGTTTCAGAACAACACAAGGTTCCAGAACTCCAGTCTTCACAAGTCGCTCCAAGTTAGCCTCCACCTTTGGACCCAAGCATTTCACTTGGCTTGTCTTTTATTTTCAGTTTGATTGTGTATTTCATGCTCTCTAAATTCTCCATTGAAAAAAAACTGCATGCTTCTTTAAAATTGAGGAGCTTGATTCTTCATTGGTCATCATGTTGACTTCAGCCCAGTTGTCAAATCTTCTCCAGCCATGTATGACCCATCAATTCTGGGATAGTTTCCCTTCACAACATGTAGAGGCATATCTGCTGTTTGCCACTGAGTTGTACAGCCACTTCAATGCAGCTTTTCAGGGGAACCATTTTTTCTGTCTACATCATCAGCACTATTCTTGATGGCCTTAAGGGAATGAGTTTCTCATTGTAGATTGTCTCTGGCACCAGCAAGACTGTTATCCCATGTCAACTTCCATCTTTAATGGCTGTCCATACAGCAGTAGCTTCGCAGGTGCAGCAAGCAGTTAAGGAAGCAAATGGTATATTGGCCTTCATTGCAAGACCACTTGGGTGCAGGAGCAAGGATGTCTTCCTGCAGCTGTACACACCTGGAGCAGTGTGCGCATTGTTGGTCTGTGTGCCGAAGAAAGAAAATACTTGCCACAGAAGGAGGGCAGCGAAAGTTCACCAGACTGATTCTTGGGATGGTAGGATTGTCATACAAGGATAGATTGGGCTGACTCAACCTACATTCACTCAAGTTAAGAATGAGGGGCGATCTCACTGAAATGTATAAAATTCTGACAGTGCCAAACAGCAGATGCAGCATGCTTAGGCAGAGCTAAGCGATCCCACACCAACATTAGGGGAGGTGGTGGTGTTGCGGTAAATGTCACTGGACTAGTAATCCAAAGGTCTAGACTAATCCACCTTAAATCCCACCATGGCACTTGGTGGAATTTAAACTAAATTAATAAACCTGGAATTTTTTAAAAAGCTAATCTAATGATGATCATGACCATTGTTGATCATCCATTAAAACCTATCTGGGTCATTCATGTCCTTTAGGGAAGAAAATCTGCTGTCTTTACCTAGTTGGGCCTACATGCGACTCCAGATTCTTAACAGTTGGTTGACTCCCAACTGCTATCTGAAATGGCCTAGCGAGCCACTCAGTTGTATTAAACCGCTACAAAGTCTAAAATCATTGAAATGAGATGGACTACCTGTCATAAGTCTCAGCATCAATGGCTTTGGGGCCCCAGCACGTCCCAGTTGTAGTGAAGAGTTATGTTCCAGAATTGACCTGAGAAAATTTCCCAGAATATGTCTGATCTACAAATAGCAGGACAAAGCCATCCAGCCAATTTCCACTCAATTGGTCGACACTCAATCATCAGTTAAGAGATGGAGGATGCAATCCATAGTGTCATCAAATGATCATTACAGACCAAAATTTGGACCAGCCACAAATACTGTGGTTAAATCAGCAATTCAGAGATTGGTACTCTGCAACAGGGATTCACTTCTCGACTCCCCATAGCTTTTCCACCACATACAAGTCAGGGATATGATGGATTACTTTACACTTACCTGGATAACTGCAGCTGCAACACTCAACAAGCTTGTTATCATTTAAGAGCATTAATAAGTGCTAGCCTTGGCAGCAACACCCACACCATTAATGAATTAAAGAAAGAGCCCAGTCTCAAGTCCCAAATATGGTTCAGGATCCAAACCTGAACATATCTTGCATACAACTAGCATCTGTCATCCATCACAACATCCTGTTTGACAAAAAATAACTACTATTATTCATATAGCATTTTTAATGTAATTAAATATCCCAATATGCTTCACAGAAGCATCATAAGCAAAATTTGACACGTCGAAAAGCTTGGTCAAAGAGGTAGGTTGTAAAGAGCATCTTAAAGAGAAAAGAAAACGGAATGGTTTATGGAGTGTTCCAAAGCTCAGGGCCTTGGCAGCTGAAGCTAGAGTCACCAGCAGTTGGACAATTAACACCAGGGATGCTCATGAAACCAGAAACAGAGCATAGATTTCAGAAACTTGTGTGGTCAGAGAAAATTACAGATAGCAAGCACAGTGATGGGTGAAGGAGACTTGGTGAGTTAGGACACGGACAGCAGAGTTGTGAATAACTTCAAATTTACAGAGGACAGAAAGAATGTGGTAGGTTACCCAAGAGTGCATTAAATAATCAAATCTAGAGATAACCATGGCATGGGTTATGAGTTTCAGAAGAGTGGAACGGGGAACAGTCAAACAACATTATATAAGTAATGATGTCGATATATGGTCAGAAGCTCATCAAGGTCAAATGTGACACAAAAATTGCAACCAGTCTGTTGCAACCTTAGACAGTTGGCTAGAGAAGGGATGGAGGGAAACAGAATAAACGTGATCACCTCAAAGTGAAAGACAAGCATTGCTCATAGCACCAGCTGCACCTAAGCTATGATCACATGCACAGAACAATACTCATCTTTAAACACAATATGGAGAGGTTTCCAACATCACCGATCCTGCACACCACAGCTCAACGGTCACATCCAATCAGAATGCTGCACTTCTCTCAGCATCCATTCTACTATCAAGGACAAATGAGTTGTAAAAGGGATCAGAGCTTTCAGAAACAAAGCTTCTCTTTGCAATCAATACATGAGAATGGATCAAGTATCTTTGGTGGAGTGAGGTCATTACCAGGTTTACTTAATTACAGCTATTACCATTGAGAATTGGTTTGAGACACACACTCAATGTAAAGCACAGCCTTCTTCATTCAGCCAATGAAAGCAGTAGGTTAAAAAATCTCTATATTCAGGCAACTGCAGGACAGGAATTATGCAAATTACTCAATATCAGCAGGTACTCCAAATAATTTAAACCTATTCTGCTCCAAAAGCAATACAATCTGCATTAACGTGGCAGCTTGAACGCATAAAGTAACAAGGAGCTTCTAAAAGGGATATTCTGAAAAATATGGTGCTTGAGTGAGGTTGTGGTACAGGCAGTAACCAAAATCTAGTGTTTGGAGATCTTGGAAGAGAAAAGGAATGGAGAAACAGAGATGGTTTAAGCAAATACTATCAAAACTGTGGGAAAAGATGACTGAAGGTACATCTGCCAATCACGAGTTGAAGAGGACAGGAGTCCGAATGGACAAGTGCTTCATAAAAGACCAGAGTTGGAGAAACAGAACACAAAGCAAATTATTGCAGGTGCTAAAACTCCAAGATATTGGGAGAGCCAAGACAAAAATTACTGGAAAAACTCAGGTCACTCAGAGAAAGGATGCCATGCATCTATGATCCTTCTGGTTCAGAGAAATGAACCTGACATTCCTGTCTCCAGAGATGTTGTCTGAAGAGTTTGCAGCACTTTTTGTTTTATTTTAAAGTAAGGTTTTAGGGAGGGGACTTTTGAGAACATTAAAGATGAGAAAAGTTGAGTCCATAAACAGATTTAAACACAAGGATGATTTTCTGTTATTTAAAAGTACAGCACAGGGAGAAAATGGTGATATGTAAGCAGGATAAGGTTCTTGCAACAGAGTTGTACGTAACACTTTCCCTGCCATTACCATTGGCCTATTCCCATTGTCACAATCAAAGGCATTTATTTGATTTATTGTCACATGTATTAGTATACAGTGAAAAGTATTGTTTCTTGCGTGCTATACAGACAAAGCATACTGTTCATAGAGAAGGAAAGGAGAGAGTGGAGAATGTAGTGTTATAGTCATAGCTAGGGTGTAGAGAAAGATCAACTTAATGCGAGGTAGGTCCATTCAAAAGTCTGATGGCAGCAGGGAAGAAGCTGTTTCTGAGTCGGTTCGGACGTGATCTCAGACTTTTGTATCTTTTTCCCGAAGGAGGAAGGTGGAAGAAAGAATGTCCAAGGTGCATGGGTCCTTAATTATGCTGGCTGCTCTTCTGTGACAGCGGGAAGTGTAGACAGTGTCAATGGATGGGAGGCTGGTTTGCGTGATGGACAGGGCTTCATTCATGATCTTTTGTAGTTTCTTGCTGCCTTGGACAGAGCAGGAGCCATACCAAGCTGTGATACAACAAGAAAGAATGCTTTCTATCGTGCATCTGTAGACGTTGGTGAGAGTTGTAGCAGAAATGCCAAATTTCCTTAGTCTCCTGAGAAAGTAAAGGCATTGATGGGCTTTCTTAACTACAGTATCGGCATTGGGGGGGGGGGGGGGGGGGGGGTTGTTGTTGGTGATCTGGACACCTAAAAACTTGAAACTCCCAACCATTTCTACTTCATCCCTATTGATGTCGACAGAGGCATGTTCTCCACTACGCTTCCTGAAGTCGATGACAATTTCCTTCGTTTTGTTGACACTGAGGGATAGATTGTCACACCAGTTCACTAGATTAGCGAGGCAGATACTTTTTAAAAATCACACACGATCCACATTCCTCTATATTGCTGAAAAGGACATTCTGTTGAAGCTTTTCATCATGCACTCATCAGGACAATCGCAAATAGCATTGTCAACAATTGTATGCTGAGAGAGAGAACAGTGCTGTGATTGGTAGAGGCAGTGCCATGGAGAATGCAACCAGTTAATGTAATGGACAGTTAACTGCCAAGCATCATTTGAAAATTTAAAGAAGGTAGCTTGATTCTGAATGGTCAACGCATTGTCATGAAGAATGAATCAGCAAACACCCATCAGCTATTTTGTTTAATTGAAATAGGCGCAATGTGGTTATATGCTCTTTGTCTGTAAAAAACAAGGCCTTGTGTATTAATATATGTAGCTTGCAGTACATTCAAATGCAACACACTAGTTCGATTGACAATCTTAAATCTGTTGTCAAGTTAACCAGAGTCAAGCTGTCTGCTTTAAAAATTGAACCATGTTTGGGAGTTAACTGCCAATCACTGGCAATACCTCTACAAATTACAGTTCACTTGCTAATCAGCATTCTCTTCTCAAAAGCATAAAGTTATTGTTTCCTGACATTGGTATTCTTGCAATTGCCCTGCCAAGTGCAAGATGAAAAGCTTTGACAAAATTTCTTTTTTCAGCAATACTCAAGTTCTGTACTACCAAATGACTATTCCTCGATATACTCATATACACACACACACACACACACACACACACATATGCAGTTCCACAGCAATGGGAAAGGATGTCAGCTGCAAGCCAGGTTTTAGTTAAGTGCACAGAATCTCAGAAGCATACAGGGAGCTTTATAAAAAGTACATTTACCTTTCCCAACTGCAAGTTCAACTAAAATCTGGTAGATAGTGAGCCACAGTCCCAATCAATTTGAACAATTCAACAGCCATTTTAAGTACTTCTGCCTTGATGGTCTGTTGATAGCAAATGCATTGTTCACACAGCAAATATGAAAGATGTGACCTCCAGAATTCCAAGGACATCAGTGTGTTGTGATCTGTTGCATAATCAAGCAGATCATAATGCAAGCACACAGCTACACAGAACTAGCCTGATGTCAATTCATTCCAACTGACTTTAAGCAGCATCAATTTCATATACACAGAAAACCAAATAAAATTGGCATTTTTAAAGAACATCTGTATTTATGTCACAATACATTACATCTTCAAGCAATTAATATGCTAATATTTTACATGTAGCTATTAGCCAAAGTGCACACAGCAAGGTGTAACAAACATATAATGACATAAATCCCAAGTACGGCATTCGGCCCTTCAAGCCTGCTCTGCTATTTGATAAGATCATAACTGATCTGATAGGCAGGTGGCTGAAAAGTCATCGGGGGCAGGTAGGAATGTGAAGTAAAGATTTCAATCAGATCAGTCATGATCTTGTTGAATGGTGTAGCAGGCTCTTGGGACGGAATAGCCTACTCCTGCTCCTAGTTCATATGCTTGTGGGCTCAGCTCCAATTTTCTGGCTGCCATCCCCACAATAACCCTCAACTTCCTCGTCAATAGAAAAATCTATCCAACTCAGCTTTCAATAAAACCTCCACTGATTTTTTTAGCAAGAAAATTCCATAGACTAACATCCTTCAAAGAAATTCTCATCTCCAACTTAAAAGGAAGTTTCTTACTGGTGGCATTAGTGGAGGAAAGAATGTTGGTCTACCTCAGGAAAATGCTCTGCTGTTCCATACATTTTTGTTTGTTCACTTTAGCAGGAAGATGGTTCAACATCTCATTCAAAAGAGAGCACTTTTGACAATGTGATCACTTTGTTGGGAAGATCGATTCAGAGTTCATGTTGTGGAATTCGGTGCGAATCCACAACCTCAATCACAGGCAAAAATGAGCGACCAAATGAACCAAGCTTACACAAATTAAAACACATACGTGGTGTTGCGGGGTTTTTTCAGAGACTAGATATTACCAAAACTCAGCTAATACAAAGACTCGCCAAGTCAGTATCCTGGTTAAAGACGTATCTTTATTTGACCAATGATTGCTGGGAGAGATAGCATTGGGCTCTCTGAAAAGAAGGCCTTGAGCATTCCAATACCACTCTGAAGTTACAATAAATCTGTCAGAACAACTATATATTTCTCAAGTTTCCCACTGTTAGTTATGAACCAATCATCATGAGTAAAAATCAATCTCAGGATTACTCCCGTGTCACGTGCTCGTGAGGCTAGGAACAGGAGGATAGTGGAGCTCAACACGTGGCTAAACAGCTGGTGTAGGAAGGAGGGTTTCAGATATCTGGACCATTGTGGTCTCTTCCGGGGCAGGTGGGATCTGTACAAGGACGGGTTGCATCTAAACTGGAAGAGCATAAAGATTCTGGCCGGGGGTTTGCTAGTGTCACATGGGAGGATTTAAACTAGTTTGGCAGTGGGGGGAACCAAAGCAAAGGTGAATTAGCTGAAGGGGAACCAGAGAGTAGGGCCAGTAAGACTCAGAGAAACAGTAGGCAGGGTGAGGTTGCTAATCAAAGAGGGTCTGGTGGACTGAAGTGCATTTGTTTCAATGCGAGAAGTGTAACAGGTAAGGCAGATGAATTTAGAGCTTGGATTAGTACTAGGAACGATGATATTGTTGCTGCTACAGAGACTTGGCTAAGAGAAGGACAGGATTGGCAGCTTAACGTCCCAGGATACAGATGTTTCAGGTGGGATAGAGGGGGATATAAAAGGGGTGGGGGAAGTTGCACTACTGGTTAAGGAGAATATCACAGCTGTACTGCGGGAGGACACCATGGAGGGCTCATACAGCGAGGTAATATGGGTAGAGCTCAGGAATAGGAAGCGTGTAGTCACAATGTTGGGGTTTACTATAGGCCACCTAACTCCCAGCGGGAGAGAGGGGAACAGATATTAGGCAGATTTTGGCACGGTGTGAAAGTAACAGGGTTGTTGTGGTGGGAGATTTTAACTTCCCCTATATTGACTGGGACTCACTTAGTGCTAGGGATGTGGATGGGGCAGAGTTTGTAAGGAGCATCCAGGAAGGCTTCTTGACACAGTATGTAGATAATCCAACTAGGGAAGGGGCCATACTGGACCTGGTATTGGAGAATGAGCCCGGCCAGGTGGTCGATGTTTCAGTAGGGGAACAGTTCGGGAACAATGACTACAATTCAGTAAGCTTTAAGGTACTGATGGATAAAGATAAGTGTAGTCCTCAAGTTAAGGTGCTAAACTGGGGGGTTAATTACAAAAATATTAGGCAGGAACTGAAGAATGCAGATTGGGGGCAGATGTTTAAAGGCAAATCAACGTCTGGCATGTGGGAGGCTTTTAAGTGCAAGTTAAAAGGGATTCAGGACTGGCACTTTCCTATAAGGGTGAAGGATAAGTATGGTAAGTTTTGGGAACCTTGAATAACGAGAGATATTGTGAGCCTAGTCAAAGAGAAAAAAGAAGCATTTGTCAAAGCTAGGAAGCTGGGAACACATGAAGCAAGTGTGGAATACAAGGAAAGTAGAAAGAAACTTAAGCAAGGAGTAAGGAGGGCTAAAAGGGGTCACGAAAAAGCCTTGGCCAACAGGATTAAGGAAAATCCCAAGGCGTTTTATACATATATAAAGAGCAAGAGGGTAGCCAGGGAGAGGGTTGGCCCACTCAAGGACAAGGGAGGGAATCTATGTGTGGAGCCAGAGGAAATGGGCGAGGTATTAAATGAGTACTTTGCGTCAGTATTCACCAAAGAGAAGGACTTGGTGGATGATGAAAGGGTGTGTAGATAGTTTGAGTCACGTTGAGGTCAAAAAGGAGGTGGTACTGGGATTCTTGAGAACCATTAAGGTAGACAAGTCCCCAGGGCCTGATGGGATATACCCCAGAATACTGAGAGAAGCAGGGAGGAAATTGCTGGGGCCTTGAGAGAAATCTTTGTATCCTCACTGGCTACAGGGGAGGTACAGTAAGAAGTCTCACAACACCAGGTTAAAGTCCAACAGGTTTACTTGGTAGCACGAGCCACAAGCTTTCAGAGCACTGCTCCTTCATCAGGTGAGTGGGAGTTCTGTTCACAAACAGGGCATATAAAGACACAAACTCAATTTACAAAATAATGGTTGGAATGCGAGTCTCCACAGGTAATCAAGTCCTAAAGGTATAGACAATGTGAGTGGAGAGGGGGTTAAGCACAGGTTAAAGAGATGCGTATGGTCTCCAGCCAGGACAGTTAGTGAGATTTTGCAAACCTAGGCAAGTCGTGGGGGTTACAGATAGCGTGACATGAATCCAAGATCCCGGTTGAGGCCGTCCTCATGTGTGCGGAACTTGGCTATCAGTTTCTGCTCAGTGATTCTGCGCTGTCGTGTGTCATGAAGGCCACCTTGGAGAATGCTTACCCGATGATCAGAGACTGAATGCCCGTGACTGCTGAAGTGTTCCCCAACAGGAAGAGAACACTCCTGCCTGGTGATTGTCGAGCGGTGTTCATTCATCCGTTGCCGTAGCATCTGCATGGTCTCCCCAATGTACCATGCCTCGGGACATCCTTTCCTGCAGCGTATCAGGTAGACAACATTGGCCGAGTTGCAAGAGAATGTACCGTGTACCTGGTGGATGGTGTTCTCATGCGAGATGATGGCATCCGTGTCGATGATCCGGCGTGAAGGTGGCCTTCACGACCACGCATAATCGCTGAGCAGAAACTGGTAGCCAAGTTGGGGAGGTCGTGTCTCACTAACTTGATCGAGCTTTTTGAGGAAGTGACGAAGATGATTGATGAGGGTAGGGCAGTGGATGTCGTCTACACGGACTTCAGTAAGGCCTTTGACAAGGTCCCTCATGGCAGACTGGAGCGGGAGGTGAAGTCGCATGGGATCAGAGGTGAGCTGCCTACGTGGATACAAAACTGGCTCGGTCAAAAAACATGACATGTATGCCCAAGCCATCAGGAGGTGTGTCAACACCAAATTCATCAGCCACACAGGATATGGCGCTCGACTCATCGATCGACAGTTCCGACGTGCCACAGCGAAAAACCGCACCGACCTCCTCAGAAGACAAACATCGGACACGGTGGACAGAGTACCCTTCGTCGTCCAATACTTCCCCGGAGTGGAGAAGCTACGACATCTCCTCCGGAGCCTTCAACATGTCATTGGTGAAGACGAACATCTCGCCAAGGCCATCCCCACACCCCCACTTCTTGCCTTCAAACAACTGCACAACCTCAAACAGACCATTGTCTGCAGCAAACTACCCAGCCTTCAGGCACCACACAACCCTGCTACAGCAACCTCTGCAAGACATGCTGGATCATCGACACGGATGCCATCATCTCACGCGAGAACACCATCCACCAGGTACACGGTACATACTCTTGCAACTCAGCCAACATTGTCTACCTGTTACGCTGCAGGAAAGGATGTCCCGAGGCATGGTACATTGGGGAGACCATGCAGACGCTATGACAACGGATGAATGAACACCGCTCGACTATCACCAAGCAAGACTGTTCTCTTCCTGTTGGGGAGCATTTCAGCGGTCACGGGCATTCAGCCTCTGATCTTCGGGTAAGCGTTCGCCAAGGCGGCCTTCGCAGAGTCGCTGAGCAGAGACTGATAGCCAGGTTCCGCACACGAGGATGGCCTCAACCGGGATATTGGGTTCATGTCACACTATCTGTAACCCCCACAACTTGCCTGGATGTGCAAAGTCTCACTAGCTGTCCTGTCTGGAGACAATACACATCTCTTTAACCTGTGCTTAATGCTCCCTCCACTCATATTGTCTGTACCTTTAAGACTTGATTAGCTGTAAAGACTCACATTCCAAGCATTATTCATGTAAATTGAGTTTGTGTCTTTGGACCCTGTTTGTGATCAGAACTCCCACCCACCTGACAAAGGAACAGCCTGCTCCGAAAGCTAGTGGCTTTTGCTACCAAATAAACCTGTTGGACTTTAACCTGGTGTTGTTAGACTTCTTACTCAGTCAAAGAAGACAGAGGGTAGCAGTGGAAGGGTGCGTTTCTGAATGGAAGGCTGTGACAGGTGGCGTCCCTCAGGGATCAGTGCTGGGACCTTTGCTGTTTGCAATATATATATATATATAAATGATTTGGAGGAAAGTGTAACTGGATTGATTAGTAAGTTTGCGGACAACACAAAGGTTGGTGGATTTGCAGATAGCGATGAGGACCATCAGAGGATACAGAGCAGTTGGAGACTTGGGCGGAGAGATGGCAGATGGAGTTTAATCTGGACAAATGTGAGGTAATGCATTTTGGAAGGTCTAATACAGATAGGAAATATACAGTAAATGGCAGAACCCTTAAGAGTATTGATAGGCAAAGGGATCTGGATGTACAGGTACACAGGTCACTGAAAGTGACAATGCAGGTGGAAAAGGTAGTCAAGAAGGCATACGGCATGCTTGCCTTCATCAGCCGGGGCATCGAGTTTAAAAATTGGCAAGTCATGTTGCCGCTTTACAGAACCTTAGTTAGGCCGCACTTTGGAATATAGTATTCAATTCTGGTTGCCACATTACCAGAAGGATGTGGAGGCTTTGGAGAGGGCACAGAAAAGATTTACCAGGATGTTGCCTGGTATGAAGGGCATCAGCTATGAGGAATGGTTGGAGAAACTTGGTTTGTTCTCACTGGAGCAACGGAGGTTGAGGGGTGACCTGATAGAAGTCTACAAGATTATGAGAGGCATGGACAGAGTGGATAGTCAGAAGCTTTTTCCCAGGGTGGAAGAGTCAATTACTAGGGGGCACAGGTTTAAGGTGCAAGGTTTAAAGGAGATGTACGAGGCAGATTTTTTACACAGAGGGCGGTGGGTGCCTGGAACTCGTTGCCGGGGGAGGTTGTGGAAGCAGATACGATAGTGACTTTTAAGGGGCGTCTTGACAAATACATGAATAGGATGGGAATAGAGGGATATGATCCCCGGAAGGATAGGGGGTTTTAATTAAGTCGGGTAGCATGATCGGTGCAGGCTTGGAGGGACAAAGGGCCTGTTCCTGTGCTGTAATTTTCTTTGTTCTTTGTTAACAGTTGTCATATATCTGAGACAATTACATTCTACCATCTGACATCATGAGATTTCATTGGTCCATAAATCCGGATGCTTCTTCCCCCAGTCGCTTAGCTATAGAGTACAACGGTACTGTTCTCACCAACTCTCAATTACGTCAATGATCAAGTCAGACAGTTGATATTCCCATGTCTGAGAAGCACTGTCTTATCAAGTACAAACTGTGACCCCACGTACATTGAGGAGCAATATTTTATTTTTTCAATAAAGTTTGTCAAGTAAAAGCTGATAAATTAGTCATCTTTAACAATGCAGTGCAGAAGATGACTGCAGCTCTTTATTGAACTGGTTACTTGGTCTCTAACACTCAAGTGAACTTAGCAATTAGAAAGCGAAGGAGGACAGTGAATGATGAAGGGTTCACCTGGTCTCATTTCTGCATACAGGATTTTTTTTGTTTTGCCGATTGCCCTGATCAGTCAGCACAATTTAGAATTGGTCAGTCCTATATCAGCAGAACCAGTCAACCGAGCCGTACCATATCAGTTCATGAAATTTACTTCTTGCTTCTCCCTGGTCTCTGTATCTTTACTGAATAGTAGAATATCGAAAACTTTTACAGAAAAATATTTTGGTTTATTGTCAACCCCCTCACAACAGTACTTCCTCGGTTTCAGATTTTAATATCGTCTGAACTTTAACAATGAAAATACTTTCCATAATGCACAGATACAAAACAGTTATTATTACCTTGACAAACTGTTTATCAGTGACAGTTTTTCTTCCCCATGCTGCTGATTATCCAAGGGTGTGCACATAGAAAGACTATTTGATTTGATTTATTATTGTCACACGTATTAACATCGTGAAAAGTATTGTTTCTTGCACGCTATACAGACAAAACATACCGTTCATAGAGAAGGAAAGGAGAGAGTGCAGAATGTAGTGTTACAGTCATAGCTAGGGTGTAGAAAAAGATCAACTTAATGCAAGGTAAGTCCATTCAAAAGTCTGACAGCAGCAGGGAAGAAGCTGTTCTTGAGTCAGTTGGTACGTGACCTCAGACTTCTGTATTTTTTTCCCGACGGAAGAAGGTGGAAGAGAGAATGTCCGGGGTGCATGGGGTCCTTAATTATGCTGGCTGCTTTGCAAAGGCAGCGGGAAGTGTAGAGAGTGTCAATGGATGGGAGGCTGGTTTGCGTGATGGATCGGGCTACATTCACGACCTTTTGTAGTTCCTTGCGGTTTTGGGCAGAGCAGGAGCCATACCAAGCTGTGATACAACCAGAAAGAATGCTTTCTATGATGCATCTGTAAAAGTTGCTAGTCTATTATCAGGCTTCTACACAATACAATTATGAAAAAAATGTATATAATAAAAAGTCTTGTGATAATACTGATTACAAATAACTTATCAAACATGATCAAGTCACACAGACCAGTGCCTTTATTATTGAGGGGCTATTGTCATTATAAAAGGACTAGCAGCTAGAAGCTGGGTGGCAATTTTCATTCTTCTGTGCGGCTAATAGCATTGGAAAATGTAAATTATTCATAAACATCTGTGGCTCTGCTCAATGGGAATTAGAGGATATATTTTATGTTTTGTAACATACGATGTCTTACCATTAGCAGGACAAGGATAAGTCAAATTGCATTTTATTAGAATTCTGTTTGTGATCATTTCTGGTTGAATTTCTGACTCCTGTTCAATGAAAACTGTATATCATTGGCCTTCATTAATAGTGAAGTTTACAAGTTAACTTAAAGGTACACTAAAGTCACAATTGTTAAGAATTTTTTTTTCCCACATTATGTTTTTTACAATTGTAAGCAGACCATTTTGGCTTTTCATTATGAAACCAGCTTGTCTGGCGATGTCCTTTTATTGCTGCTTAAATGTTTTAATTTTTACTGTGGGATCTTTCATGGCTCTGCAGTGTTAGGAGACAAACTGGTTGGCAGGTCAGGTGACAGCTCTTTCATTTTCAGTTCTGAGCTTTTTAGAAGGGACAGCAAGCTGAAAAGAAGTGTTTCTCTTGCTCCGTTTCATTTGGAAATTCTGTTGGTTATCTGAAAACAATGTCTTGCCTTTCTGAAGGGGAGAATCTGCTGTTCGTGGTTTGCCTCGAGTCTCCCTGGTGCTCTGGGAAGCTGTTCTGACTCCAAACTGTTATGCGTGTATCAAGAGAACTGCAGAATTCATTCAAAGGACTCAATTCCAGTATCACGTGAGCATTAGTGTTGAACCTGTTTAAAGGTTTGTTTATGGGATTGGTTTTGATTGGAACATCTTAGATATATTTGTTGAGGGTTATACATTATTGTGGTTGCTTTGTTTTCATTTGTAATTGCTAAAGGTTTTTGCTAATTTTCTTACCAAACATGTTAACTATATTCTTAATTAAACTTTGTTTGATAAAAGCTCCTTAGTGGTCATTTGAGTCATACCTAAGGTGAAACATATCATGCTTATCCTATTCAAGTTGCAAAATGTATGATCCAGGCTGGCTCCATAAAACACCTGTTGAATTCCAGAAAAAGTATGGCGGTACAGATTATGTTACCCAGCCTATTCCGTCTTAATTATTTTCTAGATTACTAAAACAGGATTAATTCAACAATAGAAACATAGAAAACCACAGCACAAAACAGGCCCTTCGGCCCCACAAGTTGTGCCGAACATATCCCTACCATTTAGGCCTACCTATAACCCTCCATCCTATTAAGTCCCATGTACTCATTCAGGAGTTTCTTAAAAGACCCTATTGAGTTTGCCTCCACCACCACTGACGGCAGCCGATTCCACTCACCCACCACCCTCTGTGTGAAAAACGTCCCCCTAACATTTCCCCTGTACCTACACCCCAGCACCTTAAACCTGTCCCCTCTTGTAGCAGCCATTTCCACCCTGGGAAAAAGCCTCTGAGAGTCCACCTGATCTATGCCTCTCAACATCTTATATACCTACATTAGGTCTCCTCTCATCCTATGTCTCTCCAAGGAGAAAAGACCGAGCTCCCTCAGCCTATCCTCATAAGGCATGCTACTCAATCCTGGCAACATCCTTGTAAATCGCCTCTGCACCCTTTCAATCTTTTCCACATCCTTCCTGTAATGAGGCGACCAGAACTGAGCACAGTACTCCAAGTGGGGTCTGACGGGGGTCTTATATAGCTGCATCATCATCCCCGGACTCCTAAACTCAATCCCTCGATTGATAAAGGCCAGCACACCATACGCCTTCTTAACCACAACCATTATATTTTGATAATGTCAGTGTTATAAATCATTGCAGATTAAAAGCCATTTGCAGTACCAAAACCGAGATGGAAAAGCGCCATCTAATCATATCCAAACATTTTACAATCAAGTCTTTACCAACAAGGTGTCCATGAGAAACTCAAAATATGAATTACAAACATTATCACACCAGTATTACTAAGTGTTGTTTGATAACACTTCTATCACTTTGCTGAAGTTCGAGAGACTGATGGGGTTGTAATTGGCTGGGTTGAATTTGCCCTATTGGCATTACATGTTGGAAAAAGGTTAATAATTGGCTTAAGCTGCTTTGTATTCACTTGCTAATAGTGAACTCTGATTGTAGTGCCAAGTCGATGACACATCACGGCCTCACCCTGTGATTCCCAGAATCACAGATTCATCCAATTCGATTCAATGTGATATCAAGAAACAGTTGATAGCACTGGATACTACGAAGGCTATGGATCCTGACAGCATTCCGGCAACAGTACTAAGGACTTGTGCTCCAGAACTAGTCATGCCCTTAGCCAAGCTATTCCAGTCCAGCTGCAACACTGCATCTACCTGACAACATGGAAAATTGCTCAGGTATGCTGAAAAAGCAGGGCAAATCCAATTCGGCCAAATACCACCCCATCAGTCTACTCTCAATCACCAGCAAGGTGATGGGCCATCAACAGTGCTAACAAGCAACACTTATTCAGCAATAATCTGCTGCTCAGTTTGGGACTCACCAGGCTCACTCAGCACCTGACCTCATGACAGCCTTTGTCCAAAGAATTGAACTCAAGAGGCAAGGTAACCATGACTGCCCTTGATATTAAGGCTATATTTTACTCAGTGTAATATCATGGAACCCTTGCAAAATTAGTGCCAAAGGGAACCAGAGGTGTTACAAAAATGTACTATGTAGAATATTAATTAATGTCATCTGCTGGATATGTGCACTAAACAAAGCACACTGGCATACAGCAGCTACCAAGTTGCAATTGTGAAGGCCACATGTTTAGAGACAGAGTCCGCAGAGCTATCAGAAACAGTGGCCAAGACAATCCCCAGACCGAAACAAGAGAGAGAGATTATGTTAACCGGCTCTTGGGTGTGTGTATAAGTGCTATTGGATTTGAACTAATTGGGAAGAAACTGCCACAGGGACAGTAGGAGCAAGTTCCTTACTTCTCTCGTTCTCATATCCTCGAATCATACAGTGCAGAAGAGGCCTTCGACCCATCGAGTCCGCACCGACACATTAGAAACACCTGAACTCCCACCTAATCCCATCTGCCAGCACTTGACACATCATAACATTCAGTGCTATGGGCTAAGTTTTCATCCAGATACTTTCTAAAGGATGCGAGGCAACCCACCTCCACCACCCTCCCAGGCAGCGCATTCAGACCGTCACCACCCTCTGGGTAAAAAGGTTTTCCCTCGCATCCCTTGAACATATGCCCCCTCGTGACTGACGTTTCAACTAAGAGGAATAGCTGAACAAAGCTAAGCCCTGTTTGTGCTTTGAAAACCCATCAAAAGATCTCATTGCTGAAAACGAAGAACTCCTAAAAGGATGACCCCAAATGAACATCACTGTAAAGAGAAAAATAAAATCAACCAGCCTTGACTGCAGAGCAACTGCTTCAGTGAGAAGACAAAAGTATCAACAGCCATGTGGAAAGTAACTCTCTAGCTGTGGGCATGCATTCAGACAATCAAGGAACAACTTTTCTGATTTTACTTTTTTGCCTAGTTTTTTTAACATCTGATATTCTAAGATTTTGTTTCTTCTGTATATGCCTGGGGGGGTGTTCAGTGTGGTTTTTGTACCAGTGAGAAGTTGAGCATATTTGTGCATTTTAAACCTGTGCAATGTTCATCTCCATCAAGAGAAATCTCAACGATCTCCCCATCCAATGGCATTACCATTGCTGAATCCCCCACTATCAATACCCTGTGGATTACTGCTGACCAGAAACTGAACTGGACTAGCCATATCTTGATCAATTGGGCCAGTGGGCTGATGCATGGCAGATGGAGTTTAATTTAGATAAATGCAAGATGATGCATTGTGGTAGATCAAACCAGGGCAGGACTTACTCAGTTAATTGTAGGGTGTTGGGAAGAGTTATAGAACAAAGAGATCTAGGGGTACAGGTTCATAGCTCCTTGGAAGTGGAGTCACAGGTGGACAGGGTGGTGAAGGAGGCATTTGACATGCTTGGTTTTATTGGTCAGAACACTGAATACAGGAGTCTTGTTGAACACTGAATACAGGACGTCTTGTTGAAGTTGTACAAGACATTGGCAAGGGCACATTTGGAATACTGTGTACAGTTCTGGTCACCCTATTATAGAAAGGATATTATTAAACTAGGAAGAGTGCAGAAAAAATGTACTAGGATGCTACCAGGACTTGATGGTTTGAGTTATAAGACGCTGGATAGACTGGGATTTTTTCCCCCCTGGAGCGTAGATGATTTAGGGGTGATCCTACAGAGGTCTATAAAATAATGAGGGGCATAAATAAGGTAGATAGTCAATATTTTTTCCCAAAGGTAGGGGAGTCTAAAACTAGAGGGCATAGGTTTAAGGTAAGAGGGGAGAGATACAAAAGGGTCCAGAGGGGCAATTTTTTAACACAGAGGGTGGAAAGTGTCTGGGATGAGCTGCCAGAGGTAGTAGTAGAGGCAGGTATAATTTTGTCTTTTAAAAAGCATGGGGAAGATGGGTATAGAGGGATATGGGTCAAACGCAGGCAATTGGGACTAGCTTAATGGTTAAAAACTGGGCGGCGTGGACAAATTGGGCCAGAGGGCCTGTTTCCATGCTGTAAACCTCTATGACCTCTATATAAATACCATGGCCACAAGAGCAGATCAAAAGCTAGGAGGAATCTTGTGGACGAGTAACTCACCTCCTAACTCTCCAAAGCTTGCCCACCCTCTACAAAGCACAAGTCAGGAGGGTGATGCAAGGGCTCTTCATTTTCATCCTTGAATGTAGCCCCAATCAGTTCCCATCCTCTACCACCCTCCTCCACCTGGCTGAACCTATGTTCATTGAACAATTCTTTAACTCCACTCACTCCCTGCAATAAAAATATGTTGCTTTGGGAACCCTATTGGTTCCTAACCATGCCAGCCTTTTTGTGGAACATTCTTTGTTCCAGTCCTACACAGACACCTCCCTCACTGCTTGTTTCAATACATGGTATAGGTTCTTGTTCTAGGTTGGAAAACTTCATCAACTTTGCCTCCAACTGCTCTCAACATCGTATGGTCCATCTCTGATTTCTCTCCTTTTTCTCAACTTCAGTCCCCATTTCCGGGAATAGGCTATTAACCAACATATACCACTGCAAAGCCACCTTGACTACTTCCTCACATCCTACTTTTTGTAAGAACTCTATTCTATACTCTCAATTTGTCCCATCTATTTTATAGGTGCAACCACACCAGCACTGTTTTTCTTTTCCTCAACCACTGATTGACGGAGCCCTCAACTATGTCCCTTTCATTGCCTATGCTTCTGCTTCCATCCTTCCACTCCTCCCCTTCAGAACCACAATAGTGGTTCACTTGCCCTCACTTTCCATTTCACAATTTTAATTTCCACAGATCATCCTCTGTGGATCCTATCACCTGTACTATAACGCCACCACCAGACACATCTTCCCCTCACCTCCCCTATCAGACCTCTGAAGGGATGCTTCCCTCTGTGACACCCCAATCCACTCTTTAATTCTCTTCACTCCCACACTGACATTTCTATCCTCAGCCTGTTAAAATGCTCCAATAACGCTCAACATAAGCTTGAGGAACAGTATGAAAACCATCTCTTGACAGAACACTTTACAGCCTTTGGACTCAACACTGAATTAACAATTTTAGATTGTAGCCACTGCCCCCATTTCTATTGTGTGTTTTGTTTTTGGATGGGAGCTGTTGACGATGAGGATCCTGCCCATCACATTTACACCTCCTCTAAACTCATCCTTTCTTTCTTTACTAACTCTATTCCTTTTGCCTTGCACTATCATCCCTTTGTCATTTAATCTGTCCTGCTTTCAATTCAATCACAGACATTCCCTTTTGCTCTGTCCTATCCCCTTTCCCTGCATTTCTGAAAAAAGGTGTTACATCCCAAATTACTCCCTGTTCTAACAACAGGATACCAATCTGAAAATGTTCACTTGGTTTCTTTCACCACAGATGCTAACTGACCTGAGATTTTCTGGCTTTTCCAGTTTTGTCTTTCAATTAAAATTATGGTAGGCTCAGCCCAGGTGGAATAAATCAGACACCTAATTTGTATTCAAATTTGGAGTCAATAGGACAAACGCTACATATCTACTCATTCTTCCATCTTTATAAATTCAATGGTGTAAAATCCATGGCAGGCACAATACACTTACTAAATTTTTAATGAGCATTTCAGATGCTGTGGATAAGGGTCACTCTCTGATGCTGTAAGTGAAAGCAAATGAAAACAGCTCGTTCCTGTTCCAAAAGTTAAAATTATGATTTTCCAAACGTGTTCTAAAGGCAGTTACAAAATTAGATTTTCATTCTGACAAGTTGTATGCAATGACTGTACACAAATAAAAAACAGAAGGAATTATTCAGTGACATCAGGCCGCTGCGAACATATACCACAATTGAAATAAGAGTCGAAAAAAGGCTCTGGGTCACAAAAACAAAGCTAAACACAAACCCTTTGTTCTTGTTGCCAACGACAACTCTATTCAATATCACCACCAACAATTCCACAATACAAAATGCGACAGAGATTAATGGCAGAACACATTTTACTTGATTGTCTTTTTGCGTGTAAAAAATATAATCAAGATTCAGTATTAACTGCATTTCAAACTTTTGACAATCAGCCTCCAAATAGTTCCTATGTAAGGAGGATTGAGTCAACGTCCTGAAACCAAAAAAGTCATAAGCCCCCCGACTTGACCAAGGTGTCAACAGACAGATAAAATGAGATCACAGGACTGGGAAAAACAACAATTATGGAGAGAGTTGATCATGTAACACCACAAATAAAAAAGGTAAGCAGAAAGAGGAACGTTAGGCAGCAATTCTGGAGAAAGAAAAATAATTAACATTTCAGGCCGATGGAGTTTCATCAGAGCCAGGGTAATAATGCTTTTTATAGAAAGTACATCTAGACAATCTTCCACATTGTTGTAAAAGCTGTACTGAAAGTTTGGCTATGAGAGTTGCCAGACCCATTATTGCAACCTCAATCTAATCAGAGCCTGTATCATTTACTGGATCAAGTGCAGTCAATTGGTGAACCAAATTGGACTGGAACCAGCATCTATGATGGTGGAGACCTGAGAGATCGGATAATCACCAAATCTTCAACTTTCAGGTGAAGACACCAACATATCTGCATTGTTCTTTGTACTTGCACGGTGAGCTATACAATGGTTAAGGATAAAGATGAGGAGTTTAGACCTATACCGCTGGAGTTTAGAAGAATTAGAAAAAAATTGAGGTATACAAAATGCTAAAGGGGCTTGACAGGGTAGACATCAAGTGGATGCTTCCCTTTGCTGAACATAGGCCAAGGGATTACATATTTAAAAACAGAAATGAGAAGTAATTACTTCAAAGTGTCCTGAATTTGTGTAATTCTCTGCACCCGAGTGCAGTGTACACCAGAACACTAAACAAATTTGAGGAGATAAGAAAGGCTTTTAATTAGTAGAGGGATGAAGTGTTATGGGAGTAGGCAGGAAGATGAAGATGAGGCGGAGATGAGATCAGCCATTATTGTATTGAATGGCAGAGCAGGCTCGAGGGGCTGAATTGCCTACTCCTGCTCCTAGTTCTTGTGTTATGTTCCATGTCAATGGCATTTACTCTTCTTGTTAATTTCCTACTATGCTAAACTTGATGTGCATGGCATGTTGGATGTGGCAAAGCTTTGCTGCCTGTAGTCTGCATTTTTGGTACTTACCATGCAAGGTAATCCTGCAAGTGCTTCACCATGCTTTGCTGTGTTGGCTCTTTTAAAAGGAAAAACAGGTTTTAAATTAATGGGGAAGTACAGAATAGCTTTATTCTATAGCACCCCACACCCCTGCAAAATACATTTGCAATGCAACATGACTTAAACCTGAAAATAACCCATGTTGTAAGCTTTCAGGGGTGGGAGAGAATGCAGTAGGAAACAACAGAAACCATTTGGGCAGCCAGATCTTTGGCTTCCCTGGTCTTAGTTTTCTCCCATAGTAAAAATGGTACTAACCCTAAAAATAAAGCAAAGTCCAGAAACTGTGCTCATATACATGCTGCAAAAGACTGCACAAATAATACTGGAAATATCAACTGAATAGCACATTTTGCTTTGGATCACTGGGATATTAGAGTGATAACCAAAAACCTTCATATCATGTAGACTGGTTTTGCTGCAAGCTGCCTGAGGGAGTGCTTACAGGGTAGTTATCAGTCAGTGGAATTCACACAGACTCGCTCAACAACTCCAGATTTGCAGCAATCTCATTCGGCATTTTGCGGTTAAGCTCGGTGCACAAGATTAACTCTCATGAAATCCTGTGCTCGAGGTTGGCTGCAGGAGGGCTGTAAAGCATCTATCAAATTTAAACCTGGTGAATGCAAGTTAAATGAGGGAATGTCCAGCAACTGTACAAGTAGCAGCATGCTTCAGTACCAGAAAGTACTGTTTTAGCATTCCAAAGGGAGAGCGCGTCATTCAAAAAATGTTGGCTCTATGGAATTCTAATCATTGGAAGTAGTCAACCAACAAGAATAGGAGGACCTTAAAATCATATCCCAAGTAATCTTATTTTGCACTGAACTTAAATCACAACTGCTGGCTTTTCAGTACATGAAGACGATTATTTTTTCCAAAACAATGAAAAATCTCAGTGTATTGAGACACTCAAGTGACTTCAATCCTAAAGTTAACTTCAAATCCAGGGTTTCATTATGCTTGGTGAAAGCAAGTAACTTGCTCAAATGATATCCTATATGACTATGACAAATTAAATTACACCTCCTTGTGCTTCTCAATTTGTTGGCAGCCATTGACATGGATGACCACATCATCCTCCTCCAGCACTTGTTTATGGTCATCAGTTGGGCAGGACTGAACTCACCCGATTACATTCTCATCTATTTAAACATAACCAGAGCATACCAGCTATGCACCCCACTATTATCTTTGGAATCCCCCTATCTCTCCACGGACCCTTTACCTTGCTCCCTCCCTATTTGCCATCTACGTGCTGCCCCTCAGTGACATTATCTGAAAACAAAGCACCAGTTTCCACATGTATGCTGACCACAAAGAGCTCTCTCTCTCTCCCAAGCACCTCTACTGTCTCGGATTTGTCCAACATTCAGTGCTGGATAAACAGAAATTTTGTCCAACTGAACATTGGGATGACTAAACGCATCTTCTTCCACTCCTGCAAACTCAATTCCTTCACCACAGATTCCATCCCCATCCTTAGCAACTGTTGAGACTGAACCTAGACTGTTTGCAGTCTTGGTGTCATATCTGATACCAAGATGAGCTACATACCACACACACCTGCCATCACCATTTACACTTCCGTAACATCAGTCACTTCATCCTTGCTTCAGCTTATCTGACCTGACGATTCTAGTCTCCCACATGCTATCTTATACAAACTTGTGGTCTATCAAAACTCTGCTGTTCATTTTCTAATTCTCACAAAATCCTGTTTACCCATCACCCCGGTGCTTGCTGATCCACATTCCCAGTTAAGCAATGCCTTGATTTCAAAATTCTCACCCTTGTTTTCAAATCCCAAATTGGCCATGGCCCTCCCCATCTCTATAACCTCATCCAGCCCCATAACATCTACATTCCTAATTCTGGCCTTGATTTTAATTACATCACCGCTGGTTCATCTGGTGTAATAGCCCTTAATGCAGCTGTGTCGATATGTTTCATAATTCACTTGTAAAATGCCTTGGGAATTTTATGTTAAAGCCCCGAAAAGTTGTTGTTTTTCCTCGGAAGGTGTCTTGCAGCCAAGGATCAAGAGAAGCACTCTGTATAAGGACATATAATGTACCTGCAACACTAGTGAGTTCCACTGTCTAATACTGCTGCCAGAGTAATCTTTCCATTTCACAAATCTGTTAACTTGCTTCACGAGTGGGAAAAATATTCGTCGATAAACCCTTCTTCACTTGGAATACAAAAGGTAAATTTATTTCCATATCAAAATGAAGCTGGTTTCAATGGAAGTAATGTGTAGCAGATAAAACTTCAGCTCAGATTTCTTATAGAAGATACTCAAGGACAGTCAAGGAATGGCTTTCAGGGAATAACAGATACTTAAAAGTTAATTTGCATTTACTCTTAAAATTTAATCAGTTGAGCATGATTTTATGATGTTCACAATGAAATTGTTCATTTTAAAAGCAAATGAACAGATCATTTTTGATAGAATTAGTGAAGTTTTTCACTTTGGCTGGGTGTGCTTGTACAAGGAACACAAAAAATTAGCATACAAAACAGCAAGAAATTAGGAAGGGAAATGACATTGTGGCCTTTATTGCAAGGGGATTGAAGTGCAGGAAAAATAAGTCTTGCTAGAGTTGTACAGGGCATTGGCGAGACCACATCTGGAGTACTGCGTGCAGTTTGGTCCCCACATTTAAGAAAGGATAATACTTACATTAGAGGCAGTATAGCAAAGGTTCATTAAATTGGTACCTCAGATGAGTGGATTGCCCTATGGAGAGAGGCTGAGCAAATTGGGTCTATTTTCTCCAGAGTTTAGGAGAATGAGCAATTGTTGAGATATCCAAGATTCTTGGTTGGGAAGTCGAAAGCAGTCTTAGGATAAGAGATGGTTATTTAGAACTTAGATGAAAGGTTATGAGTATTTTGAATTCTCTCCCAAAAGGAGTACAAATGCTTCATCACTGAATATAATTTAAGGCTGGTATGGACAAACTTTTGATCTCTTAGGCAATCAAGGAATAGGGGAACAGTCTGGGAAGTTGAATTCAAGTCCAAGGTCAGCCATTATCATATTGAATGGCAGAGCCGATTCAACAGACCATATGGTCTACTCCTGTTAATTTCTTCTCTTCTTGTGTAATTAGAAACTTTTGGGCAGCCAATCCAGATGATATCTATCCATAGTTCTCAAGGCAATGAAACATGCATTATGAGAATCTCTTGCCTATATCACGTGGGTGGCACAGTGGTTAGCACTGCTGCCTCATGGCGCCAGGGACCCGGGTTCGATTCCCGGCTTGGGTCACTGTCTGTGTGAAGTTTGCACATTCTCCTGTCTGCATGGGTTTCCTCCCACAGTCTGAAAGACAGGCTGATTAGGTGCATTGACCTGAACAGGCGCTGGAGTGTGGCGACTAGAGGAATTTCACAGTAACGTCATTGCAGTGTTAATGTAAGGCTTACTTGTGACTAATAAATAAACTTTTAAAAGTTCACTTGATTCAAGGATTGTTCCATTAGAATAGAAGCATGCTAATATATTTACAATCTTTAAAAAGGAAAATAGGATGGATCCAGGCATCTATAGTGCCCTTAGCTTGAAGTCAGTAACAGGGAAGATGCTCAGGGGAATCATTAAGTCATGAAAGAGTGCATCATTAGACGTAAAAGTGACAGCCAAAATGGCTAAGAGAGATTCTCCCTTACTAATTTGATCCTGGTTTTGAAGAAGTCAACGAAACAATGGATGGGGGAAACCTAATTGGCTACCTACATTTCCAAATATTTTGATAACTTCCTGCTCAAGAGGTCTCTCTGCAAGACAAAAGCAATCTACTATGCTGGATTGAGAAGTGGATCAAATGCCAGAAGCAGCAAGTAGTTTTAAATAAATTTGAATCCAATTAGAGATAGGTTAATTAGTAGAGCTTGTACAGATTAGTGTTAGGATTGTTGCTATTAACTATTTTTAAATTACCTAGATGTAGATGTTGGGCAAATTACCTACAAGTGTGTAGATGATACTTAGATATGGCCATGAGTAAGAACTGCAGACAAGCAGATCCAGATATGTTGGGGGTCCGCACCCAATGACTGGAAAGTGATAGTTATCAAAAAGAGCAGCGTTATGCTTGTGGACAGGGAAAACACTGACTATGCATACATCCTTCAAGGAACAGAATTAAAGCCAGTTGAGAAAGGGATTTGGGTGTTGTAGTGTATAGATCGCTGAAGACTTATGACCAATGTCGTGAAGCAACAGTGAGGGGAAACAATATTGGGTGTATTTAAAGGACAGTGCAAAACAAAGCATCCAAAGGAGGTTGGGTGGTAGTTTTAAAGGCAATGGGCTCGAACTATTGTCATTCAGGACATGCTACTTGCTGCTGCTAGGTAAAACACACACAAAAAAACTAAACTTGCAGCTTTTCCTTCTAATCGGGTAAAAACAGCATAGTCCTTATGTTACTGGACTAATAATGAGGCCTGGATTAATGATCCAGAGATATGAGCTCAAATCCCACTATGGCAGCTGGGGAATTTAAATTCAGTTAGTTAAATACATCTAGAATAAAATACCAGTATCAATAATGGAGATGATGAAATTATTGGATTATCATAAAAGCCATCTGGTTCACATGTGCCCTTTAAGGAAGGAAATCTGCTGTCCTCCCAATGTGGCTCTTTTTTTTTGAACAGTACAGCACAGGAAACAGGCCCTTCGGCCCTCCAAGCCTGTGCCGCTCCTTGGTCCAACTAGACCAATCGTTTGTATCCTTCCATTCCTAGGCTGCTCATGTGACTATCCAGGTAAGTCTTAAACGATGTCAGCGTGCCTGCCTCCACCACCCTACTTGGCAGCGCATTCCAGGCCCCCACCACCCTCTGTGTAAAAAACATCCCTCTAATATCTGAGTTATACTTCGCCCCTCTCAGCTTGAGCCCGTGACCCCTCGTGATCGTCACCTCCGACCTGGGAAAAAGCTTCCCACTGTTCACCCTATCTATACCCTTCATAATCTTGTATACCTCTATTAGATCTCCCCTCATTCTCCGTCTTTCCAAGGAGAACAACCCCAGTCTACCCAATCTCTCCTCATAGCTAAGACCCTCCATACCAGGCAACATCCTGGTAAACCTTCTCTGCACTCTCTCCAATGCCTCCACGTCCTTCTGATAGTGCGGCGACCAGAACTGGACGCAGTACTCCAAATGTGGCCTAACCAGCGTTCTATACAGCTGCATCATCAGACTCCAGCTTTTATACTCTATACCCCGTCCTATAAAGGCAAGCATACCATATGCCTTCTTCACCACCTTCTCACCTGTGTTGCCACCTTCAAGGATTTGTGGACTTGCACACATGGGTCCCTCTGTGTTTCTATATGTGACTCCAGACTCACAATAAAGCCTTTGACTCTCTTTGAAATGGCTACTCAATTATATCAAACTACAATGAAAAAAGTCTAATCAAAATAAATCCAGACCACCTGGCATCACGAGACAAAGCTGAACAATTCCACCACGGACGGATCAGATCAAAACTTTGTAATTCTGCCCAGTTGTGAATGGTGGTTAACAATAAAACAAATGACTATAGGAGGAGGCAACTCTATGAACATCCACATCTTCAGTGACGGAGCTACTAGAATATAAGGCTGAAATGTTTGAAATCATTTTCAGCCAGAAAGCCACGCTTTCAGAGATGAGGCAAAAGTATTTGTTCTTCACAGAAAGGCAGCATTTGACAAAATATGCCATCAGGCATTCCCAGTAAAATTGAAGTAATTAGGAATTGGAGGGGATTGGGTAATTTTCCATTGGCTGCACAAAGGTTCCAATTGTTGGAATCATTTCAGCCTCAGAACAACGCTACAGGATCCATCTCAACCACTTCAGTTGCTTCATCAATGACCTTCTGTAAGGTCTGTCCATTCCTTTAGAATAGACATAGGCAGCACTGGGTCTGATTTTTAAAATAATTTTCTTTATTGAATAAAACTTAAAATTAAAAACTACAGAAACGAAGAGAGAGAGAGAAGTTGGGGACTGGCTTTACGGCCCAGCCCTGTACAGACTTGAACTTAGACCTTGCACAGGACTGAACTGAATTATATTGTGGGAACAGCTATCAGTTTATGAATTCTTATCTGTGTTGTTGAAATTGCTGGACACACACAGTCTAGCTCCATAAACAATTGGCAGCTGTGTGGCCGTGAAAACTTGTTTATGAAAAACTTTGCTTTACTTATGAAAAAACGCCTTTTCTGCTAACATTGTATTTTTAAATGCAGTCAATTTCTAAGCTCATCCCAGAATTCCCAGCTGAATTTAAAATGTGGCCACGTTAGCTACATGGGCAGAAATAGCTTAAAATGAAGTATTTTCACGGAAGCAAACCATACAAAGGATCCTATACCTTCCTTCCACCACAAGGTCAGAATTGGATGTCCATCACTGTGTTCAAGCTTGTGTTGTAAGTGACACAAATGTTACTGACCACTTAAGTATCAGGCAATAACTACCTTCAATAAGATAGGACCATCTCCCTTCGACATCAAATGCATTACCATGGCTCAGTCCTTTCATTACCACCACCCCAAAATCCCAGGTGTCATTATTGACCAGAGACATAACAGATAAAATACCAAGGCTGGGTATTCTGTTGCAAGTGACTCACTTGACTCCCAAAGTCTTTCCACCACCTTGGATGGGTGCAGCTCCAACAACACTCAAGTAGCTTGAGACCATCCAAGACAAAGCAGCAACCTATTTATTGGCAGCCCATCCATCACCAAAATCCGATAACTCTCTACACAGCAACACTGTGCGAGTGCCTTCACCACATATGGGTTGCAGCAGTTCAAGGCTGATGACCCCTACCTTCTTGAGGACAGTTATGGATTGGTAATAAATGCAGGCCTTGGCAGCAATGCCCACACTGAATGAACAACCAAAAAAAAATTCTCCTTTGTGTCACATTCAGTGGCGTATTGCATTGACAGATCATTGCTGCATGTCTGAAGATATTTATTATTCCTTTTTTTACTGTTGAATTTTAAAACAACCCAATTTAAAGACAGTGCAACAGGGTGCTTCACTGTTAACATTATAATTTCAGAATTAAATTGTCCCAGCAGTGGCAGGGGAGTTAATGCAACAATCAAGAGATGGTGAAACGGTATTAGTGTCACTGAAATGGTAATCCAGAGGCCCAGGAATTGGGCTTGAATCTCTCTACAGCAGTTTGTGGAATTTAAATTCAATTAACCAATCTGGGATATAAAGCCAGTCTTAATAATGATGACTGTGAAACTATTGATTGTTGTAAAAACTCATCTAGTTCACAATGTCTTTTAGGGAAGGGACTTTTCCATCCTTACCTGGCCCACGTGTCGCCAGACTCACAGCAATGTTGGTGATACTTAGATGGTTTCTGAACTGGTCTAGAAAACAACTCAGTGCCAGGACAATTAGGGATGGGCAACAAATGCTGGCCTTGCCAGCAATGCTCTTATTCCATGGAAGAAATGGGTCAAGCAAGTTAGCAGAATTCATCCCCTTCATCCCCCTCAACAAGCGAGTTGCAGTGGGCCCTTGTTTCAGCCTGCATTTTGCCAATAGCATTTAAATAAGACCCAAAGCTGATTAACACCCTGAATCAGATTACCACCCTGTTGCACTGCCTTTAAATTGAGTTGTTTTAATATTCAACAGTAAATAAAGAATAATAAATATCTTCAGACATGCAACAAGGATCTGTCAATGCAATATGCCACCGAATGTGACCCAAAGGCAATTTTTTTTTGTTGTTCATTCAAAGTGTGGCCTTCACGGTCAAGGCCAGCATTTATTATCCATCCATAACTGTCCTGAAGGTGGTAGGGGTCAACCACCTTGAACTGCTGCAGCCCACATGTGGTGGAGGTACATAACTAGGATCAGGAGTAGGCCATCTGGCCCCTCGAGCCTGCTCCGCTATTCAATAAGATCATAGCTGATCTTTTTGTGGACTCAGCTCCATTTACCCGCCCGCTCACCATAACCCTCAATTCCTTGACTGTTCAAAAATCTATCTTTGCCTTAAAAACATTCATTCAAAGAGGTAGTCTCAACTGCTTTACTGGGCAAGGAATTCCACAGATTCACAACCCTTTGGATGAAGTTCATCCTCAACTCAGTCCTAAATCTGCTCCCCCTTATTTTGAGGCCATGCCCCCTAGTTCTAGTTTCACCTGCCAGTGGAAACAACCTCCCTGCTTCTATCTTAGCTATTCCTTTCATAATATTATAGGTTTCTGTAAGATCTCCCCTCATTCTTCTGAATTCCAATGAGTACAGTCCCAGTCTACTCAGTCTCTCATCATAAGCCAATCCTCTGAACTCTGGAATCAACCTCGTGAATCTCCTCTACACCCCCTCCAGTGACAGTATATCCTTTCTCAAGTAAGGAGACCAAAACTGTACACATACTCCAGGTATGGTCTCACCAGCACCTTACACAGCTGCATCATAACCTCTATCCCTCTAGCATTTAAGGACAAAATTTCATTTGCCTTCTTAATTATCTGCTGCACCTGTAAACCAACTTTTTGTGATTCATGCACAAGGACACCCAGGTCCCTCTGCACAGCAGCATGCTGCAATGTTTTACCATTTAAATAATAGTCCATTTTGCTGTTATTCCTACCAAAATCAATGACCTCACATTTACCAACATTGTACTCCATCTTCCAAACCCTTGCCCACTCACAAACCATCTATATCCCTTGCAGACATTCAGTGCCCTCTGCACACTTTGCTCTACCATTCATCTTGGTGTCATCTGCGAACTTTGACACACTACACTCGGTCCCCAACTCCAATCTATGTAAATTGTAAGCAATTGTGGTCCCAACACTGATCCCTGAGGTAAACCACTCGTCACCGATCGCCAACCAGAAAAACACCCATTTACCCCCACTTTTTGCTTTCTGTTAATTAACCAATCCTCCATCCATGCTAATGCATTACCTGTAACTCCGTGCAACTTCATCTTATGCAGCAGTCTTTGGTGTGGCACCTTGTCAAATGCCTTCTGGAAATCCAGATACACCACATCCACCATTGTCTACCATCCTCGTAATGTCCTCAAAGAATTCCAGTAAATCAGTTAAACATGATCTGCCTCTCATGAACCCATGCTGCGTCCTCCCAATGGGAAAATTACGATCTAGATATCTCGCTATTTCTTCCTTGATGATAGATTCAAGCATTTCCCCCACTACAGAAATTAAGCTAACCAGCCTATAGTTACCCGCCTTTTGCCTACTTTTTTTTTTAAACAGTGGGGGTGTCACATTTCCTGCTTTCCAATTTGGTGGAACTGCCCCAGAGCCCTGGAAATTTTGGAAAATTACCACTAGTGCATTTGCTATTTCCCTGACATCTCTTTTAGTACCCTGGGATGCATTCCATCAGGGCCAGGAGACTGGTCTACCTTTAGCCCCATTAGCTTGCCCAACACTACTTTAGTGATAATGATCGTTTCTAGGTCCTCACCTGTCATCAATTTTTGGCATGTTTTGTGTCTTCCACTGTGAAAACCGACACAAAATATCTGTTCAATTCCTCGGCCATTTCCTCATTTCCCTTTATAAAATCCGCCTTCTCATCTTCTAAAGGACCAATGTTTACCTTAGCCACTCCTTTTCGGTTTATGGATTTGTAGAAAATTTTGCTTTTTTAAAAAAAATATTCTGAGCTAGTTTACTCTTTTCTTTGTAGCTTTTTTCGTAACTTGTTGACCTTCAAAGATGTCCCAATCCTCTAATTCCCACTAATCTTTGCCACTTTGTATACCTGTTCTTTAAATTTGATACTCTCCTTTACTTCCTTAGATATCCATGGCTGATTATCCCTTTTTCTACATCCTTCCTTATCACTGGTATATACTTTTGCTGAGCACTGTGAAAAATCACTTTGAAAGTCCCTCACTGTTCCTCAATTGTCCCACCATAAAGTTTTTGCTCCCAGTCTACCTTAGCCAAATCCTCCGTCATCCCATTGTAGTCTCCTTTGTTTAAGCACAAGATATTGGTATTAGATTTGATCTTCTCACGCTCCATCTGTATTTTAAATTCAACCATTCCTTCCGAGAGGATCCCTAACTGTGAGATAATTAATTATTCCTATCTCATTACACAGGACCAGATCTAGGATAGCTTGCTCCTTTGTAGATGCCATTACATATTGTTCGAGGAAACTAACGGGAATACATTCTATGAACTCCTCCTTGACTGACCTGGTTTGACCAATCGACATGTAGATTAAAATCCCCCATGATAATTGCTGTACCATTATTTCTTTTGACTTGCTTGTCCCACCGTGACCTTATTATTTGGCAGCCTACAGACTACGCCCATCGGTGACTTTTTCTCCTTACTATTTCTAATTTCCACCCAAATAGATTCAACCTTTCTCGCCATAGAGCCTATATCATCTCTCAGCTCCCTCAGCTATTCTCTATATACTGCTTCTCTTGATCTCTGCCTTTGGCCTGGTTATGTTTTTGTATGATTAATTTCAATATTGAATTACAATTCAATGCAAATGGTGCTTTATAGCAATGCAAATGGTGCTTTATTCTGATGAATTCGTGGAAAATTACCCTGCCAGAATGACAAGTGCATTACTGTGGACATTTTAAGTGTGTGGTTCTCAATTTAAGTGCAGCTTTTCTTCTCTTTGTTGAATTTCTGTGAAACTTCAAACAAAACCTCTGGTTTGCATTTTGCTTTATTTGCAAGTCAGGCTCCCTTGTGATCTCATTCTGCTTCAAAGGGAATGTAGCCCAGCTCTTGCTGCATGCAGACACAAACTGCTTCATTAGCTGACAAAGTTACGAATGATGCTGATCGCTGTGCAATCAAAAACATCCTCACTTCCGGCCTTCTGTGGAAGGGAGATTGATGATCATGACGACTGAACTTAGAACACTGCTGAAAAATACCTGCAGCAAATGTCCTACGGCTGAGATAACTAGCTTCCAGGAATCGGAACTATCTTCCTTTGCGCTAGGTACAACTCCAATCAATGGAGAGCTTTCCAGTGATTCCTAAAACTCCAGTTTTACGCAGGCTGATTGGTGCCACATTCAATCAGATACTGGCATGATGATAAGGAAAGTCACTCTTTCTTCTGGAATACCGTTCTTTTGTTTATTTGAGACCAAGGTTGTAATGAAGTCTGGCGTTGTGGGCAGCCCTGGCAAAACCCAAGCTTAGCATCAATGAATAGGTTATTGGTAAATAACTTTTGTTTGATAGCACTGTCAGCAAAACCTTACATTACTTTGCTGATGTTTGAGAGTCAGCTATGGTGCTGTAATCGGTTGGATTGAATTTGTCCAGGTTTGCGTGGATAGGACATAACCTGGGAAATCTTCCACTTTTGTTAGTTAGGTTTCAACGTCATAGCTGAACTGGAACAATTTGGTTGGACGTATAACTAGTGCTGGGGCACACAAGTTTTTAGCACTAGAGCAGGGACATTGTCAATGCCCATTGTCCTCACCATATCCAGGCCACTCAAGTCATTTCTTGATATCAAGTGGAGTCAATCAAATTGGCTGAAGACTGGCATTTGCGATGGTGGGGAGATGGATCACTCACTTGGCACAGCTGGCTGAAGATGGTTGTGAATGTTTTGTCTCGCCTTTTGCACTCATCAGTCCTTCTATCATTGAGAATGGATATGCTCATGGAGCTGCCTCCTTGTTAGTTGTTCAACAGTTCACAACTGTAGAAATAGAACTTTGTGATTCATTTCTTGCAGGATTTGTCTAGAATATGCATCATCGTTTGTTTAAATAAGCTTCTAGTCCTACATTGCAGATACACAATGTTGGATCCTGGTATGAAGTTCACATGCTGCTGCTTCTGACATGCTTTGACGCTCAGTTTTGGTTGACTGCATTTCATTCTGAATTGATCCGACATAGCACAAGGGAGGGTGGCCTCAGCATGAAGACAGTTGGATGACAACTGAGCTGGCCCAGGTAAATTTTAACCAAAGATTGGAAGGCACAACTGTAATAAACAATGGACTGCCTTCAAAGAGAATTTAGTTCAGATGCAGTCTTGGTACATTTCCATGAACAGGAAAGGTAGGACAAATAAATCCAAAACTTGTTGGTTGATGAAAAAGAGAAAGAGTAAATATGACAGAGGTCTGGTGGATAATACAGGGGGAGTGGAGAAATAAGCAGAAAATGCATGGGAAGAAACTAGTAATGAGCATAAAAAGGGAATTCAAAGGTTTTCTATAGACATATAAAAATAATGAAAGGATGTAAAAGGAGGAGTGGGGCTGATTAGTGACCAAAAAGGGCATTTATGCATAAAGGTAGGGACATGGCTGAGGAAGAACATGTTTCATGTAGCGAGTGGATTGAATGCACTGCCTGAGATTATGGTGGAAGCAGGTTTAATCAAAGCCTTCAAAAGAGGATTGTATCGTGGCATACAGTCAGGAGGGAGTTGCTCTGGGAGTCCTCAAAATCGAATCTGGACCCCAGACAGCAGGTCAAACATGAGCCAGGAAACCTCCTGCTGATTACCAAGTACTGTCTCACCCCCTCAGCTGATGAATCAGCATTCCTTGTTGAACAACACCTGGAGAAAGCACTGATTGTGGAAGAGTGCAGAATATACTGGGGTGGGGGACTCTGAATGGGGAACTTGTCCATCACAAAGAATGGCTCAGTAGTCCCACCACTGACCGAGCTGGCTGGATCTTAAGCTTGTGTGGCTTTTGCTACCAAATAAACCTGTTGGACTTTAACCTGGTGTTGTTAAACTTCTTACTGTGTTTACCCCAGTCCAACGCCGGCATCTCCACATCATAGATCTTAAAGGACATAGCTGCTAGGCTGGGACTACGGCAGGTCGTGCGGGAACCAAGAGAGAAAAGCATACTTGACGTCACCAACCTGCTTGCTGCAGAGGCATCTCTACATGACAGTATCGATAGGAGTGACCACCACACAGTCCTTGTGGAAACAAAGTTACACCTTCAGACTGAGAATACCCTCCATAGTGTTGTGTGGTACTTCCAGAGAGTGCTAAATGGAATAGACTTTGATCTAGCAACTGAAATCTGAGCATCCCTGGGTTATGAGCCATCAGCAGCAGAATTATGCTCAACCACAATCTGGAACCTCATGGTCAGGCATATCTTCTACCAATACCACCATAGGCATAGGGAAATCAACCATGGTTTAACAAAGAGTGCAGGATGACAAGCCAGAAGCAGCAGCAGGCATACCTAAAAATGGGGTGTCAACCTGATGACGCTAAAACACATGACTACTTGCATGCCAAGTCGCATAAGCGGCAAGTAATAAATAAAGCTAAACAATTCCACAACCAGAGCACATCTAAGCACTGCAGACCTGTCACATCCAGTCATGAATAGTGGTGGACACTCAGTAGAGCAGGCAGCTCCACAAATATCCCCATCTTCAATGGCGGAGGAGCCCAGCACATTACTGCAAAAGTTAAGCCAACAATCTTCAGCCAGAAGTGCTGAGTGGATGATCCAGCTTGGCCTCCTCTGGATGTCCCCAGCATCAGGTGTCACTCTTCAGCCAATTCGATTCACTTCACATGATATCAAGAAATGGCTGAAAGTACTGGATATAATTTAATTCCATTGAATCTCTCTACAGTTCAGGAGGTGCCATTCAACTGTCGAGTCAGCACCGACTCTCAAAAAAAAACACTCTACTTAGGCCAACTCCACCGCCCTGTCCCTGTAACCTGCCCGTAACCATGGCCAATTTACCTAACCTGTACATCTTTGGACTGTGGGAGGAAACCGGAGCACCTGGAGAAAAGCCACGCAGATACAGGGAGAACATGCAAACTCCACACAGATAATCAACCAAGGCCAGAATCAAACCCAGATTTCTGGCACTGTGAGGCAGCAGTGCTAACCACTATGCCACCATGCTCCCCTGGATACTTCAAAGCCTATGGGCCCTGATAATTTTCCCACAATAGAATTGAAGATGTGTTCCAGAACTTGCCACACACCTAGCGAAGCTGTTCAGGCTCAGCTAGAACACTGGCATCTACCCAGCAATGTGGAAATTTGCCCAGGTATGTCCTGCACACAAGAATCAGGACAATCCAACCCAGCTAATTAATATCCCATTACCTACACCAAAAAGAAAGGGTCTAAACATTGCCCCTTGACATTCAATGGCATTACCATCACTGAATCCCCACTAACAACATCCTGGGGGTTAGCATTGACCAGAAACTGAACTGGACTAGCCAAAAAAAAACTATGACTACCAGAGCATCAAAGGCTAGGAATCCTGTGGTGAATAACACCTCCTGACTCCCAAAGCTACTCGGGCACAAGGAGAGTAAAGGAATACTTTCCACTTGCCTGGTTGAGTGCAGTTCCAACAACATCCAAGGAACTCTACATCATCCAAGAAAAAGTAGCCTGCTTGATTGCTACCCCTTCCACAAACATTCAATTGCTGCACCACTGACGAACAGTGGCAGAGTATACCATCTACAAGATGCACTGCAAGAATGCGCCATGGTTCCTTCGGCAGCATCTTCCAAATCCACAACCACTATCATCTAGAAGGACAAAAGTAACACATAGGTGGGATGCCACCATTTATAGTTCTACGAATATGACTGTCAAAATGAGACATCTCTCTCAACTTTGGCACAAGTTCCCATCTTATTTATTTGTGGGACATGGGTGTCGCTGGCTGGCCAGCATTTATTGCCCATCCCTAGTTGCCCTTGAGAAGATGGTGGTGAGCTGCCTTCTTGAATTGCCACAGTCCACATATTGTGGGTTGACCCACAATGCCGTTAAGGAGGGAATTCCAGGATTTTGACCCAGTAACTGCGAAGGAACAATGATATATTTCCAAGTCAGGACCGTGAGTGGCTTGGATGGGAACTTGCAGGTGGTGGTGTTCCCATGTATCTGCTGTCTTTGTCCTTCCAGATGGAAGTGGTCGTGGGTTTGGAAGGTGTTGTCTAAGGATCTTTGGTGAATTGCTGCAGAGCATCTTATAGATAGTAGCAGAGCGTCAGTGGTGGGGGGAGTGGCTATTTAAATGAAGATAACTTGGCAGGATCAACTGGGTTGATCCATTTATTTGGTGTACCCGAATCAGATGTCCAAATCGATGCCAGTTAGGGAGGGTTACTTTTCTAACTCTTCTTGCACTCCTCAGCCGCATTTTCAGATATTTCTGAACAGGTTTTCTGCTCGATCCTTTAGATTAGATGATTGAGGAGTGCACAATATGACGAGTGGGGAGGAAAAAGCTTAGATTGAAGAGCACATTTTCACTTACTTCCTTCTCTTTCAATCTTCCCCAAACAAGAACTGTATAATAGGACAAAATAATTCTGCATAAAGAATACACAACAAAAGCAATGCTCCTTTAAAAACTGTCAATCTGTCAAACCAGAGCCACTTTTAAACTGATGCAGTTTTGAGTTAGATCCCAGGAGACTGACATCTGTGAATCATTTTGGAGCTTTAACATTAAATCAATCTTATCATGACAGCAGACTCTTACGGATAGTTTTACCTCAGGTCTGTAGGTTTGCCAATTAGGTATGGCAGCCTGAATGCAAGATGTGGGGACCATTTATCGGGAGTGGTCTGGGTCAATGAACCTAGCAGACCTGAAATTTCTTGAATTGATTAAAAACATTTTTATTTGGCTCCCCAGTGACTTTGGGAGGTTTATTGTTGAACCAACGGATGATGATTCTTCACCAGAGTCATCACTGCTCTTCACTAAAGAGCAAAAGACAGAGTTAATATAGGTTTCTCAGAAGTAGGAAGGATGGCAAACAGTATTACGGAAGAGTTCAGGGTGGCAAACTCAGTGGAATGAGCAGACTGGTGGCAGATGATAAGTTGAGTAACATAAGTTAAGAGAAAAAGCAATAGGAAATTGAACTCAACTGAAAAGCACTGAAAACTAGAAGGAATAGCAAAGGCTAGAGATGCGAATATCCAATTCCTTAAAGGCATCGGGTAAATGATGCCATGAAAAGGTCAACAAATATTTTGACTTTTATAAATTAATGCAATATAAATTAAATTACACAGAGCACACAAGAACTCTGTTCCACTGTAGTAGATGAAAATCTCCTGTTACTGGCTGTAAAGGATTGTCTAAAAATAAATCCAGTTCACAATGGACACTAGCCTCTAATACAATATGTTCCCAGTCAGGCAATTTGATTCAGAAAGGCTGCAGAATAGATGGAGTAGGAATCGGATGCTGCATTGGTACTCTTCATGGGATGGGCTGAGGCATGAAGCTGCTACATTATACCTGACTTGCAATGCACATCAGGCTCATACTTTTAAGAAACAGCACATCAGGCTGGTATCATGCTCAGCATAAGCATGTAATATTTGATATTACAGACTGTCAGATCATAATTTGTGTAAGTGACCACAAAACCTGTTAAGATGGCTGCAACTTAACATACAATTAACTATGGGCATTTGAACGATGGACAGTATTTCATTCTGTGGCAATATTTTGTTAAACATGAACCAGAATAAGGGTACTTCACAGCCATCTCTGAAACTCAAACATAATTGTTTAAGAATGAGCCAGCATTTGAGGTACATGGTGTCTCTGGACTATTGGTCTCTGAGTACCATCTTGAACAAAGGAGAATATCTGAGCTCAAGTTGGAGCAGAGATGAGAATGAATGACTATTGTCAACTGCCAGTGTGGTGGGTCTGGACCCTAGGGTTAACCTGCAGTCATAGGACTGAAACTAACTTTCAGGGATTGCAGTTTAAAATACTCTGAACTAAGCAAATTCAGAAGAAAATCAGAAACATCTAAAACATCATTCTTCTAATGCAGCCAAACAACTAGTTCCAGCTTCTATGGCCACCTGAGCAGCCATCTCCTGGTTATTCATCTCAAAGATGGTTTACAACTTCACAAGAGTCTTTTGTTTCCAGAAGACCTTGACTCCAACTGAAGTATCAATTCAACTAAGATGACATCAGGTCTGCATCAACAGAGACTGAATTATAAATTCCACTTTTATAATTTAAACTTCATCTGTATCTACTCTTTGGATGTGTGAAAGTGAGAGTGGGATGAGTGATTGAGGCATTGCATTCCAAATATGCAGGGCTGGTGAATGATAAGAATGAACTTTTATTTTTAAGATCATCAAAACATTTGCTGCTGCAATTTATTTTAAATTAGGAAAAATCACTGGGGATAAGAAAATTTACATAACTTGCATTCAAACATGCTGATTAGAGATTGTAAGGGACCACATAAATGCTGTTGATAAACACTGGTGACAAAAATGTAATTTTACCCATTTCAGACATTCAATATTATCAGGCTCTCTCACATGTCCAAATGTTACACACAAACAAGATGGGAATGCTTAATCAAAAATTTGCAGCACGAGACTGTGATTCAGTTTTTTGTGCTCATACTTTTAAGAAACAGCCATGCTCAGTCCCATGTCCCTGCTTTGTGACCAATAATGTTGCATTTTCCATATCCTGGAGTACCTGTCACTCCTTCATAAAATTAAGGAATCAGCTTCTAACATCTTTTCAAGGAGAATATTCCAGGTCCCCACAACTTGGGAGTGAAAAATATCCTAATTTTCCTTTTACACATTTGCTAATTTTAAATCTATTGACCTCTAGTTACTTATCAACTTGCCAGATGGAATAGATTTACTCTAGCGACTGTATCAAACCTATTCATCTGCTTGAAAACCTCTACCAAGTCACCTCTTAAACCTTTTCCATTCTAAAGAAAACAGTATTAACTTTCCCACACTCACCTTGTAACTGAAGTCCCTCATGCCTGGTAAACCTCTGTACACCAAGGTTTATACATTTTCCTGAAGCACAGTGCCCAGAATTTCCCAAAATATGCCAGCTAGGACTTGGCCAGGATTTTTGAAATCCTAAAATCATCCCTTTGCTTTTTATCTTCTATGCTGCTATTTACAAACCCAAGTTACACATATACTTCTTCAAATTGTGCCATTTATAGTATACTGTCTTTCTATATTCGTCCTCCCAAATTGCATTAATTCACACTTCTCGGAATTGAACTCCATCTGCCTGGTTTCTGCCCATTTCACCATCCTGTCTACGTCATCCTCAAGTCTACAACTACCTTCTTCATTTCTCTACTGCATTGCCAAGTTTTGTATCATATGCAAGCTTTATAATGCTGATCGCCAATTCCCAAGTTTAGTTCTGATGAAGTTTCTGTGTTATGTATTGTAAACTAATGCATCTAGTTGATGAGTCATGTGACATGTAGTGACATCATCGGACATTCGCAGGTTTGTCCCCTCTTCCATCGTGAACTGTAAGCAGACAATACCTATCCAACAAAGCTGGACTAACTGGTTAAATTAACCCACCATGTGGCAACCTTTTCATCCTTTGATCTTGCTGTACAAGTGAGTTGACCACATTAATGTACAACCTGGTTTCTCTCTTCACAGATACTACCTGACATGCTGAGTATCTTATTACACAACTCTGGGTTGTTTGTAAAAAATGACCCTTGCCTAACACCACTGCAAATTATCTATCCACCACCATCCTTGGGTAATGTCACTACATCAATTCTGTAACCAAATCATCACTATTCCCTTAATTACGTTGGCTTCCATTGTAACAAACTTCCAACCCGACAATTTGCCAAATGCCTTCTGAAGTCAATATTTATATTTTTACTGCACTGCCTTCCATAGTATCCCTACAGTGCAGAAAACAGACTATTCAGCCCATCGAGCCTATACCGACTCTCTGACAGAGCATCCCACCTAGGCCCTATCCCCATAACCCCATGTATTTACCCCGCTAATCCCCAACCTACACACCTTGAGACACTAAGGGATTTTTTTGGCATGACCAATCTACTTAACCTGCACATCTTTGGACTGCGGGAGGAAACTGGAGCACCCAGAGGAAATCCACGCAGATACGGGGAGAACTTGCAAACTCCACACAGGCAGCCACCCAAGGTCAGTCGGAATTGAACCTGTTCAACCTTTTCTGTTAACTCTTCTGCGGCACGGTAGCAGAGTGGTTAGCACTGCTGCTTCACAGCTCCAGTGACCTGGGTTCGATTCCCGGCTTGGGTCACTGTCTGTGTGGAGTTTGCACATTCTTCCTGTGTCTACGTGGGTTTCCTCCGGGTGCTCCAGTTTCCTCCCACAGTCCAAAGATGTGCGGGTTAGGTTAATTGGCCATGCTAAAATTGCCCCTTAGTGTCCCGGGATGTGCAGGTTAGAGGGATTAGCGGGTAAATATGTAGGGATATGGGGATAGGGCCTGGGTGGGATCGTGGTCGGTGCAGACTCGATGGGCCGAATGGCCTCTTTCTGCACTGTAGGGTTTTTATGAACTCAAAGAATTCAAATCAAGTTAGTCAGACTAGATTTGTCTTTAACAGATCCATGCAAGTTCTCCTTGATTAACCCATGCCTTTCCAAATGAAAGTTTACTTTGTCTCTGATAATGATTACAAATTATGTACAGCACACAAGCAGACTATTTGGTCCAGTCAATGCTCTAATTTATGCTCCACTCACCTCCTTTTGTGTTTCCTCATCCAAATAACCCTTCTATTCTCTAATCCCTCGTATGCTTGCCTAGTCTCCCCCAATTGCATCAATACCTATTGCTCTTCAACCACTCTGTAATACTATGTTGCATATTTTCACCGCTCTGGGTGAACAGGTTTCTCAGAATTCCCAGTTAGATTTCTTGGTAACCATTTTAAATCACTTCTGCACGAGTGGTAACATCCATTCCACCAAAACCTTTCATAATTTTAAAGACCTCTATTAGGTTACCCCTCCCACCTTCTAATTTCAAGAGAAAAGAAATCCAGATGTTTACCCCCACATTTTCAGTCTTCTCCATTTTATAACATGCTGCCCAGAACTGCAAGCAGCACTCCAAGTGTAGTCCAAATGAACTCTTGACACAGTTTCAGCATAGCCTCCCGACTTTCCAATTCTATCCTTCTAAAAATAAACCCGAGTGCTTTTTTCTGGCTTTGCTACCCTATAGTGCATTGTTCAGTGATTGATGTATTTGTATTCCAAGGTCCCTTTGCTCCTCTACCAACATAGGAACTAAAAAATTTGGCCCCTTGAAGCCTGTTCCATCATTCAATAAAATCAAGGCTTGTGGTCTCAACCCCGCATTCTGCATAGCCCTGATAACCTTTGACTCCCTTGTTAGTCAAGCACCTACCTACTTCTGCCCTAAAAATATTCATTTCCAAAGATTCACAACCCTCAGAAAAACAACTGTGTCTCATGTCTGTCTGAAATGGGAGACCCTTTATTTTTAAACTCTAGTCCCTGGCTCTAGTCGCTCTCACAAGGGAAAGCATCCTTTCGGCATCCAACCTGACAAGTCCCCTCAGTATCTTGCATGTTTCAATGAGATCCGCTCTCAATTCTCTAAACTCCAATTGATACAGACCCCACAACTCGGGTATCAATCAAGTGTACCTTCTTCAAACCGCCTCTCATGTATTTATATCCTTTCTTAAATAAGGAGGCCAAAACTGTACTCGACATGTCGTCTCGTCAATGCCCTGTACAGCTGCAGCAAAACATCTTTGCTTTTATATCCCCGTAAAATTAATTTTAAAAATAGGAAAGCAAATGGAATGTTTTTGTTTATTACATGTGTTGCCCTCGAGAAGATGGTGGCGAGTGCCTTAGAATCCCTACAGTGCAGAAGGAGGCCATTCAGTCCATCGAGTCTGCACTGACCACAATCCCACCCAGGCCCTATTCCTGTAACCCCAAATATTTACCCTGCTAATTCCCTGACACTAGGATCAATTTAACATGGCCAATCAACCTAACCCGCACATCTTTGGACTGTGGGAGGAAACCGGAGCACCCGGAGGAAACCCACGCAGACACGGGGGAGAATGTGCAAACACCAGACAGTAACCCGAGGCCGGAATTGAACTCGAGTCCCTGGCACTGTGAGGCAGCAGTGCTAACCACAGTGCCACCTTCTTGAACTGCCGCAGTCCCCAAGGTGCAGGCACATCCACAGCGCTGTCAGCGAGGGAATTCGAGGATTTTGACCCAGTGACAGTGAAAGGACAGCAATATATTGCCAAGTCAGGATAGTGAGCGAGTTGGAGGGAAACATCCAGATGGTGGTGTTCCCAGGTATCTGCTGCTCTTATCCTTCTGGGATGGTAGCGGTCGTGGGTTTGGAAGGTGTTGCCTAAGGAACCTTGGTAGGTTCCTGCATTGCATCTTGTAGATAGTACACACTGCTACTATTATTCGTCGGTTGCAGCATGTACTACTATGTTGCATATAGGAGTGAATGCTTGTAAAGGGTTAGCAATCAAGCAGAGAGCTTCTTCCCTCAATGGTGTCAAGCTTTGAGTGTTGTTTGAGCTATGCTCATCCAGGCAAGTGGAGAAATATTCCATTGCACTCCTGACTTGTGCCTTGTAGATGGTGGACAGGCTTTGTGGAGTCAGGAGGTGAGTTACTTGCCACAGGAGTCCTAGCCTTTGACGTGTTCTAGTGGCCACAGTATTTATATGGGTAGGCCAATTCCGTTTCTGGTCAATGGTAACCCCAGGATGGTGATAGTGGGGTCTTTTCCTGAAGTTAGGGAATTATGAAAGATGAAAGCATCGACTATCTCAGTAATCGCTTCTTTTAAGACCCTAGGAAGAAGTACATCAGGACCCAGGAACTTGTCAGCTGTTAGTTCTACTAACTTTCTCAGTACCCTTCCCCTGATGATTGTAATTATAATATCCTCCCTCCCTTTCATCTCTTAATTCACAATTATCCGGGATGTTACTCGTATCCTCTACTGTGAAGAGGGGCACAAAATATCAACTAATCCACCATTTCCTCGCTTTCCATTATTAACTGCTCAATCTCTCTATAGGGGACCAACGTTCACTTATTCTCTTCTGTTTTAAATAGCTGTAGAAACTCTTAATTGTTTTCTCATCCTCTAATTTCTCCCTCCTTACTAATCTTTCAGACATTCTTTGCTGTTATTTACATTCTGCCCAAATTTCTGACATGCCACTCATCTTAGCGGATCCTATCTTTAACTTCTTTAGTTAGCCCTGTATGGTGCATCATGCCCTTGGAGTCTCTCTCACTGGAATGCTTCCTTTCCGAGTATTCTAAAATAGCTCCTTAAATGTCTATGAGTGCATCTCTACAGCTCTATCCCTTAATCTAATTTCCCAGATCACTCCAGCCAGCTCTGTTTTCATGCACTCATAATTGCCCTTACTTAAGCTCAAGATACTCAACTTAGATCCACTCTGCTCTCCCTCAAGCAGAATGTGAAACTCATTCATTATGATCACTGCTACCTCAAGGTGCCTTCACGATGAAATCATTAGTTAAGCCGGTCTCATTACTAGATTTGGTAATGTGAATCACCTGCTGTCTTGTTAGTGCCAAAACATGTTGCTCAAACAAACTTATGAACTCATCGTTCAGGCTACCTTTGCCAATCTGATTTATCCAAATTACGTAGATTAAAATCACCCATGATTATTGCTGTACCTTTCTCAAAAGCCCCCATTATTTCTTCCTTTACACTCTGCCCCATAGTGTGGTTACCGTTGGGCTTACAAACCACTCCCACAAGCGACTTCTTACCTTTACTATTTCTCATCACTACGCAAACTGATCCTGCATCTTGATCTTTAGAGCCAAGTTCAGTCTCCCTATTGTACCAATGTGATACTTAATTAACAGAATTACCCCTCCGCTTTTCCCTTGCTTCCTGTTCTTCTTAGTAATAAGTGACCGCCCTATTCTTCCTACCAAAATGCTACTACCTTCATTTGCCAATTATTTGGCCATTCTGCAAGATTATCTTTCTCCAATTTGTTGCAGTCCTTTTCAGTAATGACCAGCACCACTCTTCTAAATTTGCAGATGAGACCAAATTTGGTGAAGTGTTTTTAATTCCAAAGTCCAATTCATTAATGTAAATTGTGAACAGCAATGGTCCTAGCATTGATCCTTGTGGAAAATGCTGTAATCTATTAAGCAAGTCTTAATATTGTGCTTAGAAATAATTGTATGATTGGTGTTATGACAGCTAGATTCTATATGATGATTATACTTTCAACTATTGCTTTTAAACTTAAGTAAAACAGATTGCTCGGGAAAGGGAGATGGTGTGATTTTTTTCTAATTCTGCTCAGAGACAAACCCCTTATGACCTGTTTATAATGGAGGCAGAAACTCAATTTGAAAATTTTCAAAGCCAGGTGTGAGCTTTAACACATGTCCCCAAAAGAAAAAGGATGATCATCCGACTGCTGCAGACTCTCAAAATCAGTTAGCTCGAAGAATTTGGGACACACAGACCCATATAGGTGTCACTATGCCAATGACTGCTTTTGGGCGAATTACTAAACAAAGGGATGGCAAGGACAGAGCCCATATTCATGAAAACAAGGATTGTGAAAAGTTAAGAGCACATGAATCACCAGAGGAAACATTACAATAGGGAGTCTATTTGATCATATGCTCGAAGGGTTGAGTGAAAAGGACCTTGTTTAAAAGGATGCTGGAAGATTCACCTTTGCGAAGCAAAGGAAAAGGATCTCCCACTGAACCACCAGGAGTAGAGTTTTAAACTTAAGACTTCATGCTTACAAAGAATGTGATATATGGACAATACATGGGGTTTTCCATTGTGTTTTGATTTGATTTATTGTCACATGTATTAACATAGTGAAAAGTATTGTTTCTTGTGCGCTATATAGACAAAGCATACTGTTCATAGAGAAGGAAACGAGACAGAGCAGAATGTAGTGTTACAGTCATAGCTAGGGTGTAGAGAAAGATCAACTTAATACAAAGTAAGTCCATTCAAAAGTCTGACAGCAACAGGGAACAAGCTGTTCTTGAGTCGGTTGGTACGTGACCTCAGATTTTGTATCTTTTTTCCGATGGAAGAAGATGGAAGAGAGAATGTCCGGGTGCGTGGGGTCCTTAATTATGCTAGCTGCTTTGCCGAGGCAGTGGGAAGTGTAGACAGTCAATGGATGGGAGGCTGGTTTGCGTGACGGATTGGGCTATATTCACGACCTTTTGTAGTTCCTTGCAGTCTTGGGCAGAGCAGGAGCCATACAAAGCTGTGATACAACCAGAAAGATGCTTTCTATGGTGCATCTGTAAAAGTTGGTGAGAGTCATAGCTGACATGCCAAATTTCCTTAGTTTTCTGAGAAAGTAGAGGTGTTGGCAGGCTTTCTTAAGTATAGTGTCAGCATGGGGAGACCAGGACAGGTTGTTGGTGATCTGGACACCTAAAAACTCGGAAGCTCTCAACCCTTTCTACTTCGTCCCCATTGATGTAGACAGGGGCACGTTCTCCTCTACGCTTCCTGAAGTCGATGACAATCTCCTTCATTTTGTTGACATTGAGGGAGAGATTATTGTTGCCGCACCAGTTCACCAGATTCTCTATCTCATTCCTGTACTCTGACTCATCATTGTTTGAGATCCGACCCACTATGGTGGTGTCATCAGCAAACTTGAAAATCGAATTGGAGGGGAATTTGGCCACACAATCATAGGTGTATAAGGAGTATAGTAGGGGGCTGAGAACACAGCCTTGTGGGGCACTGGTGTTGAGGATGATCGTGGAGGAGATGTTGTTGCCTATCCTTACTGACTTTGGTCTGTGAGTTAGGAAATTCAGGATCCAGTCGCAGAGGGAGGTGCCGAGGCCCAGGCCATGGAGTTTGGAGATGAGTTTCATGGGAATAATGGTGTTGAAGGCTGAGCTGTAGTCAATAAATAGGAGTCTGACATAGGTGTCCTTGTTATCTTAGGTGTTCCAGGGTTGAGTGCAGGGCCAGGGAGATGGTGTCTGCTATGGACCTGTTGCGGCGATAGACAAACCGTAGTGGATCCAGATAGTCCGGAAGACTGGAATTGATTCGTGCTATGACTAGCCTTTTGAAGCACTTCATAATAATGCCTATCAGAGCCACCAGCCAATAGTCATTAAGGCACGTTGCTTAGGTACCGGGATGATGGTTGTCTTCTTGAAGCAGATAGGGACTCGATTGCTGTTAAGAGAGTTGAAAATATCTGCAAATACCCCCGCCAGCTGACCCACGCAGGATCTGATTGCTCATCTGGGTACCCAATCCAGGCCAGTCGCTTTCCGTGGGTTGACCTTCGAGAAAGCTGCTCTGACATCTACAATGGTGACCTCAGATACAGGTTCATCCAGGGCTTCCAGAGTGGAGGGCATGCTCTCACTGACCTCTTGCTCAAAACGGGCGTAGAATGCCCTTGAAGGACCTTGGGGTCCGAGTCCATTGGACTCTAAAATTGGCCCCGCAGGTGGATGAGGTGGTTAAGAAGGCGTATGGCGTGCTGGCCTTTATCAATCGAGGGTTTGAGTTTAGGAGTCCAGGGATAATGATGCAGCTATATAAGGCCCTCGTCAGACCCCACTTGGAGTACTGTGCTCAATTCTGGTCGCCTCATTACAGGAAGGATGTGGAAAAGATTGAAAGGGTGCAGAGGCAATTTACAAGGATGTTGCCTGGATTGAGTGGCATGCCTTATGAGGATAGGTTGAGGGAGTTCGGTCTTTTCTCCTTGGAGACACGTAGGATGAGAGGAGACCTAATAGAGGTGTATAAGATGTTGAGAGGCATAGATCGGGTGGACTCTCAGAGGCTTTTCCCAGGGTGGAAATGGCTGCTACAAGAGGACACAGGTTTATGGTGCTGGGGGGTAGGTACTGGGGAAATGTTAGAGGGAAGTTTTTCACACAGAGGGTGGTGGGCGAGTGGAATCGGCTGCCGTCAGTGGTGGTGGAGGCAAACTCAATAGGGTCTTTTAAGAAACTACTGGATGAGTACATGGGACTTAATAGGATGGAGGGTTATAGATAGGCCTAAAAGGTAGGGATATGTTCGGCACAACTTGTGGGGCCGAAGGGCCTGTTTTGTGCTGTAGTTTTCTATGTTTCTATGTTTCTAATGCATTGAGCTCATCAGGGAGGGGTGCATTGGAGCCAGCAATTTTAGGGTATTAAGTGTGTTTTTTTGTTCATGCTTGTGGTTGAGCCCAAACATCTGTGTCCATGTAACTTTGCCTTTTATAAAATCCTGAAGTAAAGAACTGACGGTAAGGGTAAACAGGAGCATGCATCTCTTACATCACTGAAAGTTTTTAAGGCAAAGGAGATATTTGACAAACAAGGAAATGAAAAGGTATAGGGGGTTGACAGGATAGTGGCATGGAGGCTACAATGAGCTGAGCCATGAGTTTGAGGGGCCAAATGGTTTACTCCTGCTCCTAATTCATATGTTGATATCATTGAATCATAAAATCCCTACAGTGCAGAAGGAGGCCATTCAGCCTATAAAGTTTGCACCGACTACAATCCCACCCAGGCCCTATAGCCCCATGCATTTACCCTAGCTAGTCCCCCTGACAGTAAGGGGCAATTTAGAATGGCCAATCCACCTAACCCACACATCTTTGGACTGTGGGAGGAAACCAGAGCACCCGGAGGCAGTGACCCAAGCTGGGAATCGAACCTGGGTCCCTGGCGCTGTGAGGCAGCGGTGCTAACCACAGTGCCAGCTGTTCTATAGTTTAGCGCATCAATTGCCTGCTAAGTAATAATTAGTTGATGTTGATTTTAATTTGCTTTTTGCAGTAAAAGTCTTAAAACATGAAATATTAATATCAGATCCTTTGAGTTGGTACTGGGAAGTTCATAAGAAATTAGTCTCTATGAGAATCATAACATCAGAGTCAACATGACTTTAGGAAAGGGTAAGAGTTTGTTTCTGGCTGCTCCCCTTTCCCCCACAGAATGTCCGCTCGGTAATCTATTTTGCCCTGGCATCAGATAGGCAATATGCCATATGAGAATCAAGTTTGTGCTTCCAGAAATGCCTGCCTATGGTCATAACTATCAAATTCCCTTTGATTATTGCACCCCTCTCTTTTGTCTTATTCTGGTTATTCCCCAAATCTTTCATTATGCACGTAATTTGATTTTTACTGCATTTCTCCAAATTGTCACCCTCTCTGGTATTTCAAGCTGAAAAACCAGGCATCAATGTCCAAGACTAGCTTCTAAATGTGAAGAATTCCAATCTCAACACTAACATTCATCACCTGATGAGCTCAAAATAGTTCCACTATTTTTTTTAAATAAACTGCCATAAATCTTTGGTCCAGATGAAAAGAATTGAACTTCCCTCAGAAGCAGATGCCTTGTAGTGTAAAGCAGCTGAAACCTAATTAAGTTTGGCAGTGCCATTTTAAAAATGGAAAACTATCAACATTTACTAAGTTCACATTACAGCAAACAGAGCAGCAAACTACTACAGTATCAAAATTATAGTCATGATAAATTCTGAGCATGATACATGTGCAGGAAAACATCTAGAAGCTATGATTGTAATAACAGATGAACATGCCGCTGTTGCCCATGTATTTACTAGGATTTCCATTCATAAACCTACAAGCTTTGCAGCAGTGGCATAAGGGACAATGGGGCTTTGTTGTGTAAAGCAAATTAAATGCCATTTATAACAGCCAGTAATCTAAAGATCACAAATCAACCAACCCTAGGGAGACAAAAATCTATTTTTATTGGAGTTCAGGACAGGAATGGGAAGGGAATAAACAAGTGTGCGTTGCCGAATGAACAGGTCATCTCTGTTGTCAACAATATTGGGATCAGTCACAAAACAAAACAAATATGAGACAAGAATTTGGCATTTCCTGGTAATCCAATTTACTGTCCCTTTACTGCTGCAAAGCTTGTACGTTTATGAATGGAAATCCTAGTAAATAAATGGGCAACTGAGGCATGTTCATCTGTTATTATTTCAGAACACTCAATAACTCTGCTTTGCAATATTATTGATGTGGAGATGCCGGCGTTGGACTGGGGTGAACACGGTAAGAAGTCTCACAACACCAGGTTAAAGTCCAACAGGTTTATTTGGTAGCAAATACCATAAGCTTTCGGAGCACTGCTCCACTGTGTCGTGAAGGCCGCCTTGGAGAACGCTTCTCACGACAGCGCAGAGTCGCTGAGCAGAAACTGATAGCCAAGTTCCGCACACATGAGGACGGCCTAAACCGGGATGTTGGATTTATGTCACATTATCAGTAACCCCCACAGCTTGCCTCCTGGACTTGCAGGCTGTCCTGTCTGGAGACAATACACATCTCTTTAACCTGTGCTTAATGCTCCCTCCACCCACATTGTCTGTATCTTTAAGACCTGGCTGGCTGTAGGGATTCGCATTCTAATCAGTATTCTGTAACTTGACTTTGTGTCTCTGTGCACTGTTTGAGAGCACATTTCCACTCCATCTGACGAAGGAGCAGCGCTCCGAAAGCTTATGGTATTTGCTACCAAATAAACCTGTTGGACTTTAACCTGGTGTTGTTAAAACTCTTACTGTGTTCACCCCAGTCCAACGCCGGCATCTCCACATAATGATTGTTTACACAGTTCCAGTTTACCCCTTTTTAGTCCAGCTTAGAGAACAGTCTTTTGAGGAACCAGATCATGTCACCTCTAACACCCCACACACCACACATAATCCTTGTTCACGCAAATAAAGTTATGCATAACAGCAACATCACATTGCAAACGTTCTGAGGACACAGTGATGCAAGGGGGAGAACTGGAGTTAAACCATGGGTGATTAGATGTGGGTGACCAAAAGTTTAGTCAAAGATAGACTTTATCGAGAATATTAGAGAACTGGAGATGTTTTGGGGGGGAGATTACAAAATTGGAGGCAGTGGGGGAGGGGTAGTGAAAATGGAGGAGGCATTGAGAAGATTCAAGAGATTTATAAATCTAAAGAGAAAAGTCAAGGTCACAAAGCAGTGTAGAAATAAGCAGAGGAAGGAACAAAGTTTAAAATTAGTGTGCTGTGATTCAGGGAAAATGGTAACAAAAACTAAACTAAAGGCAATTTATCCGAACGCACAAAGTAATTCTAACAAGACAGACAAACTAAAAGCACAAATGGAGATAAATGACAAAATAGCTATTTTAGAGATATGCTTGCATGGTGACTAAGATATTCCAAATGGCATATAATGTGGAGAATGTGGTGAAAAGTACGGCCATTCACTTTGAGGAAGAATTGAATAACTGATTTTTTTTAAATGCTGGGGAAACTATTAAAAGTTGATGTTCGGAGAGATTTAGCATCCTTGTGTGTGAAATACACAAAAGTTGAAATGTTGAAATGCAGGTACATTAAGTAATTGCCGTGTTGATCTTCATTACAAGATGGGGTTGGAGTTCAAGAGCAAGGAAACCATGGTGGTATTATACAAGTTTGAGGCCACATCTCAAGTACTGTTTCCAGTTTTAGTCTCTGTCCCCGAAGAGGAATTTCTGTGCCTTAAAAAATGTTTGCGAGATCGATCCCTGGGTTGACAGGATTGTCCTATGAGGAGAAATTTAGTAGAGTGGGTCTTCAGAGTTTAGAAGAACGAGGTGTGATCTCAACTTTTATATTTCTATAGCAGCTTTAACATTGAAAGATCCCAAGGTGCTTCAGAGGAACATTATAAAACAATAATGACACCAAGTCACAAAAGGCGATATCAGGTCAGATTAACCAAAAGCTTGGTCAGAGGCGTAGATTTTAAAATTCAAAGATAAGATTCTGAGGGAGTTTGATAGAGTAGATGCTGAGGAGTGGTTGCTTCACCTGACAGAGTCTAGAAATAGGGGGCATAGTCTCAGGCTAAGTCCAATGGTTAGAAATGAGATTAGAAGATTCTTCGCAGGGTTGTTCATCTTTGGAATTCTCTAACCAAGAGGTGGATGCTCAGCCCTGGCGTATATTGCAGATCGAGATTATATAATTTAAAACCCACTGGGAATCAACGGATAAAGGGGATTGATGGTGGTGGAGTTGAAATTAAAGGTCAACAACGATCTTAGTGAACGACAGAACAGAATGTTCAGATACTGGTGGGCTAAGGATAAGAATTTTAATTAGTAACATAGGGGGACCGTGAGGCAATACAGGTTAGTAAGAACTAAGGGCTGATGGCTATGAAGAATGTGGTGCAGGATTGGATGCTGGCAGAATTTTATGATGAGTTGAAACTTACAGAAGTTGAAAAAATGGGAAAATTGGAATTTGTTTCATTCATGGGGTGCGAAATTATGAAATTAAAATGCTTGCAACTGCTGGGCAAAAAATCCTTGATATACTGTCTCTGATAGTCCAAACTTGACAGAGGAAGACTTTTAGTAGATATTTGTTGCACGTGAAGTGCATTAACCTGTTTTCAACTAGAAGCAAGGCACGTGGCTAAAACAGCGCCACCATAGCAACACTTATAACTTGTCAGCAATTGTTAATTGATATCACAGCTTTAAACATCATTATCTTTGGTAAGCAAATTCACTTCTCCCCTACTTCCTTTTGTGTGCACGAACGGGTGCACAATTGTCCTAGATTACTGAATTGCTGTGGTTTTCCAGCAGGAACAGAACTAACTCTTCTTTCCAATTTAACCTCCACTCAGCAGAGTTCTAGTCAGGCGTTATGTAAATCAAACCCATCTCCAGCTTTTGCTCTGACATCCAAGAGCACAGGATTTTTCTTTACAGCAATATTTATATGTTGAACAAATCTGAAATAATGTCATATGGATAGATACCATTTCCAGAAAATTGTTTAACAATCATTTTAGAAACACACTGGAGAATGAGAGGAGCACCAAGATAAACAAAGGCAACATCTACATCTGCAACCAGACATCTTGACTTGCATCTCATCAATTCCTTTTTTCCTAAAATTAAGTTTTATTCAATTAAGCAAGAAATTCATACTTGGTGACATTAAACACAATTTCCAATTTCAAACGCAACTATTTTTTTAACCTTGAAGGGACAGCAAAATGCATTACATCATAGTAGAAGAATAAGTGTTTCCTCTCAAGCACAATGTCGCATCATCACTGCCCTGAAAAATAACTAATTTCTACTAAGTATGCAATAGCCACATTAGCTGTGTCATTAGCGGTGCAGATGAGTTTTAATCGAGATTCCTTATAGTATTGAAACTATTAATTCACAAATACACACACCAAAAAAAAAATCACACCTCAAATATCACAGAGCACTTGTTCGCAGACAGTTCAGTTAGCAATAAATATTTTACAAACAAGGGTGCAAGCAACATTTTTAACAAAATTAACTGTAGGTGTAACAGATGCTGCATGACTTCATTTTTTTGTGCTTTGAAGAACTGAAACCAAGCTTTTAAGACATGATTTTGGGCATTATGAACTACAGAAAATAACTGCACCTTCACCTGGAGGCACCTAACCCTTAATGGTTCACATCTTGCAACTTTAATTTTTACATTTTTAAAAAACCATTTGAACCAAAATTTCATTTGAATTCTAAAGTAAAATGGTACTCTCGTGTAGGATTTGGAAACTTACATAGCAAGTAGCAACCAGAATCTATCCATTCTTAGCCCTGTTACTGAACACTATTTACTGTCCAGTTTCCAAACATTTGCTGTCATTTCCAAAGAGGCTACAGGAATTTCACTGAGTTGGCTCCTGAAAATTTGAGGTCAAGTCTCAGTTGCTTCGTAAAAGCAGTCACTCCTTTTTTTGTTTGCATCAACTATGCAGGGCAGATGCCACCAGTTACATTTCAGAGACTACTTGGAATTCAGCTTGCTGTTTGAACAAGGCAGCCTGTGTGTAAAGAATCACAAAATCCTAACAAAGGAGTGTCATGCTCACTTTTCCCAGAGGCAGATTTCCCACGTTTTGAACACAAGGACAATTTGCATTATGGTTGTTACTATGGGATTCCTTCAATAGAATAAACTTGTGAAAAATATTGTTACATGCTGTATATACACATTTTGGATATTCATCTTTAAATATTGCTTTCTATGGTCATGCTACAAACATGTAAAGGAGGCAGGGAAATGGAGGATCTTCAAGCCCATTAAACTCATCCATCCAGTCAGGAATGCAGCTTTTCACTATTCACTGTTCCATGACAAAGCCATCCTCTCCGACAGGCAGAAATAATAAAATAGTTCTAAAAATGGCCTTTTTCAGGAGCAACTCTTACCTACCCTGGACTAGTTAAGCCAAATGGCACTTTTCAGTGTTATACATTCCATGCAAGTGTCCCTAATAGATTGATGGCATTAGCCATTGGTAATGTATCTTTCATATTCGTTCTTTGAATATTTGTAATTGTTTTGTAATGAACAAAAGAAATCCCTAATAGAATCAGGTCAACTACAGGAGACAGATGAGTGCCAATAATTCACAATGACCACTAATTAGCAACTTACTCCTATAATTGCCAAATACTTTTATTTCTCAGGAATTTATCAATTTACTTTTTAAAAACTGTAGCAATGTTATATTTGCCACATCTCAACAGTTCATTCCAAAAACTACCAACTGCTAAAATACTTGATATCCAACCCCACTCTCCACTTGCAGTTTTTATGGGCATGATCTCTAGCTGCTTCATCATTTCAAACACATCAATCTTACAGTTTTAAAAAGCTCAATCATACCCTCTCTAACTTTGTGTTTTTCCATTTAAACAATTAGCCCTAAATCTTGGGGTCTATTAGGAACATAGGAACAGGGGTAGGCCATTCAGTCCATCAAGCCAGCTCCGCCATTTAATATGATCAAGGCTGATCAGACAATTTTTACATCCACTATTCCCATAACCCTTTAGGTTATGGTTAATCATAAATCTATCAACTTCAGCTTTAAATATACAGTTCTTTTCATTCATTCACGGGACATACACATCACTGGCTGGCCTGCATTTATTGCCCATCCCTAGTTGCCTGAGGGCAGTTGAGAGTCAACCACATTGCTGCTGCTCTGGAGTCACATGTAGGCCAGACCAGGTCAGGACAGCAGATTTCCTATCCTAAAGGATATTAGTGAATTAGATGGGTTTTTCCGACAATCGACAATGGTTTCATGATCATCAGTAGATTTTTAATTCCAGATTTTTTTTATTGAATTCAAATTCCACCATCTGCCATGGTGGGATTCGAACCCGAGTCCCCGGAACATTTGCTGAGTTTCTGGATTAATAGTCTAGCGATAATAACACTAGGCCATCGCCTCCCAATGGCTGAACTTTCACAGCCCCCTGGGGTAGAGAATTCCAAAGATTCATAACCCTCTGTGTCAAGAATTTTTCCTCATCTTGGTCCCAAGTGGAATCCTCCTTATTGTGAATTCATGCCCCTGGTTCTAGACTCCCCAACCAAAGGAAACATCTTGCCTACATTTACCCTGTCTATTCCTTTAAGTATTTTGTAGGTTTCAATGCAATCACCCCTCATTCTTCGAAACTCTAGAGAATATAGGCCCAGTTTGCTCCATCCCCAGAACAAGTCATATATTCTGAGGTTTACAACATGGAAACAGACCCTTCAGCCCAACTCGTCTATGCCACCCCTTTTGTTTTTAAAAAAACCACTAAGCTAGTCCCAATTGCCCGCATTTTGCCCATATCCCTCTATGCTCACTTTACCCATATAACTGTCCAAATGCTTTTTAACGGACAAATTATACCCACCTCTACTACTACCTCTGGCAGCTTGTTGCAGACACACACCACCCTGTGAAAAAAATGCCCCTCTGGACCCTTTTGTATCACCCCCTCTCACCTTAAACCTATGTCCTCTGGTGTTAGACTCTCCTCTCTTTGGGAAAAAATGTTTACTATCTACCTTATCCATGCCCCTCATTATTTTATAGACCTCTACAAAATCACCCCTAAGCCTCCTACGCTCCAGAGAAAAAAGTCCCAGTCTATCCGGGCAGCACAGTAGCTAGCACTGCTGCTTCACAGCTCCAGGGACCTGGGTTCGATTCCCGGCTTGGGTCACTGTCTGTGTGGAGTTTGAACATTCTCCTCGTGTCTGCGTGGGTTTCCTCCGGGTGCTCCGGTTTCCTCCCACAGTCCAAAGATGTGCGGGTTAGGTTGATTGGCCATGCTAAAATTGCCCCTTAGTATCCTGGGATGCATAGATTAGAGGGATTAGCGAGTAAAATATGTAAGGATATGGGGGTAGGGCCTGGGTGGGATTGTGGTCGGTGCAGACTCGATGGGCCGAACGGCCTCTTTCTGTACTGTAGGGTTTCTATGATTTCTATCCAGCCTCTCCTTATAACTCAAACCATCAAGTCCGGGTAGCACCCTAGTAAATCTTTTCTGCACTCTTTCTAGTTTAATAATATCCTTCCTATAAATCAGGTGACCAAAATGGTACACAGTATCCCAAGTGTGGCCTTAACCAAGTCTTGTACAACTTCAACAAGACGCCCCAACTCCTGTATTCAATATTCTGACCAACGAAACCAAGCATGCTGAATGCCCTCTTCACCACTCTGTCCACCTGCGACTCCCCTTTCAAGGAGCTAGGAACCTCTACCCCGCAATCTCTTTGTTCTATAACTCTCCCCAACACCCTACTCTTCAAGGGATCCACTTGATCCCAGTTGCCTATGCATGTCATGTGCCTCCTCCTCCTTCTTCACCAGAGCCTTAATATCCCGAGTAATCCAGCCTTGCCCTTCACTCTAAAAGGAATGTGCTTACCCTGAACCCTGGTTAACACACTTTTGAAAGCATCTCACTTACCAGCCATCCCTTTGGCTGCCAACAGACTCCACCAATCAATTTTTGAAAGTTCCTGTCTAATAAGTTTAATGAGCTCCCTCAATAGCAATAATATCCTGAGGTAAGGAGGGCCAAAACTGCACCCAGTACTCCAGGTGCAGACTCACCAAGCTCCTATGCAATTAAAGACAGACCTCACTACTCCTTTACTCAAATCCTCTAGCAATAAAGACTAACATGCCATTAGCCTGCTTAATAGCTTACTGCACCTGCATGCTAAGGGTTAAGATTTTGCATAATTCTAGATTGCTTTTCCTCTATCTCTTCAGAAACTGGCTACTAGCTGATAATGTCAAAGTGTGCCCAAGCATATGCCATCTTGAAAAATAGGATAAATGTAACAGTCAGTTACTACCCATCAGATTTCTCCCAAGTCAAAATGATGCCTGGATCAAGGCTAAGAAGTCTGGAGTGGAATGGTTATGACGGAACTTAAAGTGAGCAAAGAGCAGGTTATTGGTGAGAAAGTTTTCTTGTTTGAATTGGTGATACTCTTCCCAGCACCAAGATTCTTCCCAAGCATCCATATAGGGTGAAATTGGTCATTACATTTTATTCCTATTTACTAGATAGAGGTAGCAGACAATTTTTCATGTTGTCGGGTCGACGAGATCACAGCTGTACAAGAATAGCATAGCTTAGGAACACCTAAATTTGGTGTGGGTAGTGGGGTGAAAATGAAATAGCAGACATGATTGGAGTGATGTGCTTTACTTAATTAATACAAAGATTCCAAGTAGCAACAAAAGCACAAAATCAGAATGCCCAGCACAACACAACTTTATTTGCGGCACTTGTTTCCACTCAAGAAATTTTAAAATCCCACAGCTGCTTAATGTGCTTTTTGATTTGATTTATTGTCACGTATTAGTATACAGTGAAAAGTATTTTGTCTTGCATGCTACACAGAGAACATACCATACAAGAAAACGAGAGTGTGCAGAATGTAGTGTTACAGTCATAGCTAGGGTATAGAGAAAGATCAACTTAATGCAAGGTAGGTCCATTCAAAAGTCTGACAGCAGCAGGGAAGAAGCTGTTCTTGAATTGGTTGGTACGTGACCTCAGACTTTTGTATCTTTTTCCCGACAAAAGAAGACAGAAGAGAGTATGCCCGGGGAGCATGCAGTCCTTAATTATGTTGGCCACTTTGCCGAAGCAGCGGGAAGTGTAGACAGAGTCAATGGATGGGAGGCTGGTTTGCGCGATGGATTGAACTACATTCACAATCTTTTGAGTTCCTTGCAGTCTTGGGCAGAGCAGGAGCCATACCAAGCTGTGATACAACCAGAAAGAATGCTTTCTATGGTGCATCTGTAGAAGTTGGAGAGAGTCGTAGCTGACATGCCAAATTTCCTTAGTCTTCTGAGAAAGTAGAGGCATTGGTGGGCTTTCTTAACTCTGTCGGCATGGGGGTCCAGGACAGTTTGTTGCAGGTGATCTGGACACCTAAAAACTTGAAGCTCTCGACCATTACTACAATTTGTATGCTGTATTAAAGGTGCTGGAAGAAACAAAAGATAGTAATTGTTGGAAATTAAAACTGAAAATATTAAAAATACAGAATAAGTCAGCCAGCACCTTGAAGAGGAGCAAAAACGGAAAATGCTGGATAACTTCAGCAGATGTAGCAGCATCTGAGGAGAAAGAAACAAAGTTAGTGTCTAGAGTCCATACGACTCTACTTCAGAGCTGAAGAGAGTGAGAAATGGAGGGTGAAGTACTTGGAACAACATTAGTCAGTAAAAGGAGTGAGCTGGGAGAAATTGCACAAAAATGCTTACAGCACAAGTGAAGTGAAAATAACAGTATTGAGGTCTACAGAAGGTGCTGATAGTGACAAAGGCAACATTGCAGAATGTGTGAATAGGAGAACGAGGGTCAGTGCTCAAAGAAAACAAAACTAACAAGTTACATGTGGGGAGGAGAGGGGTGGGTGTTGGGATAAAAACATTTTTTTTGATTAAAAAAAGCTTCAAGATGGAGGAAAAAGTTCACAGCCTAAAAAAAAGTGTTGAATCCAGAAGTCAGTTCTGTGCCTAATCTGGACTGTTGTTCCTCCTGGAATATTTCAGCAGGTCAAGGATGGGCTTGTGGGCATGAGAACAAGATGGTGAGCTGAAATGGCAAACAACAGATAGGTTAGGGTCATGCTTGCAGATTGAATGTTCCGCAAAGTGGCCACCCAGTCTGCATTCAGTCTCCCCACCCCACCCTCCCCCATCACTGGGAACAGCGAATACAGTAGGCCAGACTGAAGGAGGCTCAAGCTTTAACTGAAAGGAGTTTTTTGGGGTCTTGGACAGTGAGGAGGGAGGAGATAATAAAGGCAGGTATTGCACCTTGCATGATTGTATGGGAAAGTGCCATGGGAAGGGGATGAGGGTTTGGAGGAGTGAACCAGGCTGTCAGAGGGAGCAGTCCCTGCAAAATACTGACCATGGGGAGGTGGGGGATGGTCAAGTGTTTCATGGTGGCACCATGCTGGAGTTGGTGGAAATAACAGAGGCTGGTGAGGTGAAAAGGGGGTCACTATCATGGTTCTGGGCGAGAAGGTATGGGCAGATGTGCGGGCAGATTGGTCGGTCATAGTTGAGTCCCCTGTCTATTAAAATGGAGGTGGGGGGGAACCTCGGTTAAGGAAAAAGAAAAGCATGCCAGAAGCACGTTTTCCAAAGTAGAATCTTCGGAACAGATGCAATGGAGTGGAGAATGGGGTGGAGTCCTTCCAGGAAGAGGGGAGTGAGCAGTTGTAGTCAAAGTAGCTGTGGGAGTCGGTGGGCTTGTAATGAATCTGGTGGTCAGTCGATCACCAGAAATGCAGCCAGAGAAGTCAAAAGAAGGGCAAGATAAGCATCGGAGATGGACCACATGAGAGAGATGGGTGGAAATTAGAAGCATATTAAAAAGCACAATAAATTTTTCCAGGCCCAGGTGAAATCATGAAGCGGCACTGATAGAGTCATCATCGATATAATAGCAAAAGTTGTTGGAGGGGTCTCCCAACTAGTACTAGAACAAGGAATGTTCCACATTCCCCACAAAAAGGCAGATATTACTGGGCCCATGTGGGTATCCATAGCCATACATTTTATTTGCTGGAAGTGAGACAAGTTCAGCTAGGCAGAGTAGTGGTGGAAGAGGAATACGTGGGCCTCTTCTCAAGGAAGAAGCAGAGCCCCGAGATCCTCCCGATGGGGTGTGGAGGTGTAGAGTGATTGGACGTCCATATTGAAGAGGGGATGGTTCAGGACAGCAAACTGGAAATTGTTGATGCCACGTCAGGCAAGAGAAATCATGAATGATAGGCAGAGATGGTTCAAGGGGAGAGAAAATGGAGTCAAGATAGGAAAAAAATAAATTCCATGGGGCAGGAACAGGTTGATATGATGGGTCTACGAGGTCAGTCCTGTTTGTGGATTTTGGGAAAGAGGCAGAAGCAAGCTGTTGGGTATGGGGGACTATTAGGTTGAAAGCTGTGGAGGGAAGATCGCTAGAGGAGACTAAGTTAGTGACAGTCCTGCACACAATGGCTTGATGTTCAGTGGTGGGGTCACAGTCCAGCAGGAGGTAGGAGGAAGTGTCTGAGAGTTGGCACTCAGCATCTGCGAGATAGGGATCAGTATACCATACAGCAACAGTACTATCCATGTTGACAGGTTCGATGGTCAGGGTTGAAGCTGAGAGAACCGAGAACTGTGTGTAGCAAATTCAGAAGGAGGCAGGTTGGAGTGGTTCAGAGGAGCAGAGAAATCGACATGGCTGACAATTCTCAATGAAAAGATCAAGGCCAGGTGTGAGGCCAGAGGGAGAAATCTAGGAGGGAAGAGTCCCTCTCTAGGAGACGTTTAGCACATGCTGTATACCTGCAATGTAGGGTATAGCAAGCCCGAATCCCAACGGACCTTAGTCCACAACTTGTCCTCAAATGTCAAAGCTATTTCCAGTGCTTTATTCAGTTACCAACATTTTTACAGCTGTGTCAACATTTCTGAAGCTAAAAATTAAGGTTTTGCTGGGTTTTTAGGTTGGCATGCATGCTTCAAATATCACAAGTGTCTCATCTGACTAACACTGACCATCAGAGGTAGGTTTTTCTCTCTTTAAAGATGAATTTGGCAGCATTAAAAGGGGTGTAAATGGGGTGTGATCAAGCCTTGCACAACCCTCAACACGTAAACAAAATCTTGACATAAGAATTAAATCAATCTAGTTTTAAACTAGCACACCAGAGATTTTGAATAAGTTATACTGTTGAAATAAAATTAAAGGTTATAACACAGGTTACAAAACAAAAGCATATGATGCAATTAATGAATGAAATGGAGGTTGTCACCTGCAACTGTTTTGCTGGAGTTTGTTTCTCGGTGATAAGTTAATGTCTTTAGGCTGCTTTTAATCAGAATCTATTATTACAAGAGCTTTGAGATCCAAAAGAACCTGGTGGTTCACAGTCCAAAAGCTTGGTTTATATAAAAATATTAATTTAATTAATTTCCTAGCCTTTCACATAGCTTACAATGTCCTTATTTCTTAACAGCATATACCATGGAAAAAAATGCATAAAACGTCTAATTTACTCCAGTGCAGGAGTATTCCTTGATCAAACCAGTAAATTACATCAATGACATATATATGTACTGTGCATTTACAAATCATCTTCCTTGGGTTTAAATGTTATAGGTATGTACAAATTGCTTCATGTTCATTAAAACAAGTGCATAGAGTTGAGTGCTATTCAAATTTCCCAAACAGGATTACATTTTATGTATTTATCCAAATTTTACCTAGTTGATTGGTGACACTAACTCGCTAAACCTGCAGCACTCAATGTATATATTAATTTCACTGTAATGTATGGGTATCAATTATACATTAAACTGAGCAGTGTTATGATTGCAAATGTATTGTGTCTGCAGGTGACACTATGAATGTAATGTTACACGATACATAGAGTACAATGCAGCAGTACTTCAAAACTACCTGACAATCCAAAATGCGTCAAGTAATCCTCAAATAACCACATCAACAGAAAGGCATCACTGAATTCCCTAAAACTGAGCAAACCAAAATGCAAATTAACCTCATCAGCCAGAATAAAATTTAAGAACGTAGAGTGATTTGAAAAAAACTAAATAGGTTTTCCATTTTAAATCAGGCAAATATTCAAGATGTCCACAAGCCCAACTACTGCAAAATTACAGAAGGGAAGATTGTAGATGCCCAGAGAACAGACTCCCGAATCTGCACATTGTATCCACTGAGTAAGCAATGTATTGTCCCTCTCCCAGCAAATCAGAAAGCACAGAGGGCCATCCACCAGGACAAAACTGTAACCCTCCCCCCCACCATTTCACCAGTTGTGGAACATCCCGTGTGCAAAATATGCTAACACAAGATACCCAAGGAGCAGAACGACAAGGGGGCCGAACTTCTGTGACGTGGCAAAGTTGGATTGGCAATCTGATACTTATCTTAATCAGGCGTTGCACCTTTCTCACCCAATCATCCGACTTGGGCTGGGTAGGAAAAGTGCAATGGGTTCCTGAGACCTTCTGGTTGAGCACAGGGGAATCAGGGAAAACAGGGAGAAAGGAAGCTCAACCCCTTTTTTTTAAATAAAAGCAGCACTAGCAGTGGGTTGGCGATGGGAAGTGGTACTGCAGTTACCCAGGAGTTCAAAGTGCTTTTAATCTTCTAATTTTTCCTGGTAAGACACTTGGAACGATCCCCATTGTCTGCAATTTAAATCAGATGGTTTCCTGTGCAGGCTGATTGCCCAAGAGAAGTTTGAATTTCCCCAGCAATTGCCATACCATCCTTCAATGGGGATTTCCAGGGGTAGCTGGATGGGGGTGGGGTCTTGTGCATCTTTTGAGATGCCACCTTCTTATGACACCCAGAGATCCAAAGTTATGAGCCAAGATGACAAATACATTCCACAAAAAAATCTAACCAAATGTCCTTATTCACCTTCCTACTGCAGATCACCATATCAATTTATGGATCAGACTGACAAAGTAACTTCCCAGAAAAGCTATGGCTCAGTTGGTAGCACTTTTGTCTGAGTATGGGTTCCAAGCCCTACTCCAGGGTTTGAGCACAAAAAAAATCCATATGGACACTCCAATGCAGCCAGTACTGAGGAGGTGCTGCACTGTATCAAGTGCCATCTTTCAGACGAGATGTTAAATGTTGATTTTAAAAATCCCATGGAATTAAGAGCGGGATATCCCTGGTGCCCTGATCAATAATTAGCTCGCAATCAATACAGGATCATTAACCTATTGATGTTTGTGGGAGCTTGTTGTGCACAGATTGATCACCTCATTTCCTACATTACAACAGGCAACTGCACTTCAAGAACACATTGAGTGTAAAGGACTTCTGAACATCAGAGGTCAAAAATGGTGCTATAGAAATCCCAAGAATCATTACAGTTGGCAGCGAGCAGTGTATATCACCCGATTTGGGCTTGGATCAAGAGGAAGATGGCCTATACTAACCCACATTGCTGCTACCCTATTCCCAAAATGATGTTTAATTTATCTAATGAGAGAGGAATTCTTTAACAGAGGGCTGTTAAAGCATTGCTTTATAATTGGATGGGTGGCTGCACTCCATTCTATTTTACTGAAACTGGACTACTCTACTGCTGATATATGCTGAGAAACTATTTGTTTATAACGCAAATTAGGTAATTAAAATCAAATTAAATGCAATTTCAAATGCAACGTGATCTATAAATTGGTTCCAGTCACATCAATCTGATTTATTTTTTTAAACCAACAATACTACCCTATCTTCATATTTTAAAAAAGTACATTTTGTGGACGATATATTACTACACCTGTTACAATTCAGGCTCCCCTCTTCCAAACAGACAGCAGCTTCAATAAACAAAACCATGCAGATTTATTTTCTATCTGTTTGGTTTTGCATAGGTCTGACAATCATGCGTAATCTTGATTCAAGCTCTCTTTAGGTATCTGGGATATTGGAAATTTTTACATAGTAAAATGTTTATACTTTAATTACCACTCCAGATTTTTTGTTAAAACAACAAATAATGCAAGTCATTCACATTAGTTATGACAATTGTAACAGGCAGGGACTGGTGTGAACCAAAACCTTTGCATCCTTTACCTTACTGCCATATTCATTTTTGGAGAGGAAGATGTGTCTCTCTTCGCCCGCTGAGTGTGCATGGCCAATTTTAAAAATGGCAGCAAGCTTTTGTGGGTTTAAACAAACATGATTATTTATTTGCCAGATTGGCGGTGCCCTCCAGGCACCGTGCTACAATGGCTGGAAGAAGCACTGCAGCAATGCGCCTGGATCTACGGGCAGGAAATCAAAGCGAAGGCAAGTGGCAGGGGTCCCAGGGAAGGTGGTGGTCATGACTGGATGTCGTCTCCAGGCCTCAAGGCCCCCCTTTCCCCTCCCCCTAAATTGACATCTTGGGAGTTAGAGCAAAACTACTAAACTGGTTTCTGGGGTGAGGAGGCTGTCTTATGATGAGGCGCTCAGTAAATTGGGCCTATATTCTCTGGATGATTTCATTGAAATAGACAAGATTAACACTCTGTAGTTTGAAATGTAGTACACAGATCTATACAGTTGAATAAAGTTTCAGGTTCTCTCATCTGGAATGAGTTCTTTGATCTAATGCAGAGTAACACTGGAATCATTATTATTAATCTTTGTGTTACTATCCAAGACAATGAGGGAAAAAGTTAGTCTTCTCATTCTACCCATTATGTTTTTGGACAGCACATGTGCAGATGACAGGCAAGAACAAAGTCAGCTATGATGTTCCTTCGATTTGTTCTCTGCCAAAATTCACACAAAATATACATCAGATGAAAACAATTTCACATCGGAATCGGAAATTGTGGATCAGGTTCAACTCCAGAGAGTTGAGTGCATAATTTAATTGATGTGTCAGAACAGTACCAAATGAGTGCAGCACTGTGAAAAATTGCTAGACTAGATGTTAAATTGAGGCCCCATTAGATGGCTATAATTCATTCCAGGACACTATTCTAAACAGGGGAAGAGGTTTATTCTGATATTCAAGTCAATATTTATCCCTCAGCCAAAATCATCAAAAGCAGATCATGTAATAATTTGTGTGATTGCTGTTTGTGGGATCTGTGTGTGCAGATTATTCCAGTGTAGTGAAACATAGCAGCCAGAGAGTACATTTCAAAAAGTATTTCAGTGTCTATGAATTGTTTTGGGATGCCCCAAGGCCATGTAAAACACTACATCAAGGTTAGTGATTTATTTTATCTGGAAAAATTAGAATGCAAGTATTCTGGGGGCATATTATCTGGTTATGTTCCCAACTGTAAAATTATTCCCGAGAATACATCCTGCAGTCATACATAACTGAAAGAAAGACATAAATTTCTCAAGTGCCTTCTTATAGAACTGGCTATTTCAGGTTAATAATCAAAGGTAGAATGAAATGGAATTATGTTGGACTTTCCTCTACTACTTAAAACATGTAAAAGCAAATTAGCTTGGTTCATTAAGAGGCACTTACAAGGCATGACTCAGTGCAATCCCAATCCTGGGACTGTTTCCCAAAAGGTGGTTCTTGCTTTTATATTTGCAGTCATAGGAACAGAGGAAATAAGAGCAATTGTAGGCCATGTTCCGCCTGCCATTCAATTTGATCATGGCTGATCACCTACCTCAATGCCATTTTCCCTGCAGTATCTTCGTACTCTTATGTCTATTGAAATCTTGAGCATAATAACAGAGCCTCCATGGCCCTCTTGGGTAGAGAATTCCCAAGGCTCACCACCCTGAGTGAAGAAAATCTTCACCCAAGTCCTAATAGTCTACCCCTTATTCTGATACTGTGTCCCAGGTTCCAGACACTCCAGCCCTGGCCAGGGGAAATATCTTTCCTCTATCTACCTGGTAGAGTCCTGTAAGAATTTTGTATTCTTCTAAACTGTAGAGAATACAGGCAGAGTCTCCTCTCTCCCCATAGGACAATCCCAGGAATCAGCCTGGTGAACCTTTGTTGCATTTCCCCTATGGCAAGTATATCGTTCCTTAGGTAGGGGGACAAAAACTGTATGTAATACTCCAGATGTGGTCTCATCAAAGCTCTGTACAATTGCAAGACGACATTCTTAGCTCTGTACTCAATTTCTCTTGCAATAAAACATGCCTTCCTAATTGCTTGCTGCACCTGCAAGTGAGCTTTGACTCATGAATAGTTTATCACAGGTGGCCAATAGCTAATTGAACTCATGGGGAAAAGCCACACAAAAAAAGAGCACCACAGAAATCTAACAAGAATAACCTCACCTGTATTCCATACAACTTTGCTAACTTCAAGTTGGGTATAAGCAAATACAATGAACAGCCTCCAGTATTGCTGGTGTTCTGGGTAGTTATCCAGCCCAGTAAATTATTTGGATATATTTGCGAAAAACAGATGGTGTGCTGGACCACACACAATGACAAGTTGAATGAACAAACCTTTCATTGCTTTATGAGAGTCTAAGTGATCCAAAGGGACTCAGTCACTGATCACAATTCACTTAATACCCTTCAGAATGAGACATTGCATCTCTTCAGGTTGAACATGTAATTTAAAATTATTTAGTCACTAAGTAACTTAGTAATTTCAAGAATATTTATTCAAAAAGGAAAGATTGATGGGTGGGGTGTGTTTTCACATATTGACACGGTGGCCAGACCAAGTGTTAACACACAGTAGCAAGTTAGAATAATCTTACGGGTAACTATCCCTAAATTATGGGCCAGTATCACTGAATTATTGGTAATGGACTTGAAACAAAAACATATACAGCACCTTTTACAACCAGCTAATTAATTAATAAAACAATCACAGCAAGCAAGCTATACACAGCAAAATCCCACAAACAGATATGATATTGAATGACCAGTTAAATATTTTTTTGATGTTTGTTGAAGGATTCTGGGAGATCATCCCAAAACGATTTATCTCGTCAATGTATATTAAATAACTCAGGGTACTGTGCCAGGGGTATTTTTCTATCTACCTGAATAGACCAGGCTTCAGGTTCAGATTTCATTCAAAAGACTGGCATTTTAACCAGGACATTTATTAAGTGCTGTCCTGAACTGTCAGATTATGTGCTCAAGGTCTAAAGTGGGACTCAAACACAATTTCTGACTGCAAATTATAGGATATACACCTATACTATGCTTCAGCTCGTGAGGGGGGATTCTAGCAAAAATGCTCAAAATTAAGGAAGGCGAATTCATGGCAACACAAAAGAATAAAAATATCAATAATTACAAAAAATGCAGTAAATATTGAGTATTTCCAGCATTCGTTATTTTTTCAGATTTCCAGCACCTATAATATTTTTCTTTTGTATGGAAAACACAGTTTGCACAGTGGTTAGCACTGCTGCCTCAGTGCCAGGGTCCTGGGTTCGATTCCCGACTTGGGTCACTGCCTGTTCGGAGTTTGCACATTCCCTCCGTGTCTGCGTGGGTTCCCCCCGGGATGCTCCGGTTTCCTCCCAAAGTCTGAAAGATGTGCTGGTTAGGCTGTATTGGCCAGGCTAAATTCTCCCTCAGTGTACCCAAACAGACGCCGACTAGGGGATTTTCACAGTAACTTCATTGCAGTGTTAATGTAAGCTGATTGGTGACAACAATAAATAAACTTTAAACTTTACACTTTAAACAGTTTTTGTAGAAAACTTGAGACCATTTATAGAAAAATCAATCTTTCTACTGATCGATATTGAAAGAAAGGTATGTGAGTCAAAGAAATCAGCACCTGCAACACCTGAAGGTGGAGTATTAAGAACCATTTTAACATGCCAAAGAAACATTACTTGCTTATCAGGCTAGTGTTCAAGTAAATATTTAGCACCACAGCCCATCACTGGGTGGCTCTGCAACAAAATACGTTTCATTGCAACAGAAAAACTGAGCACAATGCATATCAATGCGAAATAGAAGGATTGTATTTAAAGGTGATTCAACAATTAGCAGGAGAGAGGGGGTTCTCCGCAATCATGTTAGTGGGTATAGTAGGATACGATGTGGCAAGCATTTGAAATTTTTCAAGCACTTGGGGACGGAATCAGAACCAATATCATAGGAAAGAACAAGGATATCCTACTGACAGGGTAATCAGGAACTGGGTGCTAAAATCAAAAAGCAGTATCTCAAGGGTAGCAACTGAAGCATAAAAATAAACAGATCAGGAAAATAAAAACATATAGCTGAAAGATTGGTGTGGGAAGGAGGAGTTCCATTTCATGGGACACTGGCCCCAATACTGGAAACGAAAGAGCTGAGACCAGATGCATTTGATCTAGTTTAGTACCAAATTCCTAACAGAAATGATACAAAGGACTGCAGAAAGGAATTGAAACCAATAAAGGAAAGGTGGGGTGCAGAAAGAGAAGCGCTCTGGATGGAGCAAACAATAATCTGAAGATTTAACATATACAGCAACAGCCAGAGTACAAAATTAGACAATGAGAATATATACTTTAAGAAAAATAAATCAGAATAATAAAACACATGAAAAATAAAACATTAAAATGGCCAGTTAGAGCCACGTAGAGAACATCGGCAACCAAAATGTGACAGGTCAAAAGGTACGAGAATTACAGCATCATGGCCTATGGGCAGGGTGGGGCAGTTAATCAAATTAATGTAACTTAATCAAATAAAACAAACAAGTTTAAAACACAAATTCAACCTAAAAGATATAATGTAGTAGCTATTACAGAAAACTGGCTACAGGCTAGGCATGATTCCAACTAAATTTTCACGGCTGTGGGGTTTTCAAAATGAACAAGGATGTTGGGAAAGGAGTGCCAATACAGATTATACACAAGGGCAGCAATGGAAAGAGTACAAGTTTAACTAAGTAGTAGTAATGGAAGAGTTGTCTGCAGAGCCAACGGTCAAATGTAGCTGGGTGAAGAGATGTATCAGGGCAGCACAGTGGCTGAGTGGTCAGCACTACTGCCTCACAGCACCAGAGACCCAGGTTTGATTCTGACCCTGACTGTATGATTTTGCACATTCGCCCTGTGTCTGTGTGGGATTCCTCCCGCAGTCAAGATTTACAGGTTAGGTGAATAGGCCATGCTAAATGCATGGGTTATGGGGATAGGGTGGAGGGGAAGGCTTGGGTGGGATGCTCTTTTGGAGAGTTGGTGCAGACTTGAACAGCCGGGTGGCCTGTTTCTGCAATGTATAAATTCAAGGATCAAGGAAGCATATGTCAGAAGTAACATGGTTATACGAGAGAAAATTTTAATTTTCAAGTAGAATGGGAGAAGCTTGTGCAGTACAGACAATACAATTACATTCAGGGCAGTTTAAGAACAATATGTTTAGCACTAACAAGGAGAGCACTGAACCAGAATTAGTTAACAATCTGATGCAAGGAAACAGCCGGAAAATAATATTGAATTTGGTGTTAGGTTTGCGAGAGAATAGCAGGAATCTAAACCAAAGTTTTGAATTTTAGGCAAATTTTGACAGGATGACAAAATAATTGACATAGGCAACTGGGCTGAACTGACAGTATGCAAGACAACAGACAAAACAACTGGAAGCTTCTGATACAATAGAAAACTAGCTCAATAAGACAAAAGCTCCATTTGCAAGCAACCAAAATAGGAGTCAGGGTACAAGATTCAACTGAAAGAAAAGGTTTAGAAAAATTTAAGTGATAACCCAGAAGACTGACAACTGTAGGAGGAGGAGCAAAAGGAGTGTATGGACAAAAACTTGCAAGATATCTCAAAAGATAATAAATGTTTTCATAAGTTTACTTAAATTTATATTTATGAGATGCGCCTATTGCTATCTCCAAAAAATTCAAACTGGACATGTATGATTAGAACAAGTTAACATACTTTTACTAAGGGGAAATTCTATTTATTATTATACAAATTTATTAGCTAAATCTATAAATAGCTTAATCTATGTCTGTCTGTGACTTCGAACAAATAAGGTTACCCCTCATGAGGGCAGCACAGTGGCACAATGGTTAGCACTGCTGCCTCACAGCGCAAGGGACCCAGGTTCGATTCCTGGCTTCGGTCACTGTGTGAAGTTTGCACATTCTCCCAGTCGTGTGGGTTTCGTCTGCATGCTCCGGTTTCCTCCCACAGTCCGAAAGACATGCTGGTTAGGTGGATTCTCCCTCAGTGTACCTGAACAGGTGCCAGAGTGTGGCGACTAGGGGATTTTCACAATAGCTTCATTGCAGTGTTAATGTAAGCCTACTTGTGACTAATAAATAAATTTTTTAACTTTACTTTTAACCCCTGAAGAGTCACAAATGATCACCAGTGGCCACACAGGCTAAATTCAAAGAGAGCTATACAGAGGCTATCTGCATTTCGCAACCCAAGCTGGCCAACAGGAGTCTGCATGCCCGCTAAAACATAGGACAGCGTTACTTTCAATTCTTTCAATGATTGAAACATTTAACAATCTTGGGACCCCAGCCAAGGGATACACATCGTTTGTCAAAGACAGTGTGAAGTGGGAGTCATGTGGCATGGGCCTCTGGCATGTGGAACCAGCAATTTTGAGACTTTGCAGTTCAGCAGGCAGTCAGCTTTTTTTTTCCTGACCAGGAACTCTGGCTCAGACTGGACATCTGGCTGCATTTACACTGCTTCAGCCAGAAATTGTGTGTCACCCTCCAAGATTCATCGCTGCATGCTAATCTTATCATGTGCTGACTTCACAAGTGGAAAAGTGAATTATCCAGCATCGGTTTTCAGCTCACTGACAAAGAAGAAATAATAGTCCTAAAAGGTTTACCCCTTATCCTCAAATTATGACCCCGAGTTCTGGACTCCCCCCACCATCAGAAACATTCTTTCTGAATCTATCCCATCTAATCCTTTGCTTCACAGATGTTTAAGAAAATACTTGTAGCTGGTAGTCACTGGGGCCCCTAAAGATTGAGTGAGGTGGACCCGACACCTGCACTGCTCATCAGAAATATACTTTGTGACGAGCCTTTAAGAATGCAAGAAATAGGAGTAGATTTTGTGGTCCGTTGTGCCTGCTCTGCCATTCAATGGAAGTCCAGGTATACTGCATCTACTGGTTCCTCTTTATCTGCCCAACTAGTTACATCCTCAAAAATAATAATAAATTTGTATAATAATAAATTTGTATAATAAAATAATAAATAGGATTTCCCCTTAGTAAAACTATGTTAACTTGTTCTGATCATACAATGCTTTTCCAAGCGCATTGTTAAGGCTTCCTTAATAATGAGATTTCAACATTTTCCCAACAACTGATGTTAGGCAAACTGGCCTGTAGTTCACTACTTCCTCTCCTTCCTTTCTTGAAAAGTGGTGTAATATTTGCCAACTTCCAGTGATCTTGTGGGATCATTCCTGAATCTGAGGAATTATGGAAAATCATCTCTGCATCTATCACTTTTAGAACCTGAGTGTGTAGGCCATTAGTTCCAAGAACATCCCTCAAGTTTCTCCAATACTTCATCTCTGCTGATATTAATTTCTTCACTCTTTATCCCCAAGGTTATCACCTATTTCTGGTATGAAACTTCTATCTTCTACTGTGAAGACATATAAAATATTTGTCCAATACCTCTGCTTCAAAGAGAGCAACATTTACCTTAGCTAATCCCTTTTGTTTTACCCAAACACACTTACAAACAAAGAGCAAAGAACAGACCATTCGACCCAACGAGCCTGCACGGATCACGTTGTCCTATCCAGACCAACCGCCTGTATCTCTCTATTCCCCACCTGTTCATGTGTCTATCCAGACAAGTCTTAAATGTCACTAAAGGTGTCTGCTTCAACCACCTCACTTGGCAGTGCATTCCAGGCCCCGACCATCCTCTGTGTAAAAAAACTTACCCCACACATCTCTACTGAACCTGTCCCCCTTTACCTTGAGATTGTCACTTCTGCCCTGAGAAAAAGCTTCCAACTATTCACCCTCTCTATGCCCCTCAGCCTCCATCTTTCTAGGGAGAACAATCCCAATTTATTCTCTCTCTCCTCATAGCTAATACCTTCCATCGACAACATCCTGGTAAACCTTTTCTATGCTCCCTCCAATGCCTCCACATCCTTCAGGTAATGTGGCAACCAGAATTGGACACACTATTCCAAATGTGGCCTAACCAACATTTTATATAACTAACATAATTTGCCAGTTTTTATAATCAATGCCCAGGCCAATGAAGGCAAGCATGCCACATGCTTTCTTCACCACCTTTTCCACCTGTGCTGCCACTTTTAAGGATCTGTAGACCTGTACTCCCAGATCTCTCTGTGCGTCTATGTTCCTGCTGGTTCTGCCACTTATTGTATAGCTCCCACCTGAATTGGATCTACCAAAATGCATCACCTCGCATTTGTCCAGATTAATATAGAAACATAGAAGATAGGAGGGGGCCATATGGCCCTTCGAGCCTACCCCGCCATTCATTAAGATCATGGCTGATCATGCAACTCCATAGCCCATTCCTGCTTTTTCCCCATAACCTTTGGTCCCATTTGCCCCAAGTGCTGTATCCAACTGCCTCTTGAATGCATTCAATGTTTTGGCATCAACGACTTCCTGTGGTAATGAATTCCACACCCACCTTTTGGGTGAAGAAATGTCTCCTCATCTCCATCCTAAATGCCCTGACTCCTCAGACTGAGACCCCTGGTTCTGGACTCCCCTACCATCGGGAACATCCTTCCTGCATCTATCCTCTCCAGACCGGTTAGAATTTTATAAGTCTCTATTCATCCAAACTCCAGCGAAACCAATCCTAACCAAGTCAATCTCTCCTCATACATCAGTCCTGCCATCCCCGGAATCAGCCTGGTAAACCTTCACTGCACTCCCTCGAGAGCAAGAACATCCTTCCTCAGAAAAGGAGACCAAAACTGCACACAATACTCGAGGTGTGGCCTCACCAAGGCCCTGTATAGTTGCAACAACACATCCCTGCTCCTGTACTCAAAACCTCTCGCAATGAAGGCCAACATGCCATTTGCCTTTTTTACCACCTGCTGCACCTGCATGCTTACCTTCAGTGACTGGTGCACAGGGACACCCAGGTCCCGCTGCACACTCCCCTCTTCCAATTTACAGCCATTCAGGTAGTAATCTGCCTTCCTGTTTTTGCTTCCAAAGTGAATAACTTCACACTTATCCAAATTATACTGCATCTGCCATTGATTAGCCCACTCACCCAACTTGTCCAGATCATTCTGAAGGATCTCTGCATCCTCGTCACAGTTCACCCTCCCACCCAACTTGGTACCATCTGCAAACTTTGAAACGTTACATTTTGTTCCCTCATCCAAATCATTAATATATATTGTGAATAGCTGGGGTCCCAGCACCAATCCCTATGGCACCCCACTAGTTACTACCTGCCAATTTGAAAAGCACCCATTAATTCCTACTCTTTGTTTCCTCTCTGCCAACCAGTTTTCTATCCATCTCAATACACTTTCCCCAATCCCATGCGCTTTAATCTTGCATGATAATCACTTGTGCAGAACTTTGTCAAACACTTTCTGGAAATCCAAATATACCACATCTATTGGTTCCCCCTTGTCAACTCTACGAGTTTCAACTTCAAAGAATTCCAACAGATTTGTCAAACATGATAATGGATTCGAGAATTTTCCCCATGACCGATGTTAAGCCTACTGATCTATAATTCCCCATTTTCTCTCTACCTCCCTTTTTGAATGCTGTAGTGGCATTCGCTATCCTCCAATCTGCAGGGACTGTTGCAGAGTCTATCGAATCCTGGAAGATCAGCACCAATGCATCCACTATTTCTAGAGCCACTTCCTTAAGTACTCTGGGATGTAGATCATCAGACCCTGGGGATTTATCCGCCTTCAATCCCATCAACTTTCCCAGTACCATTTCTCTATTAATATTGATCTCCCCCGGTTCTTCCCTCTCACTAAATCTTGCATTCTCCAACATTTCTGGCATCTGATTTGTGTCCTCTTTTGTGAAGACAGAAGCAAAGTATGTATTCAGTTGCTCAGCCATTTCTTTGTCCCCTATTATACATTTCCCCATTTGTATCTGAAGGGGACCTACATTTGTCTTCACTAACTTCTTTCTCTTTATGTATCTGTAGAAAACCTTAGTATCAGTCTTTATGTTCCCTGCAAGCTTACTTTCGCACTGTATTTTCTCCTTCTTAATCAATCCCTTGGTTCTTCTTTGCCAAATTCTAAACTGCTCTCAATCCTCAGACCTATTATTTTTCTTGGCCAATCTGTATGCTTTTTCCTTAGATCAGATACTCTCTCTAATTTCCTTTGTAAGCCATGCATTGGCCCTCTTACCCATTTTGCTTTTGTGCCAGACAGGAGTAAACAGTTGTTGCAGTTCCCCCATGCATTCCTTGAAATTTTTGCCATTGTCTATCCACTGTCATCCGTCTAAGTAATTCTCCCCAATCTATCAAGGCCAACTCATGCCTCATATCCTCATAGTTTCCTTTATTAAGATTCAGCACCCTAATCTCCGAATCAACTACTCCACACTCCATCTTGATAAAAAATTCTATCATGTTATGGTCACTGATCCCCAAGGGGGTCTCATACAGCTAGATTGGCAATGGTTCTCTTCTCATTACACAGTACCCAGTCTAAGATGGCCTACTCTCTAGTTGGTTCCTCCACAAATTGGTCAAGAAAATTATCCCGTATCCACTCCAAGAATTCCTCCTCTACGGCATTGTGGCTAATTTGATTTGCCTAATCTATGTGCAGATTAATATCACCCATGATCATCAATATTCCTTTATCACATGCATCACTAATTTCATGTTTTTCATTAAATTCCATCTGCCCTTAGTGAGACATGACCTCCCTCGAACAAAACCATGCTATCTGTCGCTGATAAGACAGTTTGTTTTTATATTTCTGGCTAGTTTATTCGACATTTCTCCCTAAACTTTTTGATGGCCCCTTTGCTGGTTTTGAAATCACTCCCAATCCTCAAACATCTGTGGGTTTTTTTGTAACATTGCAAGCCTCCTCTTTCAATCCAATACAATCCTTAACTTCCTGAGTGAGCTACAGATAGGTCCTACTTACTGAGTTCATTTCATTCAATGAGTTATGGGAGCATGGAAGTGGCATGGGGATTGGTATGGGGCTGATAGCATGCTAGAGCCAAGGGCAAGAGCTTTAGAGATGGAAACAACCATAAAGTCCCGGAGATCTTGGTAAGCACTTGGCGGCCCCTATAGCAACCTCCAATCTATATCTGGGAGCGACGAGCCTAAACTCCATCCCATGCCCCACCACCTTCCCAGATTGTAAATAGGACACTTTCTCCTGAGACAGGTGCTATCCGCCTAGAGAGAAAAATGCCAGCTAAATATTACATTTATAACCAAGCTATTCAGGAATGAATTCAAGAAGCAATTTTTCTACATGAGAGTAGTGAAAAATCTGGAATTCGTTCCCCTATAAAAGGACCTCTGAAGGTTGGGTCAATTAAAATCTTCAAATTCTCATCTCAGTGAACAATTATTTTTAAACAGTGACCCTATCTCTAGAATCTCCCACAATAGGAACCATCCTGTCCATATCCACCCTGTCAATACTCCTCAAGATCTTAAAGGTTTCGATCAAGTTGACTCTTACTCTTCTAAACTGGTGAATACAAATCTAACCTCTTCAGCCTTTCCAAATAAAACAACGCGGTCATTCCTGGTATTAATCTCGTATACTTTCTCTGAACTACTTCTAATGCATTTACATCTTTCCTTAGATAAGGATACTAATACTGTACACAGTACTCCAGATGTGGTCTCACCAATGCCCCACAACTGAAGCATAATCTCCCTACTTTTGTAATCAATTCCTTTCACAATAAACTATAACATTCTATTAGTTTCCCCAAATTACTTGCTGTACCTGTATAACAGCCTTTTGCGATTGATGCACTAGGACCACCCAGATCCTTCTGCACCTCTAAAACTCTCACCATTTAGATAATCAGCTTCTTTTCTTTATTCTTTTGTATAGGATGGGGTCAAAATCAGATAAATGTCGTTCAGATCAGCCATGATCTCACGGAATTGCAGGAACAGGGGTGTAGGGCTGAATGACCTACTCCAGTTCCTATAGTTTTTTTAAATGGTGACAATTGAAGGAAGGAAAAACTGAGGAAGGGCAAAAGCAACGTAGGTTGAGAGTTTTGAGGTGCTAGCAAAATTAAAAATCAGGAGCATATACATGGAGCTCAGTGCAAAAGGCAAGTCAGAAAAGGTGCAGTTCTTTGCAATCATGAACTCTGAAACCCTGAACCAGAATTGTGTTACCTCTAGAATTGACTATTATGACTGACTCCAGACTGCCCTCATTAAATTTGTGGTAATCAAAAACTCATGTTCCAAACTTGAACCAAGTGTTCAAATCAACAATGATATATGGTGGAGGAATAATACAACAGCTTGTCGTTTACCTTCAGCAAGTTGGTTCTTCATATAGCTCACTAATTACAAACACCTTATGGGTTTTCCCCACACCAACTGTTCCAGCTGTATCCGTTTATACTCTGACGTTGAGCCAATGATCATAGAATCATAGTGCAGAAGGTCGTCATTCGGCCCATCAAGTCTGCACTGACCGTAATCCCACCCAGGCCCTATCCCCATTTACCCTAGTTAGTCCCCCTGACAGTAAGGGGCAATTTAGCATGGCTAATCCAACTAACCCGCACATCTTTGGACCGTGGGAGGAAACCAGAGCGCCCAGAGGAAAGCCATGCAGACATGGGGAGGATGTGCAAACTCCACACAGACACAGTGACCCTAGCTGGGAATCAAACCCAGGTCCCTGGCGCTATGAGGCGAGAGTGCTAACCACCGTGCCGCCCCCTGTCTTTAACAGTGCAATTAGCTTATCAAATTGCCAAAGCATGCCATTGTTGATACATTGACACCAAGTCACATTCAGCTATGACCCTGGGTTCGTTGACTTATATTAGCACTCAGTTAAGCAATGCCTAACATTTTCAAACCTCTGCATGGTCTTATTTCTCCCTACCTCTAGCCTCCTCCAGCATCAGCATCTCCCGACACAGACATACACAAGATGATATTGGTGTTCCTTTAATTCTGGCATCTCAAGCATCCCTGATTTTATTTGTTCCACTGTTTGTGGTGGTGCCTTCAGCTGTTAAGGATCTAAACAATGGAATTCTAACCCTTAACCTCTCTGTCTCTGAGCATGTTTTTGCTCAATTGCCTTAATATCTCCATATTGGCTCAGTGTCAAGTTTTGTTTCATAATGCTCGAGATATTTGATTTCAATTAAGGTCCGATATAAATATAAAGTTATTGTTGTTAAGCAAAAGCAGAAAGTAATTGCTGTAAATTAGCTCTGTCTAGATTTGCAGCAATCAGTTGCAAAATGTTGGTTGCACACAACATAATTTACTATTTTTACAACAGACCTTTGGCTGGAGTTAAAATAGATCTATTCTAACTGTACCATTTGACTACAATAATTTGTAACAGAACATTAACAATACCATTGGGCTCACAATCTCCCTCTTCACACAGCAATAAAAATACACTTTCTACAAAGTTTCGGAGTTAAAGTAAATTGTTCCACTGATTAACATCTCCCAATTTTACACACTGTGGGATTGCAAGAAATAAGGTTTGAAGCAAGTGAAACAAAAAGTGCACAAGAATCTCTCTTACTTTAAACATATGCATTTTCATTTTTGTTAGCTATTTGGTGAATGGAATCACTCTGACACAAGAATCTTCATTTTGTGGGAAGTTTATTTTTCAGCAACAGGACTAATATCAATATGCTAGTGAGAGAATTGCTTGAATGTCACTCTCAAAGCATGCAATATAAATACCAGCATAATTACATGCGTCAAGCAGAAATTAATTGCTAGGAGAAATCAATGCACAGCATCAAAGAGCAATAGGATATAGATCTATACGTGCAAGTTCATTTTCTTCTGACCACATAATTAGGATAAAAATTAAGCAGAAAATTATTTTGTAGAGCCCTCGGATTTGGAAGAAGGTGTAGTTGGAAGGAGGCATGACAAGTTGTTGCAGTGCATCTTGTATATGGTAGAGATAGCTGTCATTGTGCCCTAGTAAGAAGTCTCACAACACCAAGTTAAAGTTCAACAGGTTTATTTGGTAGCAAAAGCCACTAGCTTTCGGAGCGCTGCTCCTTCGTCAGGTAAGTGCGAGTTACCTGACGAAGGAGCAGCGCTCCGAAAGCTCGTGGCTTTTTCTACCAAATAAACCTGTTGGCCTTTAACCTGATGTTGAGAGACTTCTTACTGTGTTTACCCCAGTCCAACGCCGGCATCTCCACATCACTGTGCCCGAGTGGCAGAGGGAACAAATATTTGAGGACCCGATCGAGTTGGCTGCTTTGCCCTCGATGGTATCTAGCTTCTCGAGTACGGTTGGAGTGACACTAACCCAAGCAAGCAGAGAATATTCCACCACACTCCTGACTTGTGCCTTGTAGATAGTGGTCAGACTTTACAGAGTCAGAAGGTGAGTTACTCACCTCAGAATTCCCAGATTCTGACTTGCTCTTGTAGCCAGAGTTTTATATAGCTGTCCAGTTAAGTTTTTAGCCAATGGCAATCCCCAGATTGTTGTAAAGTGATTGGCATTCATAAAATAAACCACCCAATATAAAGGCTGGCTACAGTCAAATGACTTCTAATGGGAGGCACGAAAGTTTGAACTACTGCTCACAAAAATGACACACCTGTATATTGGTTTTAATAATGAACAAAATTGCATTTTATATAAATTGCATTATATCCCAGAGCTATACAGACAAAAAAAAACTTTTAAACTGTTGTAATGTAGGGAGTTTGAATTACTTAAGTTACTTCTGGAAGCTGGCTATGCTTTATACTGTACAGTTTTTATATGGTTAATGAAAAAGGAGAGAATACTGTAAACAAATTGATGCAAAGTCCATTGAACAAAACAGATTTGGATGCACACACCATACTTTGGCCTACACAATAGTCTTGTTTCTACTGACTGCAGAAACACACTTCCCTCAAACATTTCTTCACCAATCCATGAACAGAATTAATTTTGCATTAAAGCAGCACCTTCTCCTGAGCTTTTAAACACAAATAGTCAGCAGAATTACAATAACTATACATAACATTTATTAAACATCACATTATAACCAATCACCTCAGAAAACTTGACCACAAATTGAATAACAAGGGTTTAACTGAACATAAATCAATCCCATTTCTCAGAATGGCATTTCAATCCACTGACTAAATTTCTGCTTTATAATCCACGCAGATGAGTACCATGCCTTTATATAACTGCAGTTTAACTTTTTCAGATTATTCATTTGCTTCCGTTTTTTAAAAAGCATGAAGACTCGCTGTTATTCTTTCAAAATATATTTATAGAAAATTGAGAGCGTAACAACAAATATGGTAAAAAAACTTAAAGAATGTAAAAAATGGAGTTTGCGTGGACATTTGTCCAAGTGTGGCACCAAGATACCCTGCTACCTAGTAAAACTCGGGCCAATGGGGCTCAGAGGGCAAACTCTGCAGTGGCTGTATCATATCTGTCACAAAAGGAGATGATTATTTTGTTGGAGATCAATCACCTCAGTTTCAGGTCATCGCTGTGCCCATGGGCAACATCCTAGGCCCAAACAGCTTCAGCTGCTTCATCAAAATCTTTCCTTCCATTATGTCACAAGTGAGGCTGTTCACTGATGATTGTACTACCTGGCTCCATTCATAATTCTTCAGATAATGAAGCGTTTAATGAAGCATTCCATGTTTGCATGCAACAAAGCCAAGATAACAGTCTGGTTTAGGTTGATAAGTAACAAGTAACATTTGTTCCAAATAAATGCTAGGCAATGAACACTGGCAACAAGGAAGAGTCTAACTACCTGCTGCCATTGACATTCAATGGCATTACCATCGTCAAGTCCTCCATCATTAACATATGAAGGGTCATTATTGACCAGATTCCCAAATGGACCAACTGCATCACCTGTCCACCATCTATAAGGAACAAGTCAAGAGTATAATGGAATGCTCTCCATTTCTAAGCTCAATATTGTCCAGGACACCATATCCACCAGCTTCAATGTTCACTCCCTTCACCATTGGCATGTAGTGGCAGCGGTGTGCACTATCTACACCATGCATTGCAGCAACTCACCAAGGTTCCTTCGACAGCACCTTCAAAGCTGCGACCTCCACCACCTAAAAGAACAAGGGCAGCAGAATCATAGGAACACCACCACATGCAAATTCTCCTCCAAACCACGCACCATCTTGATTTTATCTGACCGTTCCTTCACTGTCGCTGAGCCTGGAACTTTCTTAACACTGTACTTGTACCCATAATCACAGATTACAAAAGTCAAGGTGACAGCTCACCACCACCTTCTCAAGTGCAGCGAGGAATGAGCAATAAATGCTGGCCTTGCCATCAATGCCCATATTCCAAAGAATAAAAAGGACATAAGTGATACAACCACCACAGCAGATTAGAGGCTGGGCCTTCTGTGAAGAGTAGTTCACCCCGGCTTCCCAAAGTCTCTCCATCAAAGCACAGTTGGTTGCATGGTATGCTGCAGCTGCAAGAACACTTGAATCCTGATACCGTACAGGAAAAAGCAATCACCATGATCACTCCATCCACCACAGGAGCACTGTGACTGCAGCGTGCCATTCACTATGCTTTTTTTGACATCACCTCCCCAATCCACAACCATTATCCCTAGAAGGATAGGGGCAGGTGAATCAAAACATCATCATCTCCAACATACCATGCTGATTTTGACTTACATCAGCACATGGACTGCAGCATTTCCAAGAAGGCAGCCATCAAGGCCTTTCAGGGGTAACTAAGGGTGTATAATAAATGCCAACATTGTCAGTGGCATCCAGATCCCCGAGAATTAAATGAAGTTTAATGTCATGCCAATCAGAGCATTAATTGCCTCGCATGTTTGAAGAGGGGTGGATTTTTGTTTTAATTGGCCTGAATACAAGGCAGACACTACATCTTTCCACTGAAATCCTTTGGCAATTCCAACACTCCATACAGAAGCTACCACCCTGGGAATTTACTTGGCTGAGCGTTAAATATTGCTCAATGTTTGTTTTAAGTGACTATTTTGGTTATCATTTTAAAAATGTTCCAACTTTCATCAGCTATAATACATTAAAAAACGTAATCATTACAATCGCCAAATGTAATGTTGATCCGTGTCCACACTAATTAGATTTACATGTTCAGAGCTACCTTCTCCAAAACACAGCTGTGTTTACTTCTGCTAACAAACAGTGACTTCATTAACAGCACAGAAATGCCTGCTTGATGCAAAAGGTTACACTTCCTTCTGTGACCTCAAATTTACTAGATGATATTTAGCCTCCAAGTGCACAGATTAAATTTAACAAATACCAGATGTTCTGAATTTGACAAAGAATTAGATAAATCAAATTGGTCGCCCACTTTCTATTTCAGAATTGACTTCTTATAACTTGAAAACAGAATCAGCAACAGGTTGACACTGATTTTTCAAATTCTGTATCCCCAATCTGAGCAGTCAACATTACAAATGGATGCTATATTCAGTCCATAAAACTCTTGGAAAAAAAATCTGCTCTGCACTGCACAGACAAAAACACATTCCAAGAAGGTACGTTGTTAAGGTGATATATTTAAATCAGGCTCTAGGTGTGATAATATATCTATGACATCCCATTTTTAGTTTGTATTCTAAAAACAATACAAGGAGTTAACACTAAATGTGTCTCACAAAATAAAAACAAATCTCATTTAATTTCCCTTCTCTCCGCCCTCTCACAGACCTTTCCTTCTGTTCCTTCTCCACCAGACTGCTCCCTCTCCCTTTCACAAAACCACTGCTTGATTTGCTGTGATTTCCAGCATTGCTGTTTTTATTTCAGATTTCCAGCATCTGCCACTCCGCAGTATTTATTTTGCATTAGCTTAGACAAGTCATTTGCTACAAAAAGGCAAGTTTGAGACAAACTCCATAGTTTGTCTAAAGCATCTTTTTAAAATCAAGACATGCCCCTTATGTTCAAAAACATCTTTTGTCTAACAGACATGTTGCTTATGTTCATCAAAAACATTGTTGCTCCTGTCAGTAGTTGTATAGCAATTCAACACTGATGAAAAATGAGAGATATATTAAATCGGTGATATATTCATTGGCTGCTTTTTGGTTTATTAATACCATTGCCCTTTTATAGATCAGAGTAAGATCGCAACCTAAGTTTGATTGACAGCTGAATCTGAGTTTTGGAAACAGATTGGTTGTAATCCTCTGACAGACAGCTTGATGGTGTGAGTTCTCTAATAACAGATTAAAGAAATGCAAGAAATTTCAGATAATTAGAACCATTCTTATTCTCAAGAGACCCCAAATACTTCACACACAACACAAAGAACAACAACAAAGAACAGTAACAACACTGCCTGCAATACTGCCTGTGCCACGGGAAGGTGAGGGCAGGAATGGAGTGAGGTGGAAGATGAATGTGTGGCTGAGGGACTGGTGCAGGGGGCAGGGATTCAGGTTCCTGGACCATTGGGACCTCTTTAGGGGCAGGGGTGATCTGTATACAAAAAACGGGTGGAACTTGAATCACAGGGGGACCAATATCCTGGCTGGTAGGTTGGCTAAGGCTACTGGGGAGAATTTAAACTAGATAGGTTGGGGGGAGGGGAGCTAGAAGAGTTGACTAGGATCAAGGAACTAATTGATGGGGGGGAGGATGCAGGGGTAAGGGGAATTACAAAATTAATGGTAGAGGAGAGGGTGCAAGTGAATGAAGGCGGTAATTTAGATAAGTGAGTAGAGGGAGAGGGTGTTCGCGACTCATCAAAGCGGGTCCAGATAAAAGCTGGAATAAGGACACTTTGCCTGAATGCACGAAGCATTCGGAACAAGGTAAATGAGTTGATGGTGCAAATCAGCACAAGTGGGTACGATCTAGTGGCCATTACAGAAACGTGGCTGAAAGGTGACCAGGACTGGGAGATGAATATCCAGGGGTATCAGGCGTTTAGGAAGAATAGACAGGAAGGAAAAGGTGGTGGGGTCGCGCTATTAATAAGAGATAATATCAGGGTAGTACTGAGGAATGACATAGGCTCTGAGGAACAAAACGTGGAATCATTATGGGTAGAGATGAGGAATAGTAGAGGGAGAAAGACACTAGTAGGTGTGGTATATAGGCCCCCAAATAATAATGTTGAGGTAGGGAGGGCTATAAACAAGCAGATAAGGGATGCGTGTAAAAACGGAACGGCAATAATCATGGGGGACTTCAACATGCACATTGACTGGCAGACTCAAGTCGGTAAGGGTGGAATGGAGGAAGAGTTCTTAGAATGCTGTCGGGATAGTTTCCTTGAACAGCATGTTACGGAACCGACGAGGGAACGAGCTATTTTGGATCTGGTATTGTGTAACGAGGTAGGTAGAATTAAGGATCTTATTGTGAAGGACCCTCTTGGGTCTAGTGACCACAATATGGTCAAATTTCTGATTCAGATGGAAGAGGAGAAAGTTTGGTCCCAAACCAGTGTCCTCTGTTTGAACAGAGGGAAATATGATAGGATGAGGGATGAATTGGCTACGGTAGACTGGGAGAGCAGGCTGGCAGGTAGGATAGCTGAGGAACAGTGGAGGATTTTTGAGATCCTTTTCAGTTCTCAGCAAAAATATATTCCAGCAAAAAACAAGGATTGTAAGAAAAGGGAGAACCAGCCGTGGATAACGAAGGAAATAAAGGAGAGTATTAAAATAAAAACAGCTGCGTACAGAGTGGCCAAAAATAGTGGAGAAACAAGTGATTGGGAAAAATTTAAGAAACAACAAAGAGAGACTAAGAAAGCGATAAAGGAAGGATAGACTATGAAGCTAGGCTAGCAATTAATATAAAAAATGATAGTAAAAGTTTTTATAAATATATAAAAAGGAATAGAGTGGCTAGAGTGAATGTTGGACCCTTGGAGGACGAGAGGGGGGAGTTAATAGTGGGAAATGAGGATATGGCTGAGTCTTTAAATAAGTTTTTTGTGTCGGTCTTCACGGTGGAGGACACAAATAGTTTGCCAAATATTAACGATAGAGGGTTGGCAGCAGGAGAAATACTTAATACAATTAATGTTACCAGAGAGGCAGTGCTGGGTAGACTAATGGGACTGAAGGTGGACAAGTCCCCGGGTCTGGATGGAATGCATCCCAGGGTATTGAAAGAAATATCAGGAGGTAATAGTGGATGCGTTAGTGATTATTTATCAAAACTCGTTGCATTCTGGGGTAGTGCCGGTTGATTGGAAAACGGCTAATGTTACGCCGCTGTTTAAAAAAGGAAGGAGACAAAAGGCGGGTAACTATAGACCGGTCAGCTTAACGTCTGTAGTAGGGAAAATGCTGGAATCCATTATTAAAGAGGAGATAGCAGGGCATCTGGATAGAAATGGTTCGATCAATCAGACGCAGCATGGATTCATGAGGGGAAAGTCGTGCTTGACGAACATGTTGGATTTTTATGAAGATGTGACGAGGGCGGTTGATGGAGGAGAACCGGTGGATGCGGTGTTTTTGGATTTCCAAAAGGCGTTTGATAAGGCGCCCCATAAAAGGCTGCTGAAGAAGATTAGTAAGAAGTTTAACAACACCAGGTTAAAGTCCAACAGGTTTATTTGGTAGCAAAAGCCACACAAGCTTTCGAGGCTCTGAGCCCCTTCTTCAGGTGAGTGGGAATTCTGTTCACAAACAGAACTTATAAGACACAGACTCAATTTACATGAATAATGGTTGGAATGCGAATACTTACAACTAATCCAGTCTTTAAGAAACAAAACAATGGGAGTGGAGAGAGCATCAAGACAGGCTAAAAAGATGTGTATTGTCTCCAGACAAGACAGCCAGTGAAACTCTGCAGGTCCACGCAACTGTGGGAGTTACAAATAGTGTGACATAAATTCTGATTCTAGGATCGCATGATAAAGACTCAGGAGGAAAAAAGCAGAAATATTTATGTGAAATAGTGTGACATAAACCCAATATCCCGGTTGAGGCCGTCCTTGTGTGTGCCTCTGATATTCGGGTAAGCGTTCTCCAAGGCGGCCTTCGCGACACACGACAGCGCAGAGTCGCGGAGCAGAAACTGATAGCCAGGTTCCGCACACACAAGGACGGCCTCAACCGAGATATTGGGTTTATGTCACACTATTTCACATAAATATTTCTGCTTTTTTCCTCCTGAGTCTTTATCATGCGATCCTAGAATCAGAATTTATGTCACACTATTTGTAACTCCCACAGTTGCGTGGACCTGCAGAGTTTCACTGGCTGTCTTGTCTGGAGACAATACACATCTTTTTAGCCTGTCTTGATGCTCTCTCCACTCCCATTGTTTTGTTTCTTAAAGACTGGATTAGTTGTAAGTATTCGCATTCCAACCATTATTCATGTAAATTGAGTCTGTGTCTTATAAGTTCTGTTTGTGAACAGAATTCCCACTCACCTGAAGAAGGGGCTCAGAGCCTCGAAAGCTTGTGTGGCTTTTGCTACCAAATAAACCTGTTGGACTTTAACCTGGTGTTGTTAAACTTCTTACTGTGTTTACCCCAGTCCAACGCCGGCATCTCCACATCATGACGAAGAAGATTAGGGCACACGGAGTTGGGGGTAGTGTGTTAAAGTGGATTGGGGACTGGCTATCCGACAGGAAGCAAAGAGTCGGAATAAATGGGTGTTTTTCCGGTTGGAGGAAGGTAACTAGTGGCATGCCGCAGGGATCGGTACTCGGGCCGCAACTATTTACCATTTATATAGATGATCTGGAGGAGGGGACGGAGTGTATGGTAACGAAGTTTGCAGACGACACAAAGATAAGTGGAAAAGTGAATCGTGTGGAGGACGGAGAAGATCTGCAGAGAGATTTGGACAGGCTGAGTGAGTGGGCGAGGATATGGCAAATGGAGTATAACGTTGATAAATGCGAGGTTATACACTTTGGAGGAAATAATAACAAATGGGATTACTATCTCAATGGAAACAAATTAAAACATGCTACCGTGCAAAGGGACCTGGGGGTCCTTGTGCATGAGACGCAAAAGCCCAGTCTGCAGGTACAACAGGTGATCAAGAAGGCAAATGGGATGTTGGCCTATATCGCGAAGGGGATAGAATATAAAAGCAGGGATGTCTTGATGCACCTGTACAGGGCATTGGTGAGGCCGCAGCTGGAATACTGTGTGCAGTATTGGTCCCCTTATATGAGGAAGGATATATTGGCATTGGAGGGAGTGCAGAGAAGGTTCACCAGGTTGATACCGGAGATGAGGGGTTTGGATTATGAGGAGAGGCTGAGGAGATTGGGTTTGTACTCGTTGGAGTTTAGAAGGATGAGGGGGGATCTTATGGAGACTTATAAGATAATGCGGGGGCTGGATAGGGTGGAGGCGGAGAGATTCTTTCCACTTAGTAAGGAAGTTAAAACTAGAGGACACAGCCTCAAAATAAAGGGGGGTCGGTTTAAGACACAGTTGAGGAGGAACTTCTTCTCCCAGAGGGTGGTGAATCTCTGGAATTCTCTGCCCACGGGAGGTGGTGGAGGCTACCTCGCTGAATATGTTTAAAGCGCGGATGGATGGATTCCTGATTGGTAAGGGAATTAAGGGTTATGGGGATCAGGCGGGTAAGTGGTACTGATCCACGTCAGATCAGCCATGATCTTATTGAATGGCGGGGCAGGCTCGAGGGGCTAGATGGCCTACTCCTGCTCCTATTTCTTATGTTCTTATGTTCTAACACAGGAAACAGGCCCTTCGGCCCTCCAAGCCTGTGCCGCTCTTTGGTCCAACTAGACCATTCGTTTGTATCCCTCCATTCCCAGACTGTTCATGTGACTATCCAGGGGATAGTCAATGGGGGAGGATTCTCCAACCTCACCGCACCATTAGTAGATCGTGCCGGTCCCGGAGAAGAGTATATCTGCCCAAAAATCCGTTTCACAACCGGCGCCAAACAGTTGACAAATGTCTGGCCTGTTCCCAATGGCATCAACTAGATAGTGCCCTTGATTAGCATATGTAAAGGAGTATTTAAATATGTGCAAAGCCTGTTCAAATCCTAGCACACAGACTTCACTGGCCTTCAGGCGTGGCGCGATAACAGCTAGAATCACTACTGCTCTCCACTAGTGGAGGCCTCGCATGATGTTCATACCAGTGGGCTCATAGGTCTGAAGCTCCCTGGTGCTCAGGGGCATGGCCGCAGTGCTCATGCAGAAGTGTCCACCTGGCACACTGGATGTGCCCAACTAACACAATGGTGGTGCCCAGCAGTGGCCAGACAGCCTGGTAGTACCAGTTGGGTACTGCCAATGACAGGACAAGGGGGTCTGACAGGGTGGAGGGGTACCAGCATGAAACTCCTAACTCTGACTCGAGTGTGGGAGGAGTGTGATGTGGAGTGTGATGTGGAACGCACCCGAGACTCCTGCACGGATCACTCCATTATTCCCACTGTTATGACATTTAGAAATTCTTTGGGAGAATTCCGCCCAAGAATTATGAAATGTAGTCACTTTTCCATCGGCAAATCTGGCAGCCAACCTGGATAGCAATGTGTTAAATAAATTTGTATCATTAACTATATGGAATTATCAGTCAATAATCAAGTCACTAAAAAAGACTCAATGCCTTCAACTACAAATGTGAGCAGTTCATTAGGACAGACGTCATTTTTTTTAATTTTGGAGCTGAAATCTAAATATTGATTAAAACTAGTTAGTAGGTATCACAAAAATGCAACTCCCAATGCAGAAAATTCAAACAAGCCAAATACAAAAATTCATGTACACAAACATTGCAAGATCCCACTTACATAAAACAAAAATCAAATGCAGTTACTACATGACACCATGTGGTATCCCAAGCATCCTACTGACAGAATATTGCACAAGTGTGAATACTGCCTCTAGCCTCAGCGCCACTGACGAATTGAACAGCAATGTACCTGGAATATAAAATTTGATCCACTCATCCCACCTCCCAGCATTTTCTGTACATAAATGACATTGCTGGCAAATACAGTAAAAAGTAAAAACTTCCTAAACAGAATAATGTGGTGTCCATGACAAAAAAAAACAGGAATCCCCATACATGAGAAGTGAAATTGATTGGTGCAAAAATACATATATTCAATCAGAATCTTCCAGCTCTGGAGGATGAAATAGCTGTCATTCAAATTAGTTTTTCACACTCAAGATAGTCCACGGGGACGTTGAACACCCCAGGTCTACTGTTGCAATACTTTCCCCAACATCACTGGCTCATGGTACTAATTATGCAAATGACATACACATCTCATTTTGGCACAGTATAATAAACATTCTGTATTTATATAGCACTTTCAACATACAAAAATATCCTGAAGACATAATCAAATAATGCACAAGGTCCTAACTAAGAAGATAGTAGAAACAGTTTGTTCATGCAGGTGAATTTTAAGGAGTCTTAAAAAGACAGGAGGAAGGTAGTGAAATTTAGGGAAGGGATTTTAGATTATGAAGCCTGCCTAGTTGAAGGTCGCTTCTCGGCCTTTTGGCTAAGATCAAGTGTAGTCTGGATTGCCTGCACTTGGTTGAGGTCATTAGGTTACGCTGAGGCTTCATATGTTTCATATGAAGCAGTTTTTAAAAGCGGCATCTCGGCCTTTTGGCTAAGATGCAAATGAGCTCAAGTCTTGGAGGAGGATCCTCCCCCTTCTCCAATCAGCTTGACTCATGTAGATCAGGCCCAGGACAGGGTGGTTTTGGTCTCCCGTCCTGTCTTGTCAGCCTGGATCTGAAATGTCTCAACTTGTTGAGACTCTGAATTGGATTTGATTTGATTGAATTGGAAAAGTATTTTTTAAAAATGGGTGCAGCACTGCCTTTTGGCTAAGATCAAGTGTAGTATGGTCGGCAGCCCATGGTCGGCCGCACTTGGTTGAGGTCATTAGGTTACACTGAAGCTTCATATGAAGCAATTTTTTAAAGCTGCATCTCGGCCTTTTGGCTAAGATGCAAATGAGCTCAAGTCTTGGAGCAGGAACCTCCCCCTTCTCCAATCAGCTTGGCTCGTGTAGATCAGGCCCAGGACAGGGTGGTTTGGTCGCTCGCCCTGGATCTGAAATGTCTCAACTTGTTGAGACTCTGAATTGGATTTGATTTGATTGAATTGGAAAAGTATAAAAATAAAAATGGGTGCAGCACTCGAAACTGAATCTTCACGCTGACCAAGGCGCTCCTCCTCGCGGCCACATTTTCAAATTTCACCGTGAGGCGCGCATTAAGCCCGCCTTGAACAGCCAGGGCTCAGGGCTCCTTATCCTCTCCCCACCCCCTGCCTGGAACACACTGTGCCTCTTTTAGGGCAAACCAAATCGCTTCTCGGCCTTTTGGCCAAGATCAAGTGTAGTATGGATAGGATGCTGTGCTTGGTTGAGGTCATTAGGTTGCATTTAAGCTTCATTTGAAGCAATTTTTAAAAGCGGCATCTCGGCCTTTTGGCTAAGATGCAAATGAGATCAAGCCTTGGAGGAGGTGAGTCTGCACCTACTCCAATCAGCTTGGCTCATGTAGATCAGGCCCAAGACAGGAGTGGAGGCCCTGTCTTGTCAGCTTGGATCGGAAATGTCTCAACTTGTTGAGACTCTGAATTGGACTTGATTTGATTGAATTGGAAAAGTATTTTAAAAATGGGTGCAGTCTAACCAAGTTTACAGATACTGCCAGGAACTCAGTGTTGGTGGGATTTAAACAAGAGGAAGAGAATTTGGGCAACCAGGAGTCAATGTAGATTAGCCATGACAGGCAATAGGTGACTAGAACTTGGTGGAGAATTAGATTAACAGCCAGCAAGATGGCCTCAAGTCCAAGAAGTGAGGAAGATAGGGAACTGACTAGAAGATCTGAGATGACATCAGTCTGGATGAGGGTTTCAGCAGCAGATGGGCTGAGGCAGGCAATCTGACAGAAGTGGATGATGTATTGTAGCATATAGATCGAACCAGCACAAAAAGACTTCAATTTCTTCAACGCTAAAACTGATGGTTTTGCATAAATGCAGCGACAAAATGCTGTACTCACATTCAATCCTGAGGTAATAAGTGGCAAGTAACATTCACACCACACAAGTAACAGGCAATGACCATCACCAACAAGGAGAATCTGACCCATCTCCCCTTGACATTCAATAGCATTGCCATCACCGAATCCCCTACCATTAACAACCTCAGGGTTACCCATGACCAGAATCTGAACTAGACCAATCGTATAAATACAGTGATTAGAAGGGTGGGTGAGAGGCTAGAAATCCTGTGGTAACTCACTTCCTAATTCCCTAAAAGCCTGTCTAGCAAAGCACAAATCAGGATTGTGATGGACTACTCTCCATTTGTCTAGATGAATGCAGTTCTCAGATCACTCAAGAAACTCAACACCATCCAGGACAAAGCAGCCAGCCAACATCTTAAGCATTAACTCCCTCTACTACCAACGCACAATGGTAGCAATGTATCTACAAGATACATTGCAGCAATTCACAAAGGCTTCTTCAATAGCACCTTTCAAACCCGTGACTTCTACCACGTAGGGTGACGGACACATGGGAACAAATCACCTGGAAGTTCCCTGCCAAGCCACACAGCAACCTGACTTGGAGGTATATCACTGTTTCTTCACTGTCGCTGGGTCAAAATCCTGACACTTCTGTACTAACAGCACTGTGGGTGTACCTAAACCACATGGACTACAATGGGTCAAGAAAAAGGCTCACCAACACTCAAAGGCAAATATGCTGGCCCAGATGGCCACACCTACATTACGTGAACAAATCAATAAAATTGGTCAATCTCAATTTTTCACCCCAGAAACATGTTTCATTTACCTTATCCTACAAGTCAGTGATTGGGATAAAGCAGACAGTATAGGCTGCATTGTGAAGATGGGAGTTTAAGACATCCTCACACAGAGCAGAATGCAAAATGGCATAGCAAGTGACAAACAGAAATGGGTCCTCGAAAAAGCAAAACTGCTATCAAGCTAAAAATCATAATTGCTACCTCATCAAATAACTGTGCTGCAGCAAAGAAATCAGTTCGTGAAAAACTGGTGTGAGAATGAAAAGGAGGAACCTGCCCTGAAGAATTCCAACGCAAAATGTACCATGAGAAGCCACTGGCCTAATCTTAGAAGTATATTGGAATGCGGCCTTGAAAATAATCGGAATGGTTGCATTGTCACCAGAAATCAAGTGTGTATATATACTCTTAAGTGGGTAAAGTCAAACCAAGAGTCCAACAAAGATTTCAGACCAGCAACTAGTTGATGTAGCTGCTTTATAGAACAAAACAGTTTAATATTGCAACCACGGTTGCTCAGAGAACAGCAAAAGACCTTGATGCCAAAATTACCGGCTTCCAGTGGCAAAAAACATAAGTTAAATCAGCAACAATGGATGAAACATATGCCCAGCTGCCAAAGTGGAGTGCAAAGGATTGAAAACAGCCCTAGTGAAAAATCACAAAATACAAGGAAACAGGATACACTGACAGCACAAAATTAAAGCTTACAGTAATTTTCAAAAGTAAAACCATGCTGAACATCAAGTTCTCTCAAGAGTGTTTGTGCATGTCCATGATAATCATTAGATAGATGATGGGAACAAAGTTATGGGTTGATAGTGTGCAGAATAGGCACTTCAGTGGCTTAAGTAAAGAATGCACCTTGTGTTTAACAAGTTCAGATTCTGCATAACCAATGAAATTAAGGTGGTACCTACAAGAAATAACACTACACTGCAGTTATACCAGGGGATTTAATGTCCATAGTTCAACCTTTGAATGCATTCCTCAACAAACCATTCAAGGACTGACTGCAAAAGGGTTTTAATAAAAGAGTAAAAATATGCCTGCTGCCCCATTTGAAGTTTGTAGTTTCTTTATCAAATCGTGGGATGCAATTAGTGCACCAAATGCCATCAGCTTGTTCAAAAAAAATATGTGAAATATCTAATTCACTGGTTAGAGAGGAAGAGTATGTGTCATGGTGGATTGATTCTGAAAGCAAAAGTGCCACTTCTGATATTGAGTAGGATCCTTACGTTGATGCCATAGCCAAAGTGACTCAATGCCATGAACATTTTGCATGGATATCAAAGGCAATGAATTTGGCCTTCATAAAATGGTTTCCCATTAAAAGGCATCTCTATACAATTAATTTGTTCAATAAACCATGTCACATTAATTTACTTTAAATTACCAGTTATTTTTCCTCTCACATTTCAAAAAGCAACCACTCACACCAGCGGTTCATTTAATACCCCATGTACAAGTCAACTTCCATTTTTGGAGGCTTCAAAGGTCCACTTATATGCCATAATGTATGGTAAGTAAAAAGAGGACGAAAAGAAAGATAAAAGTGGTGAATAGGTGTAAAGCTGAGCAGATAGGCAGGTTACCATTCTAACACCTCTGCACAGAAATGGAGAAAAGCTGATAAACCAATCAGCTGAACATAAGCAGATATTAAATTCCACCTGCAACATGTCTATGCTGGTGTTTATGCTCCAAGTCTCCTCCCACTTTGCTTCATTATAAATCAACAACATGATCTTCTACTCTGTTCTCCCTCATATACTTATCAAGCTTCACCTTACGTGCAGTCATGCTATTTGCCTCAACTACTTCTTGTGATAGCAAGTCCCACATTCACAAGAGGAATTTATTCTCTGGGTAAAAAATAATTCATTATTCAAATTATTAGCAACTTGGATTCCCTTTAAAGTGGAAACATTTTCTCTGCGCCTACCCTATCAAATCACTCCATTTGGTCACCCCTCAGTCTTTTGTTTCCCAAGGCAGAGTGCCCGCTAACTCAAGCCTTCTTTATAGATATAACCTCTCAGTTCTGGCATCATCCTTTCTGCAGCTATCCACTGTCTCAATATCCTCCTCTTAATATAGAAACCAAATCAGTACTCAAAGTATGGTCTAATCAAGGTTCTATACAAATTTAACAATTTTTCTGCTTCTGAATATTAATCCTCTCGCAATAAACACCAATGTGTCATTTGCATTTTTGTTTTAATGCAACACCAAACCCAGCTACTTCCCGCTCTAACATTTCCAGACTCCACCTCTGCTTCAGTTCATCTCCTTCTGAAACCCTCATTCGTGCCTTTGTTAGATTTGACTATTATAAAGGTCTCCTGGTCAGTTTCTCATTTTCTACCCTACATAAACTAGATTGTCATCTAAAACTCCTGCCATTAGTAACCCAACTCACAAAGTTCTGTTCATTTATTACCCCGGTGCTTCCAGCTGGGGAAAATGTGTTTTTAAAATTCTCATCTTGTGTTTTCAAATCCTTCCAAGATCTTGTGCCCCCACCCCTGAAACCTCCTCCAGTTCTACAGCCCTCAGGAGATCCAGGTTCCTTTATTTCTAGCCTCTTGCTTGTTCCAGGTTTTAATTGCTCCATAATTGGCAGCCATGCTTTCAATGCTCTCAGCTCTGGAATTTCCTCCCCCATCTCTTCATCCAAGACACTGCATTAAAACCTCTCTGACTAAGTTTTGTCTATCCTAATAGCTTACATAGCTTAGGATCAAATTTGGTTTCATAATGCTCCTGCAAAGCACTTTTGGGACATTTTATTACTTAAAGGCTGGCAAAATAAATACAAGTAGTTGTTTGGTGACTGTTAAGCTGCACTGTAAAGATGATTTGAGATTCCTACTCCAATCCCCATGGAGTTTTACTTTCGTTACTTGTGTTTGTAGAATGAATTTACCACTGCATTTCCACTCCTTTCACAGGTCCCTTTTGCCTAATTATTTATTTGACTTCTTAATTACTTTGTATCCCTTTGTGATCCTCCGTGTTTTTGCCCATTCCAGCATTTTATCAATATCCCCCTCTCAATCTTCTGGACCAAGAATTATTTACTGTTTTAGACAGCAGATTGTCTTCACAATAAAGACACCAAAACCTCTTTCTCAAAGTCCAATTCAGTTTGTGCACAGTGAACATCAGTCCCAGAATAAAGCTCCTGTGGAAAATGCAACCCATTTCCATAACTCTCAGAATTTGCTTTTAATTCCTATTTGTTTCCTCGTTTCAAACCAGCAAATTCAATTGTTGCTACTGCCAAACTCCATACTCCTTAATGATCTCCAATAGCCAAATCCTTCTGTGCAATTAACATCTGGTTCCAACACTTGTGGGCCAGTTAAAATGCAATATTTTTTGCCTAGTCCTTCATTAAGAATTTAGTGCCAAAATCTCAAAACATTTTTGCTCCCCTTAAAGCTGTTCATCAGCACCTGAAGCAGATTACACAAACATGGTACACTTGCATTACAATGCAGTGCTACTTCGAACATAGCCATATATTAAAACTAAGTACAGCTTCAAAGAGTTCAACCTCAGTCCCGGGGGACCATCATTATCAAAGCACATCGAAAAGCATATTCATAGAGTAGACATGACTTACAACATGCTGACAAGTTGCAGACAGCCTCGTAACTCTATAACATAGGACCATATCTTACATTCCTTCAGCTCACAAGCTCCCCTTCACCTGCAATTGTTCGAACTCAAGACGCTTTGCTGAATAACATCAACATTTCTTTGTTGAGTGGGTAGGAGGGAAAAAAGTGATGGAGAACAATTAAATCTAAAATATTGATATTCAAACATAACTTCCCAAACACATACAAGAATCATCACTTGCAGGTGCACAAGGCAATCAGATTTCTGAAGTTTTCTGCACTCGAAGTCTTAATGGATATCATCTCTGTTGTATGCTTTTTGCAATGATGGCACTGTTTGCCTTCTTTCAGAAGTCATGGTAGAAGGGAGTGCATTAACATTTGCAAGTACTGCCCACAACAAAAAAAGCAAAAGACACCTCTGCAGGGAATAAGTAATAAATGTAATGAAAGAGCAACATTTAGCAGCAAATGCATTCAAATTATGACATTTAATTTGGCTGATAGATCATAGTTACTTTTCAACTATGCTCAAAATTCAAGACATATGTGCAGGTTAGGTCCATTGGCCATGTTAAATTGCCCTTTAGTGTCAGGAGGATTAGCAAGGGTAAATAGGTGGGGTTGCAGGGATAGGGCCTGGGTGGGATTGTGGTCAGTGCTAGACTTGATGGGCGAATGCCTCCTTCTGCACTGTAGAGATTCTATGATATGAATTTATAAATTGCACTATAAGCAGATAATGTTATAATACAGAGCCAAAAAAAAAGCTAGAACACATTTCTTCACAGTTTTCATCTACATAGCACCTTTAACACAGTAAAATGCCCCAAGATGCTTCATGAGTGTTAGCAAACAAAATTTCACATCAAGCCACATATGATATTAGGATAGGTGATCAAAAGCATAATCAAAGAAATAGGTCATTTTAAAGAGCATCTTAAAAGGAAGAGAAAGAAGTAGAAAGGCGAGGTGGCTTAGCAAGGGAACTCCAGAGCTTCGAGCCAAGGCAGCTAAAAACACAGCCACCAGTGACAGAATCATGAAATCAGGGATGCATAAATGGCCAGAATTGAAGCAGCAAAGATCTCAGGGCTGGAGAAGGCTGTTAGGAGGGGAGGGGAGGGGAGGGGAGGGGAGGGGAGGGGAGGGGAGGGGAGGGGCCAGGGAGGGAAAACAGGATGAGAATTGTAAAATCAAGATGTTGCTGGATTATTTGCACACCTGGCAGCAACACTAATCACACATGACCATGAGTCAAACGACATTTGGGTAAACAGTAATCTATTACCTCAAAGGAAAAGGTGTGATCACTATTTTGTATCTTGATGATCAAGTTGAACTTTCCAGAAAATAATTTGCATTAACCAAACTGGGAAAGAAAGTGAAATAAACCATAACTCAACATTTTGTCTAGCTATAAATTGCTCTGAAAGTTTAGCTAGCCAGTACGGCCCAGAATTGTCAGGTGCGGGACATCTTGTAGCATACTGCGTTGGATAGAAAGGTTGCACCCCAGATCTCTCTCTTATCTGGAGATCCTTCCGTCTTATCAGAGGGGCTGCAGTGAGATAACCTCTTACAAAGTCAGGAGGATGAGGAATTTTGCTTTCCAACATTTATAACACTTCAGGCATGGATGGAAGTGAACAGGAAAGTTACCAAATTTGTGGTGCCTCCAGCATTGAAACAGTGTATCCCGAGGATCCACAACTTCAGAACAACGTGACAGGCAACTGGAATAACACCTTCAGATATAAAGTCCCACATTCTGACTTTTTCAGCGTTCTCCTGCACAGCGTTCCGTGAGAGAACACACTTGTTCTCCTCTCTGCAGGCACATCACATTCTCATCCGAGCAGTCAAACGTTCACTCTCATCCTAATGTCCTCGTATCCATGCCCCACAGTCACCTCCATCCTATGGAGGGGATGTGGTGGAGAAGGAAGCTGGTGCTGCTTCTGCTGTTTTTCCCATTGTTTCTCATTAGAAGTGCAAGGTGGAGCTGCACAAGTTGCTTGTGGAGCTGGCCTGAGGGGCTGAATGGCATACTGCTGCTCCTAATTCTCGTGTTATCATGCCTTGATGAAGGCTGGCAACAAGGATGTGCAGTTGAGGGTGAGTGAAGTGCTGGACAGGTGAGAAGAAATCACCCATCAATCAGTAATAGGACTAAGAAAAAAAAATGACAAATAGCAGCATCTCACCGAGCTCTTCAGTTTCTCTGATCAAATCCTTCCTAGCTGATCAATGCCGCTGAAAAATGCTGTAAACTTGCCATGATGACCTTGGCAAGTTGCTGACAGCTCAGGAAACAGGTGTTCTGACTAGGAAATCCAGATTGGAGGGTTGAACTAGTCCAATTGGCTTAGGTACCTCAATCTCTTATCTGCCTTCAATCCCATCTTGGTGAAACTCCTAAGAGATTGATGCTGGGATCCCAACCTGACTTTGCTTTTAAGGGATTTAACTCCCAGTATATGTGCAAGTTCACCTCCCTTTGGAATAATTCCCCACACTTTTTGGTTTAACCTCAGTAAGGATTCTTCTTCAAGCTGATTTAAGGAGACACATCATTGCTTGCCCTGTTCACAGAAGTCCCAACCCCCTTCAGATGATGTTGTGCTGTTTGACTGTCCAGCTAAGTTATTACATGTTAAAACTGCAACAAATTGAATATTCTCTTCAAGGCCCAACAGACGCTCCACGGCCACCAACATGGCATCGGAGCTCATGAACTCAATGGACGTAGAAACGCATGTTTAAGAAACCGTGGTTGGTATAGGCTAATAATTCTCAGTGCTGGCAAGTGCCAGAGTTACTGTTTACATCCCATTGAATTGGACTTGAAGGATTTTAAACCGAGGACCCCTTATAAATTAAATCTGATTCCAGAGGACGAAAGCGAAATACGGCAGATAGTAGAAATAACATCACACATAGACTATAGTTGACATAACAGTCAGCTTGTAAAACTACATGAAAACTATTAAGTTACAGTAGTAAATTTAAACAGTTAAGGACAAATACAAAATTTACCACAGGTGTTGCGGAGTTGGGAAAACAAAAGGGACAGGAAAGGTAAAAAGGCAGAAAAGGTAATTTTATCGTAAAGGATATCTTTCGGTTACTATTTTGAAAAGGCGAATAAATGGAGGATGAGTACCAACTTAGACTGCTACAAAGAAACAACAAAATTACAAACTATCAGCAGGTGCCAAAAAGGTTTTACATGTCAGAATAGTATACATTATCAAAAGTACACAGAGATTCACAATCCTTTTCAAGTCTAGCATATTCAAGATTGTTTTCCTTTCCTCTTTGGGTGCTTGAAACCTTTCAGTGAAAAATTATTCTGGCTACATCAGAATTCAGGATCAATGTTAACTCAATCAACTTCTGATGCGGATTAAATGCTAAAGTATACACTGTCACCAGCTTTCACCTAAATAATTCAATCAGGAGATAATAGGTTGAAGTGCAATCATGTTTGCAAAAGACTCTTAAATACTCCCTCAAAACAAGCTTGCATCCCAAGAATGCAATCCCTCCTACAAGCTCAAAAGCAACCCACTCAATTCAAAGCAGTCAGCATTAACTTTAAATTTTCTTACTACACCCCTTGTTTAACATTTTATTATCTGCTTTTCAAAGGAAAATGCATAACACATATTTCAAATTAAATCAAACAGAGGGTGAAATTTTCTGGCCATTCTGATGAGATTTTCCAGTCCAACCAGCCTTGAACCCCTGCTGTTGGCTTCCTGATAGCGGAGGTGCATAGAACGGGTAACCCCATTGACAGCAGCGGGACCAGACGATCCTGCCGCTGGCCAATGGCAGGAAAAAAAACCTCAGCTCGATTTTGGAAGAACATGAAACCTGCAATTGTACAGCTAGGTTTTTCTTTCCCACTGTCCAGGTGTGCCTATTTTGAGAGTTATATATTTATGAAAATTCAAGCCGTAATGACTATAATATAGATATATTTTGTGACAAAGTTTTTACTAATTTCAGGAACAAAATATAGACTTGTTGCATAAATGAGGGTACATCTCATTAAAGAACAACATATTCTTCCTAAACTTTTAATTTACTAACACACAATTATGATCATAAAATCGTAACTAAATTCTGCTTATCCTATTGGATGACATTAACGATCTCTTCAAAGGCAGGTACACACATTAGATGAACCTATTACACAGCAAGTTCAAACTAGGTTGGGAATTTTAGCAACAATGGCAGTAACCTGTCCTGCATCTGCTTGAAAATCAATAAATCTATAACTAATATAACTTTACCTCGAAACTATTCAAAAATGAAAAGCAGAATATGCAGATGATGGAAATCAGAAATAAAATCATAAAAAGGTGGATAACACTTGATAGGCCAGAAGCATCTGTAGAGAAAGGAAAAAAGTTAACATTTCAGACCTTACGCCTCAACTGAAGGTGACTACAGATGAACAGCACATTAGGAAATGCGATGGGCAAAATGATCATAAACACAAGAGGAGATGATTGGTCTACAAAATGATACGATGGCAAACAGGAGAAGAATAAATTAACGGGAGTGATAATAGCATCAGACGAGAGAGAGAAAGTTAGAATGAGACCTAGAGAGTGTTTCAGTAACTAAAGCAAAATAGCAAAGGAGAATGGAAGCATGGAAAAACTAGTTAGATTAACCTGGGGGAGGGGAAAATCAATTCAAGAAGCCAGGATGGAAGCGGCGACTCAAGAGTCAAAAGATTCTTTAGACCTCTTGAATACTCCCTCTAAACAAGCTTGCATCCCAAGAATGCAATCCCTCCTACAAGCTCAAAAGCAACCCACTCAATTCAAAGCAGTCAGCATTAACTTTAAATTTTCTTACCACACCCCTTGTTTAACATTTTATTCTTATCTGCTTTTCAAAAGGAAAATACACAACACATTTCAAATTAAATCAAACAGAGGGTGAAATTTTCTGGCCATTCAGATGGGATTTTCCAGTCCCACCAGCCTTGAACCCCTGCTGTTGGCTTCCACATGTAGTAAGAAATAATTGAGTTAGAAGTACAAACTTAGCTGAAGAAGTGTGACAATAGTAGATCTTACAAAAAGCTGTCCACAAGAAAAGGCATAAAGTAGAAAAGGTAGTGAAAAATAGATTGAATTCTCCACTCTGCTGAGCTTCCCAACTCAGCCATTTGCTGTCAAAAGGCTGCAAGTTGGCCTTTGGTCCACAGCAGGTAGATGGGTTCAGCAATATTTCTAAAAGGGTATTTGGAGGGGCAGTGACAATGCTTCCTCGAAGCTTCGCGGCTGTACTGCCATGTAATAATTGGGAATATGTTGTACAGGGCACAAGCTATGTTCACTTTCAGATGTACACACGCATGGCTGCACGTCTATCTTAAGGGCCCCACACAGTGCAACAAGCCAGCCATGCAGAGCAAACAGAAATTAGAGAGAACGCTGAGCAGGTGCACTCTTTCCTTAATGGAAAATATAGACAATAATTAATTTTAAGCTGTGGTGGAATTGCTTGAGTGCAGCTAATGCTACCCAAACTGTTGTTTTTGAGCAGTTTTTCTATCGCCTTTTTTTGCCCCGCAGCATTTACCAAATGTTCCAGTTCAGTCAAATGTCAGTTTTCCCAACTGCATATTTGCCCAGCCTATATACATTATACATTGAACTAAGTTGGAAATCAGCAGGGGCACATATTTCCCTCATTTCAAGCCTCTATATACCTGGTGGCGGTAATCTTGAGAATGTGCAAATTCAATTTTCTTTACTTACTGGGAGATTCCAATGACCCATACGACAAATTTTCCAAGTCACACTGTGTGGAAAGCAAACAATGGGTCCTTTATTGTACCCACATAACTGGAGAAGAAAAGCAGATCAAAACCATAAACAGGATACTCCACTATTAGTTTATAAATTAGTTGCAAAACAAGGCTCCTAATAAAGTACATTTTTAAAACACTCAATGCTACAGCCTTGTAATATAGCTACTGATTTTTGAAGTACATCACAGTAGTTTAAAGGTGCAATATCCTGTTCATATTTAACCGGTTGCCTCTTTGGGAAATGAATACATGCAACACAAAGGGATAAAGCAGATTAGTTCCTAAAGTATTTGAAAGTTAGAGATATATTTTTTAAACGAAATCAAAAATGATTGAAGTTCATAGGAAAAGATCCAAGAAGCAGTGGATTTCAGTCAACTTATACTTAAACCTTAGATTTGGAAAATTATTAAGATGCATGTGGTTGGAGCAAATTCAAAATGTATAATTTAAGATTGTTTTCTTCAACAAAAATAAGTTGCAAAGAAATCTTGGAATTGAACAGCACAATGGCTGAAATACTAGATATTATAAACCAGTCTCAACTGGAAAAGAATTTTAAAACCCCATTCTCACAATTATGTTCCGAAAAGAACATTAATTCTACTTAACCTCGTTTCAGAATTCAAATTTTCAATTCTGCAATATCATCTGGTTTCATCCCAGTTATACAGCAGGGCAAATAGACAGACTTGGCAATACCAGCACAACTCTGCTTGTGCAAGATTTATAAATCAGACTTCACATGCAAAAGCAGCATTGGAAATTCCATTTTGGTTGCAACCCCCGATAGCTCACCAGTAAAGCTCCTGTGACCCATGTGTAATTGTGAGAAGCACATCCATAGGCTGCCATCATGATGCCATACGCTTCAGATGTTATTTGATCTAGTCTCCAAAAATGGCACTTCCCACTCCATTTTCAATTATGAAGCAGCCTACATCTTAGCCAGTTCCAAAAAGGCAAAGAAATACAGAAGAGCATCACAAAGGCCAACCTACTAGGACCCGAGACCCAACAAAATGCAAAAACTCATTTAAATCATGATGTCAAATGGGGACAGCACTGGGTGGCATCCATTTACTTTTGGAGGGTGGTAAAAACAAGTGCTGAATCATTGCTTCCAAAGAGGCAGGGGACTGTAACTTTTATAATGCAGCAGTACATTCGCAATTTAAAGGCTACGGCTGGAATTTTACTGCCCCGCCAACCGCAGGAATTGGAGTGGGCAAGGGGCGGAACGTGGAAAGGTCCGTTGACCTTGGGCAGGATTTTACGGTTTCAGGAGGAACGAGGCTGTAAAATCCCACCCTATACGTTTGCAAAGAACAAAAACAAATCTGCATACGAGTTACTCTCTCGCTTAATGTACAAACTGCATTTTTAATAACAGTTTGAATTTTTAAAAATTCATTCAGGGGATCGCTGTATTGCCCGGCCCTAATGGTGCTTGAACTGAATGGTTATCTAGGCCATTTCAGAGGGTATTAAGAGTCAACCACATTCCTGTGGGTCTCGAGTTACATGCATGCTAGACTAGGTAAGGACAGCAGATTTCCTCCCCGAAAGGACAATGCAAATCATTGTAAGCTTTCTAGTTCAATTTCATGAATGTACATGCAAGGAGGAAAGTTGGCAAACTTCAAAACAGTTGGTTTGAGTTTCAATAAGAAACATTTCATGTGTCTTGGCTAAAATACTTTTTTTTTATTAAAAAAAGTTTACCAACAGGTAGCTGTGATACATTGCTACCAGTAGACAAGTAATTCCTTCATAAGATATGGGTATTGTTGGCAATACAGCATTTATTGCTCATTTCTAATTGCCTTCAAGAAGGTGGTGGCAAGCCACCTACTTAAACCGCTACAAACATGAAGATACTCCCACAGTGCTGTTAGATAGGCAATTCCAGGGTTTTGACTCAGTGACAATGAAACAATGGTAACCAAGATTGATTTAATCACAAACCAGGATTGTGATGAATTTCGAAGGGCACATTGTGATGTTCCCATGCGCCTACTGCAATTGATGTGGAGATGCCGATGAACCGGAACAGCCAGAGAGATCCGCGATGCAGCAACCGAAGAGGAAAAAGAGTCAAATTGGACTCCTCCGGAAGGCCGCTGCCCTCGACTTGACATGTATACCCAAGCCGCCAGGAGGTGCGTCAATGCCAGATTCATCAGCTGCACTCAAACAGCCCCGAACGTCAACCAAGCACAACGCAACGCCATCCATGCTCTCAAGACCAACCGCAACATTATCAAACCAGCAGACAAAGGAGGGACCACCGTCATACTCAACAGAACGGATTACTGCAAAGAAGTGTACCAACAACTGAACAATGAGGAACACTACAGACAGTTACCTGGAGATCCGACCAAAGAACACACCCGTCAACTCAACAGACTGATCAAGACCTTTGATCCGGACTTTCAGAGCACCCGCCGTGCTCTCAGCCCACGTACTCCCAGCGTCGGAGAACTCTACTGCCTCCCGAAGATATACAAGGTCAACACACCCGGCCGTCCCATCGATCGGGCAATGGGACCCTGTGCGAGAACCTCTCCGGCTACATAGAGGGCACCCTGAAACCCATTGTACAAAGAACCCCCAGCATTTGTCGCGACACTACGGACTTCCTACAGAAACTTAGCACACATGGAGCAATTGAACCAGGAGCACTCCTCGTCACAATGGATGTCTCGGCACGCTACACCAGCATCCCCCACGACGACAGCATTGCTGCAACTGCCTCAGTACTCAACACCAACAACTGCCAATCTCCAGATGCAATTTTACAACTCATCTGTTTCATCCTGTACCACAAGTCTTCACCTTCAACAACCAGTTCTTCATCCAGGCACACGGAACAGCCATAGGGACCAAATTCGCACCTCAATATGCCAACATCTTCATGCACAGGTTCGAACAAGACCTCTTCACCGCACAAGACCTTCATCCGATGCTATACACTAGAACTAGATACATCGATGACATTTTCTTCCTTTGGACTCATGGTGAACAATCACTGAAACAACTATATGATGACATCAACAAGTTCCATCCCACCATCAGACTCATCATGGACTACTCTCCGGAATTGGTTGCATTCTTGGACACACGCATCTCCATTAAGGACTGTCACCTCAGCACCTCACTGTACCGCAAGACCACGGATAACCTCACGATGCTCCGCTTCTCCAGCTTCCACCCTAAACATGTTAAAGAAGCCATCCCCTACGGACAAGCCCTCCATATACACAGGATCTGCTCGGATGAGGAGGATCGCAACAGACACCTCCAGACGCTGAAAGATGCCCTCATAAGAACAGGATCTGGCGCTCGACTCATTGATCGACAGTTCCGACGCGCCACAGAGAAAAACCACACCGACCTCCTCAGAAGACAAACACAGGTGGACAGAGTAGCCTTTGTCGTCCAGTACTTCCCCAGAGTGGAGAAGCTACGACATGTCATCGATGAAGACGAACATCTCACCAAGACCATCCCCACACCCCCACTTCTTGCCTTCAAACAACCGCACAACCTCAAACAGACCATTGTCTGCAGCAAACTACCCAGCCTTCAGGAGAACAGTGACCACGACACCACACAACCCTGCCACAGCAACCTCAGCAAGACATGCCGGATCATCGACACGGATGCCATCATCTTACGTGAGAACACCATCCATCCACGTTGTCTACCTGATACGCTGCAGGAAAGGATGTCCCGAGGCATGGTACATTGGGGACACCATGCAGACACTGACAACGGATGAATGAACACCACTCGACAATCACCAAGCAGGAGTGTTCTCTTCCTGTTGGGGAATACTTCAGCAGTCACGGGCATTCAAACTCTGATCTTCGGGTAAGCGTTCTCCAAGGCAGTCTTGATGACACACAACGCAGAATCGCTGAGCAGAAACTGACAGCCATGTTCCGCACACATGAGGACGGCCTCATTCGGGATCTTGGGTTCATGTCACACGATCTGTAACCCCTACGACTTGCCTGGGCTTGCAAAATCTCACTAACTGTCCTGGCTGGAGACAATACACATCTCTTTAACCTGTGCTTAACCCTCTCTCCACGCACATTGTCTGTACCTTTAAGACTTGATTACCTGTAAAGACTCGCATTCCAACCATTATTTTGTAAATTGAGTCTTTATATGCCCTGCGTGTGAACAGAACTCGCATTCACCTGATGAAGGAGCAGCGCTCTGAAAGCTTGTGGCTTGTCCTAACAAATAAACCTGTTGGACGTTAACCTGGTGTTGCGAGACTTCTTACTGTGCCTGCAGCTGTTGCCCTTCCTGGTGGTAGAAGAAAAATTGGCTTTACACAAAAGCATTAGCTGTTGAATAAAATAAATTCCTGCAGAGTTTCACAGAACACTAAACTCTTAGGTGGCATGGTGGTTAGCACTGCTGCCTCACAGCTCCAGGGATTCAGGTTTGATTCCAGCCTCAGGTGACCGTCAATGTGGACTTTGCATGTTCTCCCTGTGTTTGGGTAGGTTTACTCCGGATGTTCCAGTTTCGTCCCACAGTTGTCCCAAGATATGTAGGTTAGGGGATTAGCGGGGTAAATATCTGGGGTTACAGGGATCGGGCTCTGTCGGAGATTCTGTGCTGACTCAGTGGGCCGAATGGCCTCCTCCTGCACTGTAGGGATTTTATGATTCTTAAATATAACTATTGTCCAAGATCCTTCTAATCATTATAAACTGCACTGGCAGCGGGAGGCCAGTAAGCAGCACTCTATGCATATATTTAATTGTACACATGGGTGAAGATCTGCCTTCCAACTCCAGTGACATTAGCACATCATGACCGTGTGCCTCCCTACTTCTTTTACTGTGAAAATATAGCTAATGCTGTATGAACAATGCATTCATAGAATCCCTACAGTGCAGAAGGCGGCCATTCAGCCCACCGAGTCTGCACTGACCACAATCCCGCCCAGGCATATTCCAGTAACCCCACATACTTACCCTACTAATCTCCTGACACTAGGGACAATTTAGCATGGTCAATCAACCTAACCTGCACATCTTTGGGCTGTGGGAGGAAGCCAGAGTATCCAGAGGAAACACACACAGACCTTTTTCAAAACTACCTGGCTATGAAATTTTTATTTAAGAGAATGTGCGTGTCAACATTTGTGAGACAAGATGCATCATTATATATAATATTGTGGTTTTCAAACTGGTTATGACCCACTGGTGAGGCATGCAAAAGTGACAAACAAGATCTGTTAAAATCTTGTACACTATCGATTGGCACACAAATCGACCTTCTGAAGGTTCGAAAAATCCTTCCAAAAACATGGGTCGACTTAAATGCTGAATGTAAAATATGAACCACCACTGTTGTATAGATGGTTGCCATTTTGAAATGTCAAAACAAAACAACACCGGTAATTCAAATTAAATCAATATGACACATTTTATTCACAGTACAGGAGGCAACTATTTGACCCATTGTGACCTTGCGCCTCTCCTCAGGAGCAATTCATATACTGCCACTCCTCTACCCTGTCCCCACATTGCTCTTTATCAGATGTTTAAAACACAAAATAATTTAGCAATATTAATGCACAGAAGGAGGCCATTGTGCTTGCACTATCAATGCCCCCCCACCCCAAAAGCCTAATCCCATTCTCCAGCACTTGGGGTGTAGTTCTGAAGGTTAGGGACTTCAGGTACGTGGAGAATTAATTAATTTGATAAGGATACCGTTAACCACAATCAAAGCGTTTTCATCTGTGTTACCGACATGACGTAATGGGTACTCATGTTTTTGCAGCTATTTGATGAAGAATTGCTGGAAGCTGTTAATTTTGACAGAAGTCTTTTAGAAATCTGAGCAATCTTGGTTTTCTGTTGCAATTTTGGACTCTTTCCTTCCATAAAGCAGCTACACCAACTAGCTGTTTATCTGAAATCTTTGCTGGACTCGGGGCTTGATTTGGTCCACTTGAATGCATAATACACATTGCATTTCTGGTGATAATGCAACCATTCTGACAATTTGAGAGAATCCATTCCGATATATGCTTCTTAAGATCATGCTGGTGACTGTCCCTGTTCCCATGGCACATTTAGTTTTGGACATCTTCTTCAGAACTGATTCCTTCTTCTATTCTCGCACCAGTTTTTCACTAAGATTGAAGTCCCTTGCTGCAGCAGTTATTTGACAACTTAACAAATGTTAACTTGATACTTCACACTTTTTTTCCCCCCCAAAGGACCCATTTCTGTTTGTCATTCACCAGGCTCTACCTGCATTGTGTGGGGTGCCTCAACTCCCCTGCATCTTCCTGACAACGCGCCTGTATTGTCTTCTTGCTACTAAGTGCTGATTTATGAAATGTGAGTGTAACACACACTGGAGGTGAAAAACATAAGGCGGACTCCGAATGCTATTCTATCTAGCATTTCTTAGAAGGGGGGCGGGGAAGAAAGAGAGAGAGAGAGAGAAGAGAAATCAACCTATACCCAGGGTATAGGTCTAAACAAAAAAATTGAATTGTCTGATATGCCAGTTTCTACGGTAATCAAAGAGCAATCACACATTGACACATGCAGAAAGTGCCTCAAAAAAAATAGCAGAAACAATGCCATTTCAAAAAAATGATCAAAAGTCAAAACCAAGTTTATATAGATGCCAATGTTAACTGGGACTTTTCACAAAAGGCCGTCTCCAACTTACGTTAATAACAATGAAGTTTTGGACCAACTGTTTGCAATGTTAGGATTAGGGTATCACTAGTATTAGTTACAATGCAAGCTGTTGTTCAAGTACATGGCTTGGAAATCACAATAGGTTTCATTGTTTGGTTAGAACTAAACCATGGACTTCATTTGTCACTTAGCTACTGCTTTCTACTTTTACCATAGAAATACAGATCTGTGCTACTTAAATATTAGCTCAAACATAAATGTATTCACTCATTAACATTTGTCTTTTGCTACAGTAAAGGTAGATCCGGAGAAAAATTAAACCTACATAACTGTTAGGATGACCCAAGAACTCAAAACGATGTCAACCCAGAAATAGCAGATCGAAGTGACAGCAGACCAGAGTGAAACATGTTGAAAAATGGGGAATTGTTTTATTGAGCATTGATCGCAATGTCAGCATTTATCGCCCATTCCTAGTTGCCCTTGAAAAGGTGCTGGTGAACCACATTCTTGAACTGCTGCAATCTATGAGGTGAAGGTATTCCTACACTGCCTCGGCAGAGAATTTGATCACACAAATGTGAAAGAATGACAATACACTTTCAATTCAGAATGGTGGCATTAGATGATGTAACTAAAGAACAGCTGTGCCCAAGAACTGCCCTGAGGAACTCCTGCAGCAATGCCCTAGGACTTAGATGCTTGATCTCCAACAAATGCAATCATCTTCCTTCCACTTCAACCAGTGCAGAAGTTTGTCGCAGGAGCCTTGGTACTACAGTTGGTCAAATATTCAGTGCCTTTAAAGTTCAGTGCCCTGAAGTTATCTTCAACAGGGAGACACATCAAATGAGGGAGGGTGATAAGTGGTCATTGCAGAAGGTTTACTTGCCCATGTTTAACCTGATGCTTTGAGACTGGGGCCACTCCCTCCCAACTGCAAACCACTCTGCCACCACCTGCCCTGATAGTGGGATGGAACGTACCATGGCATGGTGCTGAAATGTCTGGGATTTGGTGTGGAATTTAGAACACAGGTACTGACTCAGAATCGGTCAAGCATTTAGGACTGAGATATGGTAAAATACCTCTAGGATTTACTAGGATGCTACCGGGACTTGACGGTTTAAGTTATAAGGAGAGGCTGGATAGACAGAGACTTTTCACCCTGGAGCACAAGAGGCTTAGAGGTGATCGTGTAAAGGTCTATAAAATAATGAGGGACATAGATAAGGCCGATAGCCAACCTCTTTTACCAAAGGTAGGGGAATCTAAAACTAGAGGGCATAGGTTTACGGTGAGGGGGGTCCAGAGGGGCACTTTTTTAAACTCAGAGGATGGTGAGTGTCTGGAATGAGCTGCCGGAGGTAGTTGTAGATGCGGGTACAATTTTGTGTTTTAAAAAGCATTCAGCTACATGGGTAAGATTGTATAGAGGGATATGGGCCAAATGCAGGCAATTGGGACTAGCTTAATGATAAAAACTGAGTGGCATGGACAAGTTGGTGCGACGGGCCTGTTTCCATGCTGTAAATCTCTATGACGCTATCTCTCAGAGGGTTGTGAATATTGGGAATTCTCTACTTGAACATTGTAGATGCTCCATCATAAATTCAAGGCTGAGGTTTGAATTCTTTGGTCTCAGAAGAGGATATGGGAAGCAGGTGAGCCATAATCATACTGAAAAGCAGAGCAGGTTTGAGGGGCTGGAAACTCTGCTCCCTATTCCTCATGTTTTTATGCATGATTCTGACTATGCTTAGTTGGGTGCAACAACTTTCCAAATGCTGCATTACAGTACCATGTCTAATATAAATATAGACATTTTCAAAAGATCAGAAGCAGCAATTGGTGTCATCAGGTGGCTTTTAATGCAGCATCTCCCCAAAGCAAGATGCTACATTGAAAATGCTAAAGCCAATCTGTGCGATGCTTCCATAATATTAATATTTTACTGGAACTTCAAGAAAACCACATTATACTGGTCTACGGTAGGGAAATATGGCAAATAAATTACCAACCTTCTTTCTGATAAACATATCCCTAGGGCAAGGGGTTTGGATGGGGAGGAGTTTGTGAGGTGTGTTCAGGAGGGTTTCCTGACACAGCATGTGGATAAACCTACAAGAGGAGAGGCTGTACTCGATCTGGTACTGGCTAATGAGCCTGGACAGGTGTCAGATCTCTCAGTGGGGGAGCATCTTGGGGATAGTGATCATAACTCTATCTCCTTTACACTAGCATTGGAAAGAGATAGGATCAGGCAAGCTAGGAAAGTGTTTATCTGGAGTAAGGGGAAATATGAAGCCATCAGGCAGGAGATTAGAGGCGCAAATTGGAAGGAGGTATTCTCGAGGGAAAGTACAAGGTGTACTCGAGGGCAAGGTGGCAGATTTTCAAGGAATGTTTGTCTGGAGTTCTGCATGACAATGTTCTGATGAGACAGGGAGGCTTTGGTAGGTTACAGGGACCGTGGTGCACGAAAGCTGTGCTGAACCTAGTCAAAAGGAAAAGGAAAGCGTACAATAGGTTCAGAGAGCTAGGCGATGATGGGGATCTAGATGAGTATACGGCTTGTAGAAAGGGACTTGAGGAACTTAGGAGAGCCAGAAGGGGCCACGAGAAGGCCTTGGCAGGTAAGATTAAGGAGAACCTTAAGGCGTTCTATAAATATGTGAAGAGTAAAAGGATGAGATGTGAAGGAATAGGACCTATAAAATGTGACGGTGAGAAAGTCTGTACGGAACCGGAAGAAATAGCAGAGGTGCTTAATGAATACTTTACCTCGGTATTCACGGTGGAAGAAGACCTGGGTGGTTGTACTACAGATTGCGGCGGACTGAGAAGATTGAGTTTGTCGACATTAAGAAAAAGGATGCGTTGGAAATTTTGAATAGCATCAAGATAGATAAGTCGCCGGGACTGGATGGGATGTACCCCAGGTTACCATGGGAGGCGAGGTAAGAGATTGCAGAGCCTCTGGCGATGATCTTTGCGTTGTCGATGGAGATGGGAGGGGTTCCAGAGGATTGCGGATGTGGTTCCTATATTCAAGAAAGGGAATAGGAATAGCCCAGGAAATTACCGACCGGTGAGTCTAACCTCAGTGGTTGGTAAGTTGATGGAGAAGATCCTGAGGGACAGGATTTATGAACATTTAGAGAAGTTTAGTATGCTCAAAAGTAGTCAGCACGGCTTTGTCAAAGGCAAATCGTGCCTTACGAGCCTGGTGGAGTTCTTTGAAAATGTGACTAAACACATTGACGATGGAAAAGCGGTAGATGTGGTTTACATGGACTTCAGCAAGGCATTCGATAAAATCCCCCATGCAAGACTTCTTGAGAAAGAGAGAGGGCATGGGATCCAGGGGGCTGTTGCCTTGAGGATCCAGAACTGGCTTGCCTGCAGAAGGCACAGTGGTTGTAGATGGGTCTTTTTCTGAATGGAGGTCGGTCACCAGTGGAGTGCCCCAGGGATCTGTTCTGGGACCTTTGCTGTTTGTCATTTTCATAAATGACCTGGATGAGGAAGTGGAGGGATGGGTTGGTAAGTTTGCCGACGACACTAAGGTTGGTGGTGTGGTGGATAGTTTGGAGGGATGTCAGAAGCTGCAGCGTGACATAGATAGGATGCAAGACTGGGCGGAGAAGTGGCAGATGGACTTCAACCCGGATAAATGTGTAGTGGTACATTTTGGCACGTCAAATGGGACGAAGGAGTATAATATCAAGGGTAAGACTCTTAGCAGTGTAGAGGATCAGAAGGACCTTGGGGTCTGGGACCATAGGACTCTTAAATCGGCCTCGCAGGTAGAGGAGATGGTTAAGAAGGCGTATGGTGTGCTGGCCTTCATCAATCGAGGGATTGAGTTTAGGAGTCGGGAGATAATGATGCAGCTTTATAAGACCCTCGTCAGACCCCACTTGGAGTACTGTGCTCAGTTCTGGTCGCCTCATTACAGGAAGGATGTAGAAATTATTGAAAGGGTGCAGAGAAGATTTACAAGGATGTTGCCTGGATTGGGTGGCATGCCTTATGAGGATAGGTTGAGGGAGCTCGGTCTTTTCTCCTTGGAGAGACGAAGGATGAGAGGTGACCTGACAGAGGTGTACAAGATGTTGAGAGTTATAGATCGGGTGGATTCTCAGGGCTTTTTCCCAGGGCTGAAATGGCTGCTACGAGGACACAGGTTTAAGGTGCTGGGGAGTAGGTACAGAGGGGATGTCAGGGGTAAGTTTTTCACTCAGAGGGTGGTGGGCGAATGGAATCGACTGCCGTCAATGGTGGTGGAGGCAAACTCGATAGGGTCTTTTAAGAGACTTCTAGAGGAGTACATGGGAATTAATAGGATTGAGGGTTATAGGGAAGCCTATATATAGGCCTAGGTAGGTAGGGACATGACCGGCGCAACCTGTGGGCTGAAGGGCCTGTTTGTGCTGTAGTTTTTCTATGTTCTATGAACTGCAAATTTTTTAAAACTTCATTTTGTGCTATTAGCCGAGTAAGATTTAGCACCATTACATTTGTCAAGTGCGAAAGGAGAAAAAAAACCTAAAATAACCACATCGCTAGTTGTACAGGATAAGCAGGTTGAAAATATGGTCAATACTTCACTGATTTTTTTTAATGCTAAGGAATCTTTGGAAAAGTAAGATTGTTAAAAATCATCAGAGTAAAACACTGAGCAAGACTAATTTCAAATCAAGAGGAAGAGCTGCATGCCTGCCAAGCCAATAATGTAACAATAAGTTATTCATGGTTGAGAAGATGAGCAGCTTTGGAACTTCAGGGTATCACTTGTTTCAAACAGCTTTGAAAATAGAAAAAAGTAAATCCAGCTTCAAAGCACTGGGCAACTTCTCTTCCCCTTTGCTGCCCCTAATCTATACTCTCCTCTCATCTCCCCATTCCACTCATGTCCAAAAAAATTGCTTGACCACAAACTCTCCAATTTGATTCTGAATAGTTGCAAACGATTTAGTCCTGTAATGTTAGTGCAATCTTCAAGTTTAAAGGCACCTCAAATAAAAATAAGTTTATCAAATGAACACTCCAACAAATCAAACTGGTAGAAACAATACTTGAGAATCTGCAGCCTCTGGCCCCCACCACTAGCCCTTTCCGCAAGACACTGACTGGGTTCTAGTAACTTGATCAAGGAATGGCTCTTAATGCAGGAGTCTAGAAACAAGTATTTCCAAACAAATCAATCGTAGACGGTGCGACAGCCAAAACCAATGCTGTACCCATTAACAAAGTAAGAGTTTTAACAACACCAGGTTAAAGTCCAACAGGTTTATTTGGTAGCAAATGCCATTAGCTTTCGGAGCGCTGCTCCTTCGTCAGATGGAGTAGAAATCTGACGAAGGAGCAGCGCTCCGAAAGCTAATGGTATTTGCTACCAAATAAACCTGTTGGACTTTAACCTGGTGTTGTTAAAACTCTTACTGTGTTTACCCCAGTCCAACGCCGGCATCTCCACATCATGACTCCCATTAACAAATACATATGACCCGCCTTCCCAACAGAATTACAGCTAATGTGGCAATCAGTACATCAGGAGGAACTGGACACCCCCAGCATCGGGAACATCCTTTTCGCATCTACCCTGTCCAGTCCCATGAGATTTTCCCCCCCACCCCCAGTAAATACAATCCTAGCCGACACAATCTCTCCTCATGTCAGTCCTGCCATCCTGGAATCAGTCTGGTAAACCTTCTCTGCACTCCCTCTAGAGCAAGGACATCCTTCCTCAGATAAGGAGACCAAAACTACACACAATATTCCAGCTGTGGCCTCACCAAGGCCCTGTATAATTGCAGCAGATCTCCCTGCCCTTGTACTCGAATCCTCTTGCTATGAAGGCCAACTTACCATTTGCTTTTTTCACTACCTGCTGCGTCTGCATGCTTACCTTCAGTGACTGGTGTATGAGGACACCTCGGTATCGCTGCACATTTCCCTCTCCTAATTTATGGTCAGATAATCTGCCTTCCCGTTTTTGCGACCAAAGTGGATAACCTCACATTTATCCAAATTATACTACATCTGCCAATCATTTGCCCATTCACTCAACTTGTCCAAATCGTACTGAAGGATCTCTGCATCCTCCCACCCAGCTTTGTGTCATCTGCAAATTTGGAGATTACATTTAGTTTTGAAGGCTCTTCCCCTATTTCTCAAATATATAGATGAGTGCATACTGCATATTACTCCAAAATGGAGTTGACACTTGTGCTTCCAAATGCAGAATTCACCGCCAAGTATGATTGTCATCTTATGACATGCATTATATGAACTACAGTAAATGAACACTAGTGCACTTAAATGAAGCAAGCAACTGGTGTTTCCTATTTTTTTCTGCCACAAATAGTCTCTCCAACTCAACTTTGCAGGTTTTAGAAACTGAATGGAATCCAGCTACCAGAGTTTTTAAAATTGTTTGAAAATATTTCATAGTATTACTCCAAATACAAAAGAACCTCTGAAAAGCTCTCTCACTTACAGCCTGTTCTGGTAGCTATATACTATACTTTTGAAGTTGGTTTGGCAAAATTCTAATAGCATCGGAGCCAAGGGTGAAGTACAAGGCTGCACAGAATCTGTTCAAGATTCCACAACTTGCATGTAAAATTATAGAATGAGGTGTGGCTCACTATTTCACAATAACAATATAAATGTTTACAAAGATCATAGAATCATAGAAACCCTACAGTGCAGAAGGAGGCTATTCGGCCCATCGAGACTGCACCGACCACAATCCCACCCAGGCCCTAACCCCACATATTTACCCGCTAATCCCGTTAACCTACGCATCTTAGGACTCTAAGGGACAATTTTTTTAACCTGGCCAATAAACCTAACCCGCACATCTTTGGACTCTCTGTGAACACTGGAGTCTGATTACAGAGTTTATATCACAAGTGCAATTAACTTGCTTACAATGCAGTATCAATCAGGTGAAGGTGCACACAAGAGTTAGGATCAACTATGCATGATAAATCAATAAAAAAATAATAACATTCGAGTGTTATCACCATATTTTAAAACGCTCATAAGTCAAGTTTGCATTTGCTATACCTTAATACACAGAATCACTAACTAAATAAAACATTATTAAACATGGGGTGGAACTGTGGCTGGGGGCAGGGGAAGGGAACGCAGAAAAAGGATTGGATGTTGTATTTACCAGTTTCGAGGGAGACAACACTCCCTCTCTCTGCACATTAGTCAATAAGATGCTAAACTATACTGCTGGGGATGAGGTTGGTGTGTGTGTGGCAAGGTTGGAAAAGAGGATACAGGATTATGATTTTATATTCACGATTTAGGATGGAGCTTTTGTCTTTAAGATCCATCACCCTAAACACAAGTTTACTAATGTTGGAAAAGGATTCCATTACATCAACAAACTCTGCAGTACACTGTCCTAGCAAGTCCAGCCTATTTGTTGAAGAGAGACTGGATAGGGAGAAATATCACAACTAAATCCTCAATCGGACAATCCTGCGAGAACACTGATTAAAAATCAAGACCAAGAACCTAGTCTGACATCTCTATCTCCAGCTCCGAGAAACTGAAGCTCATTGTAGTTCCCACTGCTACATCAACAGAGACCAAACTAACTTAAATTAGAGTCCAAGTTTTCTTAGTCTTAAGGTTCTGAATAGGTGATACCAATTGAGTTATTGGGCAGTTTCCTTCAAAACTCTTTTGAATTGCCGAAGGAATTACATATTAACGGGATCATATATTTTAACGGGACAACTGGCATGAGAATTGGAAAGGGAATTGGCATGAATTGGAAGGAGGCTTTCTCAGGGAAATGTACGGAAGAAATGTGGCAAATTTTCAAGGAAAATTTGTCTGGAGCTCTGCACGGCAATGTTCCGGTGCGACAAGGGAGTTATGGTAGGTTACAGGAACCGTGGTGCACGAAAGCTGTAACGGATTTAGTCAGGAAGAAAAGAAAAACCTACAAAAGGTTCAGGGAGCTAGGTAATGTTAGAAATCTAGAAGAGTATACGACTAGTAGGAAGGAACTAAAGAGGGAAATTAGAAGAGCCAGGAGGGGACATGAGAAGGCCTTGGCAGACAGGATAAAGGAAAACCCCAAGGCATTCTACAAGTATGTGAAGAGCAAGAGGATAAGATGTGAAGGAGTAGGACCTATAAAATGTGACGGTGGGAAAGTCTGCATTGAACCAGTTGAAATAGCAGAGGTACTCAATGAATACTTTGCTTCAGTATTCACAGTGGAAAAGGATCTTGGTAGTTGCAGTGCAGACTTGCAGTGGACTGAGAAGATTGAGCATGTGGGCATTAGGAAAGAGGATGTGTTGGAGCTGTTGAAAAGCATCAAGTTAGATAAATCGCCGGGACCGGATGGAATGTACCCCAGGTTACTGTGGGAGGTGAGGGAAGAGATTGCTGATCCTCTGGCGATGATCTTTGCGTCGTCAAATGGAGACAGGAGAGGTTCCGGAGAATTGGAGGAGGGCGGATGTGGTTCCGTTATTCAAGAAAGGGAGAAGAGATAGCCCAGGAAATTATAGACTGGTGATTCTAACCTCAGTGGTAGGTAAGTTGATGGAGAAGATCCTGAGAGGCAGGATTTATAAACATTTTGAAAGGAATAGTATGATCAGAAGGAGCCAGCACGGCTTTGTCCAAGGCAGATCATGCCTTACGAGTCAATCGAGTTTTTTGAAGACGTTACTAGACACTTAGACAGGGGAAGAGCGGTAGAACATAGAACAGTACAGCACAGAACAGGCCCTTCGGCCCACGATGTTGTGCTGAGCTTTATCTGAAACCAAGATCACGCTATCCCACTCCCTATCATCCTGGTGTGCTCCATGTGCCTATCCAATAACCGCTTAAATGTTCCTAAAGTGTCTGACTCCACTATCACTGCAGGCAGTCCATTCCACACCCCAACCACTCTCTGCGTAAAGAACCTACCTCTGACATCCTTCCTATATCTCCCACCATGAACCCTATAGTTATGCCCCCTTGTAATAGCGCCATCCACCCGAGGAAATAGTCTTTGAACGTTCACTCGATCTATCCCCTTCATCATTTTATAAACCTCTATTAAGTCTCCCCTCAGCCTGCTCCACTCCAGAGAGAACAGCCCTAGCTCCCTCAACCTTTCCTCATAAGACCTACCCTCCAAACCAGGCAGCATCCTGGTAAATCTCCTCTGCACTCTTTCCAGCGCTTCCACATCCTTCCTATAGTGAGGTGACCAGAACTGCACACAATATTCCAAATGTGGTCTCACCAAGGTCCTGTACAGTTGCAGCATAACCCCACGGCTCTTAAACTCCAACCCCGTTAATAAAAGCTAACACACTAGGCCTTCTTCATAGCTCTATCCACTTGAGTGGCAACCTTTAGAGATCTGTGGATATGGACCCCAAGATCTCTCTGTTCCTCCACAGTCTTCAGAATCCTACCTTTGACCCTGTAATCCATATTTAAATTAGTCCTACCAAAATGAATCACCTCACATTTATCAGGGTTAAACTCCATTTGCCATTTTTCAGCCCAGCTTTGCATCCTATCTATGTCTCTTTGCAGCCGACAACAGCCCTCCACCTCATCCACTACTCCACCAATCTTGGTGTCATCAGCAAATTTACTGATCCACCCTTCAGCCCCCTCCTCTAAGTCATTAATAAAAATCACAAAGAGCAGAGGACCAAGCACTGATCCCTGTGGCACTCCGCTAGCAACCTGCCTCCTATCCAAAAATTTTCTATCCACCACCACCCACTGTCTTCGGTCAGACAGCCAGTTACCTATCCAATCGGCCAACTTTCCCTCTATCCCACACCTCCTCACTTTCATCATAAGCCGACCATGGGGGACCTTATCAAACGCCTTACTAAAATCCATGTATATGACATCAACTGCCCTACCTTCATCAACACACTTAGTTACCTCCTCAAAAAATTCAATCAAATTTGTGAGGCACGACTTGCCCTTCACGAACCCGTGCTATCCCGGATTAATCCGCATCTTTCTAAATGGTCGTAAATCCCATCTCTAAGGACCTTTTCCATCAATTTACCAACCACCGAAGTAAGACTAACTGGTCTATAATTACCAGGGTCATTTCTATTCCCTTTCTTAAAGGGAGGAACAACATTCGCCATTCTCCAGTCCTCTGGCACCATCCCCGTGGACAGCGAGGACCCAAAGATCAAAGCCAAAGGCTCTGCAATCTCATCCCTTGCCTCCCAAAGAATCCTAGGATATATTTCATCAGGCCCAGGGGATTTATCAACCTTCAGTTTATTCAAAACTGCCAGTACATCCTCCCTCCGAACATCTATTTCCTCCAGCCTATTAGCCTGTAACACCTTCTCTTCCTCAAAAACATGGCCCCTCTCCTTGGTGAACACTGAAGAAAAGTATTCATTCATCACCTGGCCTATCTCTACTGACTCCATACACAAGTTCCCACTACTGTCCTTGACTGGCCCTAACCTCACCCTGGTCATTCTTTTATTCCTCACATAAGAGTAAAAAGCCTTGGGATTTTCCTTGATCCGACCCGCCAAGGACTTCTCATGTCCCCTCCTAGCTCTCCTAAGCCCCTTTTTCAGCTCATTCCTTGCTAACTTGTAACCCTCAATCGAGCCATCTGAACCTTGTTTCCTCATCCCTACATAAGCTTCCCTCTTCCTTTTCACAAGACATTCCACCTCTTTCGTGATCCATGGTTCCCTCACTCGGCCATTTCCTCCCTGCCTGACAGGGACATACTCATCAAGGACACCCAGTATTTGTTCCTTGAAAAAGTTCCACTTTTCATTAGTGCCTTTCCCTGACAGTTTCTGTTCCCAACTTATGCCCCCTAATTCTTGCCTAATCGCATCATAATTACCTCTCCCCCAATTGTAAACCTTGCCCTGCCGTACAGCCCTATCCCTCTCCATTGCAATAACAAAAGGCACCGAATTGTGGTCACTATCTCCAAAGTGCTCTCCCACAACCAAATCTAACACTTGGCCCGGTTCATTTCCCAGTACCAAATCCAATGTGGCCTCACCTCTTGTCGGCCTATCCACATATTGTGTCAGGAAACTCTCCTGCACAAAAGCTGCCCCATCCGAACTATTTGACCTACAAAGGTTCCAATCAATATTTGGGAAATTAAAGTCCCCCATGACAACTACCCTGTGACCCCCACACAGATCCATAATCTGCTCAGCAATTTCTTCCTCCACATCTCGATTACTATTTGGGGGCCTATAGTAAACTCCTAACAACGTGACCGCCCCTTTCCTATTTCTAACCTCAGCCCATATTACCTCAGTGTGCAGAACCCCCTCGAAGTGCCTTTCCGCAGCCGTTAAACTATCCTTGATTAACAATGCCACTCCTCCACCTCTTTTACCAGCTTCCCTACACTTACTGAAAGATGTAGTTTATATGGATTTCAGTAAGGCGTTTGATAAGGTGCCCCATGCAAGGCTTATGGAGAAAATGAAGGGGCATGGGATACAAGGGGACGTTGCTTTGTGGATTCAGAACTGGCTTGCCCACAGAAGGCAAAGAGTGGTTGTAGATGGGTCTTTTTCAGAGTGGAGGTCAGTCACCAGTGGGGTGCCCCAGGGATCTGTTCTGGGACCCTTGCTCTTTGTGATTTTTATAAATGACCTGGATGAGGAAGTGGAAGGATGGGTTGGCAAGTTTGCTGATGACACAAAGGTTGGAGGTGTTGTGGATAGTGTAGAGGGATGTCAGCAGTTGCAACAAGACATAGATAAGATGCAAGACTGGGCGGAGAAGTGGCAGATGGACTTCAACCCAGATAAGTGTGTGGTGGTTCATTTTGGCAGGTCGAATAGGATGGAAGAATATAATATTAAGGGTAAGACGCTTGGCAGTGTGGAAGAACAGAGGGATTTTGGGGTTCAGGTTCATAGGACGCTCAAAGCGGCATCGCAGGTAGAGGCTGTGGTTAAGAAGGCATATGGAATACTGGCCTTCATCAATAGAGGAATTGAGTTTAGAAATCGGGAGATAATGCTGCAGCTGCATAGGACCCTGGTCAGACCCCACCTGAAGTACTGTGCCCAGTTCTGGTCGCCTCATTACAGAAAGGATGTGGAAGCCATAGAACGGGTGCAGAGGAGGTTTACGAGGACATTGCCGGGTTTAAGTGGTATGCCTTATGAGGATAGGTTGAGAGAGCTAGGTCTATTCTCCTTGGAGAGGCGAAGGGTGAGAGGTGACCTGATAGAGGTGTATAAGATGTTGAGAGGTATTGATAGAGTGGATTCTCAGAGGTTTTTACCCAGGGCTGAAATGGTTGTCACGAGAGGCCACAGGTTTAGGGTGCTGGGGAGTAGGTATAGAGGAGATGTTAGGCTAAGTTTTTCACTCAGAGGGTGGTGGATGCGTGGAATCGGCTGCCAGTACTGGTGGTGGAAGCGGGATTCGATTGAGTCTTTTAAGAGACTTTTGGATAGGTTCATGGAGGTTCGTAAGATAGAGGGTTATAGATGAGCCTAGAAGGTAAGGAAATTGTTCGGTGCAACTTGTGGGCCAAAGGGCCTGTTTGTGCTGTAGCTTTTCTATGTTCTAGAAGATCTAACTAGGTTCCAAGCCGGACATTGCAGAAGAACTCAACTAACATATATAACTGAAATGTCAGATGGACTCCATAATAAATTGTCAGCCTTGCTTTGCTCTTGCCTGTACCAGAAGGTTGCAGCACTATGAATATGCAAAGTATTGTTGGGGATAGAAGGAAGAACAAAAAGGGTCAAATGTTCACCATACTATCCAGAAGGGAGTTTTGCCATCAGGATCAAGCACAATATAGGTTGATACTTCAGCATAGTACTGCATTGTTAGAGATGCTGTTTTTTGATTGTGAAACAAAACCATGCCTTTCAGGGGGATTTAAAAGATACCACAGCACTCTTCAAAAAGGAATTGGGGGTGGGGGTCCCTCAACAACATCACTAAAAACAGATTATCTTATTATCCTCAGTGCTGTTTGAGATGTGGTTGTGCGCAAATTGGCTGCTTGGATTCCCTACATTATAAAAACAACCATACCAACAAAAACGGCACGCAAATGGCTCTCAAGTGTTTTGAGACACCCTGTAATCATGATTGGTGTTATAAATATGTGGTTCTTTCCATATGAATATTCATTCAATTGACATTATTAGACTCCAGGAGGCAGGCCCACAATTTGGCACTGCCAGCCTCCATGCGGGTTCCCACCATAATCCGTAGAAACCATAGAAAATTACAGCTCAGAAACAGGCCTTTTGGCCCTTCTTGTCTGTGCCGAACCATTTTATGCCTAGTCCCACTGACCTGCACTTGGACCATATCCCTCCACACCCCTCTCATCCATGAACCCGTCCAAGTTTTTCTTAAATGTTAAAAGTGACCCCGCATTTACCACTTTATCCGGCAGCTCATTCCACACTCCCACCACTCTCTGCGTGAAGAAGCCCCCCCTAATATTCCCTTTAAACTTTTCTCCTTTCACCCTTAACCTATGCCCTCTGGTTTTTTTCTCCCCTAGCCTCAGCGGAAAAAGCCTGCTTGCATTCACTCTATCTATACCCATCAAAATCTTATACACCTCTATCAAATCTCCCCTCAATCTTCTACGCTCCAGGGAATAAAGTCCCAACCTATTCAATCTCTCTCTGTAACTCAGCTTCTCAAGTCCCGGCAACATCCTTGTGAACCTTCTCTGCACTCTTTCAATCTTATTTACATCCTTCCTGTAACTAGGTGACCAAAACTGTACACAATACTCCAAATTCGGCCTCACCAATGCCTTATATAACTTTACCATAACACTCCATGTAGGCAGTAACACCAGTTATCCAGAAAACCAAGCAAAATCTGGGGATCAGGGTTCAAATCCTACCATAGCAGATGGTGACATTTGAATTCAATAAAAATCTGGAATTAAAAGTCTAATGATAACCATGAAACCATTATCATAGAAATCCATCAGGTTCACTAATGTCCTTTAGGGAAGGAAATCCGCGGTCTTATCTGGTCTGGCCTACATGTGATTCCTGAGCCACAGCAACATGGTTGACTCTGAGATGTCTTCTGAAATGGATGGCAGTTAGGGACAGGCAATAAATGTTGATCCAGTCCACAATGTTCCCATCCCATAACTGAAGAAAAATCCCAACCCTGAACCATTTTGAATGAGGCCAGTTGCTACTTGCTATTAATTAAAATGTAATCAAAGGTCTATTAAGGCTCCGTTCCACCACGGATTAGGATTTCCGATCAGCAAAGTGGGCAGCCAACATTGGCCGGAGCTTGCAAGGGATCCAACTGTAGATTCAATGACAGCTGGGCCACAGGCTGCCCCGCTAGAATAACTGCCAGATAGCTGTGGCATTTCCATTGTCCATCACAGGCTCCATCCTCATATTAGCAACTCCCATCATGTCCAATGCAGCTGCCGATCACCAGACACTGGAGGACCTCTCATTAGCCCTCCAGTGTTGGGAATCTGCTCCATGGCCTTTTGTTTGGTTGAAGCTGTAAAATCACGGTGGCTACCTGTAAGGGAGACTTCAGGGTGAACCTCCTGAACCAAGTGAGAGTTGTCATGGGCCGCTCATCTGCCAGCATAATGGAACATGCAGAGCCCTCAGTTCAGATCAGGAAGAACATGTTCCAAGGGGTGGGTGTGTGTGTGTGTGTGCGTATAACAATTGTTTAATTGAATCACCCAGCCATAACTACGAAGATGGTTATAAAAAAAACCTTTTGCACAGGTTCCTGGCGTCGGTAGTAATTTGTTGTACTTCATAACAAAACTACCTAATATAGGATATAGCTGCAATTACAATTCACTGACAAAAATGAGAGAATACATGACTTTGAAGGAGGAGGACAAGAGATTAAATGGCAGAAGAGCTAGTTGTGCAGGGCCAAAGGGAGTGGTGATGAGGTAAGAAAAGAAACAAAAGATATGAAAGCAGCAGGTGTGTCTGAAAGTAGAGAGAGAAATGAAACATGCAACAAGGAGGAAAGAAAACAGAGGCAAAGATTATGGACTGAAATAGTTAGGTACAGCTTTGTTTCTTTCTGTTCTTGCCCCATCACTACCCCTTTGGTCCTAAACAACTTACTGTCATTCAATTTCTCCAGTCCTCTACCCTGTCACAGACATTCTTTTTCCTCTCCCCACCCTGTACCTTGCTCAAAACATATTATATTTCTAACTTTTACCAATTCTTACTCAAGGTCATGGACCTGAAACATTACCTGTTTCTCTCCACAGATCCTGCCAAACCTGCTGGGTAGTTTCTGCATTTGCTGTATTTATTGCATACCTTTATGACTTAGTTTTTTGACCCTTAAAATAAAACAAAATACTGATGATGCTGGAGATCTGAAAAGCCCAGCAGATCAGGCGGCATCTGTGGAAAGAGGAAAGCAGGTTAACGTTTTGAGGCTAATATGACTCTTCTTTGGAGTCATAGTGGAGGAGAAATTTTAACTCTGTTTTTCTCCCTCCACATATGTTGCCAGACCCGCTGCCTATTCGAAAGAAGTGGACTGCCAGTAACAGTCAGTCACTAAAGAGAATGTGATTGTGACATTCACAGTAAGAAGTCTCACAACACCAGGTTAAAGTCCAACAGGTTTATTTGGTAGCAAATACCATAAGCTTTCGGAGCGCTGCCCCTTCGTCAGATGGAGTGGAAATCTGTTCTCCAACAGTGCACAGACACAGAAATCAAGTTACAGAATACTAATTAGAATGCAAATCTCTACAGCCAGCCAGGTCTTAAAGGTACAGATAATGTGGGTGGAGGGAACATTAAACACAGGTTAAAGAGATGTGTATTGTCTCCAGACAGAACAGCTAGTAAGATTCTGCAAGATCTGTCCGCTGCGAGACTGATGGGGTCTATTTAGGTAGTGGGTAATATCCTATATTAGGTAGTTTTGTTATGAAGAACAAATTACTACTGACGCCAGGAACCTGTGCAAAAGGTTTTTTGGTAGTGATATTCCCCATGGAACTCATGGGCGTTCTCTAATTAATCGCCCTGGGGGGGCTTATTGAATTGGACTTCCTTTGGTAACAGGAAAGGGCCTGCCCAGGTAAAACTCATCACCTGAACCAGGCAGACTCTACAGAATTATTGCCTCCAGTTGGGACTTGTATGAGAACTGCTCTTCTGGTTGGGACTCATGTGTCTTGGAAGGTGACAGATAACTTACAATGGACTCCTTCTTCATTGGAAAGGGAGGTTATTTGCTGCTGTATTAAGGGTAGTATATTTGCTGTTATATTATATCAGCTTGTTTCAAAAATACAGCATTGTGAAATTATAATGTAGTCGAATGAATTGTTTACACCAAAAGAAAGTTGGGACTTGTGTGCCACAGACTACTGCCTTTATGGTTAACAATAAATACTGTTCCTTTCCAGTTGGGCTTCTGAGTTGTTACAATGATGTTGGACAACTGGACTTTAGTTACTTTGTTCTTGCTCTACCTTCAAGTTTTTTTAAAAAAGCATAAAAATCACTACCTTTAAAGTTTCATTTTTGCAGTTCAGGAGAACACATTTATGAGTCATAGGAAACACCCTGGGATTTACAGCCAGCGCTCACCACTGATCTCAAAAGAAGCTGTCCACCCATTCTGATGCTATCGACAAGTGATCTCTGACATCAGAAACAGTGAAGTCATCAAACAAGTGGAAAAGCCAATCAGGCTGAAGTATTCTTACAGCCAGCAAACCAGGAAGTTAAAAAACCAATTATTCAAAATTTTATAGAGAGCAAAACAAAGATACGCCGATACGTATGGAATTAAAGGTAAAACCCACAACATCAAATTTCAAAAACACTTTTTAAATCTGTGACACTTTCACCATAGAATGACAATCCAGGCTTCTAAAATTGGTTTCAAGTCCAAAGAAGTTGTTCAGCACTAATTATACTTAATACACCATTAAAACTCAGCTGCACGTCATTCAGGGAGGTTCAACTTTTTCAATGGGTTTTGCAACAAGAATAATGCATGAAATATTGAAGTTCTTGTCATATCATATTATTTGCTGATTGCATCTGTGAAGATTGCAACAGCACACCCTATGGAGGAGCAGGGTATCACTGACAGCAACTTCTGATCTCCATTTTTAACTGCGCATGTGCAGACAATATAAGATGTTCATCAGTTTTTGACGGTTCTCTCAACATTACAGCTGCAAATTCCCAGCCAACATTTTTCCAACATTGTTAGGTCGGACTTCTCTTTGACTATATAGATTATTTATTCAAGTCTTGGAAAGACAGCACAGTGCAATCTGCCGTATTTGGTTTTGTTTAACCCGATAAATGTTCAAATTAATATATCAATACATGTGTGTGTAAGTGTATGTTTGAGGTGTAGATACATATAGAATTCAGCAAAATTCTTGCAGAGCAAATTACAAAAAAAAGTTTAGCATCAAAAATTTCTCTGGAAATGGATTTCAGTGATGTTAAGTGAAAGACGCAGCAGATTGATTTCATGAGGCTTTCTTGTTTTCCAAATTCAGTTATAAATTAAATCCAATGCAGGTGAGGAAAGCAACTCTTCACTGCAGTTGGAATATCTGCATTTCAGCCTTGAGCTACTATTAACTACACATACAAAAGTATATCTTGAAGCAGACCAAGGAGAAAATGGAGACAGGCAAAAGTAGCACAAAATATAGGCATTATTTTGCAGGTTCATTCAGCAATTAAAGGTTCTTTTAGATAGCATAATGACATGGAAAATCAAATGCACACATTTTACACTAAACTTAGAGAACTCAATTACTATGATGGAGGTCAACTTAACAAACATCTTCATTGTAGACTGAAGTCTGTACATAAGAATACCATTTAAATTATTTGAAAAACTGTTCATCAATCCTGGCTCATTCCTCATCAGGATTCCTTCCCATCAAATTTCAGTCTAGTGAGTCAGTACAGAAGACTGCATCATCCAGTACTTCACATTGTAGAAGTTAGTTGCAAAGCGAATTCTACATTAGATAAAGAATCATCACATTAAAAAAAATACAAAAACAAAATACTGCAGATGCTGGAAATCTAAAATAAAAACAGAAAATGCTAGAAATACACAACAGGTGAAGCAGCAACTGTGGAGAGAAATAGAGTTTACGTTTCGGAACTGAAAGGTCATGCTTAACTTAACCTTTCAGTTTTAAAACATTGATTCTATTTCGGTCTACGGATGCTGTCTGACCTACAGAGTAGTTCTAAAAAATATACCCTGGTCTAAAGAAGCCCATTTGGGGGGAAATATTTTTCTGCCCAAATTTAAAAAGACTACTAAAGTCCACCCTCTGAAATTACAAAAAGGTTTTTATTAATTTTTTTGAGCCTTCAGCTAAAAGCATGAAGAGGCAACATTAAAATGCTTCAAGTGTTATTAAGTAAAGCTTTTTCCAAGTTTACACAAGTTTTAGCACATAAGTAGCAATATGGAATTATAAAGCATTTTAACATCGCAAAAAATTGCCATAGTGCAATAAGACAAGAATTGACATCAAGCCAAAGCCAAAGACGACATTAAGACAGGTAGTTAAAAGTTTAGTCAGAGATGGGTTTTTACAGAGTGTATAAAGTAGATCCAAACATTTGTGTCCAACATTCTCCCCAAGCTAATAAAATCTACACAAGGATTGGAGAACCATGGGTCTGAAATGTTCTACCCCAGGTAGAGGGAATGATTAGAATACATCCCTTTTCTGTCGTGTGCTGGTTTGGATGCTTGACTGCATCTCTACAAATGTGGACATCAATCAATCAGGTTGTTTTTGAGCCTGGACCACACAGTTTACACGCCCTCCTCAGTCAGGACATGGAGTGATGTCACAGGTGCACTGGGGAACTTGCAAGGTGAGGCAGCCACCTTTGGGTTGCTGGTTTTATTTGGGTCCAAGGTGTTGGCACATATGCTGTCAGACAAGACATTCAAATTGGTGGACAAAACATGAAGGAAGCAAATGACTTTATCTACCTAGGTAGCAAACCATCATCAGGTGATGGTAGCAGCTCAAAAATAAAGCGGCTCAGCATCTTCAACAATGAAGAACCTGCATAGGATCTGGAGTCAAATAAGGTGAATATATCCCTATGAAAATACATCTCTCAGACCACCATCCTACCATATATCTGTATGAATATGGACTATCAGGAGTGAATTCGCAAAATGAGATAGTCTGAACATGTTTGCAATCCAAATGAAACAAGAATTAAACTTGAAAATTGAGGACATCACTAATCTTCATTTCCTATCTCAGACAAATGGGTACTGAAGATAACTAAGTTCAGAAACCACGCTGACCTGCTGCTTCAAATTGGAGGTAGCCACAGAGGTTGTCCTCAGCTAATCCACAAGTGTCAGCAATAATTCAGTGGAACTCTCTGATGCTCAGAGTCCATTCATACAATGGAAACATGGACTGCTGACAGAACAAATCTTTATTGTCAAGGCAGAGTTGCTTCTTTAAAAGGAGCAAAAGGAGTAGAGGATCCATGGGAAGTTGAAGAAATGCAGATTTATTTGGGGTCTTTTGAGCTGGAGGAAGTATGTTTTTTGGGAACTGGAACCCATTGCAAGTTGGCAAACACGATTGATTGGCAAGTGGGTCTTGGTTCAGGTTAGGATACAGAGAGCAAAGTTTAGAGTGAGCTGAAATTTATGGAGGATGGAGGTCCACAAGGAAAGCATTGAACTATTTGAGTTTGGTGGGGACTAAGGCATGGATGAGGGTTTAGGCAGATGAGCTGAAGCAGAGGTGGTGAAGGTTGTTTCCTTTGTTCATATGCAACAGTCTGAGAGATGGAAAGGTTAAGGGTCAGAAACTCAGTTAGAGGTTAAATGGGTTGCCATGGTTCCCAACTCTTCAACCCAAGACCACAGCTGTGGAGAAATTGGTCACAAGCACTGGGGCCAAAGGTTATTGTTGTGAACATCCTAAATTTTAACCCCTAACTCAAATTGTTTGACTGCTAGTTAATATTAATTGAGCTTTAAAACTAGAGAAAAATTATTCCTGTAAGGCATCGTGGGAAATTAGATTAAGGTATATCATTAGATAAGCAATGGTGAACATCGGATGCACAAGAAAAACATAGAAATGAATAAAAGAGTACCAAGGTAATGATAAAAGCTCCAGTACTGGTGAGGTGTTTTTGTATTCCAGCTGAAGCCTAGAAAGTAATTTAATGTAGTTATCTTGCATGAAAAAAGTTTTCTTAAGTCTTGAGATGTTGAACTGTATGCTATAGAAAAATGATCCACTACCCATATATATGCTGTTCTTCATGAGATATTCTAGACAATGAAATACGTCACCAAGTGGGGGAAAATACTTCAGCACAATTTAGGAGTAACATCTGAAAGCAGATTATTTGTGCACTGATCTTAAGTATTAACAGACCAGCATTTTAATATGTACTTTCATACATGTTTTACATTTTACAAACATAGAAGAGCAGATTTGAACCAAAACAGCATTTTTAGGTGGGTGGGAAAAGCCAAGTGTGTAACGTGCAATTTGCACTCCAGAACTAAAGACACGCATTATTGTGATGAATTCCTCCTACTATAGCCAACAATTCTATTTACAATTGCCATGCCAAAACGAGAACATAGTAACCTTGTATGGCTAATTGTGAATGGGTCAGAGGCTACAATTGCACACTTTGGTAAAACAATCAGCCCACAAAAATGTTTTTTTTTTAAAATCAGTAACACAAAAAGAAAAAGTGCACTGAAAAATTCTGAAGAACATTTGCTTTTCAGTCATTTTATTCAGTACAAATCAATTGCTGTACTTAGCAAGCTTGATTCAAGTCAAACATAATTGCAATGAGTTGAGAACAAGATGGCTCCTTTGATAATGGTCTGAAACAAAAAAGGCCCTTCATAAATCAACCCTTAACACCCCAAAAAATGTTTAATAAATATTGCATAAAAATTGTAAGAATTCATTTTACTGTATGAAAGGCCTTCAGTATAATGCCCAACATTGCTATTATGTTATACCTATACCATGTCTAACGTAGGCATTTATTTATTTGGCAAGTATTTTTTAATTATAGAAACCTTAATTTTATTGGTAAATAGCAAAAATAACATGCTGCAGCATCTACGAATAGATGTAATCTAACACAACAGACGCTTTTAAACCAGTTGCTCATTCTCCCGCAAAGCTCGGTCAGAATTCACAACTAGAGTACAGTATTGCCACACAATATAGCCAAGCTCCTCCGAGTAAATGGATAGAAAACTCTCAAGGCTTTCATGTTTACCTTTCTCTAAGATCTGCAACACTCGAGTGCACGTGAATGACAAAACAAACCAAATAACCGAAATACACAAAAAATAATAATCACAGGCTGGACGACGTTAAATTCCTAAGGAATGCCTGGATGTTTTCTTTATTGTATTTTTAAAACAAAAACCGCATTTACAAAACAAGCCTAAAGTCACGATAAATCTGAATTAACCTTTGGACGGCGGGATAAAATTACACACTGAGCTTTTGAAGAGGATCAAGTCTCCAAGTAAGGAGCGTCTCCAACCGATCAGATATATTGATCCTAATTGCACAACCTCGTCTATCAAAGCTCCCTCACAACCTCTGGGGATTCTACGGAGGAACCGACGCCACCATTTGAAACACGCATACCATTCATTGGGAAACGAGGAAAAAGAAAATCAAGTCCAAAACAAATCTAATTTTTTTTAAAAAATCAATTCACATATCAATAAGAAAAAAAACTACTTCGAAGGTTGGGTCTAAACGCGGCATCAAAAACCCTAGGTCACGACAAATTCAAATAGAAAACCTAATTAATCAGTACATACTTTCTAAATGTAAAATCAACCCCAATCTAAAAGATTTTAAAAGCAACCTTTTGCTGGTTAAGCGAATGTGTGTTAAAAGATTTAACATTCCTAATCGAAGGTTGTCCTAGATGCTTAAAAATGTTTTCATTCACCGTTTTCAAATGCCCCCCTCTCCTCGAAACTCAATGAAACATCTAACGCGACGAGGAAGGAGCCTCTTGGATTGTGGAAATGATTTTTTTTTAAACGAGCGGCACCACTTTCCATCCCAATAAATAAGAACGCAGTGGCCCGAAGGCACGGTGGCTCTCTCGCCCCTTATTTATCGTTGTGGCGTCTGAAACCTGTATTTTAATATATATATTTTTTAATCCAATACGGCCTGACCGCACTTGGTAAAGGGGGAAGGGTTCAAAATGATATAAACCCACTTCCTTCAACATGAAGATGTGTGAGAAGATTCCCCCCCCCCCAAAACATAAATCACATTTAAAACGGACCAGGCTCCCAGTTGCTAACATCTTGTTGGGGCAACCCTAACCCCCCTCCGACCAAACAAGAGAGAGAGAGATCGAGACACCGAACACGCCAGCAGGTAAAAATTCGGTTATCTGCTAAAAAAAACCCAGCACGATTCCCTCCCTCCTTCCCTTGGTCCCGCACTCTCTTTGTGTTTCCAATTTTAACTTTACAACCGAATTTCCAATCGGTTTCTCTCGCTTTCAACAGGCGGTGGAGTTTGGTCTTTGGAGGGAGGGGGTTATTTTTTCCTTTAAAAAAAGAAAGACCTCCAAATAAAAATTCTCCTTTTGGACAAAAAAAGACCTCCAAATAAAAATAAAACAAAAAAAAGTGTTTGAATTTTTGAGATCGATCGGGGTGGTGGGAATCACATATCAAAAATACAAGCTGTTGGGTTGCTCACGACACGGAGGAGATGTTTTATGTTATATTATATATAGATTTTAAAACACACACACACACAATCTCCTCTTCAACAGGCGGCTCGAGGAGCTGCAGACAGACCGGAGCCCGAGCTTCACCTGCGACTTTGCGGATTCAACAACACGAGAGAAAGGGAAGGGGGGGGGGGGGGGAGAAAAATCACTAAACTCGAGTCAAACTCTACCAATTTCAAACAAAATCCCTCCCGCAGGTTTTTTTTTCTCCTTCTGTCGGTGCCCGCTGCTCCTACTCACCGCACACGGCCGTCTCAAGTCTCCCTCAGCTCCATGCCATAACGTCCAAGCCGCCCGCCGCCTCACGATGCCCGTAAACTCAGCCCCGGCCACCTTCCAGCCGGCTTCCCTCTCACCTCAGCGCTCGCTCAGACCGCACCCAAACTACCTTTCAACTTTATTTATTTAATTCTATATATGTGTGTGTGTTCTTCACTCAGCTCGCTCTTTATTTTCGCTCCCCTACACACACACTCTCTCTCTCTCTTCGGTGCCCGGGACTCGATCTCACCCCCAGCCGCCTTTTCTCTTTTACTCCCGAGCACTACTTAACACACTTTCCACGGACGCCGAAGCCCCAAACCGTCGCCTGGGCGCCCGAGTCCGCCCGAACGCCTTCGGCAAACTTCGGCATCGCCCGCTGATGGCGTCATTCGGAGCGAGATGCGCTGGCGGGGTGATGGTGATGATGGCAGGCTGAGTGACTGGGTGGGGGAGGGGGCGGGGCGATCCGGTGGGTATGGGTGGGTGGGGGGGGAGGAGGGCGGGGCGATCCGGGGGCTTGCCCTCCCCCCCCCCCCCCCTGTAATGAATCGCAACAATGCTGTTATTGTGACGTCGCTAGGCTGGGAGACCTCCCGAAGACGCGCGGATAGACGGAAAATTCCCCAAGCGCAGGGCGAGCCCGGAAAGCTCCAAATACACACAACGGGACTCTTAAGTCTATTCGCGGTGTGATAGATAGATTTGTGGCTGTAAATACAGAGGAAGGGAGGTTTAGTAAACTGGTGCTGCTTGCTTGGCTGGCTGACTGGGTGGTTTGGTTATAAGTGCGCTTTCAGCATATATTTTTAATTTTAAATGCTCTTCATTTGCAGTTTTACAATGCAGTCTTTGTAACCTGTCGTCAAGGATAACAGGTCCAGTCGAAATAAAAGCGAGCTGGAAAGTCTGGTGGAAAGGGCAACAATACTGCTGTTGCACAACTTGTAAACTATACCTTCACCCACGCCCCGAGGGAAACTGAAGTTAAATCGCATACCAGTGAGGCGGGCCAGGCAGCTGCCCGCACGGTCCATCATGTGAATGTAATAAACTAAGAAACTTTTCAGCCCATCGTAGCCCAGAATGTGCCCTACTGTGGAAGTGGTCACTGATAGATATTGAATAGCGCCAATTGGAAAGGCTACAAGTCATTTAGACTGCTATTTTGCTTGTCAACCTGTCATTTGTAATGTGACGATAATCTGCGATTCGAAGCACCTTTAGTGTTGTGAGATATCACACTTGTCACAGCGCAGAAGGAGGCTATTCGGCCCGTCCTGTCTGCACCGTCCCTCCAAACGAGAAGTCTTTCTTTTCACGCAAGTCTAAATGCTTTAATTAAAAGCGCCTCCGCCACATTCTCAGGCCAAGCATACCAGACCTTAACCAACTCCCTGCATGAAAAAATGTTGTTTCTTGTACCATTTTTTTCTTCTTTTGCCAATTATGTTATACCTGTGCCCACTAGTTCTCTAATCCTTTCAGAAGTGGGAGCAATTCCTCCCTATCTACTCTATTCAGAACTCTTCATGATTTTGAATAGCTCTATCAAATTCTCCGCCAACCCTGGAATCATTCTTGTGAATCTTTTCTGCACCCTCTCTAATGCCTTCATATCATTTCATAACGTGTTACCCAGGACAGGGCACAAGTACTTGAATTGAGGCTGAACCAGTGTTTTCTACAAGTTCAAGGTAACCTCCTTAACCTTGTACTCTATACCCTTGTTAAGGTACTGGGCCAGACCCCAAGTTACATCAGGATGCCAGACTAGACCTCAACAGTTCTATTTTGGCATAAATCCGAGGATAAGATTCTTCATCCCAGGAGCAATTCCACTGACAAAGTAGGGATTTTTTGTAATAAAACAAACTTTATTCAATAACAGTCTAAATATAACCTCTAATAAATGCAGCAGCTTAACCATTAACAGTTGAACAATATTTGAAAATGAAAGGAAGCAACCTTAATTTTTATCTTATCACCATTTCAGTTGCAAATAAGAAACATTCCTCTTACAGACTTACACTACCACTTTAAATAGTTAATGCCTATAAATATACTTGCTATAACGTGTAGATAGTCTTGAAGCGTTTAGAGAGAGAAAATGAGTTTCAGAACAACTTGTAGAACTCTGTCTTTAAAACAAACCACAGCCAGAACTCAAAAGCTGTTTTCCCTCCTGCAGACCGAGCTCCTCCCATTAACCACATTATCACCCGACCCTGTCAATCAGCCCAATCAAAAAACCCCAGGGAAAATTTTCACCTATAAACAAAAATCCATTAGCTCTATCCTAAGTAAACACTGCATGGCTAAAATGAGTGATTATCCTGCTCTCCCAGTATCTGAGCTAAATGTTTACAAGATACACCTGTAGCATAAAACTTAATTATGGTGCTGTCTGTAGCATAAAACTTAATTTTTTAAACATTCTCCTTAAACATAAAATATATACATATATCTATATTAAATGAATAAAATCATCATACCCTATTAATAAAATCTAGCCATGATGTGGAGATGCTGGCGTTGGACTGGGGTGGGCACAGTAAGAAGACTCACAACACTAGGTTAAAGTCCAACAGATTTTTTTGGAATCACAAGCTTTCAGAGCGCTGCTCCTTGACTCACCTGAGAAAGGAGCAGCGCTCCGAAAGCTCATGATCCCACATAAACTTGTTGGATTTTAACATGGGGCCTGATTTTACCATTTTGAGTCTAAGTGCTGAATCTGGGCGTCAACTAGATCCGAGCCCAGAATCCTCTTTCCAGCGCGCCCATATGCGTTTTGCCGTCTCCAGTCCGATTCGCGCTGTGGGTGGGGCTTAGTGCTGCCGAAACGATCGGGGGGGGTGGGGGTGGGACACCCAGATCATCCTCTGGTCGGGGGAGGTGTCCGCTGCCAGTCTGTGGCCGATCGGTAGGGAGGGAGGGAGGGGGCAGGGGGGTCCGCCGCCACTCTGCAGGCGATCCCTCCTCCCCACCGGAGGAACGAATCCCTCCTGCCGGAATGGACGTGCGGCCATGCCATCCCACAAAACCTTCAGGATGAAACGATTCCTCGCCAAGAAGATGAAGCAGAACCGGCCGATTCCACAGTGGATCCGCATGAAAACCAGCTACAAGATCAGTACAAGTCCAAAAGGAGACACTGGCGAAGGACCAAGCTGGGCCTGTAAAGGGATACACCATCACTGATACACTACCAGCCACAGATTACTCTTCCCTGCAGGGGCAAGAGAGCGGGAGCACGGATCCGGATCGGGCCAGAAGATGGTAAAGTGGGATTTGGCGGTAGAGTTGGGCGCGCGGTTCATTAAGTCGATTTAAATGCATGCTAATACATTTAAATCGTTGGGCCACCCAATTCGGGCACGGGCCGGACCCGCGCCCAAATCGGGTGCCGGTAAAGCCGTGATCTGCTCGGAGTCGGGTGCAGATCGCGGTATAGGCCCAACGCCCAACTTTACCGCGATTTCGCGCCCAAGTTTTGGTAAAATCAGTTGCAATAAATTCTAGTATGCTTTACTAACCATGCTCTCAACCCATTCTACCACTTTCAATGACTTATACTCATATACATACAGGTCCCTCTGCTCCTGCACTCCCTTTAAATTATACTTCTTATTTTATATTGTCTCGCTGTGTTCTTCATACCAAAATGAATTGCTTCTCATCTCTCCACATTGAATCTCATCGCCCACTTGTTCACTCATTCCATCAATTTGTCCATATCCTTTTGAAGTTCTACACTGTCCTCCTCACAGATAACAATTCTTTCAAGTTTCATATCAACTATGAAACTTTGAAATTGTGTCCTCTACACCAAGTTCTATATCATGAATATATAATATATATATATATCAGGTGAACCAATGGTCCCAACACTGACCCCTGGGAAACTCCACTACAAACCATCCTCCAGCCTGAAAAATATCCATTAACCACGACTCTTTGTTTCCTGTCACTCATACAATTTTACATCCATGTTGCGACTGTACCTTTTATTCCGCAAGCAATAACTTTGCTCACAAGTCAGTTGTGTGGCATTGTATCAAATACCTTTTTGGAAGTCCATGTACATCATATCAGCAGCATTGCCCTCATCAACCCTCTCTGTTATCTCTTCTATAGCAAGTTAGTTAAACATGATTTGCATTTAAGAAATCCATGCCAACTTTCCTTAATTAACTCACATTTGTCCATCTGACTATTAATTTTGTCCCAGATTTTTTCGAGATGTGTTCCCACCATTGAGGTTAAACTAACTGGCTTGTAGTTGCTGAGTTTATCTTCGCATCCTTTTTTGAACAAGAGTGTAATGCTTGCGCTTCTTCTGTCCTCTGGCAGCACCCTTGAAACTAAGGAAGACTGAAAAATTCTGGCCAGCACTTCCGCAATTTCTTCTATTAATTCCCTCAGTTTCATTGGATGTACCTCATCCTCCTGGTATATTATCAACTGTTAAGAACAGACAGCACATCCAATACCTCCTCTTAATTAATTTAGTCCCTGAATCACCTCTTTAACCATGGCCAAGGTTGTATCATCTTCCTTGGTAAAGACAGTGTTCATTTATACCTTAGCTATGCGCTCAGTCTCACCCATATTGGTACCTAATTAGCCCTTCCTCTTTCTTTTACCATCCTTTTACTATTTATATGCTTAAATATCCTTCACATTCATCAAAATCACTGGACACTAAACAAAATAATCAAATGGACAGCGTTTGAAGGGCCTAATTAGCCCTTGAAGAAAGGAGGATAGAAAAGTGGAAGGATTTGAGGAGATAATTGCAGAATGTGGGGATAAGGTGGTTGTAGACTCTACAAGCAACAGCATGAGGGCTGGATTGAAAGACTCCAGATTTGCAGGAGTAAAGGGTACATACAGGAACATACAACTGAAGGCACACGAGTGATGGGTGATGCTACAGAAAGATTTGGAAATGAGAATAATTATTTCTTGGAAAAAGACTTGCATTTATATAGTGCTTTTCATGATCACGGAACATATCAAAGTACTTTACAACCAATGACGTCAAATCACTGTTGCAATACACTTTGTGTACAGCAGGTTCACACAAAGAACAATGTGATAATGACCAGATCATTTTCTTTTGATGTTGATTGAGGGAAAATATTGGGCCAGGATACTGGAGATCATCTACAAAATCATACCATGGGACCTTTATGTCCACCTGAGACACAGGTGGACCTCGGTTTAACATTTCATCCGAAAGACAGCACCTTTTTAGTCCTTGACAGCCTTGATCAGAAGTTCGTGACTCAGATGCAAGACAGCTACCAACTAAGCCACAGCTGACACATTTTGAACTTGATGCATTGAGAAACAGATCGCAAATGAAAGTTGTTCAGGACAGGGATAGAAAAGTTAGATATAAGGATAAAATGCCAGTGGTTGAGTGTTGGCCAAATTGCAAGGAGCGATCAAGTCTGCCGGTGACAAAAGTATGGCTAAGCATTTTAGCATCTGTACAGTGAGGTTGGGGCAATGATGGGGAAATTAAGTCTTGGTAATGGCCAGTTTGGGGAGTTTAAAACACAGCGCAGAGTTTCAAGCAACATATTGAACTCAAGCTGAGCGAGTTGCTATGGAGAGAGATGGAGTCAGGGACAAAAATGTGAAGCTTTGCAAGGAACCAAATGGGATAGCTTCAGATGAATTGAGTTCTTGTTCATCCAGAAGCTGAGTACTCTGACAACAGTAGTAGGAGCAACCAGGTACCCATCAACTTTGATGTAAAAACTGGTGTGAAGCCTATGAATAGTGCCTTAGTGGCAACGTATAGATGAGGAAAAGAAAAATGCCTAAGATGGAGCCTGTGTCTCTTCTAATGCTGTCCATCAAATTTAAACCTTTCCAATTTCCTGGCCCTAACTATTTCCTCTTCACCGAGGATGTCCAGTCTTCCTACAGCTTCATCTTGCACCAGGAAGATCTGAGGGCTCTCTGCTTCTACCTTGAATGGAGGTCCAATCAGCTTCCATCAACTTCCGCCCTCCTTCGGCTGGCTGAACCTCAACAGACAGTAACCCAAGGCTGGAATTGAACCCAAGTCCCTGATGCTGTGAGGTAGCAGTGCTAACCACTGTGCCACCTTCCCTTCCTCGACTTCTCTATCTTCATTTCTGGCAATAAGCTTTTAACTAATATTCATTATAAACCCACTGACTCCCACAGCTACCCTAAATAACTTCACCACAGCCTACAGCCTAGGAGGACTCCTTTCCATTGTCCCAGTTCTTTTGTCTCCATTGCATTTGTTCCAATAACGGAACTTTCCACATCAGCATTTCTGAGATGTCTTCTTTTTTCCTCAACTGAAGAATCCACCCCGCCCCCCTCCCCCCTCCCTACTATGGTTGTCAGGGGCCTCAACCTTGTATGCTATGTTTCCTGCACTTCTGCTCTCACCCCTTCCCCTTCCCTCTGCAGAACTAGAATAGGGATCCCCTTGTCCTCATCTTCCACTTCACCTGCCTCTGTATTCAATGGATTCTTCCTTGCCATTTTTGCCACCTCCAGCATGATGCCGACACCAAACACATCTTCCCAGCATTCGGAAGAGGTGTACCCTTTGTAATATTCTCACCAACTCTCAATCACCCTAACATTCTGTCCCCTTCCCACAGCACTTTCCATGCAAAAATACCTCCTCTCTCCTCATCGTCCAAGGTCCCAAGCACCCCTTCCAGGTGAAGCAGCGATTTACAGAAACTTCTTTCAATTTGGTGTACTGCACCACACTATCCAGTTTCCTCGATACTGGGGAGACCAGATGCAGATTGAATGATTGCTTTATGGAGCACTTCCATTCAGTCAGCAAGAATGATTCTGAGCCTATCATTTAAATTCTCCACCTTACTTTTACACTGACATTTCTGTCCTTGGCCGGCTGCACTGTTCCAGTGAAGCGCAACGTAAACTTGAGGAGTGGCACTTCATCTTTCAATTAGGCACTTTACAGCCTTTTGTGGACTCAACATTGAGTTCAACAATATTAGACCACAAGGACTTTGGTTCCTTTTTGCATGTCACAGTTTTTCTCTTAGTTTTGCTTTCAGACAGCGGCATAGTTGCTCTAGACACATCTTCTGGTTCCTTGTTTCCTTGCCCCATCACCCTTCCCTTTTGCCCTGTAACACTAACTCCTCTGTCATTTAATTTCTCCTTTCTGCCACCCTACCACAAACCTTTTGTCCCTTTTCCTACCTATTCCTTGCTCAAAACCGATTACGTTTCTAACTTTTCTCAGTTCCGGTCATCAACCAATGGATAACGACCTTGACTGTGTGGCTGAGGGATTGGGAGGAAGGGATGGGGAGGTGCCAGCACTGACTGCTGGTAGGGGGGGAGGGTGCAGAAGTGCCAGCTCTGACTCCAATCAGGGGTGGAGGGAGAAGTGCCGGCTCCAATTGGGGGCATGGGAAGGGGTGGGGGGAGCCCCTGAGACCTCTGTGGTGGACGAGGGGGGAGGTTTACTCATGTTCTGATCGGGGCACCCTTTAAACATGGTGCCTCAATCTCAGTGCAGTTGGGCTTTGACGGCGTGTTTAGCCCTCCCCCCTCACTCCCCCAGCATGACAGCGTGAAACTCATCCAGCTGGTTTTTTTTGACAGTGTGGTATGATCTGGAGAGAAAATCGACCTGCTCACCAGGAACCAAAACTCTGCCAAATTCTGGTAAGATCGCCCTCATTGTTTCTCTTCTGATAGATGCTACCTGACCTGATAAGTATTTCCAGAATTTTCTATTTTTATTTCAGATTTCCAGCAATTGGAGTATTCCAATTTTTTATTAGTGCATCTATTGTGCAGAGCTTGTCTCCATAAAGTGGGAAGAAGAAAACCCCAGGTATTGATGAACTCATCGAGGCTAATGTCAAGGAGATCAAGAGCATTCTTTTGTAATGGACCAAGCTTTTTGAAGAATGATGCTGAACATGTGTGCAGGAGATCCAGGAAGGTGGTCACAGAAGGATCACTATACATTCATATGTACCAAGATAACATTGTAATGTGTACACCATCATAACTTACTCTGACATGCTGTAAATCTAGAACACTTGCCAAGCAAAAATCAAAGACTGTTAGTCTGATGACATTATCTGTATTTTAAAATGTAAATGAACTGAATAACAATTGATTTTGAAGTACTTAAATAGTTTTAGTCAAATAACAAAGGTTTCAGTGTTTCCAACCTTCCCAATTATTAGAGGTAGTTCCAGTAATTTATTCCTGTCATGGTGAGATCAGTGTGATTTTATTCCTATCGTGGTGAGATCACTGTGATTTTATGTTCGTTGCGCACTTAGGGGGAGAGAAATTGTTTCTATTGGAGCAAGGAGTAGAACCTGAGGCAGTTCTTGGGGAGTGTGGGAACAGGCATAGCCATTTGGCCATACGAGACAACTGTTTTCTTACTAATCTCAACATCTTATCACCAAATATCTTCATGTGCTTTTAATGAATTGAGCTTGGAAGAAAGAGACTGCAGGTGGTACAGGGATATCCTTATGAATGAGTTCCATTAAACATTTGGGAGTTCCCTCTGCAACCACCTGGGGAGCACTGGCTTCAGATATTTAAAATCTAGCCTGAAAATATTTGCAATAAAATTTCAAGGTTTTCATTAAGAGGATTTTATTTGCACTGAGTAAAAACAAATACATGAATGAAATTTTACCAGCTCGCCGTGCCCATCGATGGGCGGAGCAAGCCGGTAAAATTGCGTGAGAACCCAAGAAATCAGGATCATGACCGATTTCCCGGCTCTCGCGATCTTACGAGAGCTGGATTTCCGGCGAGGTCAGCCTCTCATGGGAAATGGGTGAGAGGTTGAATAAATTATTTAAATATATTGTCATGTTGATTTGCATGGCATTAGCAAGCCCATTACTCAATTGTCCGGGCTCACTTGCCTTTATGGCCTCTCCGGGAGATGTTCTCTCCGGCGAGGAAAACACCGGCTCCCCATGAACGGGGGATTAGGCTATTGAGTTGGACAATCAGCCATGATCATAATGAATGGCAGAACAGCACGAAGGGTCAAATGGCGTCCTCCTGCTCCTATCTTCTATGTAAGAGAAGGACCCCCAACCTTCTACCACAAAGGGTCAACCTCTACCCGCCTCCCCTACCATTAAAGGTTTGGGTCACCCCCAACCCCCATACCATGCAGGCATAGGGTTACCTGCACCCGGCCCCTCCCCATCAATGCTTGCTTCGGGACCCCCTCTAGTTGCCGGCATCAGTCCTCTTCCTCCGCCCCTCCCTCCCCCCAAACAATAGGAGCCGATGGGTATGCCTGTTAGCCTCCCGCCTAGGCAGTACGCCCCAGTGTGTTCATCTTGACTGCTGCTGAGCAGTAGTGATTCCCGCTAGTGTAACGTCACGCCGGTGGGTTGGGAACACTTGATGTTCCCGGAAGATACAGCGCTAAGCCATCTAATCAGATGTTAATTAATTTAAATGCATTCAAATCAAGTTCACGCCCAGCAAGGGAGTGACGCTGCTGGTGGGGGATGGGGAAGATCTCACTCTGAGATCTCTCTGGTGCAAATGGCCCTCTCTAGACTTTCCACCACAACGGGATTTGTGCCCATAGTGGACAGGCCCGGAAAATCCCCCCAATCACACCCGCCCACATGTTTCATTAATTGGCTTTCGAATGAAATCTTTTTCTAATTTAAAAAAAATTATTAACCTATGAGATTGCACACAGTTAGTCACCACTAAGTGCTAATTTTAGACTAAGTAATGATTAAGAAGGGATAATTTGACCTGGGCAGAGCAGGAGGAAAGTATGAGAGGGAAGGGAGTGGAGGTGGGGCTGCAGGGAGAGGAGACAGTTTGGGTGGAGTAAGTTACTCTCCCTCACTGAGAGTACGGAAAGTACCCCAGCTAGAGGCGGGTGGATTGGTATGAGGGTTGGGAATCTCTTTAATGGGAAGCTGTAGGAATACTGTCGTAACTCAGCAGGAGTTAGGGACAGACTGCCCCAGTGAGGGTTGGGATGGAAACGAACATCAGTGGACTGGGGGCAAGGAAAGGGACTAGCTAGAAATTGACTAGCATTGATGTTGGAGAAGGATCTCCTGAAGGATGGGAGGGAACTACTACAGTGGGTGTGAGGGTTGGAAAAGTATCTCAGTGAGGGCTGCTGGAAAACTACCTCACTTAGGTGTGTTAGATAAATGCACCAGCAGGGTTGTCACCCCACCAAAGGCAACTGCTCCTTCAGTTGCTCACACCTTAAGCTCTGGAATTCCTTCCCTGCATTTATCTCGCTCTCTCCTCCTTAGGGTTACTTAAAACCTATCACTTTGACCAAACCTTTGGTCATTTGATCCAACATTTTCTTATGTAGCTCAGTGTTAATTTTTATTCCATAAAATACCTTAAGGCATTTAATTATATTACAGGTTCGATACAAATTCTAGTTGTTGTTGAATACAGACCTGAGGACCCCTGGAATTCCAAATAAAGATTCACAAAGAGTAATGAAAATTAAGTGGAAAGTCTGTTTTTTCACTTGTTAACCTTACATTATTGGTGATTGCTGAAATAATTCACAGCTGCACATTGAAAATAAGATGTGAGCACTCTAATCCAAATCAGATCTGAAATTAATGAGCTTAACAAATGGGAAGATTTAAGCCATCACCAGTTACAAATTTCAGAGAACATTTTGTCAGAGGTTGTAATGGACATGGCAAGTGTGTGTGCAAATGAGGAAGGACGAAGGGGTGGCTCAGCTTACAAAGGGAGAAGGCAGAACCCAATTTGCCGTAGGTTTATCTGAGGCAGCAGATCAATACAACAGTTAGTTATATGGCTGAGGGAATGAAGCAGTGTATAAAGATACTTAAGCTTGTCAAGCAGGCTGTGACTGAAATATGCCACCCAGTTCATGAACACTTGCATGGACTTAGCCATCTGAAAAGCAGGTCATTAGTCCCCTTCCAGGCATCCAGAGGAAACATCTCAGAGGTCAAAACTTTTTGATCATTGATCTGACACTTTCCATTCCAGAAAATGAGAATTACAGATTGAGAGAGGTAATAAAATTTGCAGTGTTAGTGGTGAACCTGTGTAACATCCTTTATGTTTGTCTTTGTGTATTGAAAATTTCCATACTGTTTTGTCTATGCTTCTCTCAGTGAATGAAATGGGTGGTTCCGTAACCAAGAACCAAGCTGCAAAAATACATCAGGATTTCTATGTGTACCTTTTGTTGCAGCATTTGTTGCCCATCCCTACTTGCTACAATGGAATGGCTTACTAGGCCATTTCAGTTCCAAGTCAACCACATTGCTGTGGATCTGAAGTCACGTGTAGACCAGACCAGGTAAGGATGGCAGACTTCTTTCCCTGAAGGAAATTAGTGAACCAGATCTTTTTGTAATGAAATTGCTGTTTGCTTCATGGTCACCATTACTGAAAACTAGTTTTCAATTCCGCTTTCAATTTCAAGAATTATTAAACAATTTTAATTCATTGAACTCATGTATCCAGAGCATTAGGCTGGGCCCGTGAATTATTAGCCCAGTGATATTACCACTACCCTGCCGTCTCCCCTGCAACAGTTACAAAGGTGTCCTTTGTTGGAGTTGCTTCAGGCATACTGTTATCAGAAGAACATTTACTGCAGCTTTCTGGTACAATACTGGAAACTGATATATTATACCAGCCTGCTTCAGGAAAGCCCTATCTCAAGCCCAAGGTTTCAGTCCATGATGAGAATCTGTCAGCAATGGATAAATTCAGTTAACTTGGCAGCATACTCTCTTGAGCTGTCTCTATTGATGACAAAAGACACACCAGAATTGCCAAAGCAAGTCTAGCCTTCAGCAGAGTTCAAACACCAGTTAATTGTTCCCCTCCCTGCTTCCGCAACATTACCCTTGATGTTCCCAAGGACCTAATCTTGCTCCCCTCCTACTTCTCATTTTCATGCTGCCCCTTGGCGACATTATCTGAAAATACAGCATTCCTTTCCACACATATGCTGACAACACCCAGCTCTACCTGAAAGGAAAGAACAAACTCAGCATTAATGACACACCATGGATGAATCAAGACATTAGAAGGGAACAATTGCAGGTTAGGGAAGAGGCATACCTTAAGTACATAGACATCAGAGGAGTGCAGGATAATACAGAATTTGTAGAGATTAAGAGAGAAGTTAAATAATTAGGAAGACAGGGAAGAACTACAAAATTAAATGGTCAAGAAATATAAAACAACATAATGAGGTATTTTACAGATACACCAACAAAAAGGAAGGGTGGAATGGAGAATAAGGACCGAAAAGAACGATAGAGAGATGACAGAAATATGAAATGATTATTTTGCTTTGGCATTCATCAGGGCGATAGAACAGGTAGACATGATACTGAATGATGAGTAATGAGATAAATGCCTTTAAAATTAAAAAGAGGGATGTATGGAATAAACTGATCAAAATCAAAGAGGATAAAACCCTTGATCCAGATGCATTGCATCCATGCATTTTGAAAGAACCTAGGGTAGAGAGAGAGGAAGCTTTATCTCACATATTTAAGAATTAATTACAAAAATTGTTTAGTGCCTCGGGACTGGTGGATAGCCAGTTTGATTTCTATATTCAAGATCGGGGACAGAAGATGCCCAGGAAATTATAGGCCTGCATCCCTGATTTTAATTGCTCCATCATTCTTGTATGCCTTCAAGTGCCTAGGATCCAAGCTCGGGAATTCCCTCCTTACACTTCTGTTCCTCCCTACCTCAATTTCTTCCTTCAGGATACTCCATTAAATTTTCCTTTTTGACCAAGTCTTTGGTCGTCTGATCTAATATCTCCATATGTGGCTTGGTGTTGCACTGGGTTTTATAATGCTCTTGCAAGGCACCTTGAGATGTTTTACTATGTTAAAAGCACAATGTAAATAAAAGTTTATATTGTTACCTGTATTGATGCCAATGTTGCAACATATTCAAAAACAGTTCCTCCATAACGTTAGTAATGCGAGATGACCATGCATGGTTTGTGAAAAGAAAAGTGGATGCTGGAAATTTGAAATGAAAATAGAAAATCCTGGATAAACTCAACAGGTCCTGCAACATCTGTGGAGAGAGAAACAGTGTCAATGATTTGAGTTTGTACGGACCTGAAAAGTTAACTCTGTTTCTCTCTCGACGGACGATGCCAGATGTGCTGAGTTTTTCCAGCACTTTCTATTTTTATTTCAACATAATTGTTTTCCTAATCCTATCTGAAAAAGTGGTCAAACAAATACAAAAATATGGTTATGAGTCCATACTCTCTATTCATTGCAAATCTCATGCCTTGCAATCTCTCCCTCCAAATTGTTTCCCAAATTGATCAACAGTAGCCCACTCATGGTGACTATGACAGGATGATATGCTTCAAGGAAATTATTCCACGCTCTTCTCCAACATAGTTTGTCATGTATATAAGGAAATTTGCATAACCGTGCTATCATTATTTGTATTACATTATTTACAAAATCCTTGCAAACATTTCTTCTGTTTCAATACAGCACCATTAGTGTGTGTCTTTGATAACTAATATTGTTTATGTTCCTTTCTATTTTACAGAAATATTTATGGTGCATCTACTGCCATAAGGTTCTCTGAGTTATTGGCATTGGAATTGCATTGACTCTAAGTGTGACCTACAGCCACAATTTCATTTTCCTTTACCTAACTGGAGGCTGCCTTCCCCATCAAATGTTTATCAATGTTTATCACTATGTCCAGAGACATTTATCTTTGGTCCCTGGCACAATCTCCATTCCTAAATATTTTATCTCTCTCCCAGGCCATCTTGTCAGACTGAACCAGACCATTGCAGCCTTATCATACTTTTTGATCCTGAGCTGAGCTTCTAACTCCATAGCTTCCCACCGCCATTTCCAATACTGCCTACTTGCACCTTCGTAAGGCCTGTCTCCACTCCTGTTTCAGCTGGCCAGTTGCTGAAATCCATGCCTTTAGAGTTAACTGTCTAAGTACTGTCCTTGATGGCCTCCCACTTGCTGCCGACATCCTAATTTGTACTAAGTCTCGTTCAACCATTACTAGTGAACAACAAATTACTTCAACCAGAAATGCACCAATTTTAATATTTTCATTCTTGTTTTAAAATTCCTTTAGGTTTGACTCCTCCCATCCTGTCTTTGTGAACTCCTCTAGCCCTAGAACCTTGCAAGATCCCTGCACTTCTCCAATATTGGCCTCTTGTACAACCCTGTTTTTAACTGTTCCGATGTGGAGATTTCCACTCCATCTGACGAAGGAGCAGTGCTCCGAAAGCTTATGGTATTTGCTACCAAATAAACCTGTTGGACTTTAACCTGGTGTTGTGAGACTTCTTACTGTGTTTAACTGTTCCACCATTGATGGCCATGCCTTCAGCTACCTAAGCCCTAAATTTAAGAATTCACTCTAATAATTTTACCAAGGTTAGTCTTGGTACCAATCACTCTTTTATTTACAGTGGTATCTGAGCACAGTTCAGCGGCTACAGAGTGCAAATCAGTGCCAAGTCTATTGACTGCCAGCCTGAGTGGAGTCAGCTGGTTTCAAACCCCCTCCCACACCCCCGCTACTCCTTCCCTATTGGGCGAGCATCCACTCACATAATAGTGGAGGCTCATATTCAGCGAGGCCCACAGGGAGATCTATTGATGATCCCCCGTGGCCATCATAACACTCTCTCACTAAGCTTTGCTTAGAGGCTCCATTAGCCTCTTTAACCAAGCTTATGGTCATCTGTCCTAATATTTCTTTATGTGTCTCAGTGTCGAATCTTGTTTGGTAACGCCTTTGTGAAATGTCTTTGGATGTTTTGCTATAACAAAGGCACTTTATAAATACACTGTTTATGTTGATTTCGATGTGGAGATGCCGGCTTTGGACTGGGGTAAACTCAGGTTAAAGTCCAACAGGTTTATTTGGTAGCAAAAGCCACACAAGCTTTCGGAGCTCCAAGCCCCTTCTTCAGGTGAGTGGGAATTCAGAGGAGTGTGGGGGAGATGTCATGATACACATGTGCCGGAATTTTACCGCCTCGCCCACTCGAGGCTCGTAAGATTCCGCCCGAGGCCAATAGAGAACGCCGTTCTGTGTGCCATTAAAATTCCGGCCATCCAGTCTATAGGCCATGGCAGAGCTGGAATCTGTAGCTCAGGATCTGCATTAGTAAGTGTAGGTCCTCATCTTAGTTGTATTTAGTTTCAATCACTTTAGAATTTCTTTAGATGTAGGTATAAATATATTATGAAACTTATCCATTAGAATTCAGAGCTTCACTTAGTCTTACAATATCATCAGTTTTCTGGACCTGTGGAGTTGCCATACTGGTGACTGGAGCTGTTTCCATAGAAACTAAATCATTCTTGAATAGTTTCCTCTTTGAACTGGTTTCATCTTTGAAAAATACAACTGAGGACAAAACTGTGAAGCTTTTGGGTGGCGAAGATAAACTATTTCCTGTAAAATGACAATGAATATTGACTCTACAGATAGGGCAGAAATTGCACTACTATTAGCTTTCCAACCAAGAAATTAAATGCAAATTAATGTTACTTGAAAAGTATTATTAACAACACGATCAAGAATAGATTGTGGAATTTAGATAGAATATCCAGTGCATCTTTTTGTTGAGAATATTCAAAGTATTTTGGAAGCAGTTATCATCACCTTATCTTACTTGAGAATGGACTTAGGAAGGATCTATTTCCACTGTGTCTTACATGTAACAATATCAAACTTGGTTTATAAAGAAAGGGTTAAAATGTAGTTATATTTGCACATTGGAAATCATGGGCTGGATTTTCAAATGGATCAGGACCAAAATCAGATACGTCCCCATGCATGCAATTTCACACCACTGGTGTCTGTACCAGGTCGCTGCCACCATCCTGGCCCTAAACTACTTTCAATGAAGGTGGCTCGGGTATGGAACAGCTGCCCACCTCATCCAATTGGGCAGCAAATTCAGACCAATGAATGTTAATCACGAGGTCAGACCATGAGGTCAGACCAGGTTGAGAACTGGGACACAATGAATCATGGGTGGGAACTCCATGCCCACTCTCACAACCGGACTCCGAATGGCTACCTAGGCCTCAGCTGTGGCCACTGGGTGGGTTGCTCCTACAGGATCAGAGTATCGTAGAATCCCTATGCTGAATGCTGAAAGAGGCCATTCGGCCCATTGAGCCTGAACTGACAACAATCCCACCCAGGTCCTATCCCCGTAACCCCACATATTTATCCTGCTAATCCCCCTGACACTAAGGGGCAATTGAGCATGATCAATCAACCTAACCTGCACATCTTTGGAGTGTGGGAAGAAACCGGAGCACCCGGAAGAAACCCACGCAGACATGGGGAGAAAGTGCAAACTCCTCACAGTTACCCAATACCGGAATTGAACTCGGGTTCCTGGTGCTGTGAGGCAGCAGTGCTAATCACTGTGCCACTGCACTGCCCATATGTCATAGTGAGACAACCATGGCCTTTTAAAAAAAATAGATAAAGTTACTCAGCCTTCTCCCATTCTCTTTCCATCTTCAGCCATTGGGCATATTGATCACACAGAGCTGGACTGCCTCTCTGATTGCAGGAGCACAACCACTGATCCTGATTAGATAATGAACCCACTCTTTAAAAAATCAATTTGGGCATGTTGGGAACACGCTGGGTGAGGTTGGGAGTCGGAATAGAACTGGTGGCTGGGTTTCCAACCCAGAATTGAATATGCCAGCCCATCTTCAAAAGGCGGTGGAAAAATAAGCCTAACAAACGTAGGCCAGTCAGTTTAACTTCAGTAGTGGGGAAGCAATGGGTGGAATTATCCCATTTTGGGACTGAGTGCAGTGGTGGGCGGCTCTGGCTGTGCCCATCCTGCTGACCAGAATAGTAGGATCTCCAGCCAGGTTCTGTGGAAGCTCATTAATTAAAGACAAGCAAGTCCCCCCGACTCTCCTGGTGGACTGGCAACTGATTCGTCTGCCTACCCTTGGCTGGTGGGTTTGAATATCCTGGCACCATTTGTCAATACCAGTCCAACACACTCATGTCACTCTCTCCAGCTCACCTATCTTCACCAGACCATTCAGGTTGTTAGCAACCCGGAGGGAAAAGGCTGGCAGCCTCATGAGGAAGTCTGTTCCTTGATTCAACTACTCTCCCCCTGAACCCACTATCCACAAGGGCCCATGCCACACTTGGACCTCTACCCACCACATCTGGAATTTTCATCTATCCCCTTCCAGTAAATGACATGGAATCCCTTTGACCCCCAGTGTTTGTGAATTTTTCATGCAGCTTTCCCGGATTCCGGTTTCCCTCCCCTTGGTTTTCCCTCTGCCTTCCATTGTTCATCTTCATCCACCTCCTTGCCTGTCTGCTTGCCCCTCTGTTTGCCATCATGAGCTCTCCCCCTGCCAAATTGCACAGCCCTCCTTACCGCCCTTGTCTTCTTTAGGCCATACCCTCCTCACCCCCCAACCTCACCTTGCATTCCACCCCGGTCAAACTTTAGCTTTTTAGTGGTGGCAGCATGAGTCCCCAGCACCGTCCCATCCAGATAAACACTGCTGTGTGGCACCAGTGGCAAGGACACCCTTGCACTCCCCAACCTCAGGCAGACTACTGATCCAACTCATTGACATAAAAAGGTTCATGGGTTCAGCAGAACAGTGTTGTCCATGAAGACCAGCTTGGCATGGAAATGGACGCAGGAACCACCCTTCTCTGGCAGGTGATGAACAGCTCATCACTATGCAATGCAGCACTATGTCACACTCACCGCAAAGTCTCTGGCAAACTGAAGACTGCTTTGTACACACCACTCATTAGCAATCAGGTCTGACGCCAACATAAATTCCCACTGGTATAGCCCAGGATTGTAAGGCCTTTTTTTTATTTGTTCATGGGATGTGAGCATCGCTGGTTGGGCCAGCACTCATTGCCCATCCCTGAGGACATTTAAGAGTCAACCACATGGCTGTGGGTCTGGAGTCACATGTAAGCCAGGTAGCAGAGAGGGTTGATCAGAGCACCACTGTTGATGTGGTGTACATGGACTGCCAAAGGCTTTTGATACAGTGCCACACAATTGACTTGTAAGAAACCTTATAGCTCATGCAATAAAAGGGATAACAGCAACTTGGATATGAAATAGTGGTAGTTCATAGAATTTTTGGACAGGATGAAGTTTGGTAGTGGATTTCCATAGAAGTCATTGTTGGGACCCTCGATTTTCCTGATATATATTAATTACACAGACCTTGGTACACAGAACACAATTTTTGTGGATGATACGAAACTTGGAAGCATTGTAAACTGTGAGGAGGATCTGTTGATGGAATTGGCAGACAGATGCCAGATGAAGTTCAATGGAAAAATGTGAAGTGATTCATTTTGGTAGGAAGGACACGGAGAGACAATATAAAAACAAAGGGTACAATTCTAAGAGGGGAACAGGAGCAGAGGAACCTGGATGTATATGTACATAAGTCACTGAAAGTGGTAGGACAGGTTGAGAGCACGGTTGATGCAACAAATAGTATTCTAAGCTTTATTAATGGGGTACAGAGTACAAGAGCAATGAGGTTATTTTAAACTAGTATAAAACACTGGTTTGGCCTCAACTTGTGTATTGCATCCAATTCTGGGCACCACACTTTAAGAATGGCGTGAAGGCATAAGAGAGGGTGCAGAAAGGATTTATGAGAACGGTTCCAAGGATGGGAAACATCAGTGATGTCAATAAGTTAGAGAGTTTGGGACTGTTTTTCTTGGAGAAGAGACATTGACAGCAGACTTGATAGAGGTATTCAAGATTATGAGGGGTCTGGACAAAGTATATAGTCCAGAGTATATATAGTATATGTACTGTTCCCACTGGTGGAAGGATTGAGAATGAGAGGGCATAGATTTAAGGTAATTGCAAAAAGGAAGCAATGGGGATCCAGGGAGGAACTTTCTCACAATCTGTCAGCTCCAGTGTAATGGTGCTCAAAGTTGCATTTTGTTAAAATCAGGAGTGCACTGCCCGAGTGTGGTAGCAAGTTCAATCAAGGTATTCAAGAGGAAATTGGATTGTAATCTGAAAAGGAAGAATATGCAAGGTGACGGGGGGAAGACAGGGGAATTGCATTGGGGGATTACCTCATTTGTAGAGCTGGCACAGACATGATGGGCTGAATGGCCTCTTTCTCTGTTATAACAATTTTGTGATGAGTACTTGGCATGCCATAACATTCAAGGCTATGGGACAAGTGCTGGCAAGTGGGATTAGGTGGGCAGGTCAGGGCATTTCATGCGTCGGCGCAGACTCGATGGGCCGAAGGGCCTCTTCTGCACTGTAGTATTCTGTGATTCTGCGATTTTACTGGCAACAGCAACAGCATTCTGAAGGTCAATTGCAATTTTGCTGTATAGAATCATCAGCTCTTTATAAGCTTGAATTTAGCTTTGTGGGGCTGTGATTGCAGGAATAGTCCGCAATCATGCACTCTTCCACCATGCGAGCAGTAGGAGGAAAACTCCTCCATCATGCACTAGCATTTTGTGGGTGGGAAAAAGGTTGATTTGAATGATAAATTCCCCCTGCCAGCAGGAACGGTGCGTGGGAGAGATAAAATCGGCTCAGTCCATTTGAAACAGCACCATTCCCAATGGGCAACATTTTATCTTAGCAAATTTGATGTCTGCTAAGACTCCTGCTGCAAGCAGGTGGGAGCACATTTAAAACTAATTCTAAAAGTGGGACCTCCAAATCAAACAATTCTGACTTAGACATATATCACTGTTACTTCATGAATGGGTCAAATTCCTGGAGCTTTCATTAAACAACACCAGGGGAATGCCTTTACTATAGAGACTACAGCATTTCAAGAAAAATGCTTACCCTCACCTGCTGAAAGGCAACTTGGTATGGGCAATAAATGCTGGCTTCGCTAGCAACACCTATATCCCCAGAATCAATATTTTAACAATTGGACGGGGTGGAGTAACAGAACCTATGCATGAATTTAAATGGAAGGGAAAATTAAGCCTGTTCCCTTGTGGATATGTGCTGCTCCTTGCCTATATTCACTGCTGTCAGACACAGAACCAGCGAAATATTGTCTCGTCTTCTACCTGACCTTTCCATGATCAGAATCTCACCTTTAGGATTTACAAAATCCACGTCGTTGTTTCCCTTGGCATGTTGCCAATCGTGAGACTATCAACACGCTGCCTTTTGACCCAACATTTAAATCTCGTAATTGGTCCAATAAAAAAAAGGAGACAATGCACTTTGTCCAACAAACATTGTGAAATGGTGTAAACTTTGCACTGTATGATAAATAAAATCAGGCTCCGTATGCCAATTAAGCTACTTTGTCTTGTTGCTAAATTGCAAAAATAAAAATGTCAAAACTGACTCTAGATTTACATTGTAAGTTAACATTGGGATGAAGCCGAGATTGCTTTGCATTGCTGGCCAACCTGCAAGGTAAAAGCATACTTAAATTTATCCAAACTGTTTATACTCTCTCGCTGAATTGGGCACAAAGAGGGCTTGCTCGAAATCAATAGGGTTGCATGCAAAGATAGTCCAATTACACCTTACGCATACCAACAAGCTATTACCAAAGAGAACACAATAAAATAGTACAAAGAACGAGCCATACAATTTTACTTCTTAGGAATGTTAACCTGTTACAGAATACCTGAATATACAATCAATCTCATTGTTGTTTCCAGATGAATTATATTGTTTCATGAATAATGCAATCGGTATGCAATTAGCAAGAAATTTTTACTTGATGGGTGGTAGGAAATGTATGCCACCATCCATTGTCCTGGGGAGTCGGGTCAGCTGTTGTCATGCATAACTTTTGTCATGCATGGTTAGGGAGATTGCTGCTACGGGAACCAAATACGAGGAAGCTGATGGGTGCATTAGGTCTTTGTAGTGACTAACATGAATGAGGTCACTTTAATGAAATATAATTTGCAGAATCAAATGCTGTGTGGTCTCTGCCTGATGAAAGATTTACTGAGGAAAAGGAAAATACTTCAGTTTACTTTTCCCTTCTCACACTGTTTCGCTTTATGTATCTGCTGTCTATAAACTCAATCAAATCTGGTTTTAACAGAAAGTCGATATCTTCAATAAGGAGAATATGTATATCTATCAGTAACTTTTCAGACATATATTGTACTGTGTAAGAATATATTGTTTACAGAAAACCACGTGACTGTATTAAAACTTGATTTTCATGACTGCAGTTTATATTACATTCAAATAAGATAAAGCCCTTCCAGTAGTGAATTTAAAGTTTATTTATTAGTGTCACAAGTAGGCTTACATTAACATTGCAATTAAGTTACTGTGAAAGTCCCCCTAGTCGCCACACTCTGGCACCAGTTCAGGTACATTGAGGGAGAATTTACCATGGCCAATGCACCTAACTGGCACATCTTTTGGACTGTGAGAAGAAACCCACGCAGACACAGGGAGACTCTGCACAGACACTGACCCAAGCCAGGAATTGAACCCAGGTCCCTGGCATTGTGAGGCAGCTGTGCTAACCACTGTGCCATCATGTCGCCCCCACATTCCGAATTCTGAATGTCTAAGACAGCTAACTAGATATGTTCAACACCATAAACTAACAATGCAAATGAACTGCTGCATGAAATACCACGTTAAAATATTCATTGTATTCTGCAGTACTGAACATGGAAAAAATATTTTTGTTAAGATTATATTTACCATGAAGTGTCAGCTACTCAGCTTGTCTCAATTGTTCAGTCAGTATCATTCTTCTCTCTGAGTTAAAAGATTGTTGGTTCAAGCCCTATTTAAGTATTTTGGCTTAGATCAAGTGTAGGATCAAGCCTGAGACCAGGTGCAATGCCTGTTCTTGTCAGCTTGGATCTAGGATGTCTCTTTTGTGGGGGACCATGAATTGGATTCAATATAAATTTGAATTGCTTTTTGGAGCAAGGTCTTGGAATAAGGGCTTGGCTTGGCCACTCTGATCTTTGGTTTTGTAACTCTGAGAAAGGAATGGCTAAGATCAGGCATAGGATCAGATGTGAGATCAGGTATAATGTTTATTCTTGTCACCTTGGATCAGGTATGTGCCTTGTCCGGGGACTATGAATTGGATTGAATTGGTTTTTGGAGCAAGCAAGGAGGTGGATTAGGGGTTTGCCCTGTCCACTCTGCATTAGCTTTTAACACTGAGCGAGGGAAAAAAATTAAAAAGTGCTTCACCAGTCATCTTGAATCATAAGGTGAGCCATGAAAGAATTTTACCTCTCCACCAGCAATCCCAGCTCTATGACTGCTGTCTGGTTGCCGAACAGAAATCAAGTCCAGGATATTACCTATGGAAAATGAAAATCTGAAATAAAAACAGAAAATGTTGGAAATACTCAGCAGGCCTGGCAGCATTTGTGGAGCGATAAATAGAGTTAATGGCTTGGATCTTCCAGCCTCGCTATGGCAGGTTCAGCAGTGGCGGATGTAGTGAGCCATTCATTTGAATATCCGATGACTTTGACGAGACCAGAAGATCCCTCCAGCAGGAGAGGCCTGAAAATTCCAGCCAATATTTCAGGTCTCTGACCTTAATCACTAGGAGAAGTTAGAAATATAGTAGCTTTTGACCAAGTGGAAATTGAAGATGTCCTGGTCTATTCCCATCTGAAAACAAGCTGTCTTTCGCTGAACTGAAGCCTGTTCCACACTGAGCTAATTGCATACCCTACAGCTTGTGTGTCATCATTTTTTGCCTGTATTGATGCCCATGTTTACCAAATTTTGTTTGATCACACTTATGTGAGTTAATTTGATTCAATTTATGGGCGGCACGATGGCACAGTGGTTAGCACTGCTGTCTCACAGCGCCAGGGACCTGGGTTAAATGCCGGCCTGTCACTGTCTATGTGGAGTTTGTACATTCTCCCATGTCTGCATGGGTTTCCTCTGGATACTCCGGTTTCCTCCCACAGTCCAAAGATGTGTGGGTTAGGTTGATTGGCCATGCTAAATTGACCCCAGTGTCAGGGATTAGCAGGGTAAATATGTGGGGTTACGGAAGTAGGGCCTGGGTGGGATTGTGGTCGGTGCAGACGCGATGGACAAAATGGCCTCCTTCTGCACTGTAGGGATTCTATGATTTGATATTATTGTCACATGTATTTATATACAGTGAAGTCTATACAGACAAAGTACATAGAGAAGGAAAGGAGAGGGTGCAGAATGTAGTGTTACAGTCAGAGCTAGGGTGTTGAGAAAGATCAACTTAATATAAGGTAGGTCCATTCAAAAGTCTGATAGTAGCAGGGAAGAAGCTGTTCTTGAGTCGGTTGGTACGTGATCTCAGACTTTTGTAACTCTCTCCCGACAGAAGAAAGTGAAAGAGACTATGCCCAGGATGCGTGGGGTCCTTGATTATGCTGACTGCTTTTCTGAGGCAGCGAAAAGTGTAGACAGAACCTTACCATGTTAAAAGTTTTATTTAAATACAAGTTATTATCGTTGTCATTAAATATCTCCATGATGTCACTTCATCCGACCTCTCAATCTTCTGCAGCCCTACATCCCTGTCTTCTTCTAACCCAAGTCTACTGTGTATTATCCTATACCTCTGGTCTACTTTTGTGCAAAGGATGGCTGAGGTTTCTATCACCATATCCTTGCATTTGGTAATTCTCTTTCTAAACCATTCTGTTTTGCAGCTCTATCATTGCTTTCATAAGTCTCATCAAAATTTACTTCTTCAGCCATTTCAAACATTTAATTTTCTCCCACTTCCAGCTTGATTTCCTCCAATCTCACATGAAGCACAATGTTCATTATGTGAAAGATACTAAGCATAAAATAAGTTGTTCTTAATGTGTTAAAGTTGTTCTATTTTCACCCTTTGTAGGATATTACCTTCCTTTGTAGGATATTACTGGTGAAATTGGTGCTGTAACAATCATTAATAATCATTCAATAAATAATAACTGTCCATTACACACTTGTTTCTTTTACTATTTATTTGACATTGCTATGACTGGCATTCCCTTGAACCTGCTTCCCTTCGTCCTCCTAATCTGTAATGATCTAACATTATGTAGACAAGACTCAAAGGGTTGAATGCTGTATGACTGTTCCAATTCTACCTCAGTCCATGTGGATTCTTTATCTACCTTAAAGCCAGTTATGTTTTTTCCTACTGCCATTATCTCTAAATAGCGCAGCTGCACCACCCTCTTTTATACTTTATCTTTCCTTTCCAAGTGCTTTATATTCTGCAGTATTTAATTGTCAATCTTGTTTTTCATGGAGCCATGTTTCAGTTATTCCCACTATATCTGGCTCGTCTCTACGAATTATCACCTCCAGTTTCTTCGATTTGTATTGGATGCTGTGTACATTGTTGCACACAAGCAATTTAATTTAGTCTTATTAATCAGTCCTCTCTGTACTCTGCCCTTTTTTATTGTTATTGCTACTCTGTCTCCCTTCTTATCTTTTCAATTATTCCAAAGAGTTCTGGATATGTGACGTAAACCACAGCAAGTAATGATGTGTCAACTGACAAACATAAAATAGGTGGATAAGTATCTGGTTAGGGATGCAACTGAAGATTGCAAGGATAAGTACAGAAAGGGATAATCAAATATTTTGTGCAACATTATAGCTATTGAGCTGCTAGGCGCATAGAAATGCCATACAAAGGAAGGTAACTAATCTGAATTTATAATATAGGCTATAAGAATAAATAGATACACTGAAATTTGATTTACATTTGGAGAATCTGTGCAGAACCTTCCCTCAGGAAATTAAATGGTTGAATAAGGCTCATGCTGGAGTGGATTGTATTTGGGCTGTGAATAGAATCGACTTGATCAGACAAATAGCCTTTTTTTCCCCCCATGCTCTCTTTCATTTTTAATAGCATTTCTGCTAAATTCTTTATCAGGTAAGTCTGCTGAGAGTGCTGATGAACTATACACCTATTGACCTGTGGACTGATTGCTAGTCCAATTGACTTTTCAAGAAAACCTCAAGTCAGTCACATGTTTTATAAATGTATATCCTTTTAGTAAATTCCAAATTGGTACATACTATCAATTCTCATTGAAAAACACAAGCTGCTTTTCCTCTCTCTACAGTAATAAGCTAAAGCTACATGGAAGAAATGATTTTGGTTTGCTGTCCAGGCCATTCCAAATTGGCAAGATTCAACAAACATTTTTAATTCAATGTTAATAGGAATCACATGTTTATGCCTGAAATCATGAGATCCACTGGTGATTGTTCATGATGATATTTGACCTCGGGTGCTAATGATGAGTGATATTTGTGTTATTTTTTTAAATGTCCACAATTACTGGTGTCCTGCCTTGCTGTACATAAAGCCTCAGTTCCTTCTGAGCAGTTTTTTTCTCAAATAAATTATATTACTTGCAATAATATTCTGGTCACCACACTACCAGAAGGACATGGAAGCTTTGGAGAGAGTGCAAAGAAGGTTCACCAGGATGTTGCCTGGTCTCGAGGGTGTTGGCTATGAGGAGAGGTTGAATAAACTAGGATTGTTTTCACTGGAAAGGCTGAGGGGAAACCTGATAGAGGTCTACAAAATTATGAGAGGCATTGACAGATTGAATAATCAGAGGCATTTTCCCAGGGTGGAAGTGTCAATTACAAGGGGGACGCAGGTTCAAGGTAAGAGGGGGAAAGTTTAAGGGAGGTGTGCGGGGGAAGTTTTTCCCACAGGGAGTGGTGGATACCTGGAACGTGCTGCCAGAGGAGGTGGTGGAAGCAGGCACATTAGCAACATTTAAGAGGCATCTGGATGGGTACATGAAGAGGGAGGGAATAGTGGGATATGGATCGAGTAAGGGCAGAAGGTTTTTTCTTTAGTTTAGTCAGGGCATTATGATTGGCACAGGCTTGGAGATCTGAAAGGCCTGCTCCTGTGCTGTACTTTGTTCTTTGTTTTAATATTAAATATTAGCATTAAAAGTTACTTTGAGTTGGCCTCAGATCTTTGCCAAAGCCAAATGAAGAACAATTACCACTGGCCTGATACTGTGAATAATTATGAATGCACACATAGATATCTGAAAATATGATTGCAAAAATAATAACAACAGAGGGTTCAGTTATATGATATTCGATGTTTAACTGATGAGCCCAAAGGATAAGTGAGTTATGAAGATGCGTGACATTGGTTGTTATTTTATGCACAAACCATTGACTCCTGTTGCATTTCTTACTCCTAATCTCAGGTTGTATGATACTGAAGTATATTTGAAGACATTATGGTAATTATAGATTTTAGTCTTTTCTGACGGCACTTTTTATACAAAGGCATCCTAGAAGTACACACGTGATGTGATCTGGCTGCTTAAAGTGATGAGCACCGTGCAGTTGCAGAATGTTAATGACAATGCAAAGGGAAGAGAACAGCTGGAAGAGCAGGCAATGGGGAGTGTGGCGATAATGTTGTTAAGTGGGGGAGTCAGTGCCTTGGACAGATTGATATCAGATATGAGAAAGCAAGAAGCAATGAGAAAATGAATTGGGACATAGAAGAAAGGGAGGGATGTGCTGGGATAGATTGCAGTTGGTGTGTTGTGCCTGCCCCCCGTTTCATTTTGATTTGAGCAGTCAGAAACAAGTTTTATACTGAGTGACATGTGCACCTTTGACAATGTTGAACTCAGGCACATGTAATAAGTATTCTATTCAGAAAGAGCACTTATATATAGATTATAACATTCTATTAAATCTAACTATGTAGTCATATATGAACATTGCATATTTATATATGAATTCCATACATTCAAATTGCAATAGTCATATATAGAATCCTTACAGTGCAGAAGCAGGCCATTCGGCCCATCCAGCCTGCACCGACAACAATCCCACCCAGGCCCTATCCCTGTAACCTTATATATTTACCCCGCTAATCCATGCATCTTGAGACACTAAGGGGCAATTTTGCATGGCCAATCAACCTAACTTTGGACTGTGGGAGGAAACTGGAACAGCCGGAGGAAACCCACGCAGACACAGGGAGAATGTGCAAACTCCACACAGACAGTGACCCAAGCCAGGAATCGAACCCAGGTCCCTGGCGCTGTGAGGCAACAGTGCCAACTCTGTGCCACCGTGCCGCCATCATATGAATGCAATGCATTAGATATGAATACTTTATGTCAAGCTGCAAAGGGGAGTTCAGTTTCTATGCTAATTTGATTTGCCCCATTTACGGTTTATTTAATTTGAATCTGTTATAACCTTGCTTTGGTCATAAATGCATGAAAAATTAAGACACGGTCACAAGTGTAGTCTTGATCACAGTGCCATAATTCAATTAGCAAAAGATTACATCATATGTAAATTATCTGATTGAGTACTTCACTCTTTAAAGTGATATGTAATTTGTGATATAGTACATGGACATTACCAGCACAGAGGGCTTAATAATTGCAGAGTCAAATAGTGCGTTTATTTTTATGCATTTCGTTATCATATTAATGTATTCTCTATCACAGTTTCAGACTGCTGAAGATACCTCCTCAGGTTCAGTGGCTCTGAAAAATAGGGGTCTGAGCATTTTAACTTTGTAGGGTTGCTTCAGCAGCAATATTGAATTTGATGATTGGCCACGATCATAGGCATGGAGCAGGCTCGAAGGACCAAATGGCCTACTCCTACTTCTAGTTCCTATGAAACAGAAACAGAAAATTCTGGAAATGCCAGCGGATTAGGTCGTGGAGAAAAAAACAGAGTTAATGTTTCAGGTCTATGAAGATCACAGCTCTGAAATTTAATTGTATTTCAGTTTCCACGGATGTTGTTGGATATTTTCTGTTTTTCTTTATTTCAGATTTCCATCACCTGTAGTATCGTTATTGTTTAATTCACTGCCACTTCCCTTCCAGGAATGTCCACCTTGAAGAAGTTCAGCACTTTTCTCCAGTGGGCTTTCCATTTGCCTCTTCTACCTCGTTCATCTTTATTGCTTTCTAGCGCCCATCTGAAAAGATCACAGGCGTGAAATATTACCTGGGATTATCCGTTCCGGTTTGCGTTGGATGGTATAGCGACGGGAGCGGGAAATATTGCAACAAGTGCAGCGCAAAGTCATGGTTTATGTTGGCGTGAAAGTTGCCATGATCATTCTCTCCTCCCATCAGTGGCGGGCTGCACTTCCCATTGTTCAGGAATCTCATCTGAATACATTAGTATCTCATTACCATGCCTACAATCCGGAATCATTCTCATCCACGGCAGATTCCGGGATATCGGGAGCCTATTTGGGTGAGACCTGGGGTTTGCCTCCATGCTACCGGGGGCTTTTACTCTCGGGTATCGGGGGTAGTTGACTCGGGGGAGACTGGGGAAGTGGGAGTTGCAGGGGGTGTTTGAATGTCTAGTGTGAAAAGCACTGTTCTTCAGGATGCTTTCTGCTGGGGCCTCAGGAGGCAAGGGAAGCCTGGGACATTGCGGTGGGGTCATCATGTTGCCAAGGGCAAGGCTAATTGAAAAACCTGTCAGTCATCAGTACCCTGTTGCAGCTGAAACCGTTCAGCTGTAACTCAATTGACATGCCCGGAGTCAAACTACTCATTATGCCCATTCAAGCAGCACTTATGTGAGGCCACTGATTGCTGCTCAGCATTTAACCCTTGGTGCATTGACTTCCAAAATCAAAGATCACCATGATGTGCCTGTACCACTGCCTGACTGGGCAAGCAACTATATCCCCTTAGAGAGTTGGCAATGCACACTGCCCAAGGAGAGCACTCCTAATCCTTGGCTGGGTGCTGAGGTGCATATTGACATGTACCTCCCATACACCAGGTTGAGCACAAGGCCTTGGAGTGAAGACCTCACTACTCAAACCCCCTCATGCCCTCACTCACTCCCCATGTCCCAGCCTTGCCAACTCATGCCAACTCATTGACTTGGAGGGAATGAATGGGCAAAGAGTGGTCCTTCAGAGACGAGTGCTAACTGCCAAGCGTTTCTCTTTGACACTGCAGTGAGGAGAATATATGGAACATGGAGCCTGGTGATCTCACTGCCATTCTTCTCACTCATAGCAGGAGAGAAGAAGATGTATACGAAGATGCCTGGCTTGCCAAAGGCAAGTGCAGCACCATGAAGAGGAAGGGACAGCAGGGCCTGCTGCATACACACAGGATGGACCCTAGAAAGCTGTTGCTTGGAAATGCCTCATTAGATCCAGGGTCTATGGACCATGCCTAACATACCTGTGAAAACCAGTGTTGTTGAAGCCTACTCATGTGAAGGGAACATGAGGGTTGGTCACATCGGCCAGCTTCTGCAGGATTTGGTGCAATGGGGACTTGAAATGCATCTGCTGCCTGTGTCACTGAAAAGTACTGTGGCGCTCAATTTTGGTGTTGTGGGACTTTGTCTCAGTAACATTAAAACAATGAGGCCTTCTAACCCTCACTCCTCACACTCCCTCATGCCCCACCCACTCACCATGTCCCAGCCATGCCAACTCATTCTCCCCACCCACACTCCATGTCTCCATCATTCTCTCCGTATCAAACTATGCCCCTCTGCCTACCCTCTATGGCCCTTCATGGCGTCCATGCCAATCCATGCTCCCCATTCATCCCACTCATTCCCATGGTCTTTTATAACCCGTATGCCAACTCACATCAACATTTGCCAACCAATCCCATGGCCCTTGATAACCCCATGCCAACTTAGTGCCAACTCGTGCCAACCCATGTGTCCCACACATCACCCCTTGCTCTTATACCCCTCATGTTTTTGATTTTGAGTTGATTTGATTTATTATTGTCACATGTATTAGCATACAGTGAAAAGTGTTGTTTCTTGTGCGCTATACAGACAAAGCATACCGTTCATAGAGAAGGAAACAAGAGAATTCATGTCAATTCATCCATAACCATGTGGGTGGTCATCAGGAGCTATGGTGAAATGAAATAAAGTTTGAAGTATCTGTTACAGACTTAACATATTAAAAAATACACCTTCATCAATAAAAGCCCATTTAATACATTTAAACCTATTCAAGTACTTAATCCCTTACAAAACAAACATTTATATTAATAGCTCCCCATCAAAGACCGTTAATCCTTTTACAGATACTTGGAGGTGTCAATCAAACTGTGAACTTACAGACTACCCACTGTGATAAGGGTAGGTCGTGGAAGCAGTCAAACTGTAATCATAACCCTCAAGCTTATGTCAACAAACTGCAAACTTGAAATTGCAAGTACTGATTTTTTTCAACTGAGAGGCACAGCAGGCTGTTTTCTTTCCCCAAATTTAAATGTCCTCCTTTGATGCACATTCATGTCTACTCTTGACAATCCTAAAGTACCTGACCCCTCCAAAAGGGTACCTAATTTCTCGAAAGAACTCTGGTAGATTTAGACCTTTTTCATAAATTTGTAAATCTCTTGAGTCGTGTTTCAGAAACGCTGGGGCTGAAAAATGCTTCTGAGTGATGGCAGCTGTACTTTTAAACTTCCCACTGCTCTCTAAACTATGGATATGTGGAATTCATGAAAATACTGGGTGCCGGATTCAGGGTGGGACTTCCATATTTGGGGCTCTGACGCCATTTTGGCAAAGTGTCTGAGAAAAATCATGCCCCTTTTCGAATTGTTAAACCTTTTATTCCACAGTAAAGTAAACAAATGGAGCAATTAGAGTCACAGAAATTTACAACATGAAAACAGACCCTTCAGCCCAACTTGTCCATGCTGCCCAGTTTTTACCACTACGCTTGTCCCAATTGTTTGCATTTTGTCCATATCCCTCTATACCCATCTTACCCATGTACCTGTCTGAATGCTTTTTCAAAAACAGAATTGTATCCACCTCTACTACTACCTCTGGCAGCTCGTTCCAGACACTCACCATCCTCTGAGTGAAAAAAAATGCCCCTCTGGACCCTTTTGTATCTCTTCCCTCTCATCTTAAATCTATGTCCTCTAGTTTTAGACTCCCCTACCTTTGGGAAAAGATATTGACTATCTAGCTGATCTATGCCCCTCATTATTTTAGAGACCTCTATAAGATCACCCCTAAGTCTCCTACGTTCCAAGGAAAAAAGTCCCAGTCTATCCAGCCTCTCCTTATAACTCAAACCATCAAGTCGCGGTAGCATCCTAGTAAATCATTTCTGCACTCTTTCTACTTTAAATGATTCAATTCACTTAGTTCAATCATTGCAGCAAATCTGCACAGAATATAAGAAAAATGAACACACTGTACTGCCTCACTTCAGTAGGTCATCCTGCTTGGCTTAAATTGATTTGTTCTTCTGTATCCAGATGTCCGAGTCAACTCTTCTGAAGAATTTCTTCTTCAGCAGCTGCTTTCTAAGTTTTTAAGGTGTCTGACACTTAGCTTTACTCCTGACTCTTCAGTCGGAGAGAGATCAAAAACTTTCAAACTTCAATGGTGTGAAGTGACAATTAGTTAGAGTCAAGCTGTTGAATTTTCATATTGTTCACAGTTTATGGCCGTTTCACTTCAGTTTACTTGGAATCAATATATTCTTCAGTATTATAGTGCCTGCGATTATTTGTGGCCAGAGAGCTGCCCTGTGCCTGCTTCTTATCTGTCACTGGGATTTACAAAACAGGGGAATATTGAAAGAAAAGGGATGGGATCTAGAGTACTGTCATTTCGATAAAACAGGGCCATTATTATTGAATATCCGATTTGCAATTACATCCATTATGATGTTCCAACTGAAAAGGGCCTCAATTAAGCACCATTGTGAACTAATCACAATCATTATTACTGATTGATTACTGGACCATTTAAGGGGAACTTTGAAGCAAAATCAAACTGATGTATGAAAGATCCATTGTGACATCTCAGTTAGCATATTATAGAGAAGTTAGGACTGAATGTCTACTCCTAACCACAGATGTGAAATAGATTCTATATTGTGGGGTTTCATAGAGTCATCGAGATTTACAGCATGGAAACAGCCCCTTCGGCCCAAATTGTCCTTGCTGCCCAGTTTTTACCACTAAGCTAGTCCCAATTGCCCACATTTGGCCTATATTTTCCATACCCATCTTACCCATGTAACTGTCTTAATGCTTTTAAAAGACAAAATTGTACCTACCTCTACTACTGCCCCTGACAGCTCGTTCCACACATTTATCTGAGTGAAAAAATTGCCCCTCTGGACCCTTTTGTATCTCTCCCCTTTCACCTTAAACCTATGCCCTCTAGTTTTAGACTTCCCCTACCTTTGGGAAAAGATGTTTACCATCTACCTTATCTATGTCCCTCATTATTTTATAGACCTCTACAAGATCACCTCTCAGCCTCCTACGCTCTAGGGAAAAAAATCCCAGGCTATCCAGCCTCTCCTTATAACTCAAACCATCAAGTCATGGTAGCATCCTAGTAAATCTTTTCTGCGTTTTTTTCTAGTTTAATAATATCCTTTCTATAATAGGGTGACCAGAACTGTACACAGTATTCCAAGTGTGTAAAACTTCAACAAGATGTTCCAACTCCTGTATTCAATGTTCTGACCAATGAAATCAAGCATGTCGAATGCCTTCTTCACCACTCTTTCCACCTGTGACTCCACTTTCAAGGAGCTATGAATCTATACCCCTAGATCTCTTTGTTCTGTAACTCTCCCCAACACCCTACCATTAACTGAGTAAGTCATGCCCTGATTCAATCTACCAAAATGCATCACCTCACATTTATCTAAATTAAACTCCATCTGCCATTCATCGGCCCACTGACCCAATTGATCAAAATCCCGTTGCAATCCTAGATAACCTTCTTCACTGTCCACTATGCCACCAATCTTGGTGTCATCTGCAAACTTACTAACCATGCCTCCTAAATTCTCATCCAAATCATTGATGTAAATAACAAATAACAGTGGACCCAGCACTGATCCCTGAGGCACACTGCTGGTCACAGGCCTCCAGTTTGAAAAGCAACCCTTTACAATCACCCTATGTCTTCTGTTGTCAAGCCAATTTTTTATCCAATTGGCTACCTCACCCTGGATTCTGTAAGATTTAACCTTATGCAACAACCTACCGTGCGGTACCTTGTCAAAGGCCTTGCTAAAGTCCAAGTAGACAATGTTGACTGCACTGCCCTCATCTACCTTCTTGGTTACCCCTTCAAAAAACTCAATCAAATTTCTGAGACATGATTTTCCACTCACAAAGCCATGCTGACTTTTCCTAATCAGTCCTTATCTCTCTAACCCCTTTCCTTTCCAATGGCATGGGGTTGAAATCTTAGGCGTATCCTTCAGTGTCAGGATTTTGTCCCATATAATTATAAAAATAACATAGCCTCCTGTACTTAAACTTCAATTAAATCATATTCTGAAATATGATTTCTGAAAACAAAATTGTCAACAAAGCGTCAGAGGAATATTAATGTATTGAAGATGTCCGATAAAGTCATCAATAGGGAATTTGCAGAATCTGCACCGTATTCAACTGTAAGCAAGGGTAAAGATCCCATATCCCAGATTTGGTCTCCTCTATATCGGAGAGACCAAACGTAGACTGGGTGATCGCTTTGCTGAGCACCTTCGGTCTGTGTGCAATCAGGACCTGACCTTCCCATTGCTTGCTTCCCATTTTATCACATGATCCTGCTCCCATGCCCACATGTCTGTCCTTGGCCTGCTGCAATCTTCCAGTGAAGCTCAATGCAAACTGGAGGAACAGCGATTCATCTTCCAGCTCGGCACTTTACAACCTTCCAGTCTCAACATCGAATTCAACAACTTCAGATGATTAGCTCTATCCCACCTAGATCCCTTTGTTTTCATTTTATTTAATTTTTAACTGTTCTCTACCTTTTATTTCTTTATTGTCTTTCTTTATTTTTCTTCCCCCAATCTTTCCCTCTATTTTATCCCCCTTACCTTACTTTTTCTTCCCCTTTGCTTCCCCTTTCCCCCTTTTTTCCCAATTTTACCTCTCTCCCACCCATCTCCCCCCTCTCCCCGCATCTTCATCTGTCACAGTTTACCCTCTGATTTCAGCTTCTCTGCCGTTTGGCCATTCACACCTTCTATTCTCTCTGTGGACTGCCATCAGCAGCCGATCCCCTTGTTTTTGTGGCTATGACTCATCTTTCATTGCCTCACCCTACAGTATAAATATCTCTCACTTTCTATGCCCTTGAGCTCTGACAAAGGATCATCTGGATTCAAAACATCAGCTCTTTTCTCTCCTTACAGATGCTGCCAGACCTGCTGAGATTTTCCAGTATTTTCTCTTTTTTTAATAAAGATCCCAGCTTACTCTTTATCATGTAAGGGTGGCAGGAGAGACCTGTTTGGTGGGAGATACATGCATCTATAAGAAGCAGGAGCAGGAGAAGGCCATTTAGCCCCTCAAATCTACCCTACCATTCAGTAAGATTGTAGCTGATCATCTACCTTAGCTTCATCTTCCCTTACTATCCATCAAACATATATATACTTGCTGGACCTCTGCTCAGTATTCAGAGCTGGCTCTCCAGTATCTGCTCACTGGGCTGTCTGGAGCATAATTCAAACTTAACTCTTGGTTGCACGGTGGCACAGTGGTTAGCACTACTGCCTCACAGCACCAGGGACCTGGGTTCAATTCTGGCCTCGGGTCGCTGTCTGTGTGGAGTTTGCACATTCTCCCCATGTCTGTGGGGGTTTCCTCCGGTTTTCTCTCATACCCCAAAGATGTGCAGGTTAGATTGATTAACATGCTAAATTGCCTCTTAGTGTCAGGGGGATTAGCAGGGTAAATATGTGGGGTTACGGGAATAGGGCCTGGGTGGGATTGTTGTCAGTGCAGGCTCGATGGGCCAAATGGCCTCCTTCCTCACTGTAAGGATTCTATGAACCCTTCCATTAGTGTCAGGAATATCATCACCAATCCACTGATCACTCTGAAGAGAAACTACCCTGGATGAAAAGCAGAATTTAGGAAGCATATTCTGGTTTCCACTTGCTAATGTTGTTTTGAGTGGAACCTAACCCCTTCAACTTTTGATTCACAGGCAGCAATGCCACTACACCAAAGACTCATTAAATCTTCTCTGAAACCTGAACACCTTTGACATAGTGTGTAGCCCAGTACTGCTGAGAATTTATTAAGATTTCATAAAGGTTCATAGTTACCTCTTTGTTTTTGTAACCTGTACGTGGATCTTGTCAAATTTGCCCAGGAACCAAATGTGAACAAATATTACTATGATCAAGTGTTCAGTGCTAGTATAATGATATTTTGGGAATTGATATTGTCCAATCTAGAATCAAATTTGGCTTCGAATTTGAGTGTAAGGAAAAATTCATGTTCAACAGTGCAAACTACTCATCATCCATACAAGCTGCCTGGGAACAGGATGTCCATTTGTCTTGTTGGCTATGGATTGTTGTGTCATACACTCGGGGAGCTGCGGAGTTGAAGATATGGAGAAAGCAAAAAAAAGCCTACTCCAGCTTGGAAGGAAGAAACATTGAGCGGGATGTTCCCAGTCACAGGGTGGCTGACTATGAGAGGCAGGGGGCTAGGAAATTAGTGGGAGGTGGGTCAGAACAGTGATTAGCACTGCTGCCTCACAGCGCCAGGGACCCAGGTTCGATTCCTGGCTTGGGTCACTGTTTGTGTGGAGTTTGCACGTTCTCCCCGTGTCTGCGTGTGTTTCCTCCGGGTGCTCTGGTTTCCTCCCACAGTCTAAAAATGTGCGAGTTAGGTTGATTGGCCATGCTAAATTGACCCTAGTGCCAGGGGGACTAGCAGGGTAAATATGTGGGGCTACGGGAATAGGGGCTGGGTGGGTTGTGGTCGATGCAGACTCGATGGTCCAAATGGCCTCCTTTTGAACTGTAGGGTTTCTATGTTTCTATGAGAGTTCGCTAATGTATTGCCACTGCCAGGAAAGCTTCCCAGTGGTGGGATCTGATGCTGATCGGCTGACTGCCAAGTAGTCAATTTAAATAATTAAGGTCCATATTAGAGTTGATTTGGAGGGTCCACCAGCATTTTGTCATTGATGGAGTGCCTGCCCAACCCTCCCCAGCTCTCATACCACTCCCCCCCCGCCGATCCCCTTTTGTGGGCAGAGGCCACCGGGATCACCCTCTGCTCTATGGGCCCCTCTACCATTGGCCATGCAAGATTTTGTAATTATGCTGGCCCATACAATAGTGCTCTCCAAGCTGCTTCAGTAGTGACTATCTCTCTGGGTGGAGCTGCCAAGTCTTCAGAGCTGCCTGTTCTCCGATAGGGCTGGCAAAGTTTACATCCCATCCCAAGCTTGAAGACGGCCAGTTCGGAGGTAACCTTCTGGAATATTATTGTGCTGTCTGGCCCTTGGCAAGCACAAGCCGAATTACTCCCTCCACAGGATCTCAAAGACTGTGGTAACACCATACCCATTGAAATGTGTCACAAATGCATGAGTGGTAGGTTTTCAGTTTGTTTCTTGCAGAGTCTTGAGTGAAGATGATAAATCATTTCCATCACTTTTCAGGCAAATGTTCTTGAAATTCCCATAAGTATCTTGCTTACATTAGAATATGCAGGTGGTATCACTGACACTTAATAATTGGGATTAAATTTATTTAGTTTCTCTCGGAGTTTGACAGGAATTTGAAGGCGAACAACTTCACTTATGTTAATAACTATCTTTCGTATTTTATAATATGATTGTGTTTTATATCATTATTTCCATGACATACGACTAGACATGAATATAGGTTTTATTTTTATTCATTCATGGGATGGGGGCCTCGCTGGCTGGGCCAGTATTTATTGCCCATCCCTAATTGCCCTTGAACTGAACGATTTGCCAGGCCATTTCAGAGGGCATTTAGGAGTCAATCAAATTGTTGTGTGTTTGGAGTCTCATGTAGGCCAGACCAGACAGGGTTGCAGGTTAACATCCGCAAAGGATATTAGTGAACCAGATGGGCTTTTACAACATGCTCTCATGGTCATCATCAGATTTTTATTGAATTCAAATTTCACCATCTGCCATGGTGGGATTCAAACCCAGAGCATTATCCTGGGTCTCTGGATTACTAATCCAGTGACAATATCATTACGCCACTGCCTCCCCAATAGTAGAGAAAGCTCAATCTCAAGCTTCCAGAGGTCAATACAAAGTATGATAGACCAAAGGAGATTGAGGTTTTGTCTCAATGGGTATGATGTAGACATGGAGACAGGGCAGCACGATGGCACAGTGGTTAGCACTGCTGCCTCATCGCACCAGGGACCTGGGTTTGATTCCGGCTTGGGTCATCCCCTGTGTCTGCGTGGGTTTCCTCCGGGTGTTCCGGTTTCCTCCCATGGTCCGAAAGACGTGCTGGTTAGGTGCATTGGCCATGCTAAATTCTCCCTTAGTGTACTCGAACAGGCACCGGAGTGTGGCGATTAGTGGATTTTCACAGGAACTTAATTGCAGTGTTAATGTAAGCCTACTTGTGATCAATAAATAAATCGATATTGACATTATTATCTGTATATTTTACTCTACTTTGAGTGTAATATTTCTTTCATTTATGTAGTTTTAGTTGTTTATCTTAGAATGTGTTTGCATGTTGTTCACTTAGTAACTTAACTGTGGGACAGCATGAATCTATACCAGGTAATTCATTCATTACAGAAATGGTGTTATTGTCTGTCTTTGCTCAACAATAGTAATAACTATCGCTTCTCAGTATAAAAAAAATAACTGTCGCTTCTCGGCCTTTTGGCTAAGATCAAGTGTAGTATGGATTGGATGCTGCACTTGGTTGAGGTCATTAGGTTACACTGAAGCTTCATATGTTTCATATGAAGCAATTTTTAAAAGCAGCATCTCGGCCTTTTGGCTAAGATGCAAATGAGCTCAAGTCTTGGAGGAGGTGTTGCTTTGCTCCTCCAATCAGCTTGGCTCATGTAGATCAGGCCCAGGACAGGGTGATTTGGTCGCTCGCCCTGTCTTGTCAGCCTGGATCGGAAATGTCTCAACTTGTTGAGACTTTGAATTGGATTTGATTTGATTGAATTGGAAAAGTATTTTAAAAAACTTATGTTTATATATCCTTTTGGCTAAGATCAAGTGTAGTATGGATCGGCTGCACTTGGTTGAGGTCATTAGGTTACACTGAAGCTTCATATGTTTCATATGAAGCAATTTTTTAAAGCGGCATCTCGGCCTTTTGGCTAAGATGCAAATGAGCTCAAGTCTTGGAGGAGGAACCACCCCCTTCTCCAATCAGCTTGGCTCATGTAGATCAGACCCAGGACAGGGTGGTTTGGTCGCTCGCCCTGTCTTGTCAGCCTGGATCTGAAATGTCTCAACTTGTTGAGACTCTGAATTGGATTTGATTTGATTAAATTGGAAAAGTATAAAAAAAAATAACTTATGTTTATATATCCACAACAAAATGCCTAGGAGCATTATAAAACAAAATATGGCACAAAGCTACTTGAGGGGAAATTAGGACAGATGGCCAAAAGCTTGGTCATAGAGGTAGGTTTTAAGGAGTGTGTTAAAGGTGGAAAGTGAGTTAGAGAGGCAGAGAGGTGCCGGAAGGGAATTCCAGAGCTCAGAGCCGAGGGAATGAGGGGGAAAATCTGTATAACTGCAGGAGTTCCTCAGGGTACTGTCCTAGGTCCACCTATCTTCAGCTGCTTCATCAATTACCTTCCTTCTATCATTAGGTCAGAGGTGGGGATGTTCGCTGCTGACTGCACAATGTTCACTGCCATCCGTGACTCCTTCGATACTGAAGCAGTTGATGTCCAAATACAGCAGGACCTGGATAAGCAGGACCAGGGCTTGGGTTAACAAGTTACAGGTAATGTTTGCGCTACACAAGTGCTAGGCAATGACCACCTCCATCAAGGGAGAATCTAACCATTACCCCTTGACACCATTGAAATCCCCACTATCAACATCCTGTTGGTTACGATTGATCAGAAACAGAACTGGACTAGCCATGTAAATACTGTGGCTACCAGAGCAGGCCAAAGCCTAGGAATCCTGTGGTGAATAACTCACTTCCTGACTTTCCAAAGCCTGTCCACCATCTACAATACTGGAATATTCTCCACTTGCCTGGATGAGTGCAGCTCCAACAACACTCAAGAAGCTCGAAACCACCCAGCACAAAACAGCCCGCTTGATTGGCACCCCATCCACAAACATTCACTCCCTCCACCACCGATGAACAGTGGCAGCTGTGTGTACCATCTACAAGATGCACCGCAGAAACTCACCAGATTCCTGAGGCAGCACCTTCCAAACCCACAACCACTAACATCTAGAAAGACAAAGCAGCAGGTAGCTGGAGATTCCTTCCAGTCACTCACCATCTTGACTTAGAAATACATCGCCATTCCTTCACTGTTGCTGGGTCAAAATGCTAACAGCATTGTGGGTGTATCTACATCTCAGGGACGGCAGTGGTCCAAGAAGGCAGTTCACCACCACCTTCTGAAGGGCAACTAGGGATGGGCTACAAATGCTGGCCTAGCCAGCGATGCCCACAGCCCGTAAATAAATTTTTAAAAAGTTAGTCTTGTCTGGTTTGCTGCTTAGCATTATGCACCTATTGGTTGATGGCCTGGAAGACAGCGGAAGAAAATAAGGAGAGCCCTCCCACACAGTTCTGTCTATAATTGAGATCACTTTATTGCAAAATAATCTGCGATTGGGGATTGTAAACTCACTTTTAGAGATATAGGGACCGATTTTACCATCAAGTTGCAGCCGTTTTCGGGTGCGAAAACTTGGTAAAGTCGGGCATGAGGCAAGAAGCATGATCCGCGCCTGCGTCTGTGCCCGTTCCCCCTTTACCAATGGCTGAAAATGGCCGGTTTTGGCACTGCGTCCGAAACGGGCACAACATCAATTTAAATGCATTTGCATGCATTTAAATTGGCTTAATGCGCTGGATGCCCAAACATACTGGCACTTTCCCCTTTACCACCGCGTTCGCCCATCGAGATTCGATTCTCTAGCGGACGGGGGAGGAGGGGGATGGGTCAGATGGCTTTCTGGTGGGAGAGGGGAGGGAGGTGGGTCAGAGGGCTCTCTGGTGGGGAGGGGGAGACGGGTCAGATGGCTCTCTGGTGGGGGGGCAGGGTTGGCAGGTGGAACAGGGGGATCCGCTGCCACACTGTGGGCGATCAGTGGGGGGGGGGGGGAAGGGGGTCCACTGCCACTCTGTGTGTGATTGGTGGGGGGGGAAAGAGGGGCAGGGGGCCGCGATCGGTCTTGGTAGCGGGGGGGGGTGAGGGGATAAGGGGGCCAGTAATGTTGTGGGGGTGGGGAAATGTCTAAGGTGGAGGGGGGCAGGGGGAAGCATTATCCGGCCCGGGAGCAATATGGCAGGGGAGTATTTTTCTATCTTTTTTTTACTGTGCATGTGCAGTTGAAAGCGCCGATTAGAGCTGCAGCATTTCGGGCACGTTAAGCCCCGCCCACAGGCTTCTGCAGCACGATTCAGAATTGCTGCTATTTTTTTCAGGCAGAGTGCGTATGGGGGCGCCTGAGAACGGGTCTAAAAGTTGGATCTGAAACACTCCCAGTTTCAGGTCTGCCCAGCGCTCAGAATCAAAATGGTAAAATAGGGCCCGTAGTCCGTCTTTAAATGGGGTTATAGTGGTATAGTGGTAATGTCACAACACCTGAATCCTGCTAATACTCGACGGGCACAAGTTCACATCTCACCATGGCAGAGGGTGGAATTTAAGATCAATTAATAATCTGGAATTAAAAACTCCATATAATTGATTGTTCTGAAAACCCGTTTGGTTCACTGATGCCCTTCAGGGAGGGAAATCCGCCACCTTTACCTGGTTTGGCCTCCATGTGACTCCAGGCCCACAGCAATGTGGATGATTTTTAACTGCCCTCTGAAATGGCCTAACAAACCGCTATGAAAATAGAGTGTACAGAGAAAGACATTTTCCTTTGGTTGGGGAGTTAGCAATGAAAAGTCATCAGTTTAAAATTATCACAACGTGGGTAAGGAGAGAGGTTTAGGAGAAATCCCTAAAAATAGGATTATTGGCGAATGATTGTTTTGTCAAGGGGATAGTTGAGGTGGTTTCTGCCTCTAACCACTGCCTCCTTTAAGAAAACCTTTTAAAATATTTGAAATAGAGGCTTTAAGGAAAGAGCCAAGCAATGGGATTAGCTTTGGAATAATCTAGCAAAGAGTCACACAATCACAAAGGGCTGGATTGTGTCCCTCTATATTGTCCATTTCTCTGGTGTTAAAAGCTTGGATTGTGCTGCTTATTTACGCAGGTTGAAGTATAATTGCTGACAGTTGCAAATGGATATTAAACAAAAGGGTATTTGGACTAATTGATATTTCTTAATCATAGAAATCATAGAAACCCTACAGTGCAGAAGGAGGCCATTCGGCCCATCGAGTCTGCACCGACCACAATCCCACCCAGGCCCTACCCCCACATATTTTACCCGCCAATCCCTCTAACCTACGCATCCCAGGACCCCATGGGGCAATTTTCTGTAACCTGGCCAATCAACCTAACCCGCACATCTTTGGACTGTGGGAGGAAACCGGAGCACCCGGAGGAAACCCACGCAGACACGAGGAGAATGTGCAAACTCCACACAGACAGTGTGGTGTATGCACATTATGATTATCAGGGGAGCTGATGGCCTAGTGGTATTATTGCTAGATTATTAATCCAGAAACCCAGCTAATAGAACATAGAACATAGAACAGTACAGCACAGAACAGGCCCTTCGGCCCACGATGTTGTGCCGAGCTTTGTCTGAAACCCAGATCAAGCTATTTCCTCCCTATCATCCCGAAGTACTCCATGTGCCTATCCAATAGCTTCTTAAATGTTCCTAAAGTTTCTGACTTCACTATCCCTGCAGGCAGTCCATTCCACACCCCAACCACTCTCTGAGTAAAAAACCTACCTCGGACATCCTTCCTATATCTCCCACCATGAACCCTATAGTTATGCCCCCTAGTTACCGTTCCATTCACCCGAGGAAATAGTCTTTGAACGTTCACTCTATCTATCCCCCTCATCATCTTATAAACCTCTATCAAGTCTCCTCTCAACCTCCTCCTCTCCAAAGAGAAAAACCCAAGTTCCCTCAACCTTTCCTCATAAGACCTACCCTCCAAACCAGGCAGCATCCTGGTAAATCTCCTTTGCACTCTTTCCAGTGTCTCCACATCCTTCTTGTAGTGAGGTGACCAGAGCTGCACACAATATTCCAAATGTGGTCTCACCAAGGTCCTGTACAGTTGCAGCATAACCCCACAGTCTTAAACTCAAACCCCCTATTAATGAACGCCAACACATTATAGGCCTTCTTCACGGCTCTATCCACTTGAGTGGCAACCTTCAGAGATCTATGGATATGAACCCCAAGATCTCTCTGTTCCTCCACATTCTTCAGAACCCTACCTTTGACCCTGTAATCCACATTTAAATTTGTCCTACCAAAATGAATCAACATGTCATTGATGAAGACGAACATCTCGCCAAGGCCATCCCCACACCCCCACTTCTTGTCTTCAAACAACCACGCAACCTCAAACAGACCATTGTCCGCAGCAAACTACCCAGCCTTCAGGAGAACAGTGACCACGACACCACACGACCCTGCCACAGCAACCTCTGCAAGACGTGCCGGATCATCGACACGGATGCCATCATCTCACGTGAGAACACCATCTACCAGGTACACGGTACCTACTCTTGCAACTCAGCCAACGTTGTCTACCTGATACGCTGCAATGTTCTGGGGACCTGGTTTTGAATCCCACCACGGCAGATGGTGGAATTTGAATTCACTGAAAATGTATCTGGAATTAAGAATCTGCAGGTGACCATGAAACCATTGTCGATTGTTGGAAAAACCCATCTGGTTCACTAATGTCCTTTAGGAAAGGAAATCTGCCGTCCTTACCTGGTCTGGCCTACATGTGACTGCAGAGTCACAGCCACTCTGAATTGCCCTCCAAAGGCAACTAGGGATGGGCAATAAATGCTGTCCAGCTAGCGACACTCATGTTCCATGAATGAAAAAAAAATTCTTCCGTAATATTTGAAACAATTACATGGTGGAATTTCTGTACATTGTTTGGAGAGAGAGGAGTGATTTTTGGAAAAAAGTCAATTTCTTACCTGAGAAACTGGTATCCACAGTTGAAAATCTGGTTGACATCTTGTGCCCACATTTTGTTGTTTAACCCAACTTGAAAGCGATGGATTTTTCTTCATTCTTTCTTGGGATGTAAGCATCGCTCGCATGGCCAGCATTTATTGTCCATTTCGAATTGCCTTTGAACTGAGTGACTTGTTTTTTCATTTCAGAGAGAAATTAAGAGTCAGACATGTTGTTCTGAGCCTGGAGTCAGATGCAGACCAGACTAGGTAAGAATGGCAGATTTCCATTCTTAAAGGGCATTCGTGAACCACATGGGTTTCTGCAACAATAGTTCCATGGTCACCCTGGCTGAGACCTGCTTTCAATTCCAGGTTTATTAATTGAATTCCAATTCTACCAGCTGCCATTGTGGGATTTGACTCCATGCTCCCAGAGCATTAGCCTGAATCTCTGGATCTAGTCCATTGACATTACCACTATGCCACCACCTTCTCCTATGACTCTATCCCCATTCCCAGCACCCTCACACAAAGCAGGCAGGATGCTATTTAAATGTGAAATTTGGGAATATATGCCTGTTATAGAAACCTGCGCCGTAATCTTGCTGACGTTTAAACCAGTGGGTTCTTACAGTCCCGCTGATGGTGCATCCCTATCACGGGTTTCCCAGTGGCAGGAGGAGTGTTTAATGGGAAACCCTGTTGATAACGGTGGGCATGATGTGGAGATGCCGGCGTTGGACAGGGGTAAACACAGTAAGAAGTTTAACAACATCAGGTTAAAGTCCAACAGGTTTATTTGGTACCAAAAGCCACAAGCTTTCGCAGCCTTAAGCTCCTTCTTCAGGTGAGTGGGAATTCTGTTCACAAACAGGGCATATAAAGACACAAACTCAATTTACAGAATAATGGTTGGAATGCAAATACTTACAGCTAATTTCAAGTCTTAAAGGTACAAACAATGTGAGTGGAGAGAGCAGTAAGACAGGTTAAAGAGATGTGTATTGTCTCCAGACAGGACAGCCAGTGAGATTCTGCAAGTCCAGGCAAGCTGTGGGGATTACAGATAGTGTGACATGAACCCAATATCCCGGTTGAGGCCGTCCTCATGTGTGCAGAACTTGGCTATCAGTTTCTGCTCAGCGACTCTGCGCCGTCGTGTGTCGTGAAGGCCGCCTTGGAGAACGCTTCCCTGAAGATCAGAGGCCGAATGCCCGTGACCGCTGAAGTGCTCCCCAACAGGAAGAGAACAGTCTTGCCTGGTGATTGTCGAGCGGTGTTCATTCATCCGTTGTCGTAGCGTCTGCATGGTTTCCCCAATGTACCATGCCTCGGGACATCCTTTCCTGCAGCGTATCAGGTAGACAACGTTGGCCGAGTTGCAAGAGTATGTACCGTGTACCTGGTGGATGGTGTTCTCACGTGAGATGATGGCATCTGTGATAACGGTGGGACCATAAGATCCTGCCGCCAGCGAGCGGTGCGCTGCCTCCCGCTGCAGCGAAACACGCCTGTTGCCCGGGATATTTCTAATATCCTGCGGACTCACTCAGCCAGCACTGTGTATCACGGATTTTACTCAAGCACCTCTGCATGTATCAGGTAATCGCACTACACACACAAACCAATAGCAAATAACCAAGTCGCAACTTTATTCCGAACAGTAAAAGACTTAAGTTTTACAACTTTAACAATTCTCTCTGTCTCTAGCTAATTGAACATTTAGAAATTCGTATACTACCCCGGATCCTCATGATTCTGTCAGTGCATTGAACCCTAAAGTCAGTCCCTCTCTCTCTCGCTCCGTCTGGTCTGGAAGCGAGCTGCCCTTGTCGCTGCCGTATCCTGATGTGCTTCTGCGGGAAACTGGAGAGGTGGGTACTCTCGAACGCTGCTGTCATGGGTTTCTTTACCTGTCTGGCTACCTTCTGGAATCTTCCGAGGATTTAGCCTATCAGTGCTCAGGTCTGATTAGTTTCACATCATGGTGAGGTTATGCACTTTGGTCGGAAGAATAGAGATGTAGGCTATTTTCTAAATGGGGAAAGGCTTCAGAAATCTGAAGCACAAAGGGACTTGGGAGTCCTGGTTCAGGATTCTCTTAAGGTTAACATGCAGGTTCAGTTGGCAGTTAGGAAGGCAAATTCAATGTTATTGTTCAGTTCTAGAGGACTAGAATACAAGAGCAGGGATGTACTGCTGAGGCGTATAAGGCTCTGCTCACACTCCATTTGGAATGTTGTGAGCAGTTTTGGGCCCCATACCTAAGGAAGGGTGTACTGGCCTTGGAGGGGGTCCAGAGGAGGTTCACAAGAATGATATTCCTCATATGAAGAGCGGTTGAGGAGTGTGGGTCTACACTCGATGGAATTTAGAAGGATGAGGGGGAATCTAATTGAAACTTACAGAATACTGAGAGGCCTTCATAGAGTAGACGTGGAGAGGGTGTTTCCACTAGTGGGAGCGACTAGAATTTGAGGGAAGAACCTCAGACTGAAGGGACACTCCTTTAAAACTGAGATGAGGAGGAATTTCTTCAGCTAGAAGGTGGTGAATCTGTGGGACTCATTGCCACAGAGGGCTTGGAGGACAGGTCATTGAGTGTCTTTAAGACAGAGATAGATAGGTTCTTGATCAATAAGGGGATCCAGGGTTATGGGGAGAAGGCAGGAGAATGAGGATGAGAATCATATCAACCATGATTCAATAGTGGAGCAGACTCAATGGGCCGAATGGCCTAATTCTGCTCCTATTTCTTATGGTCTTATTGTTGATGGGTTTCAATGGGTGTTAATGAGTTTCAATGGTGGCCCCTTTGTGTTTGTCTGTTAGATGTCTAGTTTCAGCTTCTAATATGCATCGAATCTTTTGTTTCACTGATGTATGTCTGTCCCATGTTTTTGGTGGTGATTTGTTTGTCAGGAAATGCGTAACTGTCCTTTTACACATGCTAATGTGTCCTGGTGCATCTTTGGTTTTCAATTGCCTGAGCTCGAACGTTGCAAAGGGCCGGTCTCCAGGCAGACTGTTTTGGACTGAGGTAATCCCTTGCTTTTAGGCCAATTTTTATGTCAGTTTTTATGTCACTTCTGTATTTCTGGCCTGATGTTTGTCTGCAGTTGGTTTCCTTTTAATGATTCTATTTTACTCAAGCAGTCACAGGGCTACTACACGCCGCGGAAGGGGAGGAAGATCTCTCCCATCATTGAAACTTGCAGAAAAGAAAAGGGCAAAGCATTTGCAGTACATTCTTTCTCCAGCTGTGAAAAGGCTTAACCGGTGATCCTTAAAGGGACCAGTGAAAATCTCACAAAATGTCAGTTGTTTTGTGGTGTCAGGAGGAGTATGAACCATCTATTTTTGAAACCATCTAATTATAGGTCAGTATCGCTGGTGGTTATGGATAAATCAAATGCGCAGACCGCTTGAAGGCGTGCAAGAATAAGAGAATGGTTGAGGTATCCTACCCTTCCACATGGAGAAAGTTGTACAGCGACCTCACTCTCACAGATGGAGAAGAATGCTGAGAGCCTCACTCATTATAAATGATCCTGACGGCGAGACACTCTCTTTAAACTAATTTCATGCTTTAGGGATCATGTAAAAAAAAATGTTTCAAAAACTTCCCCCTAAAAAGCACGACATTGAAATAAATCCCATCCTTCAGAAACCATTTCAATTAATCTTACTATTTAAAAATTCCTCTAAATCATTCTTACAGTTTATAAATCCTGTGAAAGCACCTCATGCTTTAGGATTCTTGTAAATTAATCTCACTATTTAAGATGCTGAGTATCAGACAGCATCTCCTGATATAATGGGCTTCACTCTCAGACCCATAACACTTTTCATTGCGTTAAATTACTTTGCACAGATGTCATGCATTTAACAGTCTTCTGCTGCATTACTGACTCCTGGAGCCACTAACGAGAGCCAGTGCTCAGACTACCATTAATAACCCTCTTTGATTTTATAAGATTCAATTCCCAGGATTTATCCAGAGAAGATTTACAATGGTTCGCTCTGTACTGCAGCTGATCGATTAGCTGACCGTTTAACATAATTGATCCAGTTGCTACGGAATATGAGCATATCAGCTCAAATGAGTGAAGTTTCTACATGCACTCCAGTTTATGTTAAAATTCTCTGATTTGCTTCCTTTTTGATAGAGCGCGAGAGCAAATTAATGTTAACTGTTCCATGGAGCTCTTTTTAATACAAGATCTATAGCACCTCTACAAAGAGAATCAGTAATTTGCTACTAAACATCTGGATTTAATTCATACAAAATGGAAAACGGATATTGAATTCTTGTTTTTACTTACGTGATAGCTCATTTTATATTGGCCGACCTTTATAGGATTTTATTAGTTATGTGCTCTGCATATAAAGTGAACAAACATTTTAATTATCAAAGCCCAACTAAATTGTCCAAACAGTTGTCACACCAATCATTTCATTTATGCTAAATGGCATTCCTACAAGTAATTTTAGAAGAAAATATTTTCGTTTAACAATCAAGGGTATTATGCTTGGGAATATAACATCTTCCACCTACTTTCAGGACCACACACTCCCAGATCAAATACAATGCAGGTTAATGCAGGTTCCCAGCAGAATATTTTAGCTCCAATCTCCTAAAACCACCTACTATACATACAAATTTCCATTTCCACATAACCAAGTTTCTTTGTGTGTTTATTTAAAAGAAGACTTCTAAGTTATGGCAACCTGTTGATGGTTCTGTGCTGTGGACTTGATCTTTCTAGCATAGGGTTGAGAGTTCCCCAAATTCACTTTGATTAAGTCACTTTTTATTTCATTTGCCCGAGATAGATTCAAATCTAAGTTCACAACTTGAAAGGACAGTGTTCAGTTGTCTATGTTGCTCAGTTTATCCGCATTTCAGCGTTCATGTTTTATTCAGCTCAGCCACTTTGAGCAAGCACCCAATCTGCTTTAATACAGATGAGTTTTTCATATACAGAATCTCTTTTGATATCTGTTTCCTGGTTGGAAATCATTCCATTTTCGCTGAATTAACTTACTTCAGGCACCCACAATTACTTGACTTGGTTTCACATTCCTTGCTACACAATCCTTACTGAGGCCTGTTCAGACTCCTGATTATTTGATTTGAAGGCAGGCACACTTTGAAATACTCTATCATATTGGACTCAAAATATTAACATCAACAGTCAGTTCAAAAACAAGAGTGAAGTGGTTATTTACTCCAGCTGTCTGTATTGTAATCAATCAAATCTAGTATCACTCTAGTGTCTGTCCAGCAGCACCCTGATTCCATTTTAATGCTACCATTGTAAAACAATGTTCTATCAAAGTCTCATAATAACCACTCTTGCACTATGCAGTCTATTTGCGATTACATTATGGAATTTGAATATCGAAGTATTTTCTGTTGGACAACCTCAATATTATTTACTTATTGTTCCTAATGCATACTAAATACAAGCCTTAACTCTAGTTGTATTTGATCTTGTTTTTAAAGAGTCTTGTGTGTCTGAAATCATGTCCTACATTTTAAACACATCCGGATGTATCACAGCTTGGTATGGCTCCTGCTCTGACCAAGACCACAAGAAACAACAAAGGGTTGTGAGCGTAGCGCAGTCGGCACGGTGGCACAATGGTTCGCACTGCTGCCTCACAGCGCCAGGGACCTGGGTTCGATTCCTGGCTTGGGTCGCTGTCTGTGTGGAGAAACCGGGTGCTCCGGTTTCCTCCCACAGTCCAAAGATGTGCGGGTTAGGTGAATGTTAAATTCTCCCTCAGTGTACCTGAGCAGGCGCCGGAGTGTGGCGACTAGGGGATTTTCACAGTAACTTCACAGCAGTGTTAATGTAAGCCTACTTGTGACTAATAAATAAACAAATAAACAGTCCATCGCGTTAACCAGCCTCCCATTCAATGATTCTGTCTACACTTCCCGCTGCCTTGGAAAAGTAGCCAGCGTAATCAAGGACCCCAAGCACCCCGGACATTCTCTCTTCCACTTTCTTCTGTCAGGATAAAGATACAAAGGTTTGGGGTCACATACCAACCGACTCAAGAACAGCTGCTTCCCTGCTGCCATCAAACTTTTGAATTGACCTATCTCGTATTAAGTTGATCTTTCTCTACACCCTAACTATGACTGTAAGACTACATTCTGCACCTACTCCTTTCTTTCTTCCCTATATACTCTATGAATGGTATGCTTGGTCTGTATGGCACCCAAAAAACTGTGGCCAGAATTCTCCAAAAAACATACGAAGTGTCGAATTTGTGTGAAATCTGGAGTAATTCACAGTTTTTTTCAGTGGGAGTTCAGAGAAGAATCTCCCACACTCTGTGCACTGCAGAGGTCACCAGCATGAATATCATTAAATTTCAGGGGCCGGGGCCTATTCCTGCTGGAGAGGTTGAAATCAGCACACTGAGTGGGCTACTGTGCATGTGCCGATCTGTCAGTGCCGAGATCAGCGCATGCGCAGAGGCTCCGCAATGATGGCCTTCCGATTGCTGGCCAGTTCGATCACTGGCTCCACATCCCCATAACATGGCCCTCCAACCCCCCTCATGGCTCAATCACTGGCCCCCCCTCCTGACGCTTTGTGAACTCCAGCCCCAACCCCACCGACAGTTAACCCCTCCGCAGTGCCGACCCCCCCCAGCAGGCTGATCGCCCCCCCCCCCCTCCCCCGGCTGACTGCCCCCAAATCCCCCCAGCCTGTCCCTGATCACTGGCCTCCCTTCTTCCCCCACTGATCTCTATGCAGAGTGGCAGTGGGACCCCGGAGCAGATGCTGCCAGAAATCCAGCAATGGGAGACGCTACCGGGGTGGGAATGTGTGAATCCTGTGCATCGCCCACCGAAGATTCTCCCGCTAAAGAAATAGCGCAGCAAGATGGGAGAATCGCAGCCTATACTTTTCACTGTGTCCCAATACATGTGACAATAATAAATCAAATCAAATTATTGTGCGTGAAGAGAAAGAGTAAAATTTGGAGGAGGAAAAGAATAGATACCAATGACTGTAACAAACATAATCCAATACTTGAAAGATGTAAAGACAGAGAATATAAGTAATTATCTAGACTAGAGTAAAAACCTTTAATTTGACTAGGCAACCTCCCAATATCAGAACCTTTGGTTTCAAATATAAACCTGTTGTAGGCTGTAAAGAGACATTGATAGGATGCAGAGCTGGGCCGAAAAATGGCAGATGGAGTTTAACCCTGATAAGTGTGAGGTGATTCATTTTGGTAGGACAAATTTGAATGCGGATTACAGGTAGGGTTCTGAGGAATGTGGGTTCATGTTTTCTTGAAAACTACATGTTTTCAAGACATGTAGTCTTGGGGTTCATATCCACAAATCTCTGAAGGTTGCCACCCAAGTGGATAGAGCTGTGAAGAAGGCCTATAGTGTGTTAGCGTTTATTAACAGGGGGATTGAGTTTAAGAGCCATGGGGTTATGCTGCAACTGTACAGGACCTTGGTGAGACCACATTTGGAATATTGTGTGCAGTTCTGGTCACCTCACTATAAGAAGGATGTGGAAGCACTGGAAAGAGTGCAAAGGAGATTTACCAGGATGCTGCCTGGTTTGGAGGGTAGGCCTTATGAGGAAAGGTTGAGGGAGCTAGGGCTTTTCTCTTTAGAGCGGAGGAGGTTGAGAGGCGACTTAATAGAGGTTTATAAGATGATGAGGGGGATAGATAGAGTGGACGTTCCGAGACTATTTCCTCGGGTGGATGTAGCTGTTACTAGGGGGCATAACTATAAGGTTCGTGGTGGGAGATATAGGAGGGATGTCCGAGGTAGGTTCTTTACTCAGAGAGTGGTTGGGGTGTGGAATGGACTGCCTGCTGTGATAGTGGAGTCGGACACTTTAGGAACTTTCAAGCGGTTATTGGATAGGCACATGGAGCACACCAGGATGATAGGGAGTGGGATAGCTTGATCTTGGTTTCGGAAAAGGTTCAGCACAACATCGTGGGCCGAAGGGCCTGTACTGTGCTGTACTGTTCTATGTTCTATGTTCTAAACCAAGAACCGTTGAGATTTTCTCTCACTTCCCTCCCTCAATAACCACAATTTGAGAAAGTAAATCACAGGTGTACCATTAAAATTCCAGACTGTAAAATGTAAATTTCTTGCTTAACAGCTGTAATTACACATCCACGAATAATTCATTAATTGGAAAGCACTTTGGGTTGTCCTGAGAACATGACAAGGTGCTAGAGGTATTTAAGCTTTATTTTATTCTATAAATCCTGTGGAAATTGGCTGCAACTGCTTGAGTGGCGTCATGAAATCTTTGAATTAGAATATGTAAATTAATTAGGGATAGGTGGCTGTCTCATGAATCTACTGATCGTATTTGCCTATTAGTGATCACCCCTGCTTATGTAGCTCAGAAATTATATAAGTCAGATTTCCTTTGAGTCCTCTGACAGCCTGCATTGTGTCAATGTTATAGCAGCCCCCAATATCGCTGTGCTATTAAGTTCCACTTCTCTTAAACTGACCTCATGAAAGGTGTGAAAATTCCCCAAAAGTTCTCCAGCACGAAAAATATTCCAGGAAAAAAGCTGTTAACTTAACTATTGGAATATTGTTTATCTAATTATTTTCAATGACTCACATTCAAATAGCACAGTTGATGTCAAAAAGTGGCACAAAGGCATAAATTAAAATGGATACTTGCCAAAGGAGAGGATATTAGGAAAGGAAATGAAATCTTAGGTCAAAATGGTGTGTTTTAAGGAAAGTCTCAATGGACAATGAGGAATTGAATATAAAGAGGAATGCAAGGAGAATCTTCCAGAGGATGGGAAATAGGCAACTGGAAGTACAAACACCAGTGGCCATCCAATAGGTACTGCTGGTCCATGAGGCAGAGAAACAGAGTGTTTAGAGGAGTAAATGTAGCCGGTTATAGAGTCAGTGCAGGAAGGCAATGGATCCATTTAAGAATGAATTTGTGAATTCTAATTTTGAGGTTTTGATGGGTGGCAGGTTCAATCGAGGAATTCAAGTGGCCACCAGATAATTGTTTGTATAGAAACGTGTGCAAGGTTACAGGGAAAAGGCAGGAAAATGTCAATAAGTCATAATGTTTATTTGGAGGGCTGATGCAGACACAATGGGCCGGATTCCCCGACCTTGCCCACAGCTGGGATTTTCCGGTCCCACTGCTGTGAATGGAGATTTGGCTGAACGCCAAATTCTCTGTTTTCAGTAGTAGCAGCGGTGGGGCGTGTATGCTGGAGTATTTCGACCAATAGGCCAAATGGCTTCCTTCTGCACCATAGCAATTCTGTGATTTTGTGATGTGGGGAGAGAATGGGAGGTGGTGGTAGGAACTACAGAAGAAAAGCAAGGACAAGAGTGATAAGCAGCAGACATTTGGAGCAAGGTGAGTTTCCAAACCATCAACTGAGCACAAATAAGCTACTGATGATCTGAGAAACCTGGTTGGGCCTGAGGTAGTGGCGAGGATATGGAGTTGATGTTAGACAGGTAGTTCAACAGCTGAGTGGAGGGGTCGAGAAAGGTAGTGGAATAGAGTAGAGCTGGGTGTTACTGGGGGTATATGTGCACCTCAGGAGCAGCACGTAGATGAAGAAAAGTGGACAAAAATTGAATTGTGATAGATTCCTGAGCTTACAGTCTGGGGCTGGAAAGATAAGCTGTTGCCAGAGAGGCTGTGCATTATTTTGGTTTGATAATGGTAGAATTAAGCGAGTGCAGTCCCACCAAGCAGGGAAACGGAGGAAATCAAGGAGGATGTTGGGGTTGACTATGTAAAACGTGGCAGGATTGTTGGAAAGGATGAGAAGGGATAATGCATCACACTTACATGTGTAAGAATGTCATTCTTCACTTACATTAGAGCCATTTTGGTGATGTGGGACGGGCAGAACCCTAATTATTCGTGTTCGAATTGAATTTATATGTATGATATTTGGATACAACTAAGGACAGTTGAAGCAGAGATGAATTTATTTGAATATTGCATATTGAAGGAAAATATGGAAAGCTGCAAATTGTGATCTCTTTCTGGATAGAAGGCATTAAGTTGGAATTTGAATTGGACACTGGGGCTGTAATAACCAATATGTCATCAAAAGTATTTGAGGGAAAATTTCAGAAAATTGCCCGACAAAAACTGAAAAGCGATTCTGGATTCTGATTGCCAATCCTTGCAAAGAAATACAAGTGAAACAAGAAAATGAGATGAAGCATTTGTCCGTAATTGTAGTGAAAATTTCAGTGAGCATTGGCCGTGCATTCTTTTTTATTTAAAGAGGAAGGGATTCATAGAATCCCTACAGTGCAGAAGGAGGCCATTCGGCCCATCGAGTCTGCACCAACAACAATCCCACCTGGGCCCTATCTCCGTAACCCCACATACTTACCCAACAAATGCCTCTAACCTACGAATTCCCAGACACTAAGGGACAATTTAGCATGGTCAATGCACCTAACCCACACATCTTTGGACTGTGGGAGGAAACCGGAGCACCCGGAGGAAACCCGGGCAGACACGGGGAGAACGTACAAACTCCACACAGACAGTGACCCAAGCTGGGAATCGAATCGGAGTCCCTGGAGTTGTGATACAGCAGTGCTAACCACTGTGCCACCGTACCATTCCACTCAGGTTTGTTGAAATTTACTCTCCAATTGCCATTTTGAGAATTAATTATTTCTCTTTAAATTTTGGAATGTGTTTCTCCTAGTAACAGCTATTGTTGAGAGAGAGAAAAAAAGTTCTATTTAATTTTCTTTCAAAACAGAAGACTCAAAGCAACTTTGATAACACAGTCATATTTAAGTCAGGGCTGCAGGGAGCAGAATTAGAACTGTACACAGACCTTCCAAAAGTGGCCTTCCACCCACACACCAACTGGGGTTACCCTTCCAGGGAGAATGCAGGCATGTTCCAGTTGAAAATTTTAATTCTTATATTAAAAATGCTGCATTCCAGTTAATTTTAAGTTGGAGATGGTGGAGTAGTGGTATTATCACTGGACTAGTGATCCAGAGATCCAGGGTAATTCTCTGGGGACCCAGGTTTGAATACCACCACGGCAACTGGTGGAATTTGAATTCAGTAAAAGTCTGGAGTTAAAAGTCTAATGATGACCATGAAACCATTGTTATAAAAACTCATCTTGGTTCACTGGTGTCCTTTAGGAAAGGAAATCTGCCATCCTGACCCAGACTTCAGACCCACAGCAATGTGGGTCTGAACCTCAACCTCTCTTTACAACAATCTGAGGTCCCTATCTGCTTCAAGAAGACGACCATCATCCCGGTACCTAAGAAAAACCAAGCAACGTGCCTTAATGACTATCGGCCAGTGGCTCTTACATCCATCATTATGAAGTGCTTCGAAAGGCTAGTCATGGCACGAATCAGTTCCAGCCTCCCGGACTACCTGCCGTTACAGGTTCACAGCAGACGCCATCTCCCTGGTCCTGCACTCAATCCTGGAACATCTAGAGAACAAGAACACCTGAGTCTACAGTTCAGCTTTCAACGTTATTATTCCCATGAAACTCATCTCCAAACTTCGTGGCCTGGGCCTTGGCTCCTCCCTCTGCGACTGGATCCTGAACATCCTAACTCACAGACCACAATCAGTAAGGATAGGCAACACTTTCTCCATGATCATCCTCAACACCGGTGCTCAGCCCCCGACTCTACTCCTTACACACCTATGACTGTGTGGCCAAATTCCCCTCCAATTCGATTTTCAAGTTTGCTGACAACACCACCGTAGTGGGTCGGATCTCAAACAATGACGAGACAGAGTACAGGAATGAGATAGAGAATCTGCTGAACTGGTGCGACAACAATAATCTCTCCCGCAATGTCAACAAAATGAAGGAGATTGTCATCGACTTCAGGAAGCGTAAAGGAGAACATGCCCCTATCTACATCAACGGGGACGAAGTAGAAAGGGTCGAGAACTTCAAGCTTTTAGGTGTCCAGATCACCAACCACCTGTCCTGGTCCCCCCATGCTGACACTATAATTAAGAAAGCCCACTAACGCCTCTACTTTCTCAGAAAACTAAGGAAATTTGACATGTCAGCTATGACTCTCACCAACTTTTACAGATGCACCATAGAAAGCATTCTGTCTGGTTGTATCACAGCTTGGTATGACTCCTACTCTGCCCAAGACCGCAAGGAACTACAAAAGGTCATGAATGTCGCCTAATCCATCATGCAAACCAGCCTCCCATCCATTGACTCTGTCTACACTTCCCACTGCCTCGGCAAAGCAGCCAGCATAATTAAGGACCCCACGCACCCCGGACATTCTCTCTTCCACCTTCTTCCATCGGGAGAAAGATACAAAAGTCTGAGGTCATGTACCAACTGACTCAAGAACAGCTTCTTCCCTGCTGCTGTCAGACTTTTGAATGGACCTACCTCGCATTAAGTTGATTTTTCTCTACACCCTAGCTATGACTGTAACACTACATTCTGCTCTGTCTCGTTTCCTTCTCTATGAACGATATGCTTTGTCTATATAGCGCACAAGAAACAATACTTTTCACTGTATGCTAATACATGCGACAATAATAAATCAAATCAAATCAAATCAAATCAAATGGTGGACTCTTAACTGGCCCTCTGAAATGGCCGAGTAAGCCACCCAGTTGTATCAAACTGCTGCAAAGTCAATAAAAAAGAATGAAACGGGATGGATCAGCCAGCATCCACTGTAAACAGCAGCGGCAAACCCAGTCCTGTCAACCCTGCAAAGCCCTCCTTACTAATACCTGGGGGCTTGTGCCAAAATGGGAGAGCTGTCTCACACACTAGTCAAGCAACAGCCTGACAGAATCATACTCACGGAATCATACCTTACAGATAACATCCCAGACACCACAATTACCGTTCCTGGGCATGTCCTGTCTCCAAGAGAGGTGTCAGCACAGCGATATATAGTCAGGAAAGAGCTGCCATGGGAGTCCTCAACATCAACTCCGGACCCCATGAGGTCAAACATAGGCAAGGAAACCACCTGCTCGTTGCCATGTACCCTCCTCCTCCATGTTGAACACCACCTGTAGGAAGCACTGAGGGTGGCAAGGGTGCAGAATGTACTTTGGGTGGGGGATTTCAATGTTCGGTCATACCACCACAGTATGAGCTGGCTGGGTCCTAAAGGACATAGCTGCTAGACTGGGCCTGTGGCAAGAGGTGGGGGAACCACCAAGAGGAGAAAACATGTTTGAACTCATCCTCACCAACCTGCCTACCACAGATACATCTGTCCATTGTTAGTGAATGTTGGTAGGTACTGGTAGGGCTGATCTCTGCAGAGTCCTTGTGGAGATAAAGTCCTGTCTTCACATTGAGGATACTCTGCATTGTATTGTGTAGTACCACCACTGTGCTAAATGGGATAGACTTTGAACAGATCTAGCAACTCAAAATTGTGAAGCAATGAGGCACTGTGGGCCATCAGCAGCAGCAGAATTGTGCTCAACCACAATCTGTAACCTCATGGCCCAGCATATCTCCCACTTTACCATCATCACCAAACCAGGAGATCAACCCTGACATTTTGAAGCATGCAGGAGGGCATGCCAGGAACAACACCAGGCATACCTAAAAATGAGGTGTCAATCTGGTGAAGCAACAACACAGGACTACTTGTGTGCCAAACAAAAAGGCAGCCAGTAATAGACAGAGTGAATCAATTCCACAACAAATGGATTATACCTAAGCTCTGCAGTCCTGCCACATCCAAATGTGAATGGTGATTGACAGTTAAACAATTCACTGGAGGAGGAGACTCCACAAATATTCCCATCCGCAATGATGGAGGAGCCAAGGACATCAGTGCAAAGGATAAGGCTGAAGCAGTCGCAACAATCTTCAGCCAGAAGTGCCGAGTATATCATTCATCTTGGTCTCCTCCGGAACGTCCCAGCATCACAGATGGCAGTCTTCAGCTAATTCAATTCACTCCATGTTATCAAGAAATGACTGAAGCCATTGGATACTGCAAAGGCTATGGACCCTGATAATATACCAGCAATAGTCTTGAAAACCTGCGCTCCAGAACTTACCGCATCCTTAGCTAAGCTGTTCCAGGACAGTTACAACACTAGCATTGATCTGGCAAGGTTATGTCCTGTACACAAAAAAGCAGGAGAAATCTAACCCAGCTAATCACTGTCCACCAGTCTACTCTCAATCATCAGTAAAGTGTTAGAATGGGTCATCAACAGTGCTATCAAGCAGCACCTGCTCAGCAATAACTTGCTCATTGATGCTCAGTTTGGGTTCTGCCACGGTCACTCAGCTCAAACTGAGCCTTGGTTCAAACATGGATAAAATAGCTGAATGCCAGAGGTAAGGTGAGATTGACTGCGCTTGAATACAAGGCAGTATTTGACCAAATTTGGCATCAAGGAGACCAAACAACACTTAATGCAGCAATTAATGGGAATCAAGGGGGGAAACCCCTCTGCTATTTGAAGTCATAACTGGCAAATAGGAAGATGATTATGGAGATTGGAGGTCAATTATCTCAGTTCCAGGACACCACTGTGGGAGTTCCTTAGGATAGTGTCCAAGACCCAACCATCTTCAGCTACTTCATCAATGACCTTACTTCCAAAATAAGGTCAGAAATGGGGATGTTTGCTGACGATTACACAATGTTCACCACAATTTATGACTTCTCAGATACTGAAGCAGTCTGTGGCCATATGCAGCAAGACCTGGACAATATCCAGGCTTGGGCTGACAAGTGGGACATAACATTTGCAACACACGAGTGGCAGGGAATGATCATCTCCAACAAGAGAGAATCCAACTACAACCCCATGACATTCAATGGCATTACCATCACTCAATCCCCCACTATTAACATCCTGGGGGTTCACCATAAATTGAACTGGACTAGCCATATAAGTACTGTGGCTCCCAGAGCAGTTCAGAGGCTGGGATTCCTGAGGAGAGTAACTCACTTCCTGACTCCCCAAAGCCTGTCCTACAAGGCACAAGTCAGGAGTGCGATGGAATACTCTCCACTGGATGAGTGCAGCTCCAACAACACTCAAGAAGCTTGACACCACACAGCCCGCTTGATTGGCACCCCATCCACAAACATTGACAGTAGTGTGTACCATCTACAAGGTGGACTGCAGCAATTCACCGAGGCTCTTTCAACAGCACCTTCCAAACCCATGACCAGCCCCATCTGGAAGGATAAGGGCAGTAGACACATGGGAACCCCACTTTGATGTTCCCCTCCAAGTCACTCACCATCCTAACTTGGAAATATATCGTTGTTCCTTCACTGTTGTTGAGTCAAAATCCTGGAACTTCCTACCCAACAGCACTGTAGGTGTGCCTACACCACAGGGACTGCAACACTTTAAGAAGTCAGCTCATCACCAGCTTCTCAAGAGCAACAAGGGCCGAGCAATAAATGCTGGCCAGCCAGTGACGTCCATATCCTGTAAATGATTTTTAAAAAGGTAAATAAATTGTTTTTAACAGCTGAGCAGACTCAGCTTACCCAACACCTAAAGTAAAGTTTTTATTTATTAGTTACAGGTAAACTTACATTAACACTGCAATGAAGTTACTGTGAAAATTCCCTAGACACCACACTCTGGCACCTGTTCAAGTACACTGAAGGAGAATTTAGCATGATCAATTCACCCAACCAGTACATTTTTGGACAGTGGGAGGAAACCGGAGCACCTGGAAGAAACCCATGATGCAGACACGGGGAGAACGTGCAAACTTCACACAGACAGTGACCCAAGCCAGGAATTGAACCAGGGTCCCTGGTGCTGTGAGGCAGCAGTGCTAACCACTGTGCCAACTCACCAGTCATTCTCCTCCATCCCTTCAAACGTTCATGTCCTTAAATTCACAGAGATATTTATTATCTATGTATTTATCAAAGTACAGTGCTAGAAGAACCAAAAGGTAGGCTTCTTAACTTGAACCTTGGAGAACACTTTATTATAGGTGTGCATTGTCCCACATTCAGGACCTAGACTGCTTAACCAAGTTCCACCCTGGGAAGAGCTAGCCCCACGTCAGGCGTCACATGACCCACACTCTTAAAGGGGCAATATGCACTCCAATCCCCCAAAGTACATGTATCAATGTATTGGTACACTAGCATCAAAATTAGTGCCTGTCATCTGGAATATGGTGGTTGCAAAGCAGAGGAACAATTTGAGCCCAATCTATGCGCGCATTTGGTAAATTGTTACATTTGCTGGGCTCATTTTTCAGGCAACTGGACAGCTAAGACTGGTGTAAAGCCCATTTTAATTCAATCATATATTAGATTTGTTAGTCTAACATTTAATGTTGGCAAGTTATTGAAATCTACAATTGTGACTGAGCATTTACTACATCTGAACTGAGTAGACAGAGCCACCAAGGATTTGTGAGGTGTAGGTCATGTTTAAAAGTTGAATCATTTGAGCAAATCATTTGCTGCTTATGTGGACTTCCAGAAGGTGTCAGATCAGGTTTCGCATGAGAGCCTGTTTGATGAAATTAAAGATCATGCAATTGAAGGCAGATTATTGACCTGGTCAGGAGCTTGTTTGGATAGTGGAAGACCAGGGGAAGGGATGATGAGCAAGTGCTTGAATCAGAAGGAAGCGACTGACTACTGGTGGACCACAAGAATCTGTGCCGGGACTTCAACTATCCACCAGATTTATAATTACTTGGATATATGGTACTCTGTTGTTGTGTTTGTTAATGAAACAAAGATTGTTGGTATGATAAGTAGTGTCAACGGGAGCATGAAATTGCAAAGAGAAATTGATCAAATAAGTAAGTGCTCAAAACTGTGGCAAATAGATTTCAATGCAGATTAGTGTGAAGTCATCAATTTCAGCACAAAAACGGATACGTCGAAGTATTATTTACATGGCAACAAGTTAGGAACACTGGGGGCCCAAAGAGAATTAGTGGTCCATTTACAAAGATCACTAACATGTGGCAATCAGATACAAAAATTAATCAAAGAATAAAGGAACATTAGTCTTTATGGTGAAAAAGTAAAGGGAAGGAACCTTTTGCTTTAGTTATACAAAGGCCTGGTTAGACCACATCTGGATTACTAAGTATAGTCCTAGTCATTGCACCTTAGAAAAGATATATTGGCCTTGGAAGGAATGCAGATTCACTAGAACATCATCATGGTTCCAAGTGTTAGATTATGTGGAGCATTCACATTAACTAGGTTTGTATTTCCTGGAATAGGTGTTAAGGTATTATTTAATTGGTGATTTTAGGATTTTGAAAGGAGTGAATAGAGTAGATGACCTTTCTCCAATAATGGTGGAGTCTTGGACAGTGGGACAGAACCTTAAAATCAGAGGCCATTCAGAAGAGAAATTAAGAAGCACTTCTTCAAGTAAAGGGTGGGAGGGTATGAGGTATGAAACTCACTCTCTCCATTTAACAGCAATGGATGCCCGCTCAATTAATAACCATAAGTTTGAGACTGATCTTTGAGATTTTTGCCAGCTAAGGTTGTACGAGGATATGGAACAAAGGTGGATGAAGTTTGGACAGGGGAAAGTGGTGACAGTGGTAATGTTACTGGATTAGTAATTCAGATGCTTGCTTCAGAGACATGAGTTCAAATTTCACTATTGCAGCTGGGGGGAATTCAAAATCAATTAATTAATAAAAGACTGGACCAAAAGCTAGCCTCAGTAACGGTGACCATGAAACTCTGATCGATTGTTGTAATAGGCCATCTGGTTCACTAATGCCGTTCAGAGAAGGAAAGATGTTGTTGTCATCTTGTCTGGTCTACACATGTCACCAGACACACAGCAATGTGGCTGACACTTAACTATTCTCCGAAATGGCCTAGAAAGTCATTCAGTTGTATCAAACCACTATACAGAAAAGTTGGATAAGAATAAAACCGAATGCACCACCCAGCAGCGAAAAGGCATACCCAACGCAGTCAATCCTGCAAAATCCACCTCACCATCATCCTGTGAATGGGCTACCATTGTGAAAGCTGTTCCACAAGCTAGCCGAGCACCAGCCTGACATCCAGCAGAGAAGGACAAAGGCTTTAATTCGGAAAGGGAAATTAGAATACGAGGGTAGGCTTGCAGAAAACATAAAAACTGACTGCAAAAGGTTCCATAGATGCGTGAAGAGAAAAAGACTGGTGAAGACAAATGTAGGTCCCTTACAGTTAAAATCAGGTGAATTCATAATGGGCAACAAAGAGATGACAGACCAGCTGAACAAATACTTTGGATCTGTCTTCAATAAGGAGAACACAAGTAACCTTCCAGAAATACGAAGGGACAGAAGCCTGGCGTGAAGGAGGAACTGAAGAAAATCCTTATTAGTCAGGAAGTTGTCTTGGGGAAATTGCTGGGATTAAAACCCAATAAGTCCCAGGGCCTGATGCTCTGCATCCCAGAGTAATGAAGGAAGTGGCCCTAGAGATAGTGGATGCATTGGTGATCATTTTCCAGCATTCTATAGACTCTGGAAGAGTTCCAATAGATTGGAGGGTAGCTAATGCAACCCCACTTTTTAAAAAAGGGAGATAGAAAACCGGGAATTATAGACTGGTTAGCCTGACATCGGTGGTGGGGAAAATGCTGGAGTCACTTATTAAGGATGTAATAACTGAGCATTTGGAAAGTGGTGACAGGATCAGTCCAATGTTTTGAGGATGTGACCAGTAGAGTGGACAAGGATGAACCAGTGGATGTTGCGTGTCTGGACTTTCAAAAGACTTTTGACGAAGTCCCACACAAGAGATTAGTGAGCAAAATTAAAGCTCATGATACTGGGGGTAATGTATTGACATGGATAGAGAACTAGTTGGCAGACAGGAAGCAGAGAGTGGGAATAAATGGGTCCTTTTCAGAGTGGCAGGCAGTGACTAGTCAGGTGCCACAGGGTTCAGTGCTGGGACCCCAGCTATTTACAATATGCATTAATGATTTGGACAAAGGAATGAAATGCAATATCTCCAAATTTGCAGACGACACTAGGCTTGGTGGCAGTGTGTGCTGTGAGGGAGATACTAAGAGGCTGCAGGGTGACTTGGACAGGCTGGCTGAGTGGGCAAATACTTGGTAAATGCAATATAATGTGGATAAATGTGAGGTTATCCACTTTGGTGGCAAAAATAGGAAGGACGATTATTATCTGAATGGTGGCAGTTTAGGAAAAGGGGAAGTGCAACGTGACCTGGGTGTAATGGTGAAACAGTTGCTGAAGGTTGGCATACAGGTACAGCAAGCAGTGAGGAAAGCAAATGGTATGCGAGCCTTCATAGCAAGAGGATTTGAGTATAGGAGTAAGGATGTCTTGCTACAGTTATACAGGGCCTTGGTGAGGCCACACCTTGCTTATCGTGTGCAGTTTTATCTCCTAGTCCGAGGAAGGACATTCTTGCTATTGAGGGAGTCCAGTGAAGGTTCACCAGACTGATTCCTGAATGACAGGACTGACATATGAAGAGAGACTGGATCGACTGGGCTTGTACTCACTGGAATTCTGAAGAATGAAAGGGGATCTCATAGAAACATATAAAATCCTGATGGGACTGGACAGGCTAGATGCGAGAAGAATGTTCCCGATGTTGGGGAAGTACAGAAGAGAAGTTTGAGGACAGCACGGAAGTTAAAGAGAGCACATTAGTTAGTAAAGGCAGTGTCAGTAATCCTAGTACCAGACAGATCAGACAGAAGCAAGACAGAGAGCAAGGGAAGTCCAGATTAAACTGCATTTATTTCAATGCAAGGGGCCTGACAGGCAAGGCAGATGAACTCAGGACATTGATAGGTACATGGGACTGGGATATTATAGCAATTACTGAAACATGGCTAAGAGAGGGACAGGACTGGCAGCTTAATGTTCCAGGGTACAGATGCTATAGGAAAGATAGAACAGGAGGTAAGAGAGGAGGGGGAGTTGCACTTTTGATTAGGGAAAGCATCACGGCCGTACTGAGAGGAGATATATCCGAGAGTTTGGCCACTGAGTCTTTCTGGGTAGAACTGAGAAATAAGAAGGGGGAAATCACTTTGATAGGGTTGTACTATAGGCCCCCAAATAGTCGGCGGGAAATTGAGGAGCAAATATGTAAGGAGATTACAGATAGCTCCAAGAAAAATAGGGTGGTAATAGTCGGAGATTTTAATTTTCCCAACATTGACTGGGCCAGCCATAGTATTAGAGGGTTGGATGGAGAGAAATTTGTTGAGTGTATTCAGGAGGAATTTCTCATTCAGTATGTGGATGGCCCGACTAGAGAGGGGGAAAAACTTGACCTCCTCTTGGGAAATAAGGAAGGGCAGGTGACAGAAGTGTTAGTGAGGGATCACTTTGGGACCAGTGACCATAATTCTATTAGTTTTAAGATAGGTCTGTCCCAAAAGTTAATATTCTATATTGGGGCAAGGCTAATTTTGATGGTATCAGGCAGGAACTTTCAAAAGTTAATTGGGGGAGTCTGTGGGAAGGCAAAGGGACAGCTGGTAAGTGGGAGGCTTTCAAAAGTCTGTTAACCAGGGTTACATAGAACATAGAACAGTACAGCACAGAACAGGCCCTTCGGCCCACGATGTTGTGCCGAGCTTTATCTGAAACCAAGATCAAGCTATCCCACTCCCTATCATCCTGGTGTGCTCCATGTGCCTATCCAATAACCGCTTAAATGTTCCTAAAGAGTCTGACTCCACTATCACTGCAGGCAGTCCATTCCACACCCCAACCACTCTCTGCGTAAAGAACCTACCTCTGATATCCTTCCTGTATCTCCCACCACGAACCCTATAGTTATGCCCCCTTGTAATAGCTCCATCCACCCGAGGAAATAGTCTTTGAACGTTCACTCTATCTATCCCCTTCATCATTTTATAAACCTCTATTAAGTCTCCCCTCAGCCTCCTCCGTTCCAGAGAGAACAGCCCTAGCTCCCTCAACCTTTCCTCATAAGACCTACCCTCCAAACCAGGCAGCATCCTGGTAAATCTCCTCTGCACTCTTTCCAGCGCTTCCACATCCTTCTTATAGTGAAGTTCAGGGTAAGCACATTCCTCTTAGAGTGAAGGGCAAGGCTGGCAGAAGTCGGGAACCCTGGATGACTCGGGATATTGAGGCCCTGGTCAAGAAGAAGAAAGAGGCACATGACGTGCATAGGCAGCTGGGATCAAGTGAATCTCTTGAAGAGTATAGGGGGTGAAGGAGTAGAGTTAAGAGAGAAATCAGGAGGGCAAAAAGCGGACATGAAATCGTTTTGGCAGATAAGGCAAAGGAGAATCCAAAGAGCTTCTACAAATACATAAAGGGCAAAAGAGTAACAAGGGAGAGAGTAGGGCTCTTAAGGATCAACAAGGTCATCTATGTGCGGATCCACAAGAGATGGGTGAGATCCTAAATGAATATTTCTCATCAGTATTTACTGTTGAGAAAAGCATGGATGTTAGGGAACTTGGGGAATTAAATATTGATGTCTTGAGGATTGTACATATTACAGAGAAGGAGGTGCTGGAAGTCTTAAAGCGCATCAAGGTAGATAAATCTCCGGGACTTGATGAAGTATACCCCAGGACATTGTGGGAGGCTAGGGAGGAAATTGCAGGTCCCCTAGCCGAGATATTTGAATCATCGATAGTCACGGGTGAGGTGCCTGAAGATTGGAGAGTGGCAAATGTTGTGTCTTTGTTTAAAAAGGGCTCAGGGAAAAGCCTGGGAACCACAGGCCCATTAGCCTCACATCTGTGGTGGGTAAATTGTTGGAAGGTATTTTGAGAGACAGGATCTACAGGCACTTAGAGATGCAAGGACAGATTAGGGACAGTCAGCATGGCTTTGTGAGTGGAAAATCATGTCTCACAAATTTAATTGAGTTTTTTGAAGGGGTAACCAAGAAGGTAGATGAGGGCAGTGCAGTTGATGTTGTCTACATGGACTTTAGCAAGGCCTTTGACAAGGTACCACATGGTAGGTTGTTGCATAAAGTTAAATCTCACGGGATCCAGGGTGAGGTATCTAAATGAATACAAAATTGGCTTCTTGACAGAAGTCAGAGGGTGGTTGTAGAGAGTTGTTTTTTAAACTGGAGGCCTGTGACCAGCGGTGTGCCTCAGGGATCAGTGGTGGGCCCACTGTTATTTGTCATTTATATTAATGATTTGGATGAGAATATAGGGGGCATGGTTAGTAAGTTTGCAGATGACACCAAGATTGGTGGCATGGTGGACAGTGAGGAAGGTTATCTCCAATTGCAGCGGGATCTTGATCAATTGGGCCAGTGGGCTGATGGAGTTTAATTTAGACAAATGCGAGGTAATGCATTTTGGTAGCTTGAACCAGGGCAGGACTTACTCAGTTAATGGTAGGGCGTTGGGGAGAGTTACAGAACAAAGAGATCTAGGGGTACATGTTCATAGCTCCTTGAAAGTGGAATCAAAGGTGGACAGAGTGGTGAGGGAGGCATTCGGCATGCTTGGTTTCATCGGTCAGAACATTGAACACAGGAGTTGGGACGTCTTGTTGAAGTTGTGCAAGACATTGGTTAGGCCACACTTGGAATACTGTGTGCAATTCTGGTCACCCTATTATAGAAAGGATATTATTAAACTAGAAAGAGTGCAGAAAAGATTTACTAGGATGCTACCGGGACTTGATGGATTGAGTTATAAGGAGAGGCCGAATAGACTGGGACTTTTTTCTCTGGAGCGTAGGAGGCTGAGGGGTGACCTTATAGAGGTCTATAAAAAATGAGGGGCATAGACAAGGTAGATGGATTCATGAGGGGAAAGTCGTGCTTGACGAACATGTTGGATTTTTATGAAGATGTGACTAGGGCGGTTGATGGAGGAGAACCGGTGGATGCGGTGTTTTTGGATTTCCAAAAGGCGTTTGATAAGGTGCCCCATAAAAGGCTGCTGAAGAAGATTAGGGCACACGGAGTTGGGGGTAGTGTGTTAAAGTGGATTGGGAACTGGCTATCCGACAGGAAGCAAAGAGTCGGAATAAATGGGTGTTTTTCCGGTTGGAGGAAGGTAACTAGTGGCGTGCCGCAGGGATCGGTACTCGGGCCGCAACTGTTTACCATTTATATAGATGATCTGGAGGAGGGAACCGAGTGTAGGGTAACGAAGTTTGCAGACGACACAAAGATAAGTGGAAAAGTGAATCGTGTGGAGGACGGAGAAGATCTGCAGAGAGATTTGGACAGGCTGAGTGAGTGGGCGAGGATATGGCAAATGGAGTATAACGTTGAGAAATGCGAGGTTATACACTTTGGAGGAAATAATAACAAATGGGATTATTATCTCAATGGAAACAAATTAAAACATGCTACCGTGCAAAGGGACCTGGGGGTCCTTGTGCATGAGACGCAAAAGCCCAGTCTGCAGGTACAACAGGTGATCAAGAAGGCAAATGGGATGTTGGCCTATATTGCGAAGGGGATAGAATATAAAAGCAGGAATGTCTTGATGCACCTGTACAGGGCATTGGTGAGGCCGCAGCTGGAATACTGTGTGCAGTATTGGTCCCCTTATATGAGGAAGGATATATTGGCATTGGAGGGAGTGCAGAGAAGGTTCACCAGGTTGATACCGGAGATGAGGGGTTTGGATTATGAGGAGAGGCTGAGGAGATTGGGTTTGTACTCGTTGGAGTTTAGAAGGATGAGGGGGGATCTTATGGAGACTTATAAGATAATGCGGGGGCTGGATAGGGTGGAGGCGGAGAGATTCTTTCCACTTAGTAAGGAAGATAAAACTAGAGGACACAGCCTCAAAAAATAGGGGGGTCGGTTTAAGACAGAGTTGAGGAGGAACTTCTTCTCCCAGAGGGTGGTGAATCTCTGGAATTCTCTGCCCACTGAGGTGGTGGAGGCTACCTCACTGAATATGTTTAAAGCGCGGATGGATGGATTCCTGATCGGTAAGGGAATTAAGGGTTATGGGGATCAGGCGGGTAAGTGGTACTGATCCACGTCAGATCAGCCATGATCTTATTGAATGGCGGGGCAGGCTCGAGGGGCTAGATGGCCTACTCCTGCTCCTATTTCTTATGTTCTTAGATAGTCAATATCTTTTCCCAAAGGTAGGGGAGTCTAAAACTAGAGGGCATAGTTTTAAGGTGAGAGGGGATAGATACAAAAGTGTCCAGAGGGGCAATTTTTTCACACAGAGGGTGGTGAGTGTCTGGAACAAGCTGCCAGAGGTAGTAGTAGAGGTGGGTACAATTTTGTCTTTTAAAAAGCATTTAGATAGTTACATGGGTACGATGGGTATAGAGGGATATGGGCCAAATGCAGGCAATTGGGATTAGCTTAGAGGTTTTTAAAAAAAACTAAGGGCAGTATGGACAAGTTGGGCTGAAAGGCCTGTTTCCATGCTGTAAACCTCTATGACTCTATAACTAGGGATCACAGTCTAAGAATAAGAGGTAAGCCATTTAGGACTGAGAGGAGGAACAATTTCTTCACTCAAAGAGTTGCGAACCTGTGGAATTCTCTCCCACACAAGCTGTAGGGGCCAGTTTGTTGGATATGTTCAAGAGGGAGCGAGACGTGGCCCTTGTGGCTAAAGGGATCAAGGGGTATGGGGAGAAAGCGGGATACTGAAAGAGCATGATCAACCATGATCATATTGAATGGTGGTGCAGGCTTGAAGGGCCAAATGGCCTACTGCTGCTTCTATTTTCTATGTTTCTATAACTATACTCACCGAATCATATCTTACATCCAATGTCCCATATTCCTCCAAACCATGCAACCTCCCCCCCCTGCCCTCGAGCATGTCCTGCCCCACTGGCTAGGCAGACCCACCAGAAGTGATGGCACGGTGGCATACAGTTGGAAGGTTCTGGCCCTGACCACTAATTCTGGGCAGTTTTGTTTTATAGCATCAGGTCGAACGAACATGGGCAAGGTTGATCACAAACTACCGAATGCCCTCAACTAATAAATCTGTACTCCTCCCTGTTGAACACCACCTGGAAGAAACACTGAGGGTAGCAAGGGCAAAGTATGTACGCTGGATGTTGGCCATCACAAAGAATGGCTCACTAGTACCAGTACTGACTGAGCTGAAGGAGTCCAGAAGGACATAGTTGCCAGACTGGGCCTGTGGTAGATGGGGAGAGAACCAACAAGAGGGAAAAGTCTACTTGACCTAGTCCTCACCACACTAAGCATTACAGAGGCATCTGTCCAGCTAATATTGATAGAGTGACCACTGCAAAGTCCTTGCAGAGACAAAGTTCTGCTGTCATTGTATATCCTTCATCGTGCTGTGCTGAATGGGACAGTAGCTTAGCTGGCACTGTGGGTCATCAGCAGCAGCAGAATTATTTTCAACCAGAATCTGTATATACAACCTAGTGCCTCTGCTACCATCTCCCTCGTTTCCTTGAGTATGTGTGATTATATAGCATCTGGACCTGGAGTTTATCCTTCTTTAGTTTGCTCGTCTGCCAATTATTTTCTCATTTTCTATCCCAAAAGTTCTGATATTTGTTTTAAGATCATCCTCTCGTGATGAATCTATTTCATTGTTAACTTTTGTTAAAAACTGAGGCACATTAGTTATTCAATACTTTTGCAATTTTTCTGTCATTAGCTGTGAATGCATCTGCCTTATCCTTTAGTGGTCCTATCACTGCTTTAATTTTTCTTTTGTTATTTGTGTGTCTATAGAATACTTATTATTTATTTTTATATTTCTTGATAATTTGATTTTGTAATTTTGTTTCGTTTTGCATTGATTTATTTTAACTTTCCTTTTAAATTTTTCTATTGCAACATAGTAAGATTCAAGGAAGGATTGAAAGTGATGTACGTAGAAGAAAGACTAAGGCAACAGATTGGAAAAGAGCAAATTATAAGGAAGTGAAGGAATAATATCAGTGCTTCTTATGTCTTTTGCTTTAAATTCAATTATCTCTTTAGTTCTTTTTTCATTTACAGTGCCCTATAATTACGTTAATTTTTTTAGTGGAATACATTTTCCTGAACTCTTTTGGGTACCCTTTAAAAAACACCCACTCTTTTTCTGTCTCTTTGGTTTTCAAGATTTTCCCCCAGTTTTCTACCCTCATTTCCTCATAATTTCTTCATTTCTAATCTACTTTTTTCATCTTCCTTCTACTTATGTCACTCTCCAATCCTAATCTTGAACCTTACCATTTTAAGATCACTACTGCTAAGATGCTCTCCAACTCCTATCTGGGCTGGTGCATTGCCCAGCAGTGATTCTTTTCTTGTTGAACTTCTTACATACTGAGTGTGAAAGGAATATGCATACATGGTTAAAAACCCCATCAGTTTTTTTTAGCAGTTTAGTTGGGGCGAGTTGAAACCCCTATGACTATTGTTCTATGTCTGCCATGCACGTTATAGACTTGTATAGAGATTTCTTCTTCCAACTCTCTTCCTGTATTTGATGTCCATAGTATAACCCTAATTAGGACAATGGATCCCTTTCACTGCATGATTATCCCTGTGCCTGTTTGGAATAACATTCCTAAGATTATTTCCTGCCTGGTATGGCCCCAATTTAGCTCCAAACTCCTTATACACCATGAGGAAAGACTTCCCCCTAATCTTTTCTGTGTCATTGGTTCTGACGTGGATCACAGCAACTAAATCCTTCTCCTCTCCTTCCACATTATTCTCAAGATGTCCTTTATCATGGCATACCTTTCAGGACTCTCAATCCTGAATAAAAAGAATATCATCTAACCCCGTAATTATAGAATGTTCTGTATCTACAACCTTTCTACTCTTCACTTCCTTGCCTTTGCCAGTCTTCCTTTCCATGATGCCTTAGAAATTCTGTAGAGTTAAATCATCTAACCCTTAATTTTGATGGATTAACATTTTTTCCCCATGTGCTATCACTGACCTTTTCATGTGATCAAAGCTGACCAGGTTCAAATAAAACCTCATCATGAACTTTTACGGAACACAATGATTTAAAAAAAGTACAGTAAGAAGTCTACCGACACCAGGTTAAAGTCCAACAGGTTTATTTGGAAGCAAAAGCCACTAGCTTTCGGAACAGGCTGTCCCTTCGTCAGGTGGGTGGAAGTTCTAAGAGTTCTAAGTGTAAAAAGTTCTCAGAACGCCCACCCACCTGACGAAGGGACAGCCTGTTCCGAAAGCTAGTGGCTTTTGCTTCCAAATAAACCTGTTGGACTTTAACCTGGTGTTGTAAGACTTCTTACTGTGTTTACCCCAGTCCAACGCTGGCATCTCCACATCATTAAAAAAAGTACAACAGGGAAGGAACAATTATTTTTCACTTGGTAAGGTCACACTTGGAATACTGTGTGCAATTCTGGTCACCCTACTATAGAAAGGATATTATTAAACTAGAAAGAGTGCAGAAAAGATTTACTTGGATGCTACCGGGACTTGATGGATTGAGTTATAAGGAGAGGCTGGATAGACTGGGACTTTTTTCTCTGGAGTGTAGGAGGCTGAGGGGTGATCTTATAGCAGTCTATAAAATAATGAGGGGCACAGATCAGCTTGATAGTCAATATCTTTTCCCAAAGGTAGGGGAGTCTAAAACTAGAGGGCATAGGTTTAAGGTGAGAGGGAAGAGATACAAAAGTGTCCAGAGGGGCAATTTTTTCACACAGAGGGTGGAGAGTGTCTGGAACAAGCTGCCAGAGGTGGCAGTAGAGGCGGGTACAATTTTGTCTTTGAAAAAGCATTTAGTTACATGGGTACGATGGGTATAGAGGGATATGGGCCAAATGCGGGCAATTGGGATTAGCTTAGGGGTTTTAAAAAAAGGGAGGCATGGACAAGTTGGGCCGAAGGGCCTGTTTCCATGCTGTAAACCTCTCTGACTCTAATTGCTTGCAGTCACTGCTACCTAGTCTGACCTGCAGTATTATCCAACCAAGCAACAATCAGCAAACTCTATCTGTGTAAAAAGGCATACAACAGCGCAATAGTTTGATAACATACAATTTAGAGCTACGCAATCTCTTTCCCACCATCTGTTGACGCTGGTTGAATTCAAGACTTAAATTGTTTGCCAGTGTGTGCATAAGGACTGAGCTGTGGTTAGTGAGACAGCAGGGAATCTTCACAGTAACTTCATTGCTGAGTTAATGTAAGCCTACTTGTGACACTAATGAATAAACGTCAAACTTAAAGTTTGAATAAGTGACTCCACAATCCACATTGAGATGAAAATAAAATGTGCGTCGGCTTCTTGTAGCAACACATATTTTCCTGCTAAAATTATATGAGTGGTCTCCAACCATCAATTTCCCTTTATATCCAGTAAGTCAGATCGATAAAGTTTCAAGTCTTTTCTCCAGAAGATTGTCCTGGAAGTTGCCAATCATTGGGAAATGGTTCGCTTTAACTTCTTCTTTGAAATCAATCACCACGGTGAGGATAGAGAGTGTTGGGGGAGGTGGGGTTGGGGTGGGGGATGCAGGGGAGGGGGGCGGTCTGTGGCGAGGCTGCAGGACACATTAGCACCTTGGATATATTGATGTGCAGAACAATAAGTTTGACGCTGAAAGGACATTTTTCCCAGACTATCTTCCAAACTCTTTAGTAAACCTAGTTTGATTTAAGCCCTATCGGACTTTATAATATCCAATTTCTTAAACACCCGACAATTTACTTTTTTTTTTAAGTGATAGCATTGCCACTGAGGATTTCTAAGGATATTATTTAATTAGATCATGGACTCTTCAAATGCATCAGTAAACATAATGTACTGTTTGCACCTGGGTTTATTCAATTCATATCATGTTGATCCAATTCAATCACGTCCTATTCCAGTATATGCATTACACTCAATTAAACTGCAGTCTGATGTGCAGGAAAGCAGCAGTGGAAACAGAGATGTTTATAGGTGATTCAATTTAATCTGAAGTTACTCTCTGGGCTGCCTTGAGAAAGTGTGCATTAGTACTGTAACAAAGCTATGAAACTGTCAATCTGTGTGTTTTCATTTTGACTCCTGAACGTGTCAGCTGTGGCTCCATCCTCTTGTGTTTGGTAGCACTCCCCCTTCTGAGTCAGAATACTTGAGGATTCAAATCCACAATCTTGAATTTGTTAATCCAGACTGAGAACTTCTGTGAATACTGGATGGGTGCTGCACCTTCAGAGGTGCAGTCCTTCAGATGGGGCAAATTAGCTGTCTTGTGTGGAGGTAGAAGATGTCATGGCATTATTTGAGGAAAAGTAGGAAGACAAATAGGCACGGTAGCACAGTGGTTAGCACTGCTGCCTCACAGCGCCAGGGACCTGGGTTCGATTCCCGGCTTGGGTCACTGTCTGTGTGGATTTTGCATGTTCTCCCCGTGTCTGCGTGGGTTTCCTCCAGGTCGCCGGTTTCCTCCCACATTCTGAAAGACGTGCTGGTTAGGTGCATTGACCCGAACTGGCACCGGACTGTGGCGACAAGAGGAGTTTCACAGTAACTTCATTGCAGTATGTGACTAATAAATAAATTTTAAACTTTCTCCTCATGGCCTGGCTAATATTTATCTCTCAATCAACATCACGAACACAGATTATCTGTTTGTGTTGTGTGTAAAACCGGCATGAGTTTGTGTGTAAAACCAGCATAAGTTTGCAGATGGCACCAAGATTGGTGGCATAGTGGACAGTGAAGAAAGTTATCTCCAATTGCAACGGGATCTTGATCAATTGGGCCAGTGGGCTGACGAATGGCAGATGGAGTTTAATTTAGCCAAATGCGAGGTAATGCATTTTGGTAGATTGAACCTGGGCAGGACTTACTCAGTTAATGGCAGGGCGTTGGGGAGAGTTACAGAACAAAGAGATCCAGGGGTACATGTTCATAGCTCCTTGAAAGTGGAGTCACAAGTGGACAGAATGGTGAAGAAGGCATTCGGCATGCTTGGTTTCATCGGTCAGAACATTGAATACAGGAGTTGGGACGTCTTGTTAAAGTTGTACAAGACATTGGTAAGGCCACACTTGGAATACTGTGTGCAATTCTGGTCACCCTTTATAGAAAGGATATTATTAAACTAGAAAGAGTGCAGAAAAGATTTACTAGGATGCTACCGGGACTTGATGGATTGAGTTATAAGAAGAGGCTGAATAGGCTGGGACTTTTTTCTCTGGAGCGTAGGAGGCTGAGGGGTGACCTTATAGAGGTCCATAAAATAATGGGGGGCACAGATCAGCTTGATAGTCAATATCTTTTCCCAAAGGTAGGGGAGTCTAAAACTAGAGGGCATAGGTTTAAGGTGAGAGGGGATAGATACAAAAGTGTCCAGAGGGGCAATTTTTTCACACAGAGGGTGGTGAGTGTCTGGAACAAGCTGCCAGAGGTAGTAGTAGAGGCGGGTACAATTTTGTCTTTTAAAAAGTATTTAGATAGTTACATGAGTACGATGGGTATAGAGGGATATGGGCCAAATGCAGGCAATTGGGATTAGCTTAGGGGTTTAAAAAAAAAAAAAGGGCGGCATGGACAAGTTGGTGCTGAAGGGCCTGTTTCCATGCTGTAAACCTCTATGGCTCTATGGCTGCTACATTTCCTGCATTGTAACAATGATTATTCTTCAAAGAGTGCTTCATAGGCTGCAAAATGCTCTTGGACACTGGAAATTATGAAAGGAAGTATACAAAAGTGTACTGCTTTTTTCTAATTCTGAACAGTTGATAGTGTGGAATTAGACTGGCATTTCCACTAAAAGACTTAATCTATTTTATTCTTTCACTGGATGTGGGTATCGCTGGCTGGGCCAGCATTCATTGTCCATCCCTAATTGCCCTTCAGAAGGTGGTGGTGAGCTTCTTGAACTGCTGTAGGTACACCCACAGTGCTTTAGGGAGGGAATTCCAGGATTTTGATCCAGCGACAGTGAAGGAATGGCGATATATTTCCACGTCAGGATGGCAGCTTGGAGAGGAACTTTCAGCTGGCGGTGTTCGCGTCCACCTGCTGTCCTTGTCCTTCTCGATGTTAGAGGTCACGGATTTGGAAGGCGCTATCAAAGGGCCCTTCGGTCTTTTCAATATAAAATCATAGAATCCCGACAGTGCAGAAGGAGGCCATTCAGCCCATTGAGTCTGCACTGACTCTCGGATAGAGCATCTTACCCAGGCCCTATTCCCGTAACCCCAAATATTTACCCTCCTAATCCACCTAACCTACAAATCTTGGGACACTCAGGGGAAATTTAGCATGGCCAATCAACTAACCTGCACATCTTTGGACCGTGGGAGGAAACCGGAGCACCCGGAGGAAACCCACGCAGACATGGGGAGAATGTGCAAACTCCACACAGGCAGTGACCCAAGGCTGGAATTGAAAATCGGGTCCCTCGTGCTGTGAGGCAGCAGTGCTAACCACTGTGCCACTTTGCTGCCCAGTTTCATATTAAATTATTCATAGTAACCAGTCCGCAAGACAAACTCTTGTGTTTTTAAAATTTTCTGCCTTTCTGTCCTCTTGTGATTGTGGCAATTCATAGAAGCATAGAATCCTACAGTGCAGAAGGAGGCCATTCAGCCCATTGGGTCTTCACCAACCACAGTCCCACCTAGGCCCTATCCCCATAACCCTACCTAGTCCCCCTGACACTCTGGGGCAATTTAGCATGGCCAATCCACCTAACCCGCACATCTTTGGACTGTGGGCGGAAACTGGAGCACCCGGAGGAAAACCACGCAGACATGGGGAGAAAGTGTAAACTCCACACAGACAGTGACCCAAGCTGGGAATTGAACCCGGGTCCCTAGCACTGTGAGGCTGCAGTGCTAACCACTGTGCCACCGTGCCGCCCACCTTTGTTCAATTATCCCTCGCCTATCCCAGAGAGATTGAGCCCAATTGTAGGGCATCATCATCAGGTGGCAGAGGCTGTCTAGCTAAGCATCGAATAAAGGTTGTAACTACATTGGATTGCATGGGATACATGGCACAGAAACAGGGTATTCAGCTCAAACACTCCACGGCAGTGTTTGTTCTCTATTTCAGCTCCCTCCCATCTTTTCTTACCGCAATCTACCATTTTCCCTTCTCCCTCAAATGCTTGTCTAGCTTCCCCTTAAATTTGCTTCAACCATTCCCTGAGGCCTTGGGTTCCATATTCTCACTATCTCTGGATAAAACTGTTTCCTTTGAATTTACTATTGGATTCTTAATGGCTGTTTTATATTGATGATCTCTAGAATGCACTTCCCCACAAGAGGGAACATTCTCTCTGTGTCCACTTGATCAAAACCCCAACCTTTCATAATTTAAAGACCTCTATTGGGTCACCCCTGAGCCTTCATTTTGGGAAAATAGGCCATGCCTTTGCATGTTTTCCCAATACGTGAGTGAGCTGTGCTTTGCCTCAAGGCAGGTCTTTGACTCATTGTATGCTGATGCTTCATCCTGAGCTATTTTCTTGGCAGTTTTTATTAGTGGTGATTTCCCTTGCCTTCCACTGTCAGGGGCAGAGTGAAGGGACAGGTCCCAGTCTGCCTCAGCCAGAACGGGAATCAAACCCACGCTGTTGATGTTATTCAGATCCACACATTAACCATCTAAGCTAGTCGGCTCCCATCCTAATAAGTGTTTGCGCATATTCCTCATAACATCCTTGTTTAATCTTCTCTCCTCTCCAGTGCCTCGATTCAATTATTCCTTTGTATGTTTTGTCACTAGCTTTATTAACTGACCAGGTATCACAGATTTGAAGTCACAGTAAGTAATATCTATGTAATTAAAAGTTCTTCCAGAATGCACTTTAAATTTAATACCCTCGGGTGTCTCAGAAACTAAACTGGATCAGCCCGTGGTTACAAGAGCAGGTCAGAGGCTGGGAATCCTGGGGTGAGTATCTCACCTCCTCAGTCCACGAAGCCAGTCTACCATCTGCAAGGCCCAGGTCAGGAGTGTGATGGAATATTCTTCACTCGTTTGGATGAGTGCAGCTCTAACAACACTCTAGAAGCTCAACATCACCCAGGACAAAATAGCCTGTTTGATTGGCAGCCCTTTCATCATCTTAAACATTTACTCCCCCCAGCACTAACGCACTGTGTCAGCAGCGTGTGCCATCTACACGATGCACTACAGCAACTCACCAAGGTTCCTTCGACAGCACCTTCCACTTCGTGATGTCTACCAACTAGAAGGACAAGGGACATAGAAACTAGAAGCAGGAGTAGGCCATTCGACCCTTCGAGCCTGCTCTACCATTCATTTTGATCATGGCTGATCATCAAATTTAATATCCTGATCCCGCCTTCCCCCCATATCCCTTGATCTCTTTAGCCCCAAGAGCTCTATCTAATTTCTTCTTGAAATCAGAAACGTTTTGGCCTCAACTACTTTCTGTGGTAGTGAATTCCACGCATTCTCTGGGTGAAGCAATTTCTCCTCACCTCAGTTCTAAAAGGTTTACCTCTTATTCTCAAACTATGACCTCGAATTCTGAACTTTCCCACCATTGGGAATATTCTCTATGAATCTACCCTGTCTAACCCTGTTAGAATTTTATATGTTTCTATGAGATCTTCGCTGTACTCCCTCTATAGCATGGACATCATTCCTCAGATAAGGACGCCAAAACTGCACACAATACTCCAGGTGTGTCTTCACCAACGCCCTATACAATTGCAGCAAAATATCCCTATCCCTGTACTCAAATCCTCTCGCTATGAAGGCTAACATATCATTTGCCTTCTTTACTGCTTGCTGTACCTGCTTGCTTACTTTCAGCAACTGATGCACAAGGACACCAAGGTCTTGCTGAGTATCTACCTCTCTCAATTTACAGCCTTTCAAGTAATGATCTGTCTTCCTATTATTGCTACCAAAGTGTATAACCTCACATTTATCCACATTATACTGCATCTGTCATGTATATGCCCACCCACTCAACCTGTCCAAATCTTGCTGAAGCATCTCTGCATCCTCCTCACAGCTCACCCCCCCACCCAATTTTGTATCACCTGCAAATTTGGAGATAATACATTCAGTTCCCTCTTTCAAATCATCAATATATAATGTGAACAGTTGGGGTCCTAGCACAGATCCCTGTGGAACCCCACTGGTCACTGACTGCCAATAAGAAAAAGACCTATTTATGAAAACTCTTTGCTTCCTATCTGCTAACCAGATTTCTCTCCATCTCAAGACATTATCTGCAATCCCATATGCTTTAACTTTACATAGTAGTCTGTTATGAGAGCTTGTTGAAAGCCTTTGGAAAGTCCAAATAAACCACATCCGCTGGTTTTCCTCGGTCAACTCTACTAGTTATATCCTCAAAGATTTCCAATAGATTCATCAAGCATTATTTCTCTTTTGTAAATCCATGCTGACTTTGTCTGATTATACCACTGCCTTCCAAATGCTGAGTTCTGAAATCCTTGATGATGGACTCTAGCAACTTCCCTAGTACCGATGTTAGACTCACTGGTTTTCTCTCTACCTCCCTTTTTGAATAGCATGCTTACATTAGCTCCCCTCCAATTTGCAACGCTGCATGGGAACACCACTAGTTGCAAGTTTGCCTCATCATCCAGACTTGGAAATATGTCACCGTTCCTTCACTGTCACTATGTCAAAATGCCGGAACTCCCTCCCTAACAGCACTGTGGGTGCACATACATCTGTTGGACTGCAGCGGTTCAAGAAGATGGCTCACCACGACCTCCTCCAGGGCAATCAGGCTTGGGCAAAAAATACTGAGCTGGCCAGTGATGCTCACATCCTGTGAACAAATTAAAAGATGCCATGGCATGGACATTATATTGCACCCAAGGTGGAGTTCAGCAGAAACACAAATTAATTGTATGTTGATGACAAGCAGTCGGCACCTGGTACAACTCTAGAAGCAGCTATTCGGTCATGGAGGGAGGGAGATCTCCCTGTTGGGATACCAGCCAAGTTGAGTCCAGGAGTTGGGGCAATCAGGAGACAGAATATAGGATGGCAGCAGCAGCAGCAGCTCCGCCTGTATAAAGTTAACATACCATTTGGTGGTTATCTTTTTAAGGATGGCGGAATTTTCTGCTCTGCACCTGACAATAGCACACAAGGCACATGCAGTGATCACTCACAACCAATTTCATAGAGGCCCTTTATTCTGCAAATGTCTACATTACACACAACTACCACCACCTCAATCATTCATGTGCATTTTAAATGTAGATTATAGGCCATTCAGTCCAATCAATCTGCACTAGCATTGATCTTCCAGATGAGAAGTGGGCTTGATCCCATGTCCCTGATCTATTTCCATATTCCTTGATCCCTTTTCCTTCAATCAACTGTTAAATCTATTGTTAAAGTTTGGCATGGTCACTGCTTCAATTGTAGTATAAGGGTCTGGCATAGAAAGGGTTAATGAGGGACTGGGTGCTGTAAAGGAATGACACCAGGTTAAAGTCCAACAGGTTTATTTGGTAGCAAAAGCCACAAAAGGTGGCTTTTGCTACCAAATAAACCTGTTGGACTTTAACCTGGTGTTGTTAAACTTCTTACTGCTGTAAAGGAACACATGACTCAAGTCTAGAGGCCAGTCTTGTACTGGACAGTGATGTCTCTAGAGGAAAGCATGGAGTCAGCTGCTAGCTTAAATCTATCTAAAGGTATATGGTTGCTAGTAGTAGTTAAGAGATACTTACCTCTAAACTATGAGACTCAGAACCTCTTCATTAGACATACCAAATGACACACCACATCGTACAACATGGTGGAAGCTATCTGAAAAACACAGAGCCTCATAGAAGCTGGAGAAGAAATTTGAGCATTCCGCATTCAGGAACAGCATTCTGACCTTATGAAAGGTACCAGAAGACACAGAATTTATTGCTACGGAAAAGCCCTGAAGCAGGGTTGGAAACAGAAGGTAGAAATGAAACTGCACTCTGCAGCAGGAGACTCCACTGAATTCCCTGGAATTCCAGCTTTAACACTCAAGGAGTGTAGAGTCAAAAGACCCGGCAGGGTTGAGCTAAAAAAAAATTTAAGTCCTCGGTCAGAACGAGTTTTAAAAAACCTTTAAGTCAGCAGCAGTCAGAATTGCCACTTTTTAAACTGCACCGAGTCCCGAGACAGCGCCTGAACACACTCTGATTGAAAGAATATAGAATTTAAAAAATAATCGGCAGTTAAAAGAAACCCAACAGAAGCCAAGTTTCACAGCCCAAATATATTTAGATGCTGCCGGAAGATTCAGAAAGGTTGATTCAAGGAGTCACTGCTAAGAATTTTAAAGATTGTGAACATCATTGCTGTGGGAGCCTTCCAAAACCAACATACGCCCAAAACCTCATTGAAAAGAAACATACAGCAGTGCCATCCTGTGTGCGGAACTTGGCTATCAGTTTCTGCTCAGCGACTCTGCGCCATCGTGTGTCGTGAAGGCCACCTTGGAGAACGCTTACCCAACCCACATATAGGACGCATGAGGACACATGAGGACGGCCTCAACCGGGATATTGGGTTCATGTCACACTATCTGTAACCCCCACAGCTTGCCTGGACTTGCAGAATCTCACTGGCTGTCCTGTCTGGAGATACACATCTCTTTAACCTGTCTTAATGCTCTCTCCACTCACGTTGTTTGTACCTTTAAGACTTGATTAGTTGTAAGGATTCGCATTCCAACCACTATTCTGTAAATTGAGTTTGTGTCTTTATATGCCTTGTTTGTGAACAGAATTCCCACTCACCTGAAGAAGGAGCTTAAGGCTCCGAAAGCTTGTGTGGCTTTTGCTACCAAATAAACCTGTTGGACTTTAACCTGGTGTTGATAAACTTCTTACTGTGTTTACCCCAGTCCAACGCCGGCATCTCCACATCATGGAAGTCTCAGCACAGTGTTTTAATTGTAACCCGAATAGGACACTTCAGAAAGCTAAGCAAAGCTAACAGAACCAGATGCAGAGACGATATCTAGGTGATTCATGAGGTCAAGATACCACACCAAGAGGAAGCACAATCATGCTTCTTAGTGGTTAGTGGTTTAACTTAGTGGTTTAACTCCAAAGACCAAAATGGGAGGACGAAGATCAATAACCAAACATGAGAATGACCACATCAAAAACAACTTCCTCTTCATCAAAGTGTACTCAGTGCAACAGAGTCTACCACTCCTCCAACTGGTAAATTTATTAAACCTCCAGTCTGCCTGTGTCTTTAAATACTAGAGCCGAGATAGGGAGAAGTGGTTGTAGAAATAATTTGAATATGTTGGGTCTATAGGAATGCATTGAAAATACATTGGATAAAGATTTGGAGGCAGGTATAGTATAAAGACCTGACATAGAGTGAGTTAACATTGGAATGGATACAGTACCGCCCACAGTGTGATGCAATGGAACACTTGACCCGAGTCTAGATGCCAGTCTCTTACTGAACAGAAACATGCGTAGAGGCAAGCATGGAGACAGCTCCTAGCTTAGACCTTATACTATAAATATGTATATGGCTACAGGGAGTTAATGAACACTTACTGTTAAACTATATAAGACTCAGAACCTCTTCATGAGACCTAGCAAACCACACACAACATCTTACAACATCAAGCACTCACTCTTGTGGAGCTTTTCAATTCTTTCTTCATGCTTAATAGTTCCTCATGGAGGCAGCATCATAATAAACCAGTGCTAAACTCACAATATTGCTTCAAAACCATTCCTAAAGTATGCTGTCCAACACTGCACATTGTACTTCAATTGTGGTCTTATTAAACTTTTATAAAGATCTACCATTACATCTCAGTTTTATATTCCATTCCTCTTGCCATTAAAAAAGCGTATTGCATTAGGTTTTTATAGTGTTATTCGAAGTGCTTTTGTTCTAACACTTCCAAGTACATGCAGCTGAAAAGCCAATTTATGCAATACAAACGAGGCAATTCTGAAGGAGAACACTAAACCTCTCGAAAAGTAACTCAATGTGTTTTAAAAATGCTTCCAGGAAATTTTGAATGCACAGGCTTTCAGAGCTTCAATTGATTTCAGCCTTCTTCAGAGAATACATGTGGATGTTTCTGTGTCAGAGACAGGGAATATGACTGGAATTTTCTCAGGAAGGGGCTGAGTCCCAGCGTTGGGACCATATGCATGTCCTGACCCTTCATAGAAACATAAAAACTCGAAGCAGGATTAGGCCATTCAGCCCTTCGAACATGCTTGACCATTCATTTTGATCATGGCTGATCATCAAATTCAGTATTCTGATCCCGCCTTCCCCCCATATCTCTTGATCCCTTTAGCCCCAAGAGCTATATCTAATTACTTCTTGAAATCAGACAACGTTTTAGTTTCAATTAGTTTCTGTGGTAGTGAATTCCACACATTCACCACCCTCTGGGTGAAGAAATTTCTCCTCACCTCAGTCCTAAAAGGTTTACCCCTTATCCTCAAACAATGACCCCTAGTTCTGGACTTCCCCACCATTGGGAACATTCTTTCTGAATCTATCCTGTCTAATACTGTCTAATCCTGTTAGAATTTTATAAGCTTCTATGAGGTTCCCTCTCACTCTTCTAAACTCCAATGAACATAATCCTAACTGACAGTCCCTCCTCATACAACAGACTTGCCATCTGAAGAATCAGCCTGGTAAACCTTCGTTATATTCCTGCTATAGCACGGACATCCTTCCTCAGATAAAGACACCAAAACTGCACACAATCCTCCAGGTGTGGCCTCACCAACGCCCTGTACATACGAGGGCAGCAAGACCGTGGCGACAATCTTCCTAGTGGCTGCCTCTTAACTGGTAAGTCCCGTTTGTTCAATGAAGGTAGGTTGGCTCTCCAAGCTGTTGGCCCTGAAGGCCTGCAACTCTGAAGCCTTGGCTGTGTCACTGAGAGAGATAGCAGCAAGGAGACTGAGAGGGTGCCTGCATTTTGAGGCACCCTCACAGGAGAGTTACAAATTTTTTTACCTCCTGGGGTCAGGCAGGCAGGCCCTGGTGATTGGAAGGGGAGGCGATGGGGAGGCGATGGCCTAGTGGTATTATCGCTATTAATCCAGAAACTCGGCTAATGTTCTGGGGGCCCGGGTTCGAATCCCACCACGGCAGATGGTGGAATTTGAATTCAATAAAAATATCTGAAATTAAGAATCTACTGATGAACTTGAAGCCATTGTCGATTGTCGGAAAACCCATCTGGTTCACTAATGTCCTTTAGAGAAGGAAACCTGCCATCCTTACCTGGCCTACATGTGACTCCAGAGCCACAGCAAAGTGATTGACTCTCAACTGCCCTCCAAGGACAACTAGGGATGGGCAATAAATGCTGGCCAGCCAGCGATGCCCATGTCCCACGAATGAATAAAACAAAAAGTGGTTGTGTTTGGGCTGCAGGGGCAGCCTTTGCTACCTGGAAGTCCCCTCCTTGGGACATGGGATGGGATTCTCTGGCCTCCCTGTGGCATCTTTTCCATGGTGGGAGGAGGCATGCTGTTGGCTTACTTTGAGATCTTCTGGTCCCACCGCTGTCATTGGGATTTCCCATTGACTTCACCCCATGTTGCCAGGAAACCTGTGGTAGGGGTGCACCATCGGCGGGACCAGAAGATCCTGCCAGTGTGAACCGCCGGAAAATTCCGGCCATGGATTCTTTGGATGCATTGGCCTACGCCCAGGTGGTAAGCCTACAGGGAAGCCTCTTCATTTTCAGGTTGGAGCCTACACAAGATGGTTGTGTGTAGATCACAATAACTTGGATGTAAGATAGAAGATGGCCTTGTGCCTATAGATTCAGGGAGAAGTGGTTGTCCATAGCAGCTGCAGAGGGAACCCTTTGTACATGACAAGAGTCACTATATTATTGCAGCAATGTTTGTCCTAATTAGAAAGAACCAGAGTTTTATATTTTTGCATCTTTACCACTTCCCACAGATATACCTTAAAGCATTTTACATGAATTATTTCTGAAAATTTGTATGTAGACAAAATTTAGTAGATGCAAAGCTAAATTAACAGCTAATTGTAGACAAGGGTATTAAAGGTTACCGAACCCAAGGCAGATAGAGTTAAGATAAGGATCAACTCACCATCTAATTGAATGGCTGAGCAGGCTCAGCGGCTGGAACGGGCTCATCCTGTTTCTTTGTAATGGGCTTGGGGAGCTGAACGGTTGCCTCTTGTTTCCCAGTTACATGCTTAAAGAGCCGAACTGCACCCATGTTCATAGATTTCGGAGCTACTGATGGAAGATTGGATCAGAGAAGCAGAAAAGAGAACCAGAAAGAGATGCAGCATCGGGCAGAATCAATAAGGATAGGCAAAAAAGAAAGAAAATGCCTGGTGTTTTGGGTTAAAATCACTTGCGGCCATGAAAAAATGTGTCAAGGGATCGCGCACTGAAAAAACCAGGACATGAACAATTTTAAAGGCAAAAGCAAAATACTGCGGATGCTGGAATCTGAAACAATAACAGAAAATTCTGGAAAATCTCAGCAGGTCTGACAGCACCTGTGGAGAGAGAATGGAACCAACGTTTCGAGTCTGGATGACCCTTCGGTAGAGCTAAGGGCAAAGAAAATAAAAGAGATTTATACTATGAGGGTTGGGGTGGGGGGGGGGGGGGGGGTGGGGGGGTGGGGGGGCGCGGAGGGGGGTGAGGGGGGGTGGAGGGGGGTGGGGGGGCGGAGGGGGGGTGGGAGGGGGTGCTGTAATTGAACAAAGGGAATGAAAATGAGGATGAAGAAAGCTACGAAAGGTGCTAAAAGTGTCCATTAAGTGATCAGAATGTGTGAATGGCAGAACCGCTGTACAGATGGTTCAGGCAGTTGCCCTAAAAGGGGTGGGGGGTGGGGGGGGGGAGGAGGGGGCAAGGAGGGGGCAAGATGGAGAGTAGGAATGAAGAAGTGGAAAAATGGAAGTGAGAAAAAAGGACAATAAAAATGGATGAATGAGATGAAAAGAAGAAACAAATGGAAATAAAATAAGATAAATGGAAATGGGGTGAAGGTGGAGAGGAGAGTTCATGCTCTGAAGTTGTTGAACTCAATGTTCAGTCCAGAAGACTATAAAGTGCCCAATTGAACGATGAGGTGCTATTCCTCCAGTTTGCGCTGGGATTCACTCGGGTTTCCCTCTACACCTCCATTCCCCACTAGGATGGCCTCAAAGCTCTTCATTTCTTCCCCAAACAGAGGCCTGAACAATCTCCATCCACCACCACTCTCCTCTGCCTGGCTGAACTGGTTCTCTCACTCAACAATTTCTCCTTTAACTCTTCTCACTTCCTCCAAATCAAAGGTGTGGCTCTGGGCACCCGCATATGTCCCAGTTATGCCTGTCTCTTTATGGGTGGTTATGTGGAGCAGGAGGTAAAGGGGCAGGTGTTGCACCTTCTATGATTGCATGGGAAGGTGCCGTGGGCAGAGGGTGAGTTGTTGGATGTGATGGGGGAGTGGACCAGGGTGTCCCGGAGAGAGTGGTCCCTGAGGAATGCTGACAGGAGTGGGGTGAGGGGAGGATGTGTTAGAACATAGAACATAGAAAAACTACAGCACAAACAGGCCCTTCGGCCCACAAGTTGTGCCGAACACATCCCTACCTTCTAGACCTACCTATAACCCTCCATCCTATTAAGCTCCATGTACTCATCCAGGCGTCTCTTAAAAGACCCTATTGAGTTCGCCTCCACCACCCCTGACGGCAGCTGATTTCACTCGCCCACCACCCTCTGTGTGAAAAACTTACCCCTAACATCTCCCCTGTACCTACCCCCAGCACCTTAAACCTGTGTCCTCTCGGAGCAGACATTTCCACCCTGGGAAAAAGCCTCTGAGAGTCCACCCGATCTATGCCTCTCAACATCTTATACACCTCTATTAGGTCTCCTCTCATCCTTCGCCTCTCCAAGGAGAAAAGCCCGAGTTCCCTCAGCCTATCCTCATAAGGCATGCCACTCAATCCAGGCAACATCCTTGTAAATCTCCTCTGCACCCTTTCAATCTTTTCCACATCCTTCCTATAGTGAGGTGACCAGAACTGAGCACAGTACTCCAAGTGGGGTCTGACGAGGGTCTTATATAGCTGCATCATTATCCCCGGACTCCTAAACTCAATCCCTCGATTGATAAAGGCCAGCACACCATACGCCTTCTTAACCACCTCCTCCACCTGCGGGGCCGATTTCAGAGTCCTATGGACCCGGACTCCAAGGTCCTTCTGATCCTCTGCCGTGCTAAGAGTCTTTCCCTTGATATTGTACTCCTTCATCCCATTTGTCCTACCAAAATGGACCACGATGCATTTATCCGGGTTGAAGTCCATCTGCCACTTCTCCGCCCAGTCTTGCATCCTATCTATGTCCCTCTGTAACTTCTGACATCCCTCCAGACTATCCACAACCCCACCAACGTTCGTGTCATCGGCAAACTTACCAACCCATCCCTCCGCTTCCTCATCCAGGTCATTTATGAAAATGACAAACAGCAAGGGTCCCAGAACAGATCCCTGGGGCACACTGCTGGTGACTGACCTCCATTTAGAAAAAGACCCATCTATACCCACTCTCTGCCTCCTTTGGGCAAGCCAGTTCTGGATCCACCGGGCAGCAGCCCCTTGGATCCCATGCCCTCTCACTTTTTCTAGAAGCCTTGCATGGGGGACCTTATCGAACGCCTTGCTAAAATCCATATGAACCACATCTACCGCCTTCCCTTCGTCAATGTGCTTAGTCACATTTTCGAAGAACTCCACCAGGCTCGTAAGGCACGATCTGCCCTTGACAAAGCCTTCTGAGTATTCTTGAGCATACTAAACCTCTCTAAATGCTCATATATCCTATCCCTCAGGATCTTCTCCATCAGTTTATCAACCACTGAGGTTAGACTCACCGGTCGGTAATTACCTGGGCTATCCCTATTCCCCTTCTTGAAAATAGGAACCACATCCACAATCCTCCAATCCTCCGGCACCTCTCCCGTCTCCATCAACGACGCAAAGATCATCGCCAGAGGCTCTGCAATCTCCTCCCTCGCCTCCCACAGTAACCTGGGGTACATCCCATCCGGACCCGGCGACTTATCTATCTTGATGCCATTCAAAGATTCCAGCACAACCTCTTACTTAAAGTCCACATACTCAATCCTTTCAGTCCACCCCACACCCGCAGTACATCCACCCAGGTCCTTCTCCTCTGTGAAAACCGAGGCAAAATACTCATTGAGCACCTCTGCCATTTCTACTGGTTCCGTACAGACGTTCCCACCTTCACCTTTTATGGGCCCTATTCCATCACGTCTCATCCTTTTACTCTTCACATATTTATAGAACGCCTTAGGGTTCTCCTTAATCCTACCTGCCAGGGCCTTCTCGTGACCCCTTCTGGCTCTCCTAATTTCCTTCTTTAGTCCCTTCCTACAAGCCGTATACTCTTCTAAATCCCTATCTTCGCCAAGCTCTCTGAGCCTTTTGTACGCTTTCCTTTTCTTCTCGACTAGGTCCCGCACAGCTTTCGTGCACCACGGTTCCTTTAACTGACCAACACCTCCCTGTCTGCTTGGAACATTGTCCTGTAGAACTCTAGACAGACTTTCCTTGAAAAGCTGCCACCTCTCTTCAGTACATTTCCCCGAGAATACCTCCTTCCAATTTACTCCTCTAATTTGCTGTCTCATGTCTTCATATTTCCCCTTACTCCATATAAACACTTTCCTAGCTTGCCTGATCCTCTCTTTTTCCAATGCAAGCCTAAAGGAGATAGAGTTATGATCGCTAACCCCAAGATGCTCTCCCACTGAGAGATCTGACACCTGTCCAGGTTCATTGGTCAGTATCCAGATCAAGTACAGCCTCTCCTCTTGTAGGCTTGTCCACATGCTGTGTCAGGAAACCCTCCTGAACACACCTAACGAACTCTTCCCCATCCAATCCTCTTACCCTAGGGATATTCCAATCTATGTTTGCATCTCTCCAGGATCTGTTTCCCTATCTGCTCCTCCACCTCCCTGTTACTATTGGGCGGCCTATAGAAAACTCCCAGCAAAGTGACCGGCCCCTTCCCACTCCGAACTTCCACCCACAGAGACTCGGTGGACAATCCCTCCACAGCATACACCTTCTCTACAGCTGTGACACTATCCCTGATCAGCAGTGCCACTCCACCCCCTCTCTTGCCTCACTCCCTGTCCTTCCTGAAACATCTGAATCCCGGCACCTGGAGTATCCAGTCCTGTCCCTGAGACATCCAAGTCTCCGTAATGGCCACCACATCACACTTCCAGGCATCAATCCACTCTCTGAGCTCATCCCCTTTATCCACTATACTCCTGGCATTAAAGTAAACACATCTCAATCCTTTGGTCTGAGCTCTCCCCTTCTCTATTCCCTGTCCATCCGCCCTCTTGCACCGCCTATAACCCTTCTCTGTTTGCGAGCTACCTTCCTCACTCTCAGTCACCTCATTTTGATCCCCTCCCCCCAACCTATCTAGTTTAAACTCTCCCCAGTAGCCTTAGCCAACCTTCCTGCCAGGATATCGGTCCCCCTGGGATTCAAGTGCCACCCGTTTTTTGTGTACAGGTCACACCTGCCCCTGAAGAGGTCCCAATGGTCCAGGAAACTGAATCCCTGCCCCCTGCACCAGTCCCTCAGCCACACATTCATCCTCCACCTCACTCCATTCCTGTCCTCACCTTCCCGTGGCACAGGCAGCAATCCTGAGATTACTACCTTTGCTTTCCTCCTTCTCAGGTGTCTCCCTAATTCCTTATACTCTCTTTTCATGACCCCTTCCCCCTTCCTACCCACATCAGTGGTACCAATATGTACCGCTACCTCCGGCTCCTCTCCCTCCCACCTCAGGATTTCTGGGACTCGCCCAGCGACATCCTGGATCCCAGCCCCAGGGAGGCAGACCACCATGCGAGACTCCCGCCTGCCTCCGCAAAATGGCCTGTCCGTCCCCCTGACTGTCGAGTCCCCGATTAATACCGCCTTCCTCCTCCTTTCCTTAGCCCTCTGAGTTACAGGGCCGGACTCCACCCCGGAGACACGGCCACTGCTGCTTCCCCCAGATGGGCTGTCCCCCCAACAGTACTCAGGCAGGAGTACTTGTTGTGCAGGGGCACACCCACCGGGGTGCTCTCAATCACCCGAGCTTTACCCTTCCTGGCCGTCACCCACTTGGCCTCCTCCCGTGGCCCAGGTGTGACCACCTGATGATAGCTCTTGTCTATCACCTCCTCATTCTCCCTTAACAGCCTAAGATCCTTGAGCTGCTGTTCCAACTCCCTGACACGGTCCCTCAGGAACCGCAGCTCGACACACCCCTCACAGATGTGGATGTCCGGGAGGCCAGGTGCCTCCAGGACCTCCCACATACTGCACTGTGAACAACACACTGGCTTAACACTCATATTTCACCCTTTCTACCAAGGTACACAGAGAAAAGTAAATTAGAAATTAAAAAAAAGAAACTCACCCCTGCTCGCCCTTCCCCCGAAACCCTGTGAGCCAAAGCCCTTACAGCTTTCACTCTGCTTCCCACTCACTCCCTGCCCGCTCCTGACGCTGCCCGCTCAAAAGCGTGGCCTGCTTTAATACCCTCCAAAAACCTTCCCAGGCTTCTCCTGGGCCTACTTCCTGTTTTGGATTTTAAAAAAAACCTCCGATTTTTTAACACAAATTTAACTGAAAAATAAATAAATAATTCACATATACAAACACACTGTTGAATAGTGGCATCATGCTGGAGTTGGCGGAAATGGTGGAGGATGATCCTTTGAATGCGGAGGCTGGTGGGGTGAAAAGTGAGGATAAGGGGGACCCTATCCTGGTTCTGGGAGGGAGGGGGGTGAGAGCAGTGGCCCGGGGGATGGTTCGGATGTGGTTGAGAGCCCTGTCAATCACAGTGGGTGGAAAACCACGATTGAGGAAGAAGGAAGACATATCAGCAGCGCTATTTTGGAAAGTAGCATGATGCCACTACTCAACACATCCTCCCCATACCCCACCCTGGTCAGCATTCCTCAGAGACCACTCTCTCCGGGACACCCAGGTTCACTCCCCCACCACACCCAACAACTCACCCTCTGCCCACGGCACCTTCCCATGCAATCATAGAAGGTGCAACACCTGCCCCTTTACCTCCTCCCTGCTCACCATCCCAAGTCCTCATTTGTTCCATTTGTTTCTTTTTATCTCATTCACCCATTTTTATCATCTTTCTTTGTCACTTCCATTTTTCCACTTCTTCATTCCCGCTCTCCATCCTCTGTTCTGCCATTCACACATTCCGATCACTTAATGGACACTTTTAGCACTTTTCTTTGCCTTCTTCATCCTCATTTACATTCCCTTTGTCCAATTACAGCCCCCACCCCCCTCCACCCCCCCCCCGCCACCCTCATTGTACAAATCTCTTCTATTTACTTTGCTCTTAGCTCTGACGAAGAGTCATCCAGACTCGAAACATTGGCTCTAATCTCTCTCCACAGATGCTGTCAGACTTGCTGAGATTTTCTGTTTTAATTTTAAAGGCAATTTTGGTGGTTGAGGTGACTAGTGTAGATGCTTATGAGGGCTGCTAGATGCTCGAAGGATTAGATAAAATAAGGTAGAAAGAGACTGGTGTGCAACATTAAGACCAGCATAGACCAGTTGCAGCAAATTGCTTGTTGCTGTTCTGTAAATTCTGGGTGGAATTTTCCCCCCAAAACTTGTCATAACAATGAGAAAACCGGAGGGATCCGTGCCGGTCTGTCTGGCACAGTCCAAACGGCAATCGTCCCACAGTCGTTTTTTGGGAGAGTGGTGAGTTGCGTGCCAGTTCTGGGGGGTGCGGGGCCTAAACATACGAGTGAGCCTGGCTGCAAAGTGATAAGGTGTCATTTTGGAAGGGCACACCAATCTCACAGTGCACAGGGAGACCCCCTCCCTCCCCCTATGAACCCCACTCCCCTCCCCCCCCCACCCCTGCCCCTCACATGGGAGGCATGTTTCCCCCACTGCTCAGCCATGTCCCCAACCGCCCAGGGGTTCCCTTGGCCTCCGAGCCCCCTAGCGTGGCCATCGTGCCAGATCTCTGCCAGTAATTTTCGCTGATCTCACGTGCACCTGAAGGTCGCAAGGCCCAGGGAGCTAGGAGAATCCACCGTTGAACGGCCTGAGTATTTTTAAATGCTACTTTAAATATGCTAATCGGCCTGGTGCGCTCTCTGGGCATGATCCAGTGTGTTAAGTTTTTTAGGTCATAGTTTATTTATTAGTGTCACATGTAGGCTTACATTGACACTGCAATGAAGTTACTGTGAAAACCCCCTAGTCGCCACACTCTGGCGCCTGAGGGAGAATTTAGCATGCCCAATGCACCTAACCAGCACGTCTTCGGAGCGTGGGGGGAAACCGGAGCACCTAGGGGAACCCACGCAGACACGGGGAGAACTTGCAGACTCCGCACAGGACCCAAACCAGGAATCGGACCCGGGTCCTTGGCGCTGTGAGGCAGCAGTGCTAGCTACTGTGCCATTGTGCCACCCCCAGTGCCATTAGAAAGAGACCAGGATGGTTGCAAACCATTGGGCACAAAATCATTTTTTGGGCCTGCGCCCTAATTTCCAGGATTGGCGCAGGTGCAGCGAGGCTGGAAAATCACCCCCTCTGTGTAATTCTGCATAAAACACAGCAGCTAATTTTCACATAGCAAATCCTGCAAACAGCAGTGGAATGATCACCTATTTTTGGTAGTGTTAGTTCAGGGAAGAATGTTACCTCCTGCTGCTCTTTGTGATGCAGAATGTTTAGCATTTACCCGATCGTCAGGGCCTCAGTTCAACATCGTGCACTAAAGACAGCATGCCTGACAGTGCAACACTCCTTCAGTACTGCAGTGATCTTTCTCCATAAAATTAGTTACTCAAACCTTGGAATGGCGGTGGGGTTTGGAACTTGTAACCTTTTTATTCCCCAAGCAAGGGCATTATGAACAGAATCAGTGGATATGTAATTGTCAGGAGCAATAGTCCTGTGCGGGCTGTGATATTCAATAGTACAAATCTTCAGGGAGAGGTTGTCATGTATTTATGATTATATGTGAGGAACAGTCCTGAATATACCATTAACTCAATGCAGGTTGATCTTCTTACATATGGAACTGCAGGAAACAAATGGCTATTCACATCTGCAAGTCACTGTTTGGAGCACATTTTCAGATCCCCTCATATCGTATAATAGTGCCAGTTAACTTTGATACTGGCAGAACGATTGCATGAAAAGTACCATTCGCTTGAGGGAAGAGAAAGAGGGAGAGAATGGGCACTGGTGTACAAATTCAGATTCCCCAGCCCAGCTTCAATAGCCCAGATAGTGACCCACTCACTATCTGTGGGGCGAGTTTTTCAAAGTGCATCAGTGACTGGAGATTTGGGAGGGAGCCTAGTCCAGTTTTATTGTTTCTCCATTCAATCATTGGCTTGCTTGCCCTGCACTTTTAAGACGTTGATGAAATGTTAACTGCTTTCCAAGGCCTACCCAAGCTAATCAATTAGACACTGCAAGGGCACACAATATGGAAGTGCGAACGAGAGGAGTTTAGTTGCACTGCCCATGCACCATCAGCAAAGGTTATCTTGGGAAGATGAAAGGTACATGCATATATGAATATGTGTTGTATTGTGCCAGTGGTAGAGAGAGCAATAAGATGTGTAAAAAGACAGTTTCCTAATTGCAGCTATTTGAGAAGGGAGTCTATATGTATTGCAGTGATAAGCACAGGATTCACATCCTGTCAAGATTCTTGAAGGTGTTAAATTTCTTCTTCATCTGCCAGGATCTTGTTATTGCAGAAGCTGCTCGAGTCTGCTAGCCGCTAGGCAGTCCTCGACCTGGCTTGCTGAGGCGATTGCCCTCAAATTCAAAATGACACACCTCCTTGCCAGAACCTCTCGCAATATCACGACTTCCCGAGTCTTGCGAAAGAAGGTTGTCAGCCCCCTCCACTTGAGCTTTTCAATTTTTACTTCATTTACTAAGTGCAGCAACAGCAAAAAAGCTCAATTCTTTTTTTCCTTAGAGGAAGAGGTGTTATTGGACACCACACCCGTCATTTCAGAACTCTACCCAGGAAATGTTACCCTGACCTTTGTGCCCCCAGTGCTATAGATGCATTATGGGACCATGGAAAACCCAGGAATGTCCTCTCTGCACTGGTGGTGCCACACAAACTACCCTGTTGCAGAAAATACCCTGTGCCATCAACATACTGGAAGCAAAATTCCAAACCTGTGGAAACCTTTGTCTATTGTTCCTGTTACTGAAGTGAGCACCTGAGGTAACCATTGCAATTGACACTTCCCAACTATGCCAACAGTCACAACCCTATACTGTTTTTTATTATTGACACAGGTAGGCTTACATTAACACTGCAATGAAGTTACTGTGAAAATCCACTAGTCGCCACACTCCGGCGGCGCCTGTTCAGGTACAATGAGGGACAATTTAGCATGGCCAATGCACCTAACTGGCACTTCTTTTGCACTGTGGGAGGAAACCGGAGCACCTGGAGGAAACCCACGTAGACACGGGGAGAACGTGCAAACTCCACAAGTGACCTAAGCTGGGAATCAAACATGGGTCCCTGGCGCTGTGAGGCAGCAGTGCTAACCACTGTGCCACCGCCAATGGAAAATGGAATCAACAGACGTGTTGCCACTTTAAGGGTAAATATTGCTAAACCACTTTACAAACGGGCATCTCTGAATCCGAAGTAACGTGATTGAGGGTGCTGTTTTTAAAGCAAAGAAGGTACGGGTTTCACAATTAAGCTCAAAATGCTCAAATTTGAATTATTTTAATTCACAATTTACTTTGAAAATCATACTTCACTCCTGGATTGGATAGTATGATGTAAAAGATCAGGAGGATGGCGCAGTAATTTCACACTAAACTGACAAATGTGTCTCAATTCCATCCTCAGAGGAGGGATCTGACCAGTGTAACATTTCATGAACTGTCCATATGGTCTGTCTCAGCGCAACTGAGAAATGAGTATCCGAACAAGGCTGGGTTTATATATTTGGATTCCCATGAACCTATTAGCCTAAATACAGGGGGAAAGGAGTTCCTTCTTAATTAGATTGTGATGTTTTCATTCACTTGCTCTATCTTCAATCGGACCGAGTAGGCAGAATATTAATTGTATTGGTGTGCCTTGTGTTTCTCACAGGATAGAGTGCTTCACTTTGGCAAGAGTCATCTCAGGCTCTAGGGAAATTCCCAGCCATCCACCACTTAACCTTCTCTCACACAGGGAGCATCTTGTAGAAGTAATAAATTAGGAGCCAGATCAAGTAAGTAAGCTGCTGCAAAGACTAACCGTGTTGATAAAAAATAATTATAGATAGGGTCTATCAATTTTTCAGTTCCTTTTGGTGATAGTTGTTTAAGAAAGTAAGCACAAGGTGATCACAAGGCGTTCAAAGTTAATTTCTGTGTCTGCTTGCAACTCTTTGGAGCTGGATAATGACAAGGGAAATGTAGACTTTCGTTTTATGAAGGAAATAAGCAGACTTCTTTGAACAAACAAAGAACAAAGAACAGTACAGCACAGGAAACAGGCCCTTCGGCCCTCCAAGCCTGTGCCGCTCCTTGGTCCAACTAGACCAATCGTTTGTATCCCTCCATTCCCAGGCTGCTCATGTGACTATCCAGGTAAGTCTTAAACAGTGTCAGCATGTCTGCCTCCACCACCCTACTTGGCAGCGCATTCCAGGCCCCCACCACCCTCTGTGTAAAAAACATCCCTCTAATATCTGAGTTATACTTCGCCCCTCTCACCTTGAGCCCGTGACCCCTCGTGATCGTCACTTCTGATCTGGGAAAAAGCTTCCCACCGTTCACCCTATCTATCCCCTTCACAATCTTGTACACCTCTATTAGATCTCCCCTCATTCTCCGTCTTTCCAGGGAGAACAACCCCAGTTTACCCAATCTCTCCTCATAGCTAAGACCCTCCATACCAGGCAACATCCTGGTAAACCTTCTCTGCACTCTCTCTAACGCCTCCACGTCCTTCTGGTAGTGCGGCGACCAGAACTGGACGCAGTATCCCAAATGTGGCCTAACCAGCATTCTATACAGCTGCATCATCAGACTCCAGCTTTTATACTCTATACCCCGTCCTATAAAGGCAAGCATACCATATGCCTTCTTCACCACCTTCTCCACCTGTGCTGCCACCTTCAAGGATTTGTGGACTTGCACACCTCGGTCCCTCTGTGTTTCTATACTCTTGATGACTCTGCCATTTATTGTATAACTCCCCCCTACATTATTTCTTCCAAAATGCATCACTTCGCATTTATCCGGATTAAATTCCATCTGCCACCTCTCCGCCCAATTTTCCAGCCTATCTATATCCTGCTGTATTGCCCGACAATGTTCATTGCTATCCGCAAGTCCAGCCATCTTCGTGTCATCCGCAAACTTGCTGATAACACCAGTTACACCTTCTTCCAAATCATTTATATATATCACAAATAGCAATGAAAGTCTTTGAGAGGATGGGTAGGAGAAAGATTCTGGCTTGTTTGATCTCTGTCAATTGACATAATTATGGACTTTGGCAAAAAGGGCATCTAAGACGCCTGTTTGAGAGATCCCACAGGGGTCACCAGTGAAAGCTTGGGAGGAGCCAGTGATGTGGAGGTTCAGGGTGGCCGTTACTTTCACAGGCACCGGCAATGGATGTCCTCGCAGCCTCCACGGTGACAATTCCTGGAGAATGTGGCAAATGTGAGTCATCAGATTGGTGACACTGTCTCTCACATTCTGTACACCCTGAGACTCAGGGCCCAATTTTACCATTTAGAGACTGAGTGCCGGGTGCGGGCGTCAAATAGATCCGAGCCTGGAGGCCGCGCTTAGCGCCGCTGGAACGATAGGAGCTGAAAAAATCTGACAGAACGCGCCCGGGCGCAAAAAACAAAGCAGAGGGCAGAGAGAGCCTCTGTGCCGTTCATCCTCTGGTTGGCGGGAAAGGGGGGGGAGTGGGGGGGAGGGGGGTGGGAGGAGGGGAAGGGGTGTGACTTATCATCCCCTGGGGGGTGGGAGGGGAGGGGGTGTGACTTATCATCCCCTGGGGGGGTGGGAGGTGAGGGGGTGTGACGTCTCATTCCCTGGGGGGGGGGAGAGGGTGTGTGACGCCTCATCCTCTGGTTGAGGAGGTTCCGCTGCCTGTTTGTGGCCGATCCCTCCTGGCACCATCACTGGTACACTACCAGCCACAGGTGCGAGAGAGTGGGAGAGATGGCTGTGGCTGGTAGTGTACCAGTGATAGTGCCAGGAGGGATCGGCCGCAAACAGGTAGCGGAACCCCCTCAACCAGAGGATGAGACGTCGCACCCCCTCTCCACCCCCCCCCCAGGGAATGAGACGTCACACCCCCTCCACCCACCCCCCCCGACCACCCAGAGGATGAGACATCACACCTCCTCCCCTCCCAACCCCCACCACCCAGAGGATGAGACGTCACACCCCCTCTCCCCTCCCATCCGCCCCCCCCCCACTCAAAAGGGCGATGTGGTCCCGCCCCCTCTCCTCATCCCACCCCCCCGACCAGAGTTCCAACTGGGCCCGCCCCCCCCTCCTCCGGCAGACGCCAGCGGACCTGTGTGAAGCCCGGTCACTTCAGCCGTGGCTCGAAGTCAGTGTCCAGGAACATGCTGCAGGCTGTCGAAGGACTGAAGGTGAGCGGGAAGGATGGTGGAGGGAGACCACGATCGAGGTAGGTTAGGGGTGTGCTCTGCCGGGGGGGCCTGCCTCCCAGAGGGGTCCGATCCTGGGGGGGGTGGGGGGGGGCCTGCCTCCCAGAGGGGTCTGATCCCCGGGGGGGGGGGGGGGGGGCGGGGGGGGGGGGGGGGGGTCTGCCGGGTGGTTAGAAGGGGTGTCCGCAAAGGGTGGGCCTCGGTGATTCTCCTGCCGAATAATAGTACAAGTTGGACTTTTATTTATCAGGTCGGTAAAGGCGCGGACGTGAATTGGGCCGGTAAAGGGGGAATTGATGGTAAAGTTGGGCACGCGCTTCATTAAGTCGATTTAAATGCATGCAAATGCATTTAAATCGTCGCACCGGCCGATTTGGGTGCGCTGTTGGTAAAGGGCGCAATCCGCTAGGAATCGGGTGCAGGATCGCGGCATAGGCCCACACCCAACTTTACCGCCATTTCACGCCTGAAAACGGGCGTGAAGTTTTGGCAAAATCGGGCCCTCAGTGTTGCGAGCTACTGATTCATGATGTCTCGGAGAACCTCATCCCCTGGAGGGGGCAGATGGATCTCTGGTGGGGGGGGCAGATGGATCTCTGGTGGGGGGGGCAGATGGATCTCTGGTGGGGGGACAAGGGGGTCCGCTGCAACTCTGCGGGCGGTCGGTGGGGGGGGGAGGGGGGCAGGGGTTGTGATCGGACAGTGATGTGGTGTCCCCCCCTTATCCACTCCCCCTTCCCTCACCAGAGGTCCATCTGCCCTCCCCCCCCCAAGATCCATCTGCACCCCCCCACCGGAGATCCATCTGCCCCCCCCCCAGAGATCCATCTGCCACCCCAACCGGAGATCCATCTGCCCCCCCTCCAGAGATCCATCTGCCCCCCCCCCCCACCAGAGATCCATCTGCCCCCCTCACCAGAGATCCATCTGCCCCTCCCAAAGATCCATCTGCCCCCCCCCACCAGAGATCTATCTGCACCGCCTCCCCCCCCCCCCCCCCCCCCACCCCCGAGATACACCGTTGCTCCCGCTTGTCGCTCTCGGGCCGCTTTCTCTGCTTTCTGCGGCCCGGGAGCAATCCGACACGGGCGGGCTTTTCCAATTTTTTTCTAACTGCGCATGCGCAGTCCAGAGCTCCGATCGTTCCAGCTGCGCTAAGCCCCGCCCACAGCACGAATGGGACTGGAGATGGCTGAGAGCGTATGGGGGCGCCAGAAAGCAGATTTCTAAATCGGATCTGCATTACGCCCAGATTCGGCACTTAGAATGAAAATGGTAAAATCAGGCCCATAATCTAAACTCTCGCTCCACTGAGAGGGTGCTGTGCTAATTCATCCTTTCAGATGCAATGTTAAACTTAGGCCTTTGCTGTCTTCTCAGTTGAGAGTAAAAGATGTGATGCAGACTTTTCAAAGAATAGTACGTGAATTCTCCTGTTTTCCTGCCAGTATTTATCCCTCAAGCTACACCTAAAACAAATGATATGATAATTTATTTAATTGTTGCTTTGCACCTAGCATTACTCAAATCAGCTGCAATTCCTTACATTAAAATAAAGACTATGCTGCAAAATTATTTAATTGGCTGTAAGTGCTTCAAGTGTTCTGAACTGATGAAGGCACAATATAAATTCACATCCTTTCCTTGCAGTTGTGAAAATTTTGCCAGTTTATACAATTTGACAATGATTGGGTTTGGATAAGATGCAGATGGATTTGTGGTGTATTGAGAAAGGGCAAAGTTAGGAACCATCCTATGAGCAGCAGGGTAGCACAGTGGTTAGCACTAGCGCCAGGGACCTGGGTTTGATTCCGGCCTTGGGTGACTGTGTGGAGTCTGCATGTTCTCCCCATGTCTGTATGGGTTTCCTCTGGGTGCTCCGGTTTCACCCCACAGTCCAAAATGTGCAGGAAAGATGGATTGGCCATGCTAATTTGCCCCTTAATGTCCCAAATATTGTAGGTTAGGGGGATTAGTGGAGATGAGGTGGGTCTGGGTGGGACAGCTGGTGCAGACTTGATGTGGCCAAATGGCCCCTTTCTGCACTATAGGGATTCTATGATGAGTGGGTCAGTGAAGATTTTGGGGGCATCGAGCAAAGTAGCTGAGAAGGGATTGAAATGTTATAGTCATCAGTTAGAGAGAGAGAGCAGAAATGTGGTGAGGCAAGTGATGGAGTTGGGACTGGCAAGAAGAATGGACATACCTTATATTAAATAGATCCTTCTCTACAACCTAGCTATGACTGTAACACTACATTTGGCACCCTCTCCTTTCCTTCTCCCCTCTGTGCTCTATGAATGGTATGCATTGTCTGTATAGTGTGCAAGAAAAAATACTTTTCACTGTAATACATGTGACAATAATAAATCAAATCAAATCAAATCAAAAAATAGGAGAAGAGGAAAGCCTAAGGCCGGATAGAAAGATATGGTGGTGAGAGACTTAATCGCAGCGGAGTTGGAAGAGGAATAGACAATTGACAGGGGCAGAGACAGATAGGTGATCAACCAGAATTGTGGCAACCCCAAGTGTAATGGAAGAAACCAAAAGATGAAGGGATAAAATTTGTTACGTCATTTAATTTAGCTGGCATTACCGGGAAGAAAATGACCGATTTGAAGAGAGCATCAGTGAACAGTCACGATCTCACTGGCATGATGAAGGTCTTCAGATGCTGCCTGGAAGGATCCCATTGCAGGCACTGTTGACTTTGATTGGTATTTACCATGCTTTTCCATTGTTCAAAGTGGACATTCAAGGAGCAGCTAACATTTCTCCCCAGTTGCTTGCTGAGAGATATGGAGAGCAATCTAAGTAACACCTATCAGTCTGTAAACTTTGTTGAGTGGCAATCTATGTATAAGAAACAAACATCTTTTATGCTTCTTCATTTCATCCATATCCAATCCAAAATCCTCCATATCCACCTTGGTTTCTCTTTAAAACGTAGGAATCCAGGGAATTCTTTGTGAATGTCATGGATAAAAAATTGGCTGAACAATAGGAAGCTGAGAGTAATGATCAATGGATGTTTTTCAGGTGGGAAGAAGGTTTGTAGTGGTGTTCCCCAAGGGTTGGTATTGGAATCCTTGCTTTTCCATATATATATTAGTGATCTCGATCTTGTTTGCAGATGACACAAAACTTGGAAGCATTGTAAACTGTGAAGGGGACAGAATAAAACTTCGAAAGGACATAGACAAGTTGGGGGAGTGGGCAGATAGGTGGCAAATGAAGTTCAATAGGGGGAAGTGTGGGTTGATGCATTTTGGTAGGAAGAACATAGAGAGGGAATACAAAATAAGGGGTAAAATTCTTCAGTGGCTGCAGGAGCAGATGGACTTGGTTGTATATGTGCATAGGTCATTGAAAGTGGCAGGACAGGTGGAGAGAGCAGTTAATAAAGCATAGTACCCTGGGTTTTATTAATAGTGGTGTAGAGTACAAGAGCAAGGAAGTTATGCTGAATTTATACAAGACACTAGTTAGACCTCAGCTGGAATATTGTGTATAGTTCTGGGTGCCACACTATAGGAAGGATTTGAACACATTGGAGAGAGTGCAGAAGAGGTTTACAAGAATGGTGAAATTGAGGAAAACATATAAAAGGCCAGAAACACATAAATACAGCAGGGATGTTTGGGATGACTGTAAAGGGGAATGGCATTTGTTTTAACAGTGAAATTCAATTTTTAGTGAGGCCTTACCCCAAACTCTACTCAATTTAGTGCCTCAAAAATGAATGTCAATTGAAAGGAGAATCCAGCTCTTAATTTCTCTATGATCCTTCTGTGTTGTACAATGTGAGTAGGTGTCAGCTGATTACTTAGTGTTGTGAATTAGTTGCCAGTTGACTGCTTTAGTACATCTGTCTTCTCACTCATTCATCAGATTTCTGGCATTCAGAATGTAAATTCTTTGTTTCTATCAAAACGTTGTGTGATTTCAAGAAGAAATTAGATATAGCTCTTGGGGCTAAAGGGATTCGGGGGGGCGGGAGGCGGGATCAGGATATTGAATTTGATGATCAGCCATGATCATAATGAGTGGCGGAGCAGGCTCGAAGGGCTAAATGGCCTATACTACTGCTTCTATTTTCTATGTTTCTATGTTTTCGAAAGTAGTCAATTTAATCGGCCATTTAACTTTTGAGCCCTGGTGTCTTGGTCAAGCAAATATACTTTCAAATCATCTACAAGAACTGTTATAAAAAGATTAAACAATTCCACAGCAGTTGTTATATTTCCTCTCTCTGAGACATTTCATTTTTATTGGGAGGTCTTCTTAAGCATTGTCCTGAGTTCTCTAGCCATACTTCAAATTTGACTCCATGTGCTTTTGACACAGTCGAAATTATGGCAAAGTGCTTGTTTCATTGCCTGATGCGCTGGACTACACATCAGATCCATATAAGAAAATATGGTGATTGCCTTTCTGCTGAGGCAGCACGGTGCCACAGTGGTTAGCACCGCTGCCTCACAGCACCAGAGACCCAGGTTCGAATCTGGCCTTGGGTCACTGTCTCCGTGGAGTTTGTACATCCTCCCCATGTCTGCGTGGGTTTCCTCTGGGTGCTCTGGTTTCTCCCACAGTCCAAAGATGTGCAGGCTAGGTGGATTGGCCATGCTAAATTGCCCCTTAATGTCCAAAAATGTGTGGATTAGCCATGGAAAATGTGCGGGGTTATAGGGACGAGGCAAGGTGGGGGTAGGGTATTGCTGGGTGGGAGACTCTTTCGAAGAATGATGCGGACTTGATGGATCAAATGGCCTCCTTCTGCACTGTGGGGATTCTATGGTTTGGTGGTTGGTTCTAAGTGCATTGCCAGCCTTTCTCCCTTTACCTCATTCCCCAATCTAAGATGAATTTCTCAACAGTCTTGTAGATATTCACCTTCTCTGCCAATTCATGGCATTTGCTACCAAATAAACCTGTTGGACTTTAACCTGGTGTTGTTAAAACTCTTACTGTATTCATGGACACACCAGTGCTGCTCTTCCTTATCATTAGCATTAGTTGTCTCCCAAAGATGGTATCATAGAGGAGGGGAAAGTCAGGCACTTTGACGTTTCCGTACATAACAAATCAATTCTGATGTGCATCCTGGCATGTGATTTTGCATTTATTATCAAAGAACAAACAACAAGGAAAATTACAGCACAGGAACAGGCCCTTCGGCCCTCCAAGCCTGCACTGACCATGCTGCCCGACTTAACTAAAACCCCCTAGCCTTCCGGGGACCATATCCCTCTATTCCCATCCTATTCATGTATTTGTCAAGACGCCCCTTAAAAGTCACTATCGTATCCGTCCTTTTCAATGGGATCTCTCCTTTCCTCCCTCACATCAGGACAGAAATTACCTGGAAATGGTTCAGTAAAAGCACCTTTTTGCTCCCAAAGTATTTTCTCTGATTTAACCACAGTACAATCATTGAATAAGCAAACCGTGAGGAAACCACCATTTTCTCAGCAGGGCAAAAGTTCTAGACATTAAATAAACTGCCTTACAGTTGCTTCTGGGCTTCCTGTTTCGAAACACGAAATGAAATATATTACATAGCACCTAGTTACAAAGTGAAAGATAAGTAGTAGCTGATGTCACTGCTTAATTATACCTTAAATTAACATTTTAAATGGCATTAGATAGTTTTTTAAAGTTTATTTATTATTATCACAAGTAGGCTTACATTAACACTGCAATGAAGTTACAGTGAAAATCCCCACTCTGACGCCTGTTCGGGTACACTGAGGGAGAATTTAGCATGGCCACTGTACCTAACCAGCACGTCTTTTGGACTGTGGGAGGAAACTGGAGCACCCGGAGGAGACCCACGCAGACACGGGGAGAACGTGCAAACGCAACACAGGCAGTGACCCAAGCCAGGAATCGAACCTGGGTCCCTAGCGCTGTGAGGCAGCAGTGCTAACCACTGTGCCACCGTGCTGCCCCAAGAGCCTCTATATGGTCAGTCTCAAAATTAAAGTGATAAATCAGCTGGAATGGCATCTTCCTAAAGGCAATTGCGCATGGACACCGATGGCCAGCAATGCCCACATCCCATGAAAAAAAACACCTGTGATCTGTAGAGGGTTATATACTGGAGTTTCTGGGGTCTGCTCATTATAACAGGCACTTGTGTACAAATGGAGGGCTAGTCTCAACCGGCCTTTCCAACAGAGATTATTTAGAAATCTTACAAGCAAAGTTTCTGGAATCTTAGGGGATGAATTTAACATAACTCAAGTGGTTAGCACTGCTGCCTCACAGTGCCAGGGACCCGGATTAAATCCCGGTCTCAGGTGACTGGGTGGAGTTTGCAAATTCTCCCCGTGTCTGCGTGGGTTTCCTTCGGGTGCTCCGGTTTCCTCCCACATTCCAAAGATCTGCGGGTTAGATTGATTGGCCATGGTAAATTGCTTAGGGGGATTAGGGTTAAATACGTGGGGTTATGGGGATAGGGCCTGGGTAGGATTGTTGCTGGTGCAGGCCCGATGGGCCGAATGGCCTCCTTCTGCACTGTAGTGTTCTATGATTCTATGATTCATTTGATGGGATGCCCATAGGCTGGGTGATAAAATTGGGCAGCTTAGATTAAAATATCTGACTCTTTGAAAAATGAATCTATCATCTTGTCTGACTCGGAAAAAGGTGAGTCAACATTTTCGGCAAGAGCAAATGAAGGACAATGTAACATCTTTACAAAGAGCAGTCATGTAAGTTGGATGCATTCATCTAAATGGGTTGTCGAAATAGTCAATCTGCTGCCAATACTGATCAATGACCAAGTGCCACCCTCAATACAGTTCATGAATTAGAACAATCCTGAGCTCCATGGAGTCCCCCATTCATAGAATTAGTGGCCAAAATGCCCCCCAGCTGATTTATCAATTTAATTTTGAGACTGACCATATAGCAGCTCCTGGTTATCATAGAATCTACAGCATGGAGACAGGCCCTTCAGCCCAAACTGGCCCATACCAACCAAAAAGCCCATCTAAGCTAACCCCATTTGCCTGCATAGAATCGTAGAATAGAATCATAGAATCCCAATGGTGCAGAAAGAGGCCATTCGATCCAGAGTCTGCACCGACGACAATCCCACCCAGCCCCTAGCCCTGGAACCCCACCCGCTAATCCCCCTAATCTACACATCTCGGGACACTAAGAGGCAATTTAGCATGGCCAATCCACCTAACCCGCACGTCTTTGGACTGTGGGAGGAAGCTGGAGGACCTGGAGGAAACCCGCGCAGATACAGGGGGGGAGGGGTGGGAGTGGGGGGGGGGGGGGGAGGGGGGGGGTGGGGGTGGGGGGGGGGGGGCAGAGGGAATGTGCAAACTCCACACAGTCACGGAAGTGGAACCAGTCTAAATGGTTACACCCATCAGCTTCCATCCTCCCCACCCTGGGTCCGAAGTCTCTTCGTACATATCTATCTAATCCCATTTAAAATGTTAATTTAAGGTATAATTAAGCAGTGACATTAGCTACTACTTATCTTTCACTCTGTATAGATTCTGAAAACTTGTCGAATGGAATGCTGCTTTTCATCGCTTCTTCAATCAGACTCTTTCCCTTTGATGTAAGCAACCAGTTACCATTTCGTATTAAAAAGTAAACAGGTTGCAAGGTCACCTTGTGCACTGAAATGTTAGTTTCTGGAATGTTCTGGCGTATCTGCTCATCTTTCATCCTCCTCATCCTGATTTTTTTAGACACAGAAGGCAGGCTGACATTTAACCAAATAATTTGCTAAACTGATATTAGCCCAGGTTTCACGGGCAGCAGTGAAGCCACAGCAACAGCTGCTGACCTCAAAGCCAATTGTGTACAAAGATCCAGTCATCTCTGTATTGCGGATCTCACTTTTCTTGAACTATGTTTTGTGAGATTTTAGGTATAACACCCTTCTAATTAAAATTTCTACTTTCCAAATTCATAATTTCTAAGACTAGGTCCTCAGTTGTGCCTGACCTAACAAGGTATGAATAACTAGTGTTCATGAATCAAGTAGAATTTATTATCAAGATTTAAATATCATAGAATCATAGAATCCTACAGTGCAGAAGGGGGCCACTCGGCCCATCGAGTCTGCACCGACCACAATCCCACCCAGGGCCAATCCCCATTACCCCATGCATTTGCCCTGGTTAGTCCCTCTGACACCAATTTAGCATGGCCAATCCATCTAACCAGCACATCTTTGGACTGTGGGAGGAAACCGGAGCACCCGGAGGAAACCCATGCAGACATGGGAAGAATGTGCAAACTCCACACAGACAGTGATCCAAGCCAGGAATGAACCCGGTTCCTGGCCTGTGAGGCAGCAGTGCTAACCATTGTGCCACCATGCCACCCAAATACAAGTGTAACAAAAAACCTATGAAGGCAACATGGAAGTTTCTTACCACTCAAGTTCCGAGGGATACTTTAGCGTTGCCGGCACAGGCAATGTCTTTCCCATCTCTGCTTTGGAACTTTGGAAGTGGCATTGAACTGTGCCCAGAAGAGTCATACCCCACATGGTGACACTGTGCCAACAAAGATCCCAAATTTTCAACTTTCCTCCCCACTTCTCATTATTCCAGAATCCCACATTGGAAATAGTCCAAATTCACCCCTTCCGTTGGCTTAGGTTGTGAGTCATCTCATGTCACACCACTTTTGTAACTAGAGCCATATTGACTGAAGACAAATGTCCATCCCTTGTTCCCCTAGTATTTGTATTCCATTACAAATAAATGATACATTTCCTTTAGATGCAGAACAGTCACAAAGTCACATCCTCCAATCCATCACGCAAACCCGCCTCCCATCCATTGACTCTGTCTACACTTCCCGCTGCCTCGGAAAAGTAGCCAGCATAATTAAGGACCTCACGCACCCCGGACATTCTCTCTTCCACCTTCTTCTGTCGGAAAAAAGTTACAAAAGTCTGAGATCATGTACAAATCGAGTCAAGAACAGCTTCTTCCCAACTGCCATCAGACCTTTGTTTAAAATTTATTTGAAAAGACTTGAAGAAACCACAACTGTCGGTCAGGCTTAGAGTCTTTGTTAATGTAATGGTTAGGAACAATGGGGTTACTTGAGATGCATTCAAACATGAAGGAAAAGGTCAAAAAAACACAGCTAACTGGACCCTGAGTACAAATCCATTCAGCTGTGAATGAAAGCTTATTTCAAAGCACTGTACTTTGGAATTGAAAGAGATCAAATATTTTCAATGCACGAGAGAGGGTTTCAAAGATTTCAACTTTCTAGGAAGGCTTAGAGATTTCAATTAAAAGCTGTGTGAATACATTGGGGCTGAACCAACAGCTGTGGAGAAGGGAACCCTTCCCCCAATGAAACTGACATCTCTTCTCTGTCAGAGGACTTCAAAGGGGTCTGCTCACACCTGCAGTTTCTGACAGAGAGAAAAGGAAATCCCTGCTGAAGAATGGAGTACTGCAGTGATTTAAAAGCCTGCCAGCTGTCCAGGGGGGCATAGAGATTAGAATAACCTGCCCACTTCAAATATTTATTGCCGACAGACAGGAATGAAAATGTTAACCTCAGAGTTGCTTACTGTGTTCACCCCAGTCCAACGCCGGCATCTTCACATCATGAAATCATCATGCCAGGGGTGATCTTCAGGTCTGCCAGGGCTAGAAGGGGCAGTCCAGCCATGAGACACCAATCCCAGGGGAAAGTGGAGAGGTCATCCTCCTGTCCCCAGCCCAAGGCCACCAAGTCCCACGAACCGCAGTGGCAGATACTCACTGGACCTACCTCATTGATTACCCTCGGGGTCCAAAGCGCAAGGCCAGGGTGTCAGTGTGATAATGCAAGGAAGCAGTGCACTGTTAGCCCTGCCAAGGTGCAGGGCCTGATGGGGGGGGGGGGGTCTGAGAGGTGGATGGGAATCTTTATTGGGAGGGAGGACCAGTGGGAGGGGAGCTGAGTGGGGATGGGAGGCTAAATGGAGGTTTGAAAGGGGACGTTGGGATGAGTGGGGGGGGCTGAGTGGGGGGATTGGGTGAGCTTCATGCCTGTGTGGTGTTGGGGGGGGGGGGGTTGGATGCTGGAGTGACTGGTTACTTGTGGGTGCGGGGGGGTGAGGATGCCTCTCTTTGCTGGGGGGTTGTTGGTGCTTTCGTGGTCAGCGGAGGGGGTGGGGGGGTGGGTGGTGTGGTCACCACTTTATCTTTGGGAGTTGGGGTGTCTGTCTCTGAGTGCAGAGATTGGGGTTCCCTGACCTCTGAACAGCTGGTCTCCTCAGTGGGTTTCTTGGGATATATGAGTTTGCATTCAGTAGCGGCAGGGAGACATTCCCATTTTCACGCTGGCGTTGGCACTAAGTCCCAATTGGGGAGAATGCTGCCCTTGATTTTTTTCTAGAATGGATAAAGCTGACATCACACAAATATAGAATGAGGCTTCATGGGTCAGAGGGGCTTCTTGGCAGTAGTTATCGATTAGCACACCATTAAAAATCCAGTTAGATCTCATTAACAAGGCTTAAAGTTTGGAGGGATTTTTCGTAGTGATATTGCAACATATTAGGGCTAGTTTGTGTTGGTTCAATGATTTCTGGTTGATTGCAATCTGCAGGAACTCCAATACACACGGTATGGGGAACTATAGAATCACTGGCAGCCACAAAACTCTGGTGCGACCGCATTTGGAGTATTGCGTACAGTTCTGGTCGCCGTATTAGAGGAAAGATGTGGAAGTGTTGGAAAGGGTGCAGAGGAGATTTACCAGGATGTTGCCTGGTATGGTGGGAAAATCATATGAGGAAAGGCTGAGGGGCTTGAGGTTGTTTTCGTTAGAGAGAAGAAGGTTAAGAGGTGACTTAATAGAGGGATACAAGATAATCAGAGGATTAGATAGGGTGGATAGTGAGAGCCTTTTTCCTCGGATGGTGATGGCTAGCACGAGGGGACATAGCTTTAAATTGAGGGGTGAGAGATATAGGACAGATGTTAGAGATAGGTTCTTTACTCAGAGAGTAGTAAGGGCATGGAATGCCCTGCCTGCAGCAGTAGTGGACTCGTCAACATTAAGAGCATTCAAATGGTTATTAGATAAACATATGGATGATATTGGAATAGTGTAGAATAGAGGGGCTTTAGATTGGTTCCACTGGTCGGCGCAACATCGAGGGCCGAAGGGCCTGTACTGCGCTGTAATGTTCTATGTTCTATTTCTGAACCTCATCCTTTAACTCTGCGTGTGCAGACTAATGAACAGGATAGTGACCTCCATATGGGCAGGAACTGAGGCAAGCAGGCATATTATTTTGGGCCGCTGGCACCAATTTGATGGTTCCATCTTGCGCTATTTCCCTGGAGGGCAGGACACCTACCCCTCCACCCATCCCCATATGGCAGGAAGCCAGTTGAGGTACTTATGAGGCCAATTAAAGCCATTGGTTAGAGGCCAAGTGGGATTTCTCAGTTTGACCGTGCACACCCCACCTCTGCCTTCGCCTCACCCCTCCCTCCACTCCACCTCCCTCCCCACACAATGTTGGGAGCATGGCAGCTTCCTGGAGGCCACCTCCTGGCAGAAGACCAGATTGAAGGGGTAGCGCTCCAGTAAGGCTTTGATGGTACCTGCACCCACCACCCGCACCCCCCCCCCACCCCCCACACCTACTTGGCCACAACTGTGGTTGCAGACCTCTGGGCGAAGGGTTTCACAATAGTGCTAGATGGCCTCCTAATGACCTTCCAGATTTGACAGCCAGCCTACCACTAATTGGCTATGTTAAGCCCCGTGAGGTACATGGGGAAATCACTGGTTGATTTCCTTGTGGGGCTCGTTGGATATGAGTTCCCCTGGTAACCAGTGGTGGCCTGCCCAGCTGGAACTCATTATCTAAGCCTTTGAGAAGGCAGGCACAGGACTGGGCCTGCTGAACTCTAGTCCCAGGCAGAGACTAGTGCCACAGCAGTTGTTTTACTTTGCATTCTGTAAATAAACTGTGTTCCCTTCCAGTTGTGTTTCTTGAGTCATTACATTGGCCAACCCAGACAAAATCAATGTCAGCTGACTGGTCCCAACACAGTGCAGGGTTGAGACCCACATGTGACCCCCCCCCCCCCCCCCCCACATCTGGATCCTGACCCGAAAGACAAAATCCTGCCCTAGGAGTTACTGCCAGTTTCAGAATGATGGTGAACAATTTGCTGCCATTACTGTTTTAAAATGTAACCAAAAATGATGTTAATCTTGGCTTGTCACTTCAGATCGACTGTATCATGAAATGACATTGATATTACAATTAGAAAATTACGAGATGGTGTTGATGAAATGCGAAACCATCATTAAGGTGTGATCTTTTATTGTATTTGTAAGAGCAGAAAAAAACGCTGTGGAAATGGTGTCTTCTTCTAGATGTGAAAGAAGTTAATTACTGTAATTTTTGTTTGCAGGGCTAAAATATGATGCCATCTCCATTATTCTTCTGTGAGGATTTATAGTTTGCAACAGATTATTGAGTTCTTGTGGCTATTATGCTTGTAATTGTATTCTCTTAACAGAGTCATGTTTGAACAAAATCTGTGTGTGATATTTGGAGAAATGTATCACTTAAAAGTAGAGCCCGTGGCATGAGTCTAAAGTGAGATTCTAGGTTGAGTGGTTTGCAAATTCTGAGTGTTTTCCATGTGGCGAATATATATTTTATATGTATTTGATTTCCAGATTTCATCTAGTGCAATTTAATTTCAATTCCACAATTAGAGGAAGAAGCAAGGTAGAATAAGGTGAATCTGCAGCAGAAAAGAGGGTGTAAAAGAAGGTGAGTGGTCCTGTGCTACTGTGAGAATCCAAGTCATATCTTTAAAAGCCCCTTATAAGAAGGCAGAGATGAGTCCTAGGCTACCAATATGTATGAACGCAACGCCATTTCATGATGCTGATATTCCTTCTGGTTTTCATTTTATGATACATAAATGCCGGTAACTTGTTAACATCCATGAGGCAAAAAATCAGTAACTAAAACTGCCATTGGACACCAGAAGCCACACACTCAGACTTAATAGATTATCGTACGTTACATGACAGGACAACAAAAACAGACAGCAAGCTTGAGCCTCAGCCTTGAGAAGCTGCCTGTCACTGACACAGGCTTGTACACTGCACTGCATTTACAAAACAAAATGTGGAGAAGAGAAAATGAAGCTAAGCTGAAGGGGAGCACGGATCTCATTAACATTGAATAATCACTAAAATAAGGTCCCAAGGCAAATTTCATGATTTTGTATGTTACCTCCCCCCGGCATATGCTTGGCCCATATAAAGCTATAGCCACTGGATTGCTAAACAGGGTCTGGCATTTAAAAAAATGATTTGATTGCTCGAGTTTTACTGAATGTGTAAGTCCAGTCGTTTTGGGGTTGGAAGCTTCTCTCCATACACATGGAAAATCTCGCAGACTTTTATTTCCTTGGTTCGTTCTGCATTTTTGCAAAATTCTTTTTTTCTCTCAGAAATACTTCCCTGTGGTCTGGGCAATTAATTCAACGTGTTGCAGTTAAGAAGCTTTCCATGAATTGGGCGAATAGGACAAATATAAAAAGGACATGAAAATGTTAAAATTCTGAGGTTCCTTCAGGCGAAGAAGGTCTTGTGCAGCAATGGGTAGTGGCCCTGCCTTTGAGCCAGATATTTTGGGTTTGAGTCCCATTCCAGGCCTTGGTGGCTGTGGAAGATGTGTTCCTAATGTGGTCAATCAAGTTGGTTATCAATCTTAAACTCCCTCCAATGTGCCCATGGCAGGCGGTAAGAGTGGGAGAGTCCCCTTCATGATCAGCCATGCTTGATATGGAGAAGTGTCCTGTCAATCTGTAGGCTCTGGTGACAGGCTGGTGACCTGTTCCAGGAATAACTAGCCGTGAAAACAGATGTAAGTGTGTGCTTCGTCTGCTTCATGTGCCACGAGGCATGGGCAAGGTCTGAGTCAGGTTAGCAATAGCTCAGGAACATAAAGAATCCCCACAGTGTAGAAGGAGGCCATTCAGCCCATCAAGTCTGCAGCGACCCTCCCATCGAGCATTTTAACTAGGCGTCCCCCCACCCTTCCCCCATAATCCCACACATTTACCCCACTAATCCCCTTAACCTATATACCTCTGGACACTAAAGGGCAATTTACCATGGCAAATCCACCCAACCCGCACATCTTTGGATCGTGGGAGGGAACTGGAGCACCCGGAGGAAACCCACGCAGACACGGGGAGAACGTGCAAATTCCAGTCGCCTAAGGCTGGAATCGTACCCGGGTCCCAGGCACTATGAAGCTGCAGTGCTGACCACTGTGCCATCATGCTCCATGGGGAATCCCATCCATTCAATTTTACGCACCCCCCCCTCCCCCCCCCACTCCGCCACCGGCCTCAGGGGAGCGTAAAATTCTGTCTGTTGTTGTACTACATAGGAAATGACCATCCCCTCTCTCAATGTCAAGCAGCGGGGGTGATGCGCGATATAACTCACGAGGCTAGAGGTACTCGGGGAAATAAAGGCTTTTATTGACTACAACAATAGAGCTACCATATATAATACACGATCCCAGACTAAAGGGTCCCAGACAGAGCAGTGACCTTTATACCTCTCCCAGGAGGCGGAGCCCGACTGGGATGTACCATAAGAACTATATTACAGGTAGAACAGCCCAACCCTAACCCCAACAGTAACATGTAGAACAGCCCAACCCTAACCCCAACAGTAACATATATACAGACTCATAGTACTGGCCAGACCCTGGCTCAGCACTACCTGGTGGGAACCAACAATGGTTCACCACAGGGGGAAACTTTGTTTGGGTTCAATGAGTCAGTTGGAGTTGTTTTTATATTGTTCGAATGGCCTGGTAGTGTCACCATTTCTCAACACCCAGCTCCCATTGAATTGCAGCAACACCATGTGATGAAGGGTCCGTGACTCCAAACGTTAATTGTATTTCTCTCCTGATGGATGCTGGCAGACCTGTTCAGTTTTTCCAGCGTTCAGCCAGGCTGAGTAAAGCTGGGAGCTCAGATCAATTTTTTTCCTCTACTGGGTCTTAATTGTAATCTTAGCGAATCTTGTAGTTTTCATTTGGTGTTGCCATCAGCAGTGTATGAGCCACACTATAACTGCCCTATTACAAAATAAAAGCAACTTAAAGCATCTCTAGTTACTTTTTTCCCTCTTCTGTTCTGATTTATGCCAATCAGCGAACTTTCAGATAAATTGCTGACATGCTCTTAGGTCTTTGAGATATTTTCTACTGCCTTGTTATTTTTGCACTTGCCTACCTGGGGAGAGGTACACACCTAAAGGTGAAATCTGCTGCCCTCCCTACTGCAGGAGTCGGGGACGATAAAAGCCACTTACTTAGTTGATAAGACACGACTTCCTATGATTTAGTGGCATTGGTTAGCAATTTTCCGACTGATGCACTTGAATTACCAACTATCTGTTCCTATGGATGGAAGAGCAAATTGTTTGTTAAGATGCTCGCGCCTGTTTTTCAGTCTGTAGTGGAGGCAAAGCAGCCTGGAATAACTTAAGGAGCCTGCTGCATCGCTGGAACTGTTGGATGCTTTGGGCTGACAGCCTAAGGTTGGCTGAATGGCCTTCCTTATCCATAACTTTGTCACTTGGCAGCTACCTTCCCGCCGGCCAGGAATCATGGGGCTGCTGGCTGGAAAACGTTGTGTTCCAATGTTCACCACACTTGAGTGGCTTGTACAGAAGATAATTATCTCAAAGAGCTCTAGTGCTTGTCACCCAGAAAAATCATCCCCACAAAGGTAGAAATCGACTCTCACTCCGTTCCAAGGGATAAGATAAATGAATTTGTCCCTGCATCTATCAAAAATAAATGAATCTGTTTCCCCTGAAACCATGTAAAATGAGCAAATAAATCTCTCTCATGCAGCCATGTAAAAGAAATGAATCTGTCCGACATAACCATGTCAAATAAATATTATTTTTCTGCCATATTCAGCTAAAATAAATAAACCTGTTTCTCTTGTGCATGCTGAAAGGATTCTTGACTACTATCCAATATCAGTCAAAAATGAAATTAATTGTCCTAATTTCTCAGCAGTTTAAGTAAGTTAATGCTGAGTCTTTTGGAGGTGCATGGAATAAAATGAAAAACAGGGCAGTGTAGTCGGACAGTATGCCTTCCTTTCCCTTCCAGGAACTGGATTCAATCCTCTCTCTCTGGGAATAATTTTATCCCAGTCTGCCTGACTGGAAACTGATAGGATTGGACCAGCCACCCGATTTCATATTCCATTGAAGTTAATAGGGGGTGCAAGCAAGGCCAACAGTCCTGTCCTGTCAACTTCAAACTCAGTGGGTTAGGTTAAATTAGCCCTCTCTCTTTCCCCCCACCTCTGTCTCTTTCACAGTGGTAACAGTGAAACTTTTGGGTCGGGAGGGTATTGCTTCAAGCCTTACTGCAAAGACATGGATATATCATCTAGCACTTTAATGCTGGAGTGCTGTACTGTCAGAGCCGCTTTCTTTCAGACAGAACGTTAAAATTGAGGCTCAACTGCCTGCTTTAGGTTAACGTGAGGGGGAAGCTAGACATGCAAATGAGGGAGAAGGGAATAGATGGTTATAGTAGTAGAATTAGGTGAGAATAGATGGGAGGAGGCGCGAGTGCAGCATGAACACTGGCACAGACTTGTTGGGCTGAATGGCCAGGTTTTATGTGAGTGCTGCTTGGTGAAACGAGAGTGCTTTGGAGTTGGGTGAAAACAGGGAGAAGGTGAAGGTGGAAGACTGAGTGCGGAGCTCAGTCTGGGCAGGAGCAGAGCGCAGCAGAGCTTCGAAAACACGGAGGAAGTGAGGGAACTGATTTGGTGAGTAGTGAGTAAGGTTGAATAATTGTTACTTAGTACTTACCTTTTTGATGGTTGGTAGGGTAAATCAATGGTAATATGGGTACAGATCGTAGCGTTCTTTGGTGACATCATACTTCAGAAAGTGGTGTGGGAACAACTTGAGTAGCTGATTAGTGAGTAAGTCCTGGTGGGTATTTAACTATGTTAAATTATAAATCATTGTTTAAGCAAGGGTAGGAAATTATTTTATTTAATAAAGATATCCTAAAGTTTTAAATTTAAAGGGTTTAGTCATGGCATGAGAGCTCAAAGCCGTGGTTTGCTCCTCCTGCTCTATGTGGGAAATCAGGAACATTTTCAATGCCCAGGACCATCAGGTTGTGGGAAGTGTACCTAGTTGGAAGCATGGGTCTCAGAGCTAGGATGGTGGCTGGGGACAAAGTGGAGCATTCCAGAGTCTGAGAGCATTGTGGTTAGCATGTTTAGAGAGGTGATATAGATGGAATGGTAAAATGGGCAGATAAATGGCAGATGGAATTTAATCCTGAAAGATGTGAGGTTTGGAAGGAGTAATTTGATAAGGAAGAATTCAATAAATGGTAGGACACTAAGAAGACACAGACGCCAGAGTGTGACGACTAGGGGATTTTCACAGTAACTTCATTGCAGTGTTAATGTAAACCTACTTGTGACACTAATAAATAAACTTTAAACTTTAAAAGTTCTGAGGAACAAACGGACCTTGACATGTTTGTCCACAGATCTCTGAAGGAGGAAGGGCATGTTAGTAGGGTGGTGAAAAAGGCATGTGGAACACTTGCCTTTATCAATCAAGGCATAGGTTACAAAAACGTGGAGGTCATTTTGGAGTTGTATAGAACTTTGGTGAGGCCACAGTTAGAGTGCTGTGTGTAGTTCTGGTCACCACATTATAGGAAGGGTGTGATTGCACTAGAGAGGTGCAGAGGAGATTCACGAAGATTCTGCTTGGGATGGAACATTTAAGTTTTGAAGAAAGATTGGAGAGATGGTTTGTTTTTGATGGAGCAGAGAGGGCTGAAGGGTGACCTTGAATCATAGCATCCCTAAAGTGCAGAATGAGGCCATTCAGCCCATTGAGCAGTTCAAGGTGAGGGGCAGGAGGTTTGAGGGGATGTGAGGAAAAACCTTTTTACCCAGAGGGTGGTGATGGTCTGGAATGCACTGCCTGGGAGGGTGATAGAGGCGGGTTGCCTCACATCCTTTAAAACGTACCTGGATGAGCACTTGGCACATCATAACATTCAAGGCTATGGGCCAAATGCTGGTAGATGGATTATGTGGGAGGTCAGGTGTTTCTTTCATGTCAGTGCTGACTCGATGGGCCGAAGGGCCTCTTCTACGCTGTGATTTTGTGAGATCCAAGTAATGTATTTGAGGAAGGGCAGGAGTGTAGCTTGGTCAATATTTATCCTTCAATCAACACTATTAATTGGGGGTGAAGTTGGACATAGCCTTGGATGCAAAACAGATGGAATCGTATTTGCAAATCTTTGCAGTGCATGTCTAGTATTTTGTTCCAGTGGAACTGAATTTTGGGTGCAGCTTATAACAGACGACAAATGCAATACTTTCTATTCAGTAACCATAGACATCTGCAATTTTTTAAACTCATTCTTGGGATGTGAACCTCACCCCCTTCTTGAACCACTATAGTCCCCCGTGTATTGTAGCAATCTGATGAGGCTGAGGGGGCGCTCTTGAGCCTGCGTTTGCCGTCCATGCAAATACCGGCAGGGGTTCAAAATCTGGAAGTCGCAGATGTCGCAATTTCAGATCTTCCCTACCCCCCGCATCTTCAGGTTCACATCAAAACGTGGTCTTCTGAGGCCAAGGAAAGCACACACTGCTGGAGTGGTGTAAAATAACTTTTGTGCTTCATTTAATACTATACCTGACCTAGGGGCTTCCTAAACAGGGTTTAAAGGACTACAATTTCAACTCGAGCCTCCCTTCCCATGTTCACACATGGCAGCACGGTGGCACAGTGGTTAGCACTGCTGCCTCACAGCGTCAGGGACCTGGGTTCGATTCTGGCTTGGGTCACTGGTTGTGCAGAGTCTGCACGTTCTCCCCGTGTCTGCGTGGGTTTCCTCTGGGTGCTCCGGTTTCCTCCCACAGCTTGAATGACATGCTGGTGAGGTGCATTGGCCGTGCTAAATTCTCCCTCAGTGTACTCCAACAGGTGCCGGAGTGTGGTGACTAGGGGATTTTCACAGTAACTTCATTGCAGTGTTAATGTAAGCCGACTTGTGACCCTAATAAATAAACTTAAAAAAAACCACATGTCGACAAGCTAGAAAATGAAGTTTAGGCAGAGAGATTTGATAATGAACCTTAAATTATTCAGAAAACAAATCATGTACCCTATTACAAGTTTTCTAAATGAGAATCTGATTTCAACATATCATGTTACAAAAATGTATATAAAGTAAAATGTGACATACATCCTATATTCTGTTTTTTCAGGATGTATTTAAACTTCCTCTTCCTCTGCAGAAAATGCAGCACCAAGATGGAAGTCCTGAGCCACACCAGACGATACTTAGCACAGAGTTGACCAGCACAGCACAAACCATTGTTTTACGAGACAGAAGGCTGTTGTTAATGGTTTTACTATCTGTACCTCCCGGCAAGGTAAGCCAATTCCCTCAGACTTATTGCCAGTTCAAAATCTCAACTAAAAGTGATTTCTAAGCATTAAAGGAACATAGAGTCATAGAGGTTTACAGCATGGAAACAAGCCCTTCGGCCCAACATGTCCATGCTGCCCTTATTTTTTTTAAAAAACCCCTAAGCTAATCCCAATTGCCCGCTTTTGGCCCATATCCCTCTGTACCCATCGTACCCATGTAACTATCTAAATGATTTTTAAAAATAAAATTGTACCTGCCTCTACTACCACCTCTGGCAGCTTGTTCCAGACACTCACTACCCTCTGTGTGAAAAAATTGCCCCTCTGGACACTTTTGTATCTCTCCCCTCTCACCTTAAACCTATGCCCTCTAGTTTTAGACTCCCCTACCTTAGGAGAAAGATATTGACTATCTACCTCGTCTATGCCCCTCATTATTTTATAAACCTCTATAAGGTCACCCCTCAGCCTCCTACGCTCCAAAGAAAAAAGTCCCAGTCTATTCAGCCTCTCTTTATAACTCAATCTATCAAGTCCCAGTAGCATCCTAGTAAATCTTTTCTGCACTCTTTCTAGTTTAATAATATCCTTTCTATAAAGGGTGACCAGAATTGCTCACAGTATTCCAAGTGTGGCCTTACCAATGTCTTGTACAACTTCAACAAGACATTCCAACTCCTGTATTCAACGTTCTGACCGATGAAACCAAGCATGCCGAATGCCTTCTTCACCACTCTGTCCACCTGTGACTCCACTTTCAAGGAGACTTAGACTGGGCTCTCTCTTTCACTCCTCCACTCTTCCAGAAGTCTCAAAGCCCACAAAATTATCTTAGGATAGGACATACATTGAGGCATGTATTAGTACATTCGTGGGGCGGCACGGTGGCACAGTCATTAGCACTGCTGCCTCACAGCTCCAGGGACCCGGGTTCGATTCCTGGCTCGGGTTAATGTTTGTGTGGAGTTTGTATGTTCTCCCTGTGTCTGTGTGGGTTTCCTCCGGGTGCGCCAGTTTCCTCCCACAAGTCCGAAAGACGTGCTGGTTAGGTGGATTATCCATGCTAAATTCTCCCTTAGTATACCCGAACAGGCGCCGGAGTGTGGCGACTAGGGGATTTTCACAGTAACGTCATTGCAGTGTTAACGTAAGCCTACTTGTGACTAATAAATAAAGTTTAGATTTTACTTTAGTGGACTAAATTCTTCAAAGAATTACCAACATCACCTCTCAGAAATTTTACTAAGACTTCTCGAGTGATGTATATATGTGGATTCTTGAGATAATAAATATTTCAGACTACACATCCTATATGCTTCAAAATATATACTTTTTTAATGCCAATAATGTAGTCTCAATGTGTGAATTATAAAATCCACCTTATCAGCAAACCTTGTTGAATAAAGTACAAGGTGGCATAAAGTACACTGCTTCATAGTGCCAAGGGCCTGAGTTCAATTCCTGGCTTGGGTGACTATCTGTGTGGAGTTTGCACGTTCTCCCCGTGTCTGCGTGGGTTTCCTCTGAGTGCTCCGGTTTCCTCCCACAGTCCAAAGGTGTGCAGGTTAGGTTGATTGGCTATGCTAAATTGCCCCTTAGTGTCAGGGGATTAGCAGGGTAAATAATAGGGGTTATGGGGATAGGGCTGGGAGGGATTGTGGTCGGTGCAGACTCGATAGGCCAAATGGCCTCTTTCTGCACTGTAGGGATTCTATAATAAACAAATAAGTAATGATTTTAAAAATATACTCACAAATACAATATAGCTATATTAGATTTTGAAATATCTCTGTCTCAGCCTGGGGGATTTCTCCAAAAGGAACACAACCTCAAAATGGTTGACTGAAATCTCTCAGCTAAGGGAATATGCTTTTAAGGAAGATCTCTCTAGAAACAAAACAGACTTTCACCGTCTAGTTTATTAATAATGATTAAGATTGAGTGAAGACTGCATGTTTTCTTTCTAACCTGTGTAATTGTGTGTTTTGAAATGGCTGGCTGGTTGGCCACCTTCCAAAAGTAAATTGATTTCCTCCAAGAAGTTAGATTTACTTCAAGACTTTGTTGAGCTAACTGTCTTATACTGGGCCACTTCTCTAATTATTTGTTATCTGAAGTGATTTTGTGTTCAGGGAAGATTTCATTGACAAGGATATCGGCTCTAAACACAACTGTCTCATCTGGCTACATCCCAATTTCTCACCGTCTGTACGTTTTGTTCATTTAATATCTACGTTGGCAATAATTCAAGTTACCAGCCATTTTAGCTTGGTGGCTTTTATGTCAAATCTGCCATTTTATACTGCCGACCTGATGTCGCCAACCTGGGATTAACACCTTAAAATCTTAGATTCTTCATCATCCTATTCTAAGTGCAACTTTATTTACACTGCCACATAGGAAACAAAATGGCCGGAATTCTCTGGCCATTCATGTCCCGGTGTCACTGCCAGCGAGAACAGAGAATTTGGCGCTCTGTCAAATCTCTGTTCATGCAGCAGGACCGGAGACACCCAGCTGCAGGTGAGGTTGAAGAAGCTGACCCCATATGTGTATTGGGTTAGTTGCCTTGCAGCCAAAAGTTCCGCATGGGAAATTGATTCTATCCATTGCTTGACAGCATCAATAGTTCCTCTCTGTTCTATCTGTTCCCCATCAAAGCTTGAAAATTTTGAACAAATCTCCCATTAACCTTCTAAATTCTAGGTACTACGTCCAAAGTTTGTGTGTAATCTTTACTCATAATTTAAGCCTTGGGGTGCAGGTATCATTCTGATAAATCTAAGATGCACTTCCTCCAAGGACAATATATCCTTCCACTCTCTAGGTGTGTGCCTAGATTTGTGCCCAACTGTGGTCTAATTAGAGCAGTGTATAGCTGTAGCATTGCTTCTATCCTTTGTATTTAGCCCTTCAGATATAAAGTCCCAGGTAGTGGTCAAGGCCAGAGGTACGTGCATGGTCAGGGAAGCCAGAGGATTTGCAAAAATTAATTTGGAAGAAGTTTTAGCTCATGCAGATCAAGGTAGCATAACAACAGGCATGAAATGAATGGAGGAGAGATACAGATAAAACTGGATGCATTAGCATGCCGATGAAAGCTCAATTCATGATTCTAAATAATATCGTTGAAGGTTAACATCTAAATGAGGCTGAAAAGAGGGGAATGAGGATGAAACCCTAATCCACATCAAAGGTGAATTTGTCAACATTAGAAGAGGACCCCTTGAATGAGATCAGAGAGGAAATTTACCAGCTTCATGTTCAAGTAGAGGGTTGTGCATAAATGAGAGAATTTATTGCTACAGTTTTATAACCCTATCTCCTACTCACACTCCATTAAGGGCAAAGGATTGATGAACTTTTCCTGTGAAATTTACTTTGCCACTTTGCCAATTTGGAGCAGTTTCCTACCCGGTGACAGTTTTAAGGCTCTCGGGATGAGGTAAGGGAAGTTTTATTCATTTGTGGGACGTGGGCGTCGCTGGCTGGCCAGCATTTATCGCCCATCCCTAGTTGCTCGAGGGCAATTGAGAGTCAACCACATTGCTGTGGCTCTGGAGTCACATGTAGGCCAGACCAGGTGAGGACGGCAAATTTCCTTCCCCAAAGGGCATTAGTGAACCAGATGGGTTTTTCCGACAATTGACAATGGTTTCATGGTCATCAGTAAAATCTTAGGATGGAAGGTGGGGGTGGGGTAAGAGCACCTTCATCACTGGCCCAATTTCCCAATTGGCTCTCCGCCGAGGTCTATGTCCTGGGTTGTTTCAGTCCCCCCACTCTTTCCAACACAACTTCCATCTACCTGATCCCAGCACTGCCATCATCCCCCCCTCTCTCCCTCCCTATCCTAAGGTCTCCCCACCTGTCCCTGCCGCGAGATCCCCTCAGGCTTACCTTTACCATTGTCCTGGGCTCCTGGCACTTAGAATCTGAGGATTGGATGTAGCCCCATGAGTGGCCCCTGCTCCCATTAGTGCTACTGGGACTATAGGAGTGTCAGGTAATCAGGTGGGCCAGCAGCTACCTGACGCAGGACCACTTCCTGAGTTTGGGGTAGAAGTCCTGTCTCCAGCCAATTAACCCTTCATGGAGCATTAAGAGGCTGCGGGAGTGTTGACATCGGTGGGGATTCACTTCCCGTTGACTTTTCTGGCAGTGGGGGTGAGAAAACCTGATATTCGAAAAATCATGCCTTGAGCTGGACAGAATGCTTTTAATTATAGTAAGTAGTCTCACAACATCAGGTTAAAGTCCAACAGGTTTATTTGGTAGCACGAGTTTTTTGAGCATTGCCCCTTCATCGGGTGAGTCTGATGAAAGGGCAACGCTCCGAAAGCTCGTGCTACCAAATAAATCTGGTGGACTTTAACCTGGTGTTGTGAGACTGCTTACTGTGCCTACCCCAGTCCAACGCCGGCAACTCTACATCATGGCTTTTAATTATATCGTCTTTTTTATTGTACAATTGGGTTATATATGTACTAAATTAACCTATTGATTCTGACTATAATAATTAGCATTATTACAGATATAATGCTAATCTGTTCATTTTGATGTACTGACTGCAGCAGTTCTACCTTCTAACATATCAGTCATTAAGTAGATATCTAGAAATCCACCCATCTTTTCAGTGGCTTCCTCTGGTTACTGTGTAACTGGCTGCTCTGAGAGCCTATTATGGCTGTATTATCTTTGATGTTATCTGGCCTGCTTGAAACAGGCACACAGATAGTCAATGTCCACTAGTCGCAATGATTTCCTTGTAATGGTCGGGTGTGCGTTTAGCCTGAGGTTTAAAAGGAGGGCAATTAGGGATGGACGATAAGTGCTGGCCGAGCCAGTGACGACCACATCCCATTATTTTAAAAAATAATAAAGTTAATGATTCAGCACCCACTGACCAAAAAGGATTCCTCTTCATTTTAAAAGATATTAAAAACTATTGCCAAATGCAGATCCATCAAACCTCAATGATTGGCTTAAAATATTATCTATTGTGATTTATCCATTTTTAAGATGAACACATCTCCGCATAATCAAATGGGATTGCAATCTGTTTCACATGTTTTGATCATAAATTTCACACTTAGCATTTTCTAATGTTTAGCTTGCCAGGATAACATCTTAATTCCCCTACTCTAACAGTTGGATCCATTCAGCATACTACATTTTGCCATGCTATACCATTTCAATACAACACAATTTCATTCCGATTCGATTCAATTGTACCATAGCCCCCAGGGAGTCTCAAAGGTGCCCCCACGATGTTATTCTGCCACAGCCAGCATTTTAACATTAATGCCATGCTATGTCACATCTTTTAAGAATATATATATTGTTAGGAAGAAAGACTTAATAACTGCGCACATTTTATATGTATCTTGTTGTTAGGAGCAGGCATGAATGTCCAGATAAACATTTTTAATTTCATATTTTTATCTGAGGTACAGAGTAGCCAAGCCTGGTATAAATAAACCTCGCCTTTATGGTAGTTGACAGAAAGGGATACATAAGCTGCAAAGTGAACAAAGTGGATATTGAAGTGCCCCACCCAAAGTATGTTAAACCCCTCCAATCAGGTTTCCAAACATACCAGCCACCACTAAGACTGCCTACTCCCACCTTGTTTCAATCACCAATTATGGGCGGCACGGCGGCGCGGTTTGGGTTAGCACTGCTGCCTCACAGCGCCACAGATCCGGGCTCGATTCTGGCCATGGGTGACTCTCTGCGTGGAGTTTGCACATTCTCCTTGTGCCTGCGTGGGCTTCCTCTGGGTGTTGCGGTTTCCTCCCACAGTCCAAAATTTGCAGAGAAGGGAGGTGGCTATGCTAAATTGCCCCTTAGTGTCCCAAGGTATGTAGGTTAGAGGTGGGGTGGCAGAGTTTGCAAGGTAAATATGTGGGGTTACGGGGATAGAGTCGGATGCTCTCGGAGAGTCCATGTAGACTTGATGGGCTGAATGGCCTGCTTCTGCACTATAGGAATCCTATGATTCTAGGCCTGCTCCTGCCTCAGCTCACCTGCTGCTCAGATACTCATCCGTTCCTTTGTTACCTCTCGCCTTGATTACTCTCATCTTTCATCACAAACTCAAGGTTCTCCAAACCGCTGCTGCCCTTGGCCTCACTTCACCATCCCTGTGCTAGTTGGTTAACACTGGCTCCCAGTTGAGCAACAACCTGATTCAAAAATTCTCATTTCAAATCCATCCATGACCTCTTCCTATCCTTGTAATCCCCTCCAGCCCAAAAACATTCCCTCTTGAGCCTCTCCAGGTTTTAATTGTTCCACCTAGGTGGCCATGATTTCAGCTGTTGAGGCTCTCAGCTCTGGAATTCCCTCCTTGTATAGAATCATATAGAATCCCTACAGTGCAGAAGGAGGCCATTCAGTCCATCAAGTCTACACCAACTTTCCGAAAGAGCATCTTACCCAGGCAAAATCCCCCCACCTTATCCCCGTGTATTCACCATGGCCAATCCACTTAACCTGCACATCTTTGCACTGTGGGAGGAAATCAGAGCACCCGGAGGAAACCCACGCAGACACGGGGAGAATGTGCAAACTCCACACAGACAGTCACCCGAGGCCAGAATCGAACCCGGGTCTCTGGCGCTGTTGAGACAGCAGTGCTAACCACTCTGCCACCTTGCCGCCCATTCTACCTCACTTTTCTCCTTTAAGATGCTCCTCAAAACTGAACCAAGCTTTTGGTCATCTGCCCGAATACCTGCTTCTGGAGCTCGATGTCAAATTTTGTTTAACAACACTTGAGTAAAATGTCTCAAGACGTTTTATTGCGTGACTTTGCGATGTAAAAGCAAGTACTCGTTGTTACTGCTATAACACCTATTACTGCCGGTAACATAAAGACAATCAAAGTTCCTCCCAAACGTACTCTGTGAGTTCTCTCTGAGTCCTCGGTGTCACGTTTCCACCAGTTCATGAGTAGCCTCCTGATACTTAAAAAACGACTCCTGGCACGAAATCATGAGCAAAGATACGCAACAACAGCGGATCCAAACTTTATAAAGTAAATGCAGGTGTCATGTAACCGGATGCTCCATGGTTGTATCTCCAGGAATATCTCCAACCCTAAATTGAGGTGGTGACCATAAATATACTAATAGAGGCTGACACCTATTTTAGGACCCACACCGGAAATTGATTTACACTGAATACTGCAACTGTTGGGTCTGCTGTGTTCAGGATTACCAGGCTTACATCTACAATGTTTCTTAAAGGGACCATCGCTGATGGCGGCTATCAAAATGGTAGCTTTATAACAAAAAATTATGTGTCCTGAATGTGGATCTGTGATTGGCAGGAATTGACAAAAAAAAATGAATGGATGAAGAAAGAAAACTAACTGCGTAAAGCAATAAATCAAAAAATGAAATAAAATCAAATCTGTTGCTTCTGTCCTTGATTACCAATTGCATCCCTCGTGTTAAATCTTTAATCCTGGTGCAGACTTTAATATTTAATCAGGTCTTTGGGGGCGATTTTACCAAAACATTTTAAGTGCCGAACGAGCGTGAAAGCGGGAGAGAATGGTGCCGATTTGTTTGGCCGAGCTCTCAGTTACAATTGTAAGACACTTCATTTTTAAAAAGAGCCCAGATGTGATTCTTGCCAGTCGAGGAAGGGGGTGGAGCTTATTCTCTGTAGGAAGCCAGTTGCTGAGCTCTTGGGGTGTCATTGCGCAGGCGCCCGAATCTCTTGTCACTCTCCCCCGTTGCCACCCTCCCGCATTGAGCCCCAGACATCACTAATCCCCACACCCTGTCTCCGCCCCGGACATCGCTGATCCCCACCCTCATGATCGCTGCTCCGGCTGATCCCCACCCTCCCCGATTGACACTCTGGTCGATCTGCGCACCCCCCCCCCCTGCCAGATCGCTGCCCCAGCTGATTGTGGGCAGTGTCTGGGTGCCAGGCGAGTAGTGCCAGGGTGCCAGGCTGGAAGTGCCAGGATGCCAGGTTGGCACTGCTCAAGTGGCACTGTCTGGCCCTGCCTCCCACTACCCAGAGGGCTTTAATGGCCTTCAGTCCCACTGCCAAAGTCACATCTGGCCCCTGTCGGTGGCGATCATACGTGGTCCTCGCCAGTGAGCAGGTCAAATGAGCCTGGACGACAGCATCTGGGACTCACTAATTATATGTAAATGATGAATGAATATTGAAATTGGCTTTGCGCGCTTTCCGGGCACGAAATTGATTTTGCCGGCAAATCAGTGCCGGTAACATCACGAGAAGTAAAAACCTGGCACAAACTCGATTTTCCGCCTCTCACTCGATCTTACCGGCAAGCCACGCCAATCGACTAGTGGGATGAGCCGGTAAGATCGTCCCTTTTGCATTTAACAAGCATACATTTCTTTAATGGCTGAATAATGTGCTCACAGTTTCAAACGATAAAATCTGCCACAGATATGTCTTGGAGACAACACACACAACACGTGATGTAGAAACCCTCTGCTCCATTTTAATATTGGTTGTTGCCCTACCCGACCTACATTCCAGTTGACCAATCTTGCTGTCCACCTCCTGAGATCCACTTACAATCTGTGACCACAACGGGCACCCAGTGGACCAATTTACTGTGCTCTCTGTTGCCAACTACTTTCGGCATGTGCAGATTTGCTGCTCCTCGGACTGTGACCCTTTTTTGGATTCCATGGAGCCTAGATTTCTATCCAATTTGCAGGTCACCTGTGATCATTTTCTACAGTTGGTTGCTAATGTTAAGCATTTATGCAAAAAATGCTAAGCATTTAAATGAAGCCAAACCCCTCCGTGCAATTGAAGTAAATGTCACCAATGAACTTGGGAACACTATTGAGATGCTGTATTAGTCATACAGCACAGCTGGATGTGACTTATCCCTGTCACACTGTGCGGGGAAACAGCACTCAATTAAAAACAACAGGGGTATTTTTCACTTTGGGCACAGTCAGTAATAGATCCACTGTCATTTTACACCCTGCTTGACTTTCCTTTCCATTTCCTTTATATTGAGACCATTACTGGCGAAGTTAAGCTAAAATTGGCAGCGTTCAAATTGTCTGAGGCTCCCTCCGCAGGATGCCCTTTCAGTCAGCTGGAGACAGATGCATGATCCAGAGTTGTTGTTCAGGTTATCTCACCTCTGCAGGCGGAGCAGGATGTGTGGCAATGGAAGATTTGTCAGCCGGGTCCCTCACACCCAAGATTGAATCTACGTTGCCAATCAAATTTGCATCTGATTTTCCTGCTCTTGTCTGAAAAGAGAAAACAAGCTACACAACAAAGAGGGGCGGGGAGTGGCAAAAGGGGTGTTTGTGTATGTTGGGGGGAAGGTGTGTGTGTGTGTTGGGGGGAGGTGTGTGTATTGGGGGGAAGGTGTGTGTGTGTGTTGGGGGGAAGGTGTGTGTGTGTGTGTTGGGGAGAAGGTGTGTGTGTGTGTGTTGGGGGGGGGAAGGTGTGTGTGTGTGTTGGGGGGAAGGTGTGTGTGTGTGGGTTGGGGAGAAGGTGTGTATGTGTGTGTGTTGGGGGGAAGGTGTGTGTGTGTGTTGGGGGAAGGTGTGTGTGTGTGTTGGGGGGAAGGTGTGTGTGTGTGTGTTGGGGGGAAGGTGTGTGTGTGTGTTGGGGGAAAGGTGTGTGTTGGGGAAAGGTGTGTGTGTGTTGGGGGAAGATGTGTGTGTGTGTGTGTGCGTTGGGGAAGGTATGTGTATGTGTGTTGGGGGGAAAGTGTGTGTGCGTGTGTTGGGGAAAGAACAAGTAACAAAGAACAATACAGCACAGGAACAGGCCCTTCGGCCCTCCAAGCCTGCACCGCTTATGTGCCCAACTAGACCATTCGTTTGTATCCCTCTATTCCCAGTCTGTTCATGTGGCTATCTAAATAAGTCTTAAACGATCCCAGCATGTCCGCCTCAATCACCTTCTTTGGGAGTGCATTCCAGGCCCTCACCACCCTCTGTGTAAAATACGTCCCCCTGACATCTGTGTTGAACCTTGCCCCCCTCACCTTGAACCCGTGACCCCTTGTGTTCGTCACCTCCGACCTGGGAAAAAGCTTTCCACTGTTCACTCTATCTATGCCCTTCATAATTTTATACACCTCTATTAGGTCGCCCCTCATCCTCCGTCTTTCCAGGGAGAACAACCCCAGTTTACCCAATCTCTCCTCATAGCTAAGACCCTCCATACCAGGCAACATCCTGGTAAACCTTTTCTGTACTCTCTCCAAAGCCTCCACATCCTTCTGTTAGTGTGGCGACCAGAACTGGACGCAGTATTCCAAATGTGGCCTAACCAACATTCTATACAGCTGCAACATCATATGCCAACTTTTATATTCTATGCCCCGTCCAATAAAGGCAAGCATGCCATATGCCTTCTTGACCACCCTCTCCACCTGTGCTGCCACCTTTAAGGATCTGTGGACTTGTACACCCAGGTCCCTCTGTGTGTCTAAACTCCTGATGGTTCTGCCATTTATTGTATAGCTCCCCCTTACATTAGATCTACCGAAATGCATCACTTCGCACTTATCTGGATTAAATTCCATCTGCCATTTCTCCGCCCAATGTTCCAGCCTATCTATATCCTGCTGTACTCTTTGACAATGTTCATCACTATCCGCAACTCCAGCAATCTTTGTGTTGTCTGCAAACTTACTGATCACACCAGCTACATCTTCCTCCAAATCATTTATATATATCACAAACAGCAGAGGTCCCAGTACAGAGCCCTGCGGAACACCACTAGTCACAGACCTCCAACCGGAAAAAGACCCCTCCACTGTTACCCTCTGTCTTCTATGGCTAAGCCAGTTCTCCACCCATCTAGCTTGCTCACCTTTTATCCCGTGAGATTTAACCTTTTGCACCAGCCTGCCATGAGGGACCTTGTCAAACGCTTTACTAAAATCCATATAGACGACATCCACGGCCCTTCCCTCATCAATCGTTTTTTTCACCTTCTCAAAAAACTCAACCAAATTTGTGAGGCATGACCTCCCTCCTACAAAACCATGCTGTCTATCGCTAATGAGATTATTCAATTGTAAATGCGCATATATCCTATCTCTAAGAATCTTTTCCAACAATTTCCCTACCACGGACGTCAAGCTCACCGACCTATAATTACCCGGGTTATCCTTGTTACCCTTCTTAAATAATGGGACCACATTTGCTATCCTCCAATCCTCTGGGACCTCACCTGTGTCCAGTGAAGAGACAACGAGTTCTGTTAGAGGCCCAGCAATTTCATCTCTTGCCTCCCTGAGGAGTCTAGGATAGATGCCATCTGGCCCTGGGGATTTGTCTGTCTTAATGTTTCCTAAAAAACCTAACACTTCCTCCCTTGTAATTGAGATTTTTTCTAACGGGTCAACACATCTCTCTGAGACACTACCAGTCAACATGTCCCTCTCCTTTGTGAATACTGAAAGGTGTGTGTGTGTTGGGGGGAAGGTTTGTGTGTGTGTGTTGGGGGAAAGTGTGTGTGTGTGTGTTGGGGAAGGTGTGTATGTGTGTGTGTTGGGGAAGGTGTGTATGTGTGTGTGGGGTGGGTGGGAGGAAGGTGTGTGTGTGTGTGTGTGTTGGGGGAAGATGTGTGTGTATGAGTGTTGGTGAAGGTGTGTGTGTGTTGGGGGGGAAGCTGTGTGTGTGTGTTGGGGAAGATGTATGCGTGTGTGTGGACGGTGGGGAGGGAGGTGTGTGTGTGTGTGTGGGGTTGGTTGGCGGGTGGGGGAATGTGTGTGTGTGTGTCTGTAGGGTGGGGGGGGGGAGGTGTGTGTGTGGGAGTTGGTTGGGGGGTGGGGGAATGTGTGTGTGTGTGTCTGCAGGGTGGGGGGGAGGTGTGTGTGTGTGGGAGTTGGTTGGGGGGGGTGGGGGAATGTGTGCATGTGTGTGTCTGTAGGGTGGGGGGGAGGTGTGTGTGTGTGTGTGGGAGTTGGTTGGGGCGGTGGGGGAATGTGTGTGTGTGTGTGTCTGTAGGGTGGGGGGGGAGGTGTGTGTGTGTGTGGGAGTTGGTTGGGGGGGTGGGGGAATGTGTGTGTGTGTGTGTCTGTAGGGTGGGGGGGCGGTGTGTGTGGGAGTTGGTTGGGGGGAGGGTGGGGGAATGTGTGTGTGTGTGTGTGTGTCTGTAGGGTGGGGGGGGAGGTGTGTGTGTGTGTGGGAGTTGGTTGGGGGGGTGGGGGAATGTGTGTGTGTGTGTGTCTGTAGGGTGGGGGGGAGGTGTGTGTGGGAGTTGATTGGGGAGGTGGGGGAATGTGTGTGTGTGTCTGTAGGGTGGGGAGGAGGTGTGTGTGGGGGAGTTGGTGTTTGTGTGTGTGTGTGTGTGGGGTGGGGGGTGCAGGAAGGAGGGAAAGATTTCTACCCCCTTGGCCAGATGCAACTCCTGCCAAGTTGTCTACCGAGAGTTAGACGAATGCACGCACAAAGGAAAATAATCGCAGGAAAACAATACATTGTCAAATGAAATATAATCAAGTCTGTTCCTTGATTGCCAATTGCATCCCTGAATCCTGCCACAGACTGTAGTATTCATTCAGATCTTGTGTTTACAAAACAGGTATTTCTTTAATGTCTGAATAATGTGCTAACAGTTTATTTTCACTGTATATTTAAGGATCAAACTATAAAATCTGCCACAGATATGTCATGGACCCGTCACCATGCCAACAGACACAACACGTGATGTAGAAGCAGGCCTTACACTTGTAATTTCTTGCAGTAAACCAAGGAGATTGGAACACGTCTCTGCATGTACTGCTGTAAAAGCCACACCAATTAGAATCGCCCAGCCATAAATTAGCACTTTACAAATCAAACACCTCAAATACATGCTCCTGCTTCATACACAGTGCTGCCCCGTTAGAGAAAGGTTGGAGGACATTTACCAAACACTAAGGATCCTTAAATATCTTCAATCGAAAACAAGAAACAAAAAGGGATCCGGCAGCAGTGCACAAATTTATCGCTGCAGAATTGTTTTGGAAATGCCAGAACTGTGCATCAAAGTGCTTTTTTAAAAAAAAACTTCCTCCACTCTTCATGCTCACCCGCTACGTTTGAAGCAGTCTGCTTACTTATATATAATCCTTACGGGACCAATCCAGTAGCCCTGCCGCAGCGGCACTGGAACCACTGTTGGTTAAAGTGCTGCGTGATCTTGGACTTTAATGCGAGGTCAGCCCATTCATATATTATTGAGGACCCACTCACTACATAGAGCGCATGGCATGCTAGGAGTGCCTGTACATCAGGAGTGAGGGTGGTGAGGAGGGACTGGGGTCGGGGAGGCGGGGGGGAGTAATTGACACCAGCAGTTATCAAAGGGCTGCTAGTTACCTTTAAAGTTGCCCTGCCACTGAAGTGAGGGAGAACCGGCTAAAGCAAAAGCCAGATGTGAGAACTGTTCTATTCTCAACAAGTTTTTGGAGGGAATGCAATGCTGTGTAATCATTTCTGGAGCAGACAGCCAGACAGAGAGAGAATCCTTACAGGCGAACAACATGTGGACCAAATTTGGAAGTCGACAAGGAGGTTATCCGCTGCTTCATGGAAAGTTTTCGATGCAAGTCTCGTCAAACTTTGCTTCGTTTCATTTCACAGTGTTACCTCCAATGCATGTTCAAGAGCATTTGCCACAGGCTCGCTGAATACCACACAGGGAGAATATCTAGTGAACTAACCGTGTACTTTCTAATTACACAGGTACACCCAGCATTCGGCAGGAGGCTTTGAAATGTGTTTGTTCTGTGGCGACGGAAAGGTGGCCAGCAGCACACACAGCAGGCATGGTGCCAATCCAAGACTACGCACTCACGAACAAACACAAAACAGCTTTGTCCTGAGTATCTGGGTGACAAACATTTCCTCGCATTTCTTATTGGAATATGTTTCTGTTTGTACTTGCTTGGTGGGGATGACAGCTCATGGCAAGTATCAGCATGTGCAGAATGAGGGAGGGGCTCACTGGAACATAAGATCATGAGAAGTAGAAGGGTGAATAGACCATTTGCCCCTCTGGGCCTTGCTTTGTCATTCACAAGACCATGACTGATGTTGACTGTAGCCTTAAAGCCACTTCTGATAATCCTTACAGATTCAAACTCTGTCTGAATCAGCCGCCAATCTATTCAATAACCCGGCCTCCTCTGCTCTCTGAGGTGGAGAATTTGAAAAGTTGAAGGAACTGGTGGGTGGGGTTGTGGGGGAGGGAGGGGACAAAGGTCATGACCCCTGGCCATTGAGAGCAGACGGTCAATCTAACGCCAGCAGTTTGAATGGACAGCAGCACCACGGTGGAGGTGAAGGCTATTATTGCCAGTGTGGCACCCACCTGAGACCGAGGTGGATCCTAGGCCATGGTGGAGTGATGGTGGGTTGGGGTTGAAGAGGTGGAGGGTGAGGGCAGCAAGGAAAGGGCTAGCTCAGTGGGCCCCCCCACTCTCGATGCTGGGTCCTTCCATCAGTGCTTAGTGCCTTTGAATAAGAGAACCCCCCCTCTCCCCACCCCAAGCCCAAACCCCACATGGGTTTGCTTGATATGTTATCCGCATAACGAGACCTCTGCCCCCCCCCTCCCTCCTCACCACCCTCACTCCTGATGTACAGGCACTCCCAGCATGCCATACACTCTATGTAGTGAGTGGGTCCTCAATAATATATGAATGAGCTGACCTCGCATTATAGTCCAAGATCACTGGGATGAAACTTAAGGGCGTGAGCTTTCTCACTTTAAACTCGAGGTGGAAGGTGGTGGGGACTCCACTTGCCTTCCTCCGGTCAGATTAAGCCCCTCCCCACCTCTGTAATCAAACCCGCTGTGGGGGAGGGCATCAAATTCCGGTGAGCCTGAGACATAAAGGGAGGGGTGGAATATGAAACCAGACGTCTCCCCCAAAACTTGTAACTAGAATCAGCTATTTGTCATCCTTAACCTCCTCCTTCAGGCACACATCGGAATATCTTGCTATGTCAGCTCTGTTTCAAGTGGTGCCTTACTGACAGTATTCCAAAGTGATGGAAGCCTATTCGTAACCTCAAATGAACACCTTAGGGCACTTGATCTACATCACTCATTATTATGGATTTAAGGACAGTTATATTCACACTGGGAGAAGCCAGTTAATGGCAGGAGAGTGCACTTGGGGAAGCACAAACCACAGCTGAAGAGGTGCAATATACCAAACAACACAGAGTCTCTTTCTGTTGCTGGATTCAGTGCATGACCTTATAAAAATAACTCCTTGTATTTATTTGGCACATTTCATGTTGTGAAATGTCCCGAGCTGTTTCACAAGAGCTTTATCAGATAAAAGTTGGCACTGAGCCACACAAAGAGGTATTGGGACAGATGATAAAAACTTTCACAAAAATGATAGGTTTTGAGGAAGTGTCTTAAGTGAGGGGGGAGGCAAGGAGTTTTAGAGTGTGAATCCCAAATCTTGAGGCCTAGGCACTTGAAGACAGATCCGCCAATGCTGGGGCAGTGAATATCGGTAATGCACAGGAGGCCAGAATTGGAAGAGTGCAGACATCTGAGAGGGTTGTGTGGTCGGATAGGGATAGGAAGGGGTGTAGCCAATGAAAGATCTGAATACTGGGTTGAGAATGATAAACTTGAGGTGTTATGGGGCTGGAAGTCAATGTAGGTCAATGAGTGCAGGCGTGAAGGGTGACCGGAGCTCAGTGCGAGTTAGAATACAGGCAGCAGAGCTTTTTGAAGGGGAGAAGGTGGGAGGATGGCCAGGAAAGCATTGGAATAGTCAAGCCCTGGGGCCGAAGGATCATGGATAAAGGCCAGCTGGCAAACAATTGGGTAGCTCAATATCAGCATGCCAATGAATTGATTTGAGAATTTGCCGGACAACTTGCTGCCGATGTAATTTGGGCATCTAAAGGTGAGTCCTCTGCAGTGCTCTGAGCACCTGGTCAAACTGCAAAGAGAAATAAAAAGAGAAACTTGCATTACATAGTGCTTTTCATGATCACCAATGGCTCAAGGTGCTTTACAGCAAGTAAAGTATCATCACTGTTAAAATGTGGGAACCACGACAACCAATTTGTGCACAGCAAGTTCCCTCAAACAGCATTGTAACAATGGCCAGATAATCTGATTTTGTGATGCTGCTTGAGGATTAAATATTGAACACTGGGGATAATTCTCCTGCTCTTCTGCAAAGAGTAGAATAGGATCTTTGCAACCACCCAGTCAGGCAGATGGAGACTTGTTTAAACATCAATTCCAAAAGACAGCATGTCCAACAATGCAGTACTCTCTCTGTTTGATTTTGTTTGCTTTCAGAACCCAGAACCCCGTGACTTGGGCGGGAGTGCTGCCAACTGGGTTATATAGTTAACACTTAACAGAAGCAACAAAGAACACATGTGCCAAAATCTCCGACCTTGCTTGCGGCTGGGATTCTCCTGTCCCTCTGCGCGGAATGAAGTTTTGGCTGAGCGCCAAACTCTCCATTCTCGCTGGCAGCTGGCAGGACCAGAGAATCCCGCCCACTGTCACTCCGGGCTCCACTGTGGTGGATTCTCCACGGTCCAGTCCTGCACTCAGACATAGTTTTGAACATTCAAACACTCCAAAAGAAGTGCAGGAGAACGCCTACCCATTACATCCAGTTGAAGCTACTGCTTTGTGCAGATCAATCATCCCCCTGTCACTCCAGACGGAAAAATATTAAAGGGAATATACCTGCAACCAATCCAGAAGAAATTCTGAGAAATGTCTCTCAGAATGTTTAAGGCAATTAAGCAAACTCCACAATCTCAACTAACAAACAACAAAGAAGCTGTACGTGAAATATTAACTCACCTAATATCGCTGCCCTGCTGTGTCTTTTCAGAACTTTCTGGGTGCGACCTTGTGAAAAGAATTGGAAGTTCTGAACGAGTGAGAAAATGGGAGAGTTTCAGACCTGGTTTTGGGGCAAATTTGAAAATGCAATCTTATGACACTTTCACTTCTTTGGACAGAAATGCAATTCCCACGAGTTTGGGGGGGCAGAGCCTAAACTCGCAGGTGAAGCCGGCTGAAGCCTGCTCAGGGTGCCATTGCGCAGGTACCCTGACCTCCCAGTGAATTGGGTGATCTCCTACCACTCCCCCCATGGACATTCCTCCCTCCCCATTTACAGCGGCATTGTGACCCCCTCACATGAGAATGCAGGTCGCTGGCATCGGGGCATCAGGACCCTCCGGTTGAATTCCCCATCATGGCCCCCTCCGCAGCCCACCCTGTATGCCATCGCCTATGCTGGTCTCCCCCTCCCTGCTGATCACTCCCTGTGCCAGTCTCTCTCTCTCTCTCTCGCACCCCCCGCCACCGCCCCCCCCCCCCCCCCCCCCACCACCGCTGATCACCCCCTGTGCTGATCTCTCCCTCCCTACTGATCACTCCCTGTGCCGGTCTCTCCCTCCATCCCCTGCCCCCCCCCTCCACCGCCGATCACTCCCTGTGCTGGTCTCCCCCCACTGCCAACCACACCCCCCTTCAAAACCCTCCCACCTATCAACCGCCTTGCACACCCACCGCCGATCACCTCCACCTGCGGAGCTCCCCCCTCCCACAGAGCTCCCCCCTTGCCTCTCCCGCCCCGCAGAGCTCCCTCGCCCCACTGCAGAGCTCCTCTGCTGAGAAGCCGAGTCTGTCATGAAATGAATGTGCTGTCTGGCTCTGACAAAGAGGATATCACTGATATATGAAACACAGTGGTCTGCAGCCATTTGCAAAATGCCACGAAAATCTGAAGCTCATCCTCGGAAGGAGCCAGAAATGGAGATGTTGGTGGCCCCAGTGGCTTTGATGGCCACTCGAGCGCATGAATAACAGCACTAGAAGGTGCAAGGTCTTTGTTGATGAGGGCCCAGATGTCTATGACCATCTACCTGGAGAGTCCCAATCTCCTGAGGCACTGGTTCTTGACTATCCCCAGGTAACTCCTTTAGCAGTAGGTCCTGTTGTTGGTGGGGTATGACCTTCATGACCTTCCTGTTCCTCATTCTTCTCCCATGCCCTCCTGATGCCTGGGTTATGCCCTTCCTGAGGAGGACATTGCCACTTATCACCACCGGGAACAAGATCTGTGAGTCATGTCCTCATTGCTAGCTGCAACCTTCCCTTGGTGCAGATGGCTACAAAATGTCCTGAGCAACATTGCCATCTGCTCTTCTATCCCCACGTCGCCTGTGGGGGTGGGTTGGGGGAAACAATCCCATTCAATGCCCGAGCATAGTGTGTGCCTACTGTCCCTTCTAGCTTCGTAGCATTAAGGGAATCTCCTTTGCAAACATCAAGTCTTCCCTTGCCCCTTTGACCCTCTTATAAGATGGGGTTAGTGACATGGGGCAACCAACACTGTCTCCCCACACTGTATTTGCCTTCCTTCAGCTTCCGAAACCTGTGCTCCCCTTCAGAATTGCCCCAAGAAACTTTAAAAGAGTTTCCCATGTTCTTCAGTTGGCTTCAATAGAGAGACAAACAAGGTTGCAGTCACACACTGCCACCCCACTGTCCGAGTGAACTTTTGCCAACACTGGGAGCAGCAAAACTGATTTGTTGTCCGACGCTTGTATTTTCAGGTCCCTGCATATCACCCAGATACCATTCCTAACCTCAGGGTGCTCAAACCTGATCTGGTTCCTTCAAGAATACATGGCATGGAGTTGTCTTATATTTTTCTGAAGTCTATATCCACAATGCTGCACTAGCTCATGTTAAATGATAAGTGTAAAATGCGTGATCATTCACCGTTTTGCAGGGTAGTTACAGCACAGGAGGAGGTCATTCAGTCTGTCATACCTGTGCTAGCCCAGTGAAAGAGCAATTCACCTTAGCGCCACTTCCTCAACTTTTCCCCACATTCCAGCACGTCCCTCCTTCCTTTACCCAACATATCAAAGTCCGCCTGTGACCAAGCCCGTTTAGTTCTTATTTCCATAACAACGGTGACTGAATTGCAAAAGTATTTCTCTTGGTCAAAAAATACTTTGGAAGGTCTTTGGATTTTAAACATGTTTTATGACACTTTCTTCACTATTAAATGAATCAGTGAGATTTAAGTCCCAATTTTAACTCAATATGGGAATCTTGAAGGTGGAGATTAGGGTAGGGAGGGTAAGCAGGCGCGAAGCCCCCAAGATGTTGGCCGTGTGAAGTCCAAGCCATTTTCAGTTCAAGATCTCTTGACATTTGAAGGACATGTTGCCCATTTAATGATCTCAAATTGAGCAGCACACTCATATGAATCATACAATTGCTGGCGCGGTTTCTGACTGCGCTGTTGTTGGTCGCTGAGGCTGCTGCTGCTGCTGATTCTCTCATTTACTTTAAGCATAATTTGTATTTGTTATCAATCTAATCAATGAACTTATGTGTTGCTTTTTCAGTTAAACAGGACAAACTGCAACCGCTATGGTGATTAATAGGAGTTAAAGTGAAATAAACCACACTCGATATACAGCAAAAATATATGACTATGATAAGGAATGAGTATTGGTCCAGGTCGGAGAGTATGGAGCACGGAACAATTCTTCTCTCCTTTTCTTCTTGGTACCTTGCTTCTTCCCAAAGTCTACCACGATGACTTCTGTCAAAAACTATTCTTTATATAATTTTTCAGAGTGTCATATGGTTAGACTTAATTATCCTGTAAAAGCTCATCTTAATATAAAGTGTCCAGTTAATTCTTTGTTCAAACAATGGAGTAAAAGCCCACTCTTGTGTTATCTTCCAGCCCTAGGAGGTCTCTATGTCTATTCCTCATGTCCCTGATCAATGATATCTTTGCAGCATCTTTCCTGATCTCTTCCCATGCTATTCCCCTTGGTAAGTTACATAACTGCCTTCAATATCTTCCTTTGGTCTTCAGGTTTACTTTCAGGGACTCCATTTGCCTATTACCCGTGGTTTACGTTCAGAGCTGCTCATAAAGCTGGCCATCTGGACTCGCTGCTTCAACTCTTTATGAGACTATTGCACCATAGGGGTGATTCACTGGCTCCACACACTAATTAACTTTCATATTTCAGCAAGCATCTTAATTGGACAAGGTTAAACAGAGATCCTAACACAGCTTTTGCAGTATGGTTATTTATTCATGTAAACTACTCAATTATAGCCCTTTATCTGGGCTAACTATCTTTATCTAAAAATAATCATATCACCAACTGCGTTTCTAGAAGAATGAAACTTTAAGCAGCTTCCAGCAAAAAGGTCAAGCATTAATTTAATTCCGTGCAGAAACCAAGTTGATAATATATAAATTAGACCTATTTCTAATTCCTAACATTCCTTGCTATACCCATAAGAAAGATGCACGATTGCCTTCCCCAGTAGAAGCTGGAAACACTTTAGGCAAGCCAAAAGATTCTGTTACCCAATGATCCGCTGCCTGAGAAAACTTTTAAGACAGCTTCAGAAACTCTAACACTAATTCCATTGCATTCACTCATGACTAAGCCAACAATATCTCCACTGGCTTGGCTATGTTCATCGAATGGATGATGGCCATATACCCAAAGACCTTTCATGCAGTAACATGGATAGGCATCAACCGACTGGGTATCAATATCTCCACTACAAGACGAACTCCAAGCGAGGGATGAAGATGACGAACTTGGACACTGACAAGGGGCAGACATTCACCTCTGGGATCTGATTTCTTGGAGGCACATTGGGTGAGGTGATCTGGTCAAGAAGATGACCCAGAGGTCAGTGAATCGTGCACCAACTCAGCCCACTCTCTTCCTTTGAGGTAAATGTGGCAGAGACTGCCATGCTAGAGTGGGGACCTGGAACAACAATGTTTGACACAGACGGTTGAAGATTACAGGAGGGGACGGTGTGGGGGAAGGGTGGACTCACTCCCCTCGGTCCCAGGAAGCAAATTTGGTGTGAAGCCCACTCAGCCATAAAGCATTACACGGGGTGGGGGGAAGGGCTGGACGGGGCCTGTGTGGGACATCTGCCTCTCACTGGGGAGGACAGTTGGACTGGCCAGCACCTCCATTAGTCCTGGCAGTGCCAGCGGCGTATTAGTGAGCGCTGCCAGGACTGCATGAGGAGGCACAAGAAGACCCATGGATCCCTGGAAACAGGTTGGTCTGGAGTCTTGGCCAGACAGGCCTTAGGCAGTTTAGAGAAGGGGGTGGAGGGTGGTGGTGTCGGTTTTAAGGCAGTATATGAGTAAGAAGCAAAGGGAGGGGGAGGGGGGCATTGTCCTCAAACTTGCAAAGGGCAGCTCCCAAAGATGGAACTACCCATTCCATCCCCCTGCTTTTGAAGAATTTATTTTAAAAATTGGGCCCACCCCACTACCCATGCCAAATCGTTATGGCGTGGGCAGCACATTATCAGGTTCAGTTGGCATGGTAACTTATCTATTTAAATATGGTGAGTGAGGTGCCAATTTCATCACCTAATATTATGGGGGTGAGCTCAGGAGTGAGTGGGAAGGTGGTGAGATGGGCCCCCGCCCTATTTCATATGCCCCCCCCCCCCAATCCACTGGTAGGTCAGGTTGGGTCAGTCGGTCTGATGGCCGTCTTTTGTTCCATTGTTCTGTTGGTCTGAAGCTCACAATGTTAATTATCAACCAGACTGAGATTGCTCTGTTCCATCAGTTCAAAACCTTTTGCATTCTCTGCCCAAAGGCAGGTCTGACGAACACTGCTACAAACTCCACCACCGGTGGGGCAAGATGGCAAATGCCGAATTTACACCAGTCAAAACAGGGATCACACATCGGGCCCGATTTTACCATTTTCATTCTAAGTGCTGAATCTGGGCGTGATTCATATCCGACTTGGAAATCTGTTCTCGGGCGCCCCGATACTTAGCCCTGAAAAACAAATCGCGAGTCTGAATCGCACTGTGGGCGGGGCTTATCGTGCCCAAAACGATCGGAGCTCTGAACTGTGCATGCGCAGTGAGAAAAAAATGAGAAAAACGCGCACCTGTCACATCACTCCCAGGTTGCAAAAAGCAGATAAAGCGGCCCGGGAGCAAAAAGCAGGGGCGATGGCCCCCACAGACATCACCCCACCCCCACAACATAACTGCCCCCCCCTTATCCACCCACCTCCCCCGCTACCCAGACTGATCGCAACCCCCTTCCCCCCCCCCGCTCCGATCGCCCGCAGAGTGGCAGCGGTCCTCCCTGCCCCCCCCCCCCGTCTACTCCCCCACTGGAGAACGATCGGGTCTCCCCCCCTTCTCCCCAGAGAATGATCTGGCCTCCCTCCTCCCTCTGCCCCCCCCCTCCCTCCAAACAGACAATAATATGGCCTCCCTCTGCCCTCCTCCACCGCACCCCCCCCCCAAACAGACAACAATCTGGCTTCCCTTTGCCCCCCCCGCACCTACCAGACAACAATCTGGCCTCTCTTTGCCCTCTCCCCACTAGACGACAATCTGGCCTCCCTCTGCCCTCCTCCCTCTCCCCCCAACCAGACAATGATCTGTCCTCCTCCCCCTCCCCCCACCAGAGATACATCTGACTCGCCTCCTCCTCCACCCCCCCACCAGAATATGATGGAGCCTCCCTTCTCCCAGCCCCCTCCACCCCCCAGCACCACCCCCCCCAACCCCGCCCCCACCACCAGAGAATGATCTGGCCTCCCTCCCCCCCCACCTCACCAGAGAATGATCTGACCCGCCTCCACCCCCTCACCACCGATCTGAGTCAGAGAGCCGATGGAAGCTCTGCACTTACCTCTTCAGAAGCTAGAGTGCCTGAAACAGACTTTTACCGAGCAGGTCTGTTTCGCGTCAAATCTGGACGCGTGAACGTGATGGTAAAGGGGGAAATGCTGGTGAAGTTGGGTGGGCAGCCTATTAATTCAATTTAAATGCATGCAAATTGCCATTGCGCCTGTTTCGGGCGCGATTTGGATCGTGGCCATTTTCGGGCCTTACAGTGGGCATCGGTGCGGACGCGGGCGCAGATCGCGTTAATGGCCTCACGCCCGACTTTATCACGTTTTCGTGCCTGAAAATGGGTGTGACGCAATGGTAAAATCGGGCCCATCGTATTGTTGGCACCAGTCTGATCCCCACCAGCCATCCAGCCACCCAATGAGTCCAAGTTGCCATGGTAACATTACATGTTGCAATCCTGGAACTATGGATAATGATGGTAGAGACTCCAAATTCTTCCCATAAAATGGCTGACCAGGAATCTCTCCTGTTCACGTACATCGGAATGTTTTACAAGTTGACATTGAAGATGTTTAGCTATATTATGAACCCACCTGCCTTAGCCATCAAGTCCTAGAGTGGGACAGAGACAGGGATGCTACCATTGTGCCACAAGACCACCACCATTTCCAAGCTATGTCTGCCATATGTAATCCCTGCACTAACAATGGTTTTATTTAGGGGGGACAATAAATGACTGGTGCCTGTTTGGATCACACCCATGTTGTTATTGTTCATGATCACACATTGGCATTCAATAAAGGGAATTATGTGGGTGTCCTATTCCTTACTGAGTGTATTGTATGCACATGACCGTGTGTAGGTGGAATGGAGAGCTGTATCTGTCGGATAGGATGTAAGGAGTGATACAAAAATAGCAATTCATGTTTACCAACTTTCAAATAAAAATGTAAACTTTTTTTCATTGGAAAAAGTAGATTTTAACATGGTTTTTGATTTGATTTGATTTATTATTGTCACTTGTATTAGTATACAGTGAAAAGTATTGTTTCTTTCACGCTATACAGACAGGGCATACCATTCATAGAGAAGGAAAGGAAAACACTGCAAAATATAATGTTACAGTCATAGCTAGGGTGTAGCGAAAGATCAACTTAATGCGAGATAAGTCCATTCAAAAGTCTGATGGCAGCAGGGAAGAAGCTGTTCTTGAGTTGGTTGGTATGTGACCTCAGACTTTTGTATCTTTTCCTGATGGAAGAAGGCGGAAGAGAGAATGTCTGGGGTGCGTGGGGTGCTTGATTATGTTGGCTGCTTTTCCGAGGCAGTAGGAAGTGTGGACATAGTTAATGGATGGGAGGCTGGTTTGCGTGATGGACCGGGCTTCTTTCACGACCCTTTGTAAATTGTTTGCAGAGAATCAACATTTTTAGGTTGAAGAATTTAAAGGGGATACAAAAGGAATTAGAAATATGGTCTGATTATGTAAATTGGCAAGGTAGGTCTTGCGGTGCAGTGGTCGTGTCCCTATCTCTGGTTCAGAAGCTCTGGGTTCCAGTCCTACTGCCAGGACTTGATGGCCATGGAAAGTGTGTTCATAACATAGCCAAACAGATGGATTATCAGTCTGTAAATCCTTCCAATATGCCTGCTGGCAGCTGGTAATGGGAGAGTTACTATGTCAGCCCTGCTGTAGAAGGCAAGGAAATGAATGATCACAATGAATCGTGGAGCAGGCTCGAAGGGCTGAATGGCTTACTCCTGCTTCTATTTTCTATGTAATAGCAAACCATCTCAATACTTTGCCAAGCATTATCATGGACCAATCCAATGGAGGTCCATGGCTGCCAATGCCCTCTCAAGGGCAGGGCAGCTGAAGGAAGAGGAGAAGGATGCAAATCAGCAATTGTCCTGTCAGCTATTCATTATTTTCACGAAGAATCTTTCTCGTGGAATAAAGCCGTGGATAATTTGTGATGCCTGGGTGTGGGACTCTGCAAAGTAATTGATGTGTCCCTTCCCAGTGCTCGCACACAATGACGGAAGGGCTTTGTTCACAACTGCGCCGCACAGGAAGTCATTTTGCAGCTCAACCTTTCATCTGGAGGAAATTCTGCAATAACACTGGTTAGGGTCAGTGCTTTTCCTGTGACTGTTTCAAAGGCCCAGGGAATAACTATTTTCATAATTTTGATTTATTGCTCCATCCGATGCTAAGATGTTACTGATAGCTGGACAAAGAGTGGCGAATTGCTTCCTCTGAATGGTGGTTACACCACAATGTGACCCTGCATTAATTTCCAGGCTGTTACTGAAGCTGCTTTCTCTCTGCAGCAGGCCAGCGCACTTCTCCTTTCTTTTTGCTTCTTTGTTTCCATGGAGGAATCCCTCGCTTCATCAGTTGAGGTCCAGTCGGGAATACAGTGTTTGCCGAGTATAGCAGCCAAGCTAGTTTAAAATTAACTATTAACGTTTCAGGATCCCCTTCATGAGTCTGGGTCAGTTTTGAATAAGCGGTGGGAGCTGGAGGTGGGGGTGGTGCTATTTTGATAGTAAAGACCGTGTGGCTTTAGTTCAAGTGTTCTTATATCTGGTGAAAACGTCAGGGCATTTGGAGGTTGCCTCCAATGCATGGGCTTGTGGATTCAAATCAGACGCATTGAATGTGGGTTCCTGCTCGTAATATTTAAGTGAAGCAAAGGATTGGACTTTAACACAACATGAGTAGGTTTCCCATGCTCCCTGAAACTTCTTATAGAAATAAAGATGAGACTGAACAACAGTTCATAGGTTTTATTAGAGGTCGGTCTTACAGATATCAATAAGGGGAGGCAGTGTCACAGTAGAATTACAACTGGACTAGCAATTCAGAGACCCAGCGCACTGCTCTGGGAACCCGGGTTCAAATCCCACCACGGCAGATGGTGACATTCGAATTCAATAAAAATCTGGAAGTCAAAGTCTAATGATGACCACTAAACAATTGCCATAAAAACCGTAGGGAAGGAAATCTGCCATCCTTACGTGGCCTATATGTGACTCCAGATCCAGAACAATGTGGTTGACTCTCCAATGCCCTCAGAGATGGAGGGCAGTTGGGGATTGGCAATAAATGCTGGCCCAGCCAGTGACAGTCACATCCCATAAAAATTAATAAATAAAAATAAATAAAAATTCAGTGCTCGCACTTGCTTTCTTAGTTCTCATTGGGAGGGGGTGTGTTGACGGTACTTGTGTTGAGAGAGTCATTTGTGCACTTTGGATATTTGAAGCCCAGATCTGGGTGGATGGCATCATGTCTACCTCAGATTGGACCTGAGAGAAGAGAGAAATGATCATCAGAGGAGAGAGGACGGTGAAGGTGAGGGTGAGTGTCTCCACACCGAGCAGCAGGTGTGTGTGTGCGCGCGTGTGGTTCACTCCCAGTCTCAGGGTTCCCTCTCTCTGATATACACTCACTCACGCATTCACTCACTCATATTATCACTCGCTCACACTGACCATCGCGGGAGGACTGAGATCAGGAGGGAACATAGGAGCATGGAATCTTAGAAGAACATATTCAGAACCAGAACCGGAGCCTGAGCCTGTACTGGAGGTGAATGTTGCTGTGGAACCTTGTCATAGCTGAGGATTTCAAGACATTCTCATGGGTTTCAGTAACAAGTAAGAATCTGCCCACTCATGACAATGTCCATGGAATTCCACCTCATGTTGTCAAAGCTCTGATACCAGAGCCCTGACTGGGGACAAAACCAGAAATACAGATTCCATTCCTCAGGCCTGGTGATCAGCAAATTAGGGAATGGCAGGGTGTGCCACCACAAGGTCACAGGATAGACAATGTGGTGGAAACCTGTATTAACAGCAAGAATATTTGGTAGGGGTGGAACCATAATCAGGAAGGGGGTGAGGCTAGCCCATTGCACTCTGGGTTTGCTGACACCTGCGATCGTGGTTTGCCTAAGCTAGGATAGAGTAAAGGATCAGGGTAGCCACCAAGGCTTTATCTGATGCATTTTTTTCAAAGCCTTTGGGCTAAGATGAAGATTTAGATCGAGCCCAGGAGGGGGTGCAATGCCTCATCCTGTCAGCTTGGATCTTATTTGATCGAGCCCAAGGTGAGATGCAAAGCCAGTTTGGATCTTGTTTGCCCCTCATGCAGGGACCATGATTGGACTTCATTTGAATTGGCTTTTTTGATTAGAAATAAAGGACCAAAAGGTACCAAAAACAAGACTTTGGAGCTAAAAAAAGCAGTGGTTGGAGGGGATCGGGAAGGACTCAGCCCATGCACAGTCGAGAGGAGGATTGGGTAGGGCTGGAGTAAGGGCTTAGGTGATATGCCTCCTATCTTGTGATCCAGCAACTTCCAGCTGAGCCTGAAGAAAGAGTGAAGCTTAAGGAAGCGGCACTTGATGATGACAAGGCATAAATAGAAGTCCACAGGATAGGCAAGGAGGGACTCAGGAATCTGTCTCATCCTATTACTTAGCCAGCACAGTGGCACAGTGGTTAGCACTGCTGCCTCACAGTGCCAGGGACCTGGGTTCCATTCCTGGCTTGGGTCACTGTCTGTGCGGAGTCTGCACATTCTCCCCGTGTCTATGAGGGTTTCCTCCTGGTGCTTCGGTTTCCTCCCACCAGTGGGCCAAGTGGATTAGGTGTCTGTGGGGGAACATCTGAGTAAGACTGATCATCAGATTAAAAGGTTTAGATGAGTAATGCAGAAGAGCAAGGAACAATCTAAAATAGAGTGTCTACATTAGAAGAGGGTTAATTTCAGTGGAATGAGAAGAGATCCAGCCAAAGAAAAAGGGAACCAAAGATTGACAGGAAAACCTAATGGAAAAAGGTGATGCATCAGGTCTATTCCAGAAAGGGTGAATGTTAAGGGAATCAAAACCAGAGAATCTTGGATGATGAGGAAGATAGAGATGATGACATGATGCATGTCAGGTAAATTCATAGAATCCCTACAGTGCAGAAGGAGGCCATTCAGTCCATCCAGCCTGCCACGACAACAATCCCACCCAGGCCCTATCCCCATAACTCCACGTACTTACTTTTCTAATCGCCCTGACACTAAGGGACAATTTAGCATGGCCAAATGCATCTAACCTGCACATCTTTTGGACTGTGGCAGGAAACCAGAGCACCCGGAGGAAACACACACAGACACAGGAGAGGCCATTCAAACGCCACACAGACAGTGACTCAGGGCTGAAATTGAGCCCGGGTCCCTGGCATTGTGAGGCAGCAGTGCTAGCTACTGTGCCACCACTTCTTCAAGTGAGAACCAGTTAAATTGGAATAGATTGAGTGGGGAAATGAAAGAGGAAAGTTAGACTAGCAAAGAGGAACTGAGAACAGAATGGCAGTTAGCATTAAAGGGAACCTCAAATCTTCTACTGGCATAAAAATAATAAGTGGGTAGTAAGAATTGGAGTGGGTCCTATCAGGGACAAAGCGGGTGATATATGCTTAGAATAGCAGGGCAAGGCTAGAATACCTAATGGGTAATTTGCTGAGTACTTTCTAAGGAAGAGGAATCTGACAAAAGACCGATAGAAATGGAGATGGTAGAGGCAATGGATGGGGTGAAAATTGATAGGCAGGATGTTGGACAGGTTAGCTATGTTCAGAGCCAATAAGTCACCTGGTCTGGATGACTTGTGTCCCAGGTTGCTAAAGGATGTGGGGTAGGAGATGGTGGAAGGGTTTGGCATAATTTTCTTATCTTCACGAGATGAGAGGAGTTGCCAGAGGATTGGAGAATGGCAAATGTGACATTCCTTATTCAAGAAAGGGTGTAAGGACATTCCTACTAACCGTAGGTTTGTCAGATTAACATCAGAGGCAGGTAAGGTTTTAGGTCAGGGAAAGAAATCAACAAGCACTTGGGAGGTTTTGAGTTAATGAAGGAGAGTCAGTTTGGATTTGTAGAAGCCATGTCACGTTTGACTCAACTATTTGGATGTTTTGATGAAGTAACGGGGACAGTTGATGAAGGGAATGCAATTGATGGCACGTATATGGATTTTAAGAAGGTTTTAGCTGAAGTACCACATTAAAAACTTTCACAAAATAATGGAACAAGTGGTTAGTGTCAATGTGGATAACAATTTGGCTTAAGGACAGAAAAATAGTTCAATAGTTGTTTTTCAGACTGGAGGATTTTAGGCAGTAGCATTTTCCAAGGATCAATGTTAGGACCACTGCTTGTAATGATTTGGATTTTGGAATACAGAGAAAAATGTCAAAATTTGCTAATGATACCAAAGTTGGAGTAGTGGCAAACAGAAAATGATACTAATCGACTGTAACGGACATAGATAGGCTAGCAGAATGGGCATACAATAGGCAGATAAAATCTATTACTGAGAAGTGTAAGATTATGCATTTTGGCAATAGTGATAGGGAGAGTCAAAACAAATTTAATCAAGGCACAGTTTCAAAGAGTGCGCAGAGACAGAGGGAGCATAGACCTTTGAAAGTGGCAACACATCTTGAGAGGGTGATCAACAAACCATATGTGATTTTGGGATAAACAGAGGTATTAGGCACAAAAACACGGAAGTTCATAGAATTATAGAATCCCTACAATGCACAAGGAGGCCATTTGGCTCATCAAGTCTGTACTAACTCTCCGACAGAGGATCCCACCCAGGCCCTTTCCCATAACCCCACGTATTTACCCTGCTAATCCCTCTAATCTACACATCTTGAGATACTAAGGGGAAAATTAGCATAGACAATCCACCCAATATGCAGATCTTTGGACTGTGGGAGGAAACTGGAGGACTCTGTGCCTCAGGGGTCAGTGCTTGGACCACAATTTTTCACAATATACATTCATGATTTGATGGAAGGAACTGAAGGCACTGTTGCTAAGTTTGCAGATGATACAAAGATATGTAGAGGGTCAGGTAGTATTGAGGAAGCAGGGGGGCAGCAGAAGGACTTGGACAGGTTAGGAGAGTGGGCAAAGAAGTGGCAAATGGAATACAATGTGGAAAAGTGCGAGGTTATGTACTTTGGAAGGAGGAATGGAGGCATAGACTATTTTCTAAATGGGAAAATGCTTAGGAAATCAGAAACACAAAAGGACCTGGGAGTCATTGTTCAGGATTCTCTTAAGGTTAACGTGCAGGTTCAGTTGGCAGTTAGGAAGGCAAATACAATGTCAGCATTCACGTCGAGAGGGCTAGAATACAAGAGCAGGGATGTACTTCTGAGACTGTATAAGGCTCTGGTCAGACCCCATTTATGAGCAGTTTTGGGCCCTGTGTCTAAGGAAGGATGTGCTGGCCTTGGAAAGGGTCCAGAGGAGGTTCACAAGAATGATCCCTGGAATGAAGAGCTTGTCGTATGAGGAACGCTTGAGGACTCTGGGTCTGCACTCATTGGAGTTTAGAAGGATGAGGGGGGATCTTATTGAAACTTACAGGATACTGCGAGGCCTGGATTGAGTGGACGTGGAGAGGATGTTTCCACGAGTAGGAAAAACTAGACCCAGAGGGTGCAACCTCAGGCGAAAGAGAAGATTCTTTAAAACAGAGTGAGGAGGAATTTCTTCAGCCAGAAAGTGGTGAATCTGTGGAACTTTTTGCCGCAGAAGGCTGTGGAAGCCGGGTCATTGAGTGTCTTTAAGACAGAGATAAAAAGGTTCTTGATTAATAAGGGGATCAGGGGTTATGGGGAGAAGGCAGGAAAATGGGGATGAGAAAAATATCAGCCTTGATTGAATGGCGGAGCAGACTCAATTGGCTGAATGGCCTAATTCTGCTCCTATGTCTTATGGTCTTATGGAAACTCACACATACACGGGGAGAATGTGCAAACCCTACAGACAGTCATCCAAGGTCGGAATTGAACCCGGGTCCCTGGTGCTCTGAGGCAGCAATGCCAACCCTGTGCCACTGTGCCACTCGTTATACTGAACATCTATAAATTTCTGGTTGGGCCACAGCTAGAATATAGCATCCAGTTCTGATCACGAAGTAGGAAGGATGTGAGGGTCCTTGAGAGGGTGCAGAGGAAGCCTACCAGAAGGGTTGCTGGGATGAGGGATTTTAGCTACAAGGTTAGGTTGGAGAATCTGCGATTGTTCTCTTTGGAGCAATGGAGACTGAGAGGAGATTTGATAGAGGCGTACAAGATTAAGACAGCTTTATATAAGGTAGACAAGATAAAACTGTTTCCGTCCGGACGAGGGAACACAGTTTGAAGATTTTGGACAAGAGATGCAGAGAGTTCTTAGAATCTTAGAAACCCTACAGCACAGAAAGAGGCCATTCGGCCCATCGAGTCTGCACCAACCACAATCCCACCCAGGCCCTACCCCCATATCCCCACATATTTTTTCCCACTAATCCCTCTAATCTACGCATCTCAGGACACTAAGGGGCAATTTTTTATCATGGCCAATCAACCTAACCCGCACATCTTTGGACTGTGGGAGGAAACCGGAGCACCCGGAGGAAACCCACGCAGACACGAGGAGAATGTGCAAACTCCACACAGACAGTGACCCAAGCCGGGAATCGAACCCAGGTCCCTGGAGCTGTGAAGCAGCAGTGCTAACCATTGTGCTACCGTGCCGGAAGACCTTTTTTATGGGGGTGGTAATGACCTGGAACTCCTGCCCACTGCTGGAAGTGGAAATGATCAACAATTTCAATTTGAATGGCACTTGAAGGAAATAAAATTTCAGGCCTATGGGGATAGAATGGGGGAATGAGACAGACCGGATTGCTCCATAGAAGGCAGGAATAGACGCGATGGGCCAAATGGCTTCCTCTTCTGCTGTAAATGACTCTATGGGTGGGATTTGACAGTCAGGTTTGCCCCAAAACCGGAAAATCCTGTCCGAGGTCAACAGACCTTTCCAAGGTCCGCCCCAGGCCCGTTATGATTCCTGTGGCGGGCAGAACGGGAAAATTCACCCCTATCACTCCAAAAGTCTTCAGTAACTTCGAAGAAGGCCTGTTCCCTTCTGGATCTGTGGCCATGTGTTTACCAGTGGCTGTGAAATTTGTTGTTAGATGTTGGGCTAGTTTCTTAAGGTATCTGTAGTCTTACTGTAGCTCAACAGTAAGTATTTATTAACTACTAGAAGCCGTGTGCATAGGTGCAGTCAAGGTTCAAGCTAGGAGCTGTCTCCATGCTTGCTTCTACACACGCCTCTGTCCAATGCTACACTGACCCCTTCGTGTAGGTCATGTGTTCTCACATCACTGTGTGGGCGCTACTGTATTCAATACCACATTAACCCTTTATGCGCCAGACACTTATACTGCAAAAATGCCCACTACTCTCAACATTTTTGCCCTCGGATTCTTCTGACACACTGCCAGCAATATATCCAGGAAATCCTAGCTGGCTGCATATAAATACATAAGGCAGGTCACTGATGGATGGTTAACTATTATGTTAACTTTGCCTGCGATGACGCCAGTCGGAATGATCGAGCTCTCGTGTTTGTATCTCTGGCTGGCTTCACACAGGTCCAGGGTGAAAGAACATAAGAACATAAGAACATAAGAAATAGGAGCAGGAGTAGGCCATCTAGCCCCTCGAGCCTGCCCCGCCATTCAATAAGATCATGGCTGATCTGACGTGGATCAGTACCACTTACCCGCCTGATCCCCATAACCCTTAATTCCCTTACCGATCAGGAATCCATCCATCCGCGCTTTAAACATATTCAGCGAGGTAGCCTCCACCACCTCAGTGGGCAGAGAATTCCAGAGATTCACCACCCTCTGGGAGAAGAAGTTCCTCAACTCTGTCTTAAACCGACCCCCCTTTATTTTGAGGCTGTGTCCTCTAGTTTTAACTTCCTTACTAAGTGGAAAGAATCTCTCCGCCTCCACCCTATCCAGCCCCCGCATTATCTTATAAGTCTCCATAAGATCCCCCCTCATCCTTCTAAACTCCAACGAGTACAAACCCAATCTCCTCAGCCTCTCCTCATAATCCAAACCCCTCATCTCCGGTATCAACCTGGTGAACCTTCTCTGTACTCCCTCCAATGCCAATATATCCTTCCTCATATAAGGGGACCAATACTGCACACAGTATTCCAGCTGCGGCCTCACCAATGCCCTGTACAGGTGCATCAAGACATCCCTGCTTTTATATTCTATCCCCCTCGCAATATAGGCCAACATCCCATTTGCCTTCTTGATCACCTGTTGTACCTGCAGACTGGGCTTTTGCGTCTCATGCACAAGGACCCCCAGGTCCCTTTGCACGGTAGCATGTTTTAATTTGTTTCCATTGAGATAGTAATCTCATTTGTTATTATTTCCTCCAAAGTGTATAACCTCGCATTTCTCAACGTTATACTCCATTTGCCATATCCTCGCCCACTCACTCAGCCTGTCCAAATCTCTCTGCAGATCTTCTCCGTCCTCCACACGATTCACTTTTCCACTTATCTTTGCGTCGTCTGCAAACTTCGTTACCCTACACTCGGTCCCCTCCTCCAGATCATCTATATAAATGGTAAACAGTTGCGGCCCGAGTACCGATCCCTGCGGCACGCCACTAGTTACCGTCCTCCAACCGGAAAAACACCCATTTATTCCGACTCTTTGCTTCCTGTCGGATAGCCAGTCCCCAACCCACTTTAACACACTACCCCCAACTCCGTGTGCCCTAATCTTCTTCAGCAGCCTTTTATGGGGCACCTTATCAAACGCCTTTTGGAAATCCAAAAACACCGCATCCACCGGTTCTCCTCCATCAACCGCCCTAGTCACATCTTCATAAAAATCCAACATGTTCGTCAAGCACGACTTTCCCCTCATGAATCCATGCTGCGTCTGATTGATCGAACCATTTCTATCCAGATGCCCTGCTATCTCCTCTTTAATAATGGATTCCAGCATTTTCCCTACTACAGACGTTAAGCTGACCGGCCTATAGTTACCCGCCTTTTGTCTCCTTCCTTTTTTAAACAGCGGCGTAACATTAGCCGTTTTCCAATCAACCGGCACTACCCCAGAATGCAACGAGTTTTGATAAATAATCACTAACGCATCCACTATTACCTCTGACATTCCTTTCAATACCCTGGGATGCATTCCATCCGGACCCGGGGACTTGTCCACCTTCAGTCCCATTAGTCTACCCAGCACTGCCTCTCTGCTAACATTAATTGTATTAAGTATTTCTCCTGCTGCCAACCCTCTATCGTTAATATTTGGCAAACTATTTGTGTCCTCCACCGTGAAGACCGACACAAAAAACTTATTTAAAGACTCAGCCATATCCTCATTTCCCACTATTAACTCCCCCCTCTCGTCCTCCAAGGGTCCAACATTCACTCTAGCCACTCTATTCCTTTTTATATATTTATAAAAACTTTTACTATCATAAAAGCTTACATTTATGCAGCACTTTGCACACCAACCAGATGTCTCAAAGCACTTCACAGCCAAAGGCACAGTCCCCGTATCATGTTGGAGTAACAGCAGCCAATTTGTGCACAGAAAGCTCCCTCAAACACTATGTGATAATCTGTTTTTGTGAATCTGATTGTGGGATAAAGAGTGGCCAGTGCACCAGGGATAACCACCCAACACTTCCTTGAAATACAGACATGGGATCTTCTCCATCCACTGTGGACAGGCAAGCGAGACCTCTATTAAATGTTTCATTCAAAAGACAGCGTCTGGAATGTTATAGCCATTCACGCCGGTGGGATTTTCCCATCCCGCTGCAGTGAACGAAGATTTGGCTGTGCGTCGAATTCACAGAATCACAGAATACTACAGTGCAGAGGAGGCCCTTCGGCCCATTGAGTCTGCACCGATGCATGAAAGGCCCTGACCTGCCCACCTAATCCCACTTGCCAGTACTTGGCCCATAGCCTTGAATGTTATGGCTTGCCAGGTACTCATCCAGGTACTATTTAAAGGATGTGAGGCATCCCGCCTCCACCACCCTCCCAGACAGTGCATTCTAGACCGTCACCACCCTCTGAGTAAAAGGGTTTTTCCTCAAATCCCCCCTAAACCTCCCACCCCTCACCTTTAACTTGTGTCCTCTTGTAACTGACCCTTTAACTAAGGGGAACAGGTTCTCCCTATCCACCCTGTCCACGCCCCTCATAATCTTGAACACCTCAATCAGGTCACCCCTCAGTCTTCTCTGCTCCAGAGGAAACAACCTAAGCCTATCCAACCTCTCTTCATAACTTAAATGTTCCATGCCCCAGGCAACATCCTGGTGAATCTCCTCTGCACCCCCTCCAGTGCGTTCACGTCCTTCTGGTGATCAGAACTGCACACAGTACTCCAGTTGTGGCCTCACCAATGTTCTATACAACTCCATCATGACCTCACTGCTGTTGTAATCTATACTCCGATTGATAAAGGTGAGTGTGCCATATGCCTTTTTTACCACCCTATTTATCTGCCTTTCTGCCTTCAGAGATCTATGGACAAACAAGCCAAGGTCCCTTTGTTCTTCGGAACTTCCCGGTGTCAGACCTTTCAGAGTATACTTCCTTGTCAAATTACTCCTTCCAAAACGCATCACCTCACACTTTTCAGGGTTATTTTCAGAATTCTCCAACATTGCTGCAGCAGTAGCATGGCGTGAATGGCCAGTAAGATAGAAACCATAGAAACCCTACTGTGTAGAAGGACACCATTCGACCTATCCAATCTGCACTGACAACAATCCCACCCCAGGCTCTGTCCCCACAACCCCACACATTTACCCCGCTAATACCTCTAACCTACAAATCCCAGGACACTAAGGGGCAATTTAACATGGCTAATCAACCTAGCCTGCACATCTTTGGACTGTGGGAGGAAATCGGAGCACCCGAAGGAAACCCACGCAGACATGGGGAGAATGTGACCCAAGCTGAGAATCCAACCCAGATCCCTGGGGCTGTGAGGCAGCAGTGCTAACCACTGAGCCACCATGCCGCTCCTAAATCAAAGTGGAGAATGTGGAGAAGATCGCGTCCACCATCTCAGACAAGTCACCTTCCTCTCATTACTGCAACTTCAGCCCTGATTTTTGTATTCAAGATGTGGAGATGCCGGCGTTAGACTGGGGTGGGCACAGTAAGAAGTCTCACAACACCAGATTAAAGTCCAATAGATTTAATATATATGCTGTGTTTGTGAACCCAACTCTCCACTCACCTGATGAAGGAGCAGTGCTCTGAAAGCTCGTGATTCCATATAAACCTGTTGGACTTTCACCTGGTGTTGTGAGACTTCTTTTTGTTTTCAAGTCTTGAAGTGAGACTTGAACCCAAACCCTTGGTAATTCAGAGGCAAGAGTGCCTCTGGCAAATTACATCTGACAAGCACAAAAGTGGCAGCCCTAGAGCAATTAGAGCATTTCAATGCTTGTTAAAATTTATTATGGGTTTCGTGCCTGCCATTCTTGCCATCTCCCAGAACCCGTCTCTGGGTGTTTACCGGGCACAAGGCTTCTTTAATCAAACAGGTGGCAGCTTTAGTTTTTGTTATGACAAGAAAAAATTGTACCTATTAGAGCGTAAAATATCGAGGCCACCTTATCCATGTGCAAAGTAAATGTATGCTTCTTTCCTCATTCTCATCCCTTACAATGAGAGATCATCTCCCCTACATCTGAAACAAATTCCATGAAGCAGGTTCATGGCAAACTCTTAACATGACAGCGCAGCGAACACTTGTAGGATTTCACACAGATCACAAATAGAATAAATCATTCCTCTCTGTGGATTCAGCATTAGAGTGTGGCCCTTTGCCATACACTTAAATTTTCCAGAATGCGCTGGCAAATGCAATTTGTATTCATGCTCTGGGTTTGTATTTCCTTATTGAAGACATGTGGAAGGTGACTCGCCTGATGCTATGTGGTTCAGTGAAATGCTTGGATAAGGTACATTTTCCATTCATGTGATATTTGTTTGTGTCCCTTTGACAATGATGTGGAATATAATCTGAGCATTTTCACTATAAAAATTATGCATTGCTGATGATTCTCGCAAGGTCCTGTCTGACTGAACACGAGAAAATATTAATCAATGATCATAGACCTGTATATCAATGCACTATCTTCTATAGCAGTCTCAGTCAGCTCTGAGAAACAGGGGGATTTATAATGGGGAACAAAAAAATGGCTGACCAACTAAATGTATACTTTGATTTTGTCTTCACAAAGCAGGACACAAATGATGTACCAGAGAGTTTGGGAACATGGGGTCGAGTGGGAGGGAGGAACTGAAGGAAATCAGTATTAGTAGGGAAGCGATGTTAGGGTAATTGATGGGATTGAAGGCCAATAACTCTCCAGGGCCTGATAATCTACATCCCAAAGTTCTTAAAGAAGTGGTCCTAGAAATAGTGGATGTATTGGTAGTCACCTTCCATGATTCTATAGACACTGGAACAGTTCCTACAGATTGGAAAGTAGTTAATGTTACCCCTCTATTTAAAAAGGGGGGTAGAGAGAAAACAGGGAATTATAGACCAGTAAGCCCGACGTCGATAGTGGGGAAAATGCTAGAGTACATTATAAAAGATTTAATAGCAGAGCACTTTATTTAAAGTTTATTTATTTATTAGTCACAGGTATGGCTTACACTATCATTGCAATGAAGTTACTGTGAAATTCCTCTAGTTGCCACACTCCGGCGCCTGTTCGGATCAATGCACCGAACCAGCATGTCTTTCTTTTGATTTGATTTGATTTATTATTGTCACATTTATTAGCATACAGTGAAAAGTATTGTTTCTTGCGCGCTATACAGACAGAGCATACCGTTCATAGAGAAGGAAACAAGAGAGTGCAGAATGTAGTGTTACAATCACTGCTAGGGACTGTGGGAGGAAACCAGAGCACCCAGAGGAAAGCCACACAGACACAGGGAGAATGTGCAAACTCCTCACGGACAGTGACCGAAGCCAGGAATCAAACTCGGGTCCCTGGCACTGTGAGGCAACAGTGCTAACCACTGTGCTACCATGCCGCCCCTTGGAAAACAATGGCAGGATCGGATAGAGTCAGCATGGATTTATGAAAAGGAAATCATGCTTGACAAATCGACTGGAATTCTTCAGGGGTGTAATTAATAGAGTTGATGAGGGGCAGCCAGTGGATGTGGTTTATTTGGAATTTCAGAAAGCTTTCGACAAAGTCCCACATAAGAGATTAGCGTGTAAAATTAAAGTGTATGGAATTGGGGATAGTGTACGAGATGGATAGAAAGCTGGTTGGTAGGCAGGAAACGAGTAGGAATCAATGGGTCTTTATTCCAATGGCAGGCAGTGATTAGTGGGGTACTGCAGGGATCAGTGTTAGGACCCCAGCTAGTGATTTAGATGAGGGAACTAAATGTATTATCTCCAAATTTGCAGTGAGGTGTCCACATAGGAGAGACAACCAAGTATCATTTTCACACTGCTTGCTGATTTCTCAAAGAGAATAAGCAGGAAGTTGATGTGACATAGCTGCTTGGCCATTAGTCAGGCACAGGGGACAGATAGAATATGCCCCCCAGCACTAAAGTAACTGGATAGGCAGTCAGGTGTAAATCCCAGTGCAAGGTGGGAGAACTCCAAAGCAAGGGAGACAAAGAAATCCTGGTGTGACTTCAAGGAGCATTGTCTACTTCTGGAACTAAAAAAACAAAGAAATTAAAACAAAATTTCTAGGACTCTTCTGGCACTGTCTCCTGTTCCCATTGGGGTCAGCCATAGAATCATAGAGCAGGCCCTTCGGCCCAACTTGTCCATGCCGCCCTTTTTTTAAATACCCCTAAGCTAATCCCAATTGCCCGCATTTGGCCCATATCCCTCTATACCCATCTTATCCATGTAACTATCTAAATGCTTTTTAAAAGACAAAGTTGTACCCGCCTCTACGACTATCTCTGGCAGCTTGTTCCAGACACTCACCACCCTCTGTGTGAAAAAATTGCCCCTCTGGACACTTTTGTATCTCTCCCCTCCCACCTTAAACCTATGCCCTCTAGTTTTAGACTCCCCTACCTTTGGGAAAAGATGTTGACTATCTAGCTGATCTGTGCCCCTTATTATTTTATAGACCTCTATAAGATCACCCCTCAGCCTTCTACGCTCCAGAGAAAAAAGTCCCAGTCTATCCAGCCTCTCCTTATAACTCAAACCATCAAGTCCCAGTAGCATCCTAGTAAATCTTTTCTGCACTCTTTCTAGTTTAATAATATTCTTTCCATAATAGGGTGACCAGAACTGCACACAGTGTTCCAAGTGTGGCCTAACCAATGTCTTGTACAACTTCAACAAGACGTCCCAACTCCTGTATTCAATGTTCTGTCCGATGAAACCAAGCATGCCGAATGCCTTCTTCACCACTTTGTCCACCTGTGACTCCACTTTCAAGGAGCTATGAACATGTACCCCTAGATATCTTTGTTCTGTAACTCTCCCCAACGCCCTACCATTAACTGAGTAAGTCCTGCCCTGGTTCAATCTACCAAAATGCATTACCTCGCATTTGTCTAAATTAAACTCCATCTGCCATTCATCAGACCACTGGCCCAATTGATCAAGATCCCGTTGCAATCCTAGATAACTTTCTTCACTGTCCACTATGCCACCAATCTTGGTGTCATCTGCAAACTTACTAACCATGCCTCCTATATTCTCATCCAAATCATTAATGTAAATGACAAATAACAGTGGACCCAGCACTGATCCCTGAGGCACAGGCCTCCAGTTTGAAAAACAACCCTCTACAACCACCCTCTGGCTTCTGTCAAAAAGCCAATTTTGTATCCATTGAGATACCTCACCCTGGATCCCGTGAGATTTAACCTAGCCAGGCCGGAAACCCACCATTTGAGAAAGCCTCTAGCTGTTTTTTAGTTTATTAATTAGTGTTACAAGCAGGCTTACATTAACACTGCAATGGAGTTGCTGTGCAAAACCCCTAGTCACCACACTCTGGCGCCTGTTCGGGTACACTGAGGGAGCATTTAGCATGGCCAATGCACCTAACCAGCACGTCTTTGGGACTGTGGGAGGAAACCGGAGCACCCGGAGGAAACCCACGCAGACACAGGGAGAACGTGCAGACTCCACACGGACAGCAACCCAAGCCAGGAATCAAACCTGGGTCCCTGGCACTCTGAGGTTGCAGTGCTAACCACTGTGCCACTGTGCTATTTGTCCTCAGGTTAAAAACATAGATAGATCCCCAAGGACACCATCAAGGCAAGCTCTGCACCCCAAAGAGGATTTTGGCAGCTTTGGGCGGCTATCCTTACTGCTCAAATTTTAAAGTAGTGGATGGCCAGACTGGGGAGAATGAGGGAAAGGCCCTACTCCATTTTAACCCTCTGTTGCCTGGTCCCCATTAGGCAGGACAAACTCAAATCAAGGCCTGAGTGTTTCTATTACAAAGAGAAGGCATTACAATTTGTTTCAAAAGTGCCTAATTGCACCCATTACTAACAGACCAAAAGTGGCGTGATATTATCAGTTAATTTATTGAAGTCTGCTCTTCTAAGCTGCATCGACGATTAAATATTTGTGTATAGCATTAATTGTGATTATGTTCTGTTATCACTGCCAAATTAGTTGAATGCTGCTTTGGCAGGAACAACAGGATAAACAATTTAACATCTGAATATAAAATGCTGTTAAAAACATGGAAAATTCCAAAGGGCTCCAGAAAAGGGGAAAATTCCTAGTTGAAAGCAATGGAGTTACAGACAACCAGATCTGCATTACACTGGGGCCCTTTATTAGATATCTGTGCGTCCAATCAGGTTCTAAACTCTTTCTTCTGATCTGTAAAAGGGGATTTGAGAAGGTTTGGGATAATGGGAATCCTATTATCTAAATGGCACAGAAATTACAGCACTCAAATGTGCCATTTGACCCAACTCTGTCAGTGTTAATGACCACGAGTCTCGTACCTCCTTATCTCATCTCGCCCTATCAGAATATCCTTTTATTCTTTCCTCATGCACTAAGCTAGCATCCCTTTAAATACTATGCTATTCATCTCGACCACAATTAGTAGCCAGTTCACATCCTGCATGCATGAATGTCATAGAACACAGGGATACCCACCACAAGATTAAAGTGCCATGCACAGTGACATTTTACCACAGTATCAATGAAACAACTATTGAATTGAGAATGGCGAATTGAATAAATGCTTAAAAACTTTGACTGCATTCTTAAAAAAAAATCTGAAGGGAACTTTGGGAGCAGTGAAATTGAATTGAGTGAAGTTGTGTGGAGAAGACAGTGACAAATTACATTCCCATTAAAGCAAAAGGATAAAGCGGAGGTTATTTATTTTTAGAGTGAAAACAAGCAGAAAGAAAGTGTAGTGTACCAGGTCAAATGGTTTGAAATTATATTGGAAATACCAGTAATGCCATTGGAAAGCCTTTAGAGTACTGTGTAGTGCAGATAATAATACGCGTAATTGTTTGTTCAACTGTGTTTTTATTCTTTTCGTTCTGGGTAAGTTTGGTAGTTCCCGCTGTTGGGTGAAGTGGGAGTCGTGAGCTGCCATTCAAATACACTTGTTTATCTTTATGTAATGAGGGCCTTGCATAACTGGGCAGCATGGTGGCACAGTGGTTAGCATTGCTGCCTCACAGCACCAGGGACCTGGGTTCAATTCTGGCTTTGGGTCACTGTCTGTGTGGAGTTTGCACGTTCTCCTTGTATCTGTGTGGGTTTCCTCCGGGTGCGCTGGTTTCCTCCCACACTCCAAAGATATGTGGGTTTGGTTGATTGGCCATGCTAAATTGACCTTAGCGCCAAGGGACTAGCAGGGTAAATATGAGGGGTTACAGGAATAGGGCCTGTGTGGGATTGTGTTCGGTGTAGACTCAATGGCCCAAATGGCCTCCTTTGCGCTGTAGGGATTCTATGTAACAATCCTGTTTTAATCAGCACATCCTGACATTAAACATAAACTCAACGTGACAGGAACAGGATTGTGGAGAAATGCAATAAAATGCACAAAGGTTTCAGTTGCTGATCCAAATTTCAGCTTTCCGACATTTTGCAGGGTGAGGATTATGTTGACAGCTAGACAGGGTATTGGAAATATCCAAAGCTAAGTGTTGAAGGTTAGCTTCATCCATTAATGAGTGGATCTCACGTCCAAGTTTCTAACAACCTCTGCGAAGATTTCTTTGTTTATTTTTGTCCGGTAACATTTCTGTAAAGCTCCATGGGGTGTTTTTCAATGTTAAATCCACACTGTAGTTGAGAATGGTGAATCTACAGCAAGGTATATTTTCCGATAGCTTGATATATTTTGTTCCTGCGTGTTATTGATGTGGAGTAGGCATCATTAATAACCTATATTCAGGCTGATGTGTGCCATGGTTTTAAAGCAAAGGTAGAATGGTGCCACGTGAGCTCCAAAATACACAGTACACACCTGGAATTTGGAGTGACACTTTTAATGTTCAACGTTAGGGCAACGTTAGCCCGTGACTTCCATGGACAGGCAGTTCCAGGAACAGAATCAGGGCTTTCTGGGGCTGTACTTGGCCCTGCAGGCCCACAGCCCAGTAGTGATCACAGCAGCTCACTGCCACCAGTGTGAGAGGTGGATGAGGCAACTAGGGTGGGATTTTCAGGCCAGACTCACCCCAAAACTGGAAAATCCTGCCCGAGATCAATGAACCTTTCCATGATCTGCCTCTCTCCCGCTGTGATCCATGTGGCGGGTGGAACGGGAAAATTCACCTCTTAGTCTCAAACCAACCTCACGCTGGGGGCAGGGGGGGAAGCTTCACGTCAGATCTGCAGACTCCTCTCAGGGCGTTCCAGACAAAGACAGCAGCTCCTCCACCTCTCTGCCAGGGCCTGTGGCATCTGATGAAACCACAAAGATTGAAAAGTGCCCAGCCCTGGCATGGGTCCTCCCTCTCAGGGGCTCTGCCAATCAAAGAACTGCCATTAAGGCCACCAAGGCCAACAGGACATCAGAGTTGCAGGTTGCCTCCGATGCTGCACTGAGCGCAAGGAGTGGGGGGTATGTTGAGGTAGCTAGAGCACCGTCTGTAGACGCTGGTGTCTCCTGCGGAATCTTCTGCCTTGCACTTCCTGCTGGCCCTGCACCCCCTCTGGCTGTCCCTTTCTTCTCACGCGTCGCTCTCCAGTACACTGCCTGTGGGCACCAGTCCCCCTCTTCCTTCTAGTCCTCTCCTCCTCCAACGGCACAGGCAATCTCCATTTGCTGGAATACAGCTGCGACAGGATAGTACACTGAAGGACGCACTCAGCAGAAAGCCTTTAAGAAAGCTGAAAACCAAAGAGCCCTTCAGAAAACACAGCAAGTGCGATGGACTGTCAGAAAATCATCGACAATTGTAACCTAAACTCCTGCCAACTCACAATATCACGGTTCTGGATGACTTTTATCCTGTTCTGGATTGAGTTTGATTTAAAAATGCATTGGCCACCTGCCTACGTGGCCTGTGCACAGACACAAACTTGCATATTAAATTCGAGACAATTCCCTTTTAATGGGCTTATTTGTCCTTTTATTTGTCAGCAGGAATGTTTCTGACTCCTGCGGGCGCCTGCTGACTGCAATGCGGTACGATGGTGCGATGATGCCGTGATGCTCGCCCAATATCTACTTGTGTGTTTTCATATGAGTTCTGGTTGATTGCTTGCACGCTCTAAGAGTATAGAACTCTGGCCCTGGCTGCAACTGGATAAGGCTGGAGGAATCTAACACAATACACAACCCAAAGTGACCGCGATAGGACACACAATTAATTTGAGTTGGCACATGTCATGGCCACTTTCAAATTTGGCAATTTCTTGAATGCAAAGTCAATCCTGCTCGGGTAAATTTAATGCTTAGTATCCATGATGTTCCTACCTTCCTGACTTGGCGTTGAAAAACTTATGGCAGCAAAATCAGATGCTATTTTCACCCCCTTTCTTGGCCATCGCCCTTTTTTTGGCCATAGAGCCATAGAACCATTGAGAATTACAGCTCAGAAACAGGCCTTTTGGCCCTTCTTGTCTGTGCCGAACCATTTTTTGCCTAGTCCCACTGACCTGCACTTGGACCATATCCCTCCACACCCCTCTCATCCATGAACCCATCCAAGTTTTTCTTAAATGTTAAAAGTGACCCCGCATTTACCACTTTATCCGGCAGCTCATTCCACACTCCCACCACTCTCTGCGTGAAGAAGCCCCCCCTAATATTCCCTTTAAACTTTTCTCCTTTCACCCTTAACCCATGCCCTCTGGTTTTTTTCTCCCTTAGCCTCAGCGGAAAAAGCCTGCTTGCATTCACTCTATCTATACCCATCAAAATCTTATACACCTCTATCAAATCTCCCCTCAATCTTCTACTCTCCAGGGAATAAAGTCCCAACCTATTCAATCTCTCTCTGTAACTCAACTTCCCAAGTCCCAGCAACATCCTTGTGAACCTTCTCTGCACTCTTTCAACCTTATTTACATCCTTCCTGTAACTAGGTGACCAAAACTGTACACAATACTCTAAATTCGGCCTCACCAATGCCTTATATAACCTTACCATAACACTCCAACTTTTATACTCGATACTCCGATTTATAAAGGCCAATGTACCAAAGGCACTCTTTACAACCCTATCCACCTGTGACGTCACTTTTAGGGAATTCTGTAGCTGTATTCCCAGATCCCTCTGTTAAACTGCACTCTTCAGAGTCCTACCATTTACCCTATACGTTCTACTTTGGTTTATGCAGCCATCTTAAAAGATGTCTGGCTATCTTTTCAAACAGATCCTGTTCATACAGTTGCCAGATGGCCACCTTATGAATGCTTGGCTGAGCTTCAAAAATGGATAATGGACACAGCCTTGCAGGAAAAGACTCAGCCTGAAGGGCCAGCTTTCATTCATTGACACCTTTATGTGGTTATTCTTTATTTGGTGTGATTTTTCAAAACCAGTCTGTTTATTTGGATAACATTAAGAAGTGTTAATCATAGAATCATAGAATACTACAGTTCAGAAGGAGGCCATTTGGCCCATTGAGTCTGCACTGACCACAACCCCACCCAGGCCCTATCCTCACAACGCCATGCAGTTACCCTAGCTAGTCCCCCTGACACTAAGGGGCAATTTAGCACGACCAATCCACCTAACCCGCACATCTTTGGAGTTAAGAGGATTAAATCTTTATGTATTGATACTGTTAATAGCTGTGGTTGATTGACACTTCTAAGATGTTGTAAACACGGCAGATTTTTTGAAAGGGGATTTTTAGAATCTCTTTGTTTACTGTGTCAGTTTCAGAAGCGTTTCACAGAATTGCTGCATAAGATAAAGCTGCACTGTGTTACGGGTGGTGTATTAGCATGGATTGAGGATTGGTTAACCAACAAAAAGCAAAGAGTGGGGGTAAATGGATGTTTTTCTGGTTGGTGATCAGTGACTCGTAGTGTGCCTCAGGGATCAATGTTGGGACCGCAATTGTTTACAATTTACATAGGTGATTTGGAATTGGGGACCAAGTTTAGTGTGTCAAAATTCGCAGACGACACTAAGATGAGTGGCAGTGCAAAGTGTGCCGAGGATGCTGAAAGTTTGCAAAGGGATATAGATAGTCTAAGTGTGTGGGCGAGGGTCTGGCAGATCGAGTACAATGTTGGTAAATGTGAGGTCATCCATTTTGGTAGGAATAACAGCAAAATGGACTATTAGTTAAATGGTAAAAAATTGCAGCATGCTGCTATGCAGAGGGAACCTGGGTGTCCTTGTGCAAGAATCACAAAAAGTTGGTTTGCAGGTGCAGCAGGTAATTAAGAAGGCAAATGGAATTTTGTCCTTCATTGCTAGAGGGATGGAGTTTAAAAACAGCAAAGTTATGTTGCAACTGTATAAGGTGCTGGTGAGACCACACCTTGTGTACTGTGTACGGTTTTGGTCTCCTTACTTGAGAAAGGATATACTGGCACTGGAGGGGGTGCAGAGGAGATTCATTAGGCTGGTTCCAGAGTTGAGAGTGTTGGCTTATGAGGAGAGGCTGATAAGACTGGGGCTATACTCATTGGAATTCAGAAGAATGAAGGGAAATCTTATACAAAACATATAAGATTATGAAGGGAATAGATAAGATAGAAGCAGGGAAGTTGTTTCCACTGGCAGGTGAAACTAGAACTAGGGGGCATGGCCTCAAAATATGGAGGAGCAGATTTAGGACTGAGTTGAGGTGGAACTTCTTCACACAAAGGGTTGCGAATCTGTGGAATTCCCTGCCCAGTGAAGCAGTTGAGTCTCCCTCATTGAATGTTTTTAAGGCAAGGATAGATAAATCTTTGAACAGTAAAGGAATTAAGGGTTATGGTGAGCGGGCAGGTAAGTGGAGCTGAGTCCACGAAAAGATCAGCCATGATCTTATTGAATGACGGAGCAGGCTCGAGGGGCCAGATGGCCTACTCCTGCTCCTAGTTCTTGTGTTCTTATTACATGGCTCAGTTGTTCTGCATGTAGTGAATACTGGAAAGGTTGGTACTGAGGATGCTTTGGGACATAGAAAGGGATGTGGGTATGGAAGAAATATGAGGTTGCATGCGGGACATGAGGGGGCATTGGCAAAGCCTTTTAAAGTTACATGTCAACTCCTCAGCTGGCTTCTCCCAAGGTACATGGACTGATTTACCTGGTGATGTTCTACCCGCTTCCAAAGCCCCCCGTCACAGAGAAAAAAGCATGGGGAATGAAAGTTAAATTTTCCTTAGACCTTTATAATGATGACTCCGATAGCAAAAGATGCGCTGTGTGGTCAGGGCTGAACACAATCCCAAACTGGCGGGGTGGGGTGGCGAGGGGGGCGTGGAAAGATGGGTTGGAAATGTTGTCAGGGTAAGCTTAAAATTTCAACCTCCCGGATCTCACTTTGCCCATTCCCAACTCGATTCTCGGCGGATGCGGGAGGGGAAAATCCGGCCCAAGGAATCCATGGTTTAATCTTTTAATTGTGCTGTTAATTACACTATTCCTGGACTGTTTGATACAAAGCAGGGGCTGTGGCAGAACAAATATAACAGGCCTGATTTTATACAGAAACAGTGCTTGTCATTTCTCAGCCACTGAAAAGACGAATCATGTCTTACTCATTGAAAACATTATACAGATTCGCAATCATCATTCGCCTATCAACCTTTTCACTGACAAGCCTTTTACCAGCTATTTTTATATTGTGTATGTTTTTTTTGGATTCAGTCATATTTTTTAGGTAATTTATGCTTTTTGAAAGTTCTTTCCAATGCTCAATTGTTGAATCTTGACTGGGTTTGTTGACTGCAATCTCTCACGCCTTTTCACAGTCACCTTTTTTGCAGGCATTCACATACAATGCCAATTTTAAATGGGTATTTGCTGGAACATACAGCTCTTTCTAGAACATAGTTGTTTATTGCATTTTGAGCATTTTCGGCTTTCTATTGTCTAAGCACAAATAAGCTAAACTCCTTTGCACAGGTCAAGGAGCTCAGATGTGATTGTTGGAGCAGTAAATCTAAATAATTTCGACAAACTTTCTATTTGACTGCTTAGGTGGTGATCAGTGGTAAGTAAGCTTTTTTGATAATAATTCACTGATTATTGAGTCCGGTTAATGATTAGTTACCATTAAAGTGCTCACTATTCTTAGCTGGAAATAGAATTCACACTCATTAAGCCACATGTAAAATAGTTTGCATTGTTTCTCCCATTCATGTCATGGACTCATTTTCACAGATTGCTGCAGCCTTTTGTTAAAATTGAATATACTATGAGTCATAAAGTTGTGGAATAAAGATGTAACATAGGCAGCTGAAGCAATGCGTGACTGTTTAAAACCACCATCTTTGATCGCTCTGTGTAACATACCAAAGGAGTTCAAAATATTAGCGTAAAATGAGATTGTGCACTCAATATTTTATAATTAGATGAGTTACTGAAAGACAAACTATCTGTTGCACCGTGTTGGTGCAGTGGTTCGCACTGCTGCCTCACAGCGCCAGGGTCTCGGGTTCGATTCCCGCCTTGGGTCACTGTCTGTGCGGAGTCTGAACGTTCTCCCCTGTCTGTGAGGGTTTCTTCCGGGTGCTCCGGTTTCCTCCCACAGTCTGAAAGATGTGCTAGTTAGGTGTATTGGCCATGCTAAATTCTCCCTCAGTGTACCCGAACAGGCACTGGAGTGTGGCAACTAGGGTTGCCAGTAACTTCATTGCAGTGTTAATGCAAGCCTACTTGTGACGAATAAATGAACTTTACTTTACTTTAAAGGAAACCAAAAATCTAAACGCCTAGATCACGATGCACCTCGGCATTTACTGAAACCGGATAAGTCGATTGTGGAAATCGCAGCTAAAATGCTGTCTCCGTCCTTCCTCCTCCAATTTCCCTTCCAGCTCCTCTTTCTCCCCCTTGGTTGCTCATCATCATATAGTCGGTGACAAGGACCATGCCGCCAAAGGATGTCCTTTGTTGCCTAGCAACCAGTACCTGGTTTGTTGTGGTGGCTCAATTGCAAATGGTTCCACAGACTGGCACAGGATGAAGGCGTCATGACTGCTGCCTGGATGAGGTCACACACCAGCAAGGGAGTGAAATTCATTCTGGCAGCAGTGCATCTCAAAGTTGATATGCTTGCCTGAAGTGACATGTGTGGGGTCAGTGGTACCCTGTACATTGGTGAGGGCTGCAGTCCCCTCAAAGCTACATGATTGCTCCAATGTTTCTCTCTGGTATGAGACAATGAAATGTATTCAGGCCTCTTGGAATATAAAGCATCAGCATTCTCTCATTTGCAATAGTGGTCGTCAAACTGGGTTGAAAGCAAAATACTGCGGATGCTGAAACAAAAACAGAAAATGCTGGAAAATCTCAGCAGGTCTGACAGCATCAGTGGAGAGAGAATAGGGCCAACGTTTTGAGTCTGGATGACCCTTCGTCAGAACTGCCAGAGTTCCCAGATCAAACTGGGAAACTGTCATACATTTAAGTGCCCCTATTATTATTGGATATTACAGAAACATTACAATTATGACTTCCTCCAACCTGGAAGAAGCCAGACATATTCTTAGGCTTTAGAGCGAGTGCAGAGGAGGTTTACCAGGATGTTGCCTGGTATGGAAGGGCTTAGTTATGAGGAGAGATTGGGTAAACTGGGGTTGTTCTCACAGGAAAGACGGAGGATGAGGGGTGACCTAATAGAGGTGTATAAAATTATGAAAGGCATAGATAGGGTGAACGGTGGGAAGCATTTTCCCAGGTCGGTGGTGACGTTCACGAGGGGTCATAGGTTCAAGGTGAGGGGGGGGAGGTTTAACACGGATATCAGAAGGACGTATTTTACACAGAGGGTGGTGGGGGCCTGGAATGCGCTGCCGGGCAAGGTGGTGGAGGCGGACACACTGGGAACGTTTAAGACTTATCTAGATAGCCACATGAACGGAGTGGGGATTTAGGGATACAAAAGAATGGTCTAGTTTGGACCAGGGAGCGGCGCGGGCTTGGAGGGCCAAAGGGCCTGTTCCTGTGCTGTATTGTTCTTTGTTCTTTGTTCTTTATATAGAAATTCACAGCCACCGACGATACTGTTTCTGCCCTGTCCTAAAGTTGGACTTGTGGTTACAGCAGGTGGGCAGATGTCAGCGAGGACCTCCTTCATGAAGCAGAGATGTGTGACACATTGAACCTCACCGAGGTTCAGGTGATAGAACTTTACCCTGGAAACATTGGGCGGAGATGGTGCTATGCTGATAACCCTTTCCCCTGCTTCTCTGCCTCCTCCCTCTTCCAATTGCTTCTCCTGCTCTGTGTCACCTCTGCTCAAGCTCTGAGTCATGCTGCAGGCCAAACTACAGCATCCATGTCTGGTTGGTGCATAATCCTTGAAATTAGGACCAAGTTCTTCAGTACTTTAGTTCCCTGTTTACATCAGCAACTTTGAAACAACCGAACAATATCTATATCCGTAGCTTGAGCCAATGGAAATCAATCTGCATCTAACCTGAAAGTAACTAATAATCTATTTATGTTTTATTTATGATCCCAGGATCGTTCCTGCTGCTGATGTGTTTTCAGCTGTGTGAGGGTAAGAAATGGTGTTAGCTGGGGGCACTGAGTTCTAATGCAGCAGAGTTGTTGATAACTATACTCTTCGTCCTTCGAGCTGATGTTCCATGTGCACATGCTAATGCCTTGATCAAAATGGCATCCGGTGCCAGAAGTGAGCCCACACGACACAGACATATTGGAGGAAAAGTAATAGTCATCGTGCCTAAACATTGGTGTTATGAAGCTGAGGTTTATAGCAAACGTTTACAAGGTAGTTACTGCAACATTCTTACAGTGTGGGATGAAATGTGTTACTTACAATTCATAGAACCCCTGTAGTACAGGAGGAGGCCATTTGGCCCATTGAGTCTGCATCTATTGTCCAACAGAGCATCCTACCCAGGCCCTATCCCCGTAACCCCATATTTTTACTCCACTAATCTCCCTAATCTACACATCTTGGGTCATTAAGTGGCAATTAGACATGGCCAATCAACCTAGCCTGCACATCTTGGGACTAAATTTACATATGGATGTGTTGAATTCAGAAGTTTCAAATTTAAATGTAAATCCTGACCACCGAGCTGTCCCACCTTGCTAATTTCTATGTTTAATGGAGGGGAAGGATGGGGGGGGGGAGGGGGGGGGGGAGAGGGTGAAGGGGGGGGGGGTGCGGGGGGGGGGGGGTGGGGTGGGGGGGGTGGGGGAGGTGGTGGGGGGGAGAAGGGGGGGGGGGGCACAGCTAACCTGCTTCCAGGAGGCAGGTTGACAATTTAAGTATGTAATGAGGCTGACTTATTTAGCCCAGGCCAACTGGGATTCCAAAACCTTGGAAAATTTGACAGCTGGAAGGAGACAAGGAGAGCTCCAGGAGAAGGTCAGTGCTTTTGCAGCACTGCTTGTGGGCCAGGCTGAACAGCTAGTCTTCCGCCAGTTACCCCAAAGCTTACCCCACATCAAACAATCCCATGCAAAGACTTCTGGGACTGGGAATGGTGAGCCCATTCCTCCAGGTTAATGCTGCCTGGATCAGGGATTGGACCATGAGATCTGACCCCAGCCCAACCAGTCTCTGCTTCACCCATGATTGAATTCCACCCCCACTGCCCACCACTGCAATTGGACTCTCCTCATGGATTAGAACTCCCCCACCCCCGACCTTTCCCCTCAACTCAACCTACTCACTGTCAGGGCAGTTGAGCCATGACTTTGTGCTGTGAGATTTCCTGCTGTACAGGCTAGCCAGGCTTTCAATCTGTCTGACTGTAGTTGGAAACCTTTTGAAACAAATTAAGTAATCCTGCCACTGATAATTGCAGTATGTTTGGGAAGCTTGCCCTTCTGTGTTTCCTGGCCGCAAAACAGAAACCCATCTTTTAAAAAATTCATTCATGGGACATGGGCATCACCGGCTGGCCAGCATTTATTGCCAATCTCTGGTTGCCCTTGAGAAGTTGGTGGTGAACTGCCATCTTGAATCGCTGCAGTCCATATTCTGTGGGTTGACCCACAATGCCATTAGGGAGGGAATTCCAGGATTTTGATCCAGCGACTGCAAAGGAACAGCGATGTATTCCCAAGTCAGGATGATGAGTGGTTTGGAGGGTGGTAGTGTTCCCATGTATCTGCTGCCCTTGCCTTTCTAGGTGTAAGTGGTCGTGGGTTTGGAAGGTGCTGTCTAAGGATCTTTGGTGAATTGCTGCAGTGCATCCTGTAGATAGTACACACTGCTGCTACTGAGCGTTGGTGGTGGAGGGATTGAATGTTTGTGGATGTGGTGCTAATCAAGTGGGCTGCTTTGTCCTGGTTGGTGTCAACTTCTTGAGTGTTGTTGGAGCTGCACCCATCCAGGCAAGTGGGGAGCATTCCATCACACTCCTGAGTTGTGCCTGGTAGATGGTGATAAGCTTTGGGGAGTCAGGAGGTGAGTTACACGCTGCAGTATTCCTAGACCTGCTCTTGTAGCCATAGTGTCTTTTATGTGGTGAGTCCAGTTGAGTTCCTGGTCAATGGTAACCCCAAGGATGTTGACATTTTCTGCTCCTTCCCCATTTGAAGGCTAATATTCAGCCCTTTGAGGATGGCTGGATCTTTGCCGTTGCTATATGAGAAAACTCATGCACTTTCATCAAGGTTGACATCAAGAACGACCATGACAATTTGATGATGGCATAAGTTCCAGGCGCTGTGGTTCTCAGTAAGATAGGGAGGCAATGACTTTACATGTGCAACTCAAGTGGGCCAGTTACTTTGAGGTTGGACCACCCTAGACTGTATTCTACTCTGAGTTGAAGGTTGGTAAGTGCTTTTGTGGTGGTCAGTTCAAAAGATATAAAGAGTGCCTGAAGCCCAATCTAAAAATAACGTGACATCTCAACTAACACATGGGAACATGACGCCTGTGACAGGAGTAAGTGGCAAAAGATGATTCACGGTGGCACAACACAGCTTGAAGCAAGTCAGCTCAAGGTAGCTGAGCAAAAGAGAGGCCAAAGGAAATCAAGAAAGGAACAGCCCTCAGGTTAGTTTGACACCCGGTGTCCTGTACGTGGGGTGTTAAATCACTCCGAAACAAACTGGTGAATTAGGAAACCAGACACCGATCTTTTATTTAATACTGGATTTATTACAGAATGCAACATTACAAATGTCTGCCTCCTCCCTGACCAACACCCAGCGTCACAGACGTCTCTTTTTATAACCCTTTTGAGAAGTCTGATAACCAGTCTGATAACTGTTGAGAACCAATGGGAAACAAACAAATGATCAATTTCTTTTAAAGCCGTACTTTCACAATATTGTAACTTAAACAAAACCGTCAAAGGAAAATGATCAAATTAAAATATAATTTGGGACATTAGTCTCACTTTATATGTGCTCAAGGTACTTGAACAGCCAAGGCCCTCCAATTGTATTCCCTTTACTTAATAATCATCCTTATCGTTCCCTCAAAATCGAGGGTGACGTCCATCAGGCTTGGCGACTCTTCAGGTGACTGAGGATTTTGACTCTGGATCCATTAATGTTCCTGCAGTGGGGGCATGTTGTTGCATGGGGGAGTGGAATTTGCAGTCCCGGCCATGGGAAAGAAGTCCTAATGAAAATAGGGCTTTCTCATCCCATTCGAACAGACGTCCTGTATTAATGGGAGATGAATTAAAAGTTATAAAAGTTGATGATGGTGCACACCATTATCATTGCATCAAGAATAAGGGACCAACAGGGGTGAGTGTTCAATGTGCTTCAGAGCTTTCTGGAAGATCAAAGTCCTGAACATTGGCCTGGACCTTCTGAGCAGTGGCAGTGATGGCCAGATTGACACTGTGCTTGAAAATTCCTTTGATTTGATGCTGCTGCACGTTTCTTCCTGGACCTTCTGATCCCAGATTTCACAGAAATGTGCAGCGTAGCACACTGGGGAACTCCGTTGGAGCAGAGCAGAGTTGGGGAAGAGAGGATATGATCCCTTTTACGGCACTACTGCCGGGTGGTAAAATTAGGCTCTCTCTGGGGAGACTTCAAGGCTATTATCACAACTGTCTTTAACCTATCACCACCAACACCATGGTAGCCATGGAAACAATGAAATGTGGATGGGAAGGAAATCCCCTGGGAATCTGGAATAGTTACATATTGTTAGGCTGCGAAGAAGGGCAGCAGTGGTCCTAGCATAAGCAGGTGGAGGATAATACAGATCACATGGGGAAGTGGCAACAGGCCTCACTATTTGCATTGGTTTCATTCTCTGCTGCAATCCACCCTATTGCTGTCCCTATGTTCTTAAGTCTATTTATTAGTGTCGCAGGTAGACTTACAATAACACTGCAATTAAGTTACTGTGAAACTCCCCTAGTTGCCACACTGTTCGGGTACACTGAGGGAGAATTTAGCATGGCCAATGCATCTTTCGGACTGTGGGAGGAAACTGGAGCACCTGGAGTAAACCCATGCAGACACGAGGAGAACATGCAGACTCCGCACAGACAGTGACCAGGAATCGAACCTGGGTCCCTGACTCTGTGAGGCAGCAGTGCTAACCACTGGGCTATGCGTTCCAGTGTTTTACATATTGGATAGGCATGACATAAATTCTAGCCCCTCTTTTTCCCACATAGCATGCTCCTGTTCTGGATCGGACCCTTGCAATTGCATGACATTTTTAGCAACATCCAGGGAATAAACCTCCTGTAATAGTTCTGATAAAATAAAGAAGGCAAAAAGATATTAGAAGCAGGGAGACTGTTTCTGGATCCTGAACCTGGTCCCGGGGAGAAAAGGTCTCTCTTTTGGATTTCAATCTTTCCTTACCTTTCTTATAGGTAGTCTTCTCAAAAAATTGAACGGGATTAGTAAGGCTGACTTACCCTTAACATGTTGACTCTCTCCAATCAGCTCCACTTTGTAATCACGTATCCTATAGCTGCCTGATAACTGATGTTAAACCCATAGATTTTCTCTCTCCCACTCTTCCTAAATGTTGGGTGATCTTAATTAAAAATGCTTGTGGTTTTTTCGAGCACCTGGATTCTCCCCCATTGTTCTCTGGTGGCAATTGACCAAGAATCTATTTTTGAATGGGTGTGTAACACTAAATGATGTTTTGGAGAAATGAAACTTGTCTCTTTCTTGCTGTGAATTTTAATCAGGGCGTTGCCACGCATAATGCTTTGAAATCAGTTATACAATCTTGCTGATTTTAGAAAATACATTGACTTACTCATTGACCAGCTGCTGAATGCTTCATCAGATTACGGTTCTCAGAGAGGCAACCTGGACTGGATCCACACGTTATTGGTGACTTACTCAGTGACTGCACCTCATGTGAACTGTAGACTCCCTTCGGAACCTCAGCTTCTAATGCACAAGGGTGGTTTTCAATGCGTGTATCATAAAAGGTATTGACCTTGTGATGCCTGTTCCAACATACTAATAACTCCAGCAACTAGACACAACTTGCAGTTAAACAGCAACATGTTTTGTTAGACACATGGGCTGAACTTATGCTTTTTGGGGTGGGAAACAGAATCATAGAATCACCATAGTGCAAAAGAAGGCAATTTGGCTCATCGAGCCCTACCTGACACCAATCCCACTCAGGCCCTATCCCTGTAACCCCACGTATTTACTCTGCTAATCTCCCTGACACCAAGGGTCAATTTAGCATGGCAAATCCACCTAACCTGCACATCTTTGGAGTGGGGGAGGAAACCACCACAGGCACGCGGAGAAGGTGCAAACTCCACCCTGACAGTCACTCGAGGTCGGAATTGAACCCGGGTCTCTGGCGCTGCGAGGCAGCAGTGCTAACCACTGTGCCACTGCGCACCGTGCATAGAAATCAGGATTGTTTCTGGATCCTGAACCTGGTCCCGGGGAGAAAAGGTCTCTCTTTTGGATTTCAATCTTTCCTTACCTTTCTTACAGATAGTCTTCTCTAAAAATTGAACTAGGTTAGTAAGGCTGACTTACCCTTAACATGTTGACTCTCTCTAATCAGCTCCACTTTGTAATCACATATCCTATAGCTGCCTGACAACTGATGTTAAACCCATAGATTTTCTCTCTCCCACTCTTCCTAAATGTTGGGTGATCTTAATTAATTTCTAATCTATTGGCATAATTCCCAAATCAAGATGACTTTCAAAAGAAAGTTGACTTAAAGAAAAGAAAAATACAAGATAGATGTTAGGCCTATGATACCCCAATGGTTATAGTGCTGAACGAGGAGTTTATAAGTTCAATTCTCATTCTGGTAGGTTAGGAAAATGAATTTAATGAGGTAGAGTTTCAGCTATGGGCGGAGTTGCCCATCTTGTAACTTGTTTTCTCCCTTGCGTTTTTGCTTTGGCTCATTTACATTTAACTGAAGACCAAACCTGCCATGAACTTGTGTATCTGAGCAGTGTTTTTGAAAGAAATTTTTAAAAATTACTTTTTTTCCCCCTCCCACAGATTCAAAAAGTATTAACTTGGGTGAATCAGTGTCAATCCACCAACTCTGGGTAAGCTGATGTTACATTACTGAAATATATTTTTGAATAATGTATGAAACCCTTTTCTAGTTAGGGCACTGGGGTAGATTAGTCAGTTTCACATTTAAAAGCTTTTAAATCGTACCTTTTAGTGTCATTGCAGCCCGTTTAATTTTTAAACTCTCCCTAAAGGCGTGCAAGGGAGTGCAGATAATGGAGGTTCCCCGCTGGTGTGGTCAATGTTGTGGGTGGGACCTGCTGCCAGCGCGATGTTTTAAAAGCTAGCATCAAAGATTGCAGAAACCGGAACCGCGCTGAAGACAGACTATGCTTTTGTGATCTCTGGTTCATTTTGGCCTAGTTGTGCAACTTCAAGCCAATAAGACAGAGACAGATAGGTTCTTGATTGGCAAATGGATCAAAGGTTACGGGGAAAAAGCGGAAGAATGGGGTTGAGAAACTTATCAGCCATGATTGAATGGCGGTTCAGACTCAATGGGCTGAATGGCCTAATTCTGCTCCTATATCTTATGGTCAATAAGCTTGGCAATTTGTTGACTGACTTCAAATACAACCATCATTGGGTTTATTCCGAGGGGATAAACCAGTACCACCAATTGCCTATGCAATGGTACAGAGATGGACTGTATTGTTAAGAGTATACAGTTATACGTTCCAGCATCGCCTAGGGACACAAGTATCTAATTCAAATGCACTCACCCATTTGCCTTTGTCATAGACTAGTACAGAAGTCTCTGGATCGACCGAATTTGTGTTGACTTTCCCTTGGGTATTCCTGATGTCTGCTGTAACTTACATACCTATGTTTAAAGTTTATTTATTAATGTCAAAGTAAGCTTACATTAACACTGCAATGAAGTTACTGTGAAAATCCCCTCGTCACCACACTGTGGCGCCTGTTCAGGTATATTGAGGGAGAATTTAGCAGGGCCAATGCATCTAACCAGCACATCTTTGGGACTGTGGGAGGAAACCGGACCACCTGGGGAGAGGGGAGAGATACAAAAGGGTCCAGAGGGACAATTTTTTCATACAGAGTCTGGAACAAGCTGCCAGAGGTAGTAGTAGAGGCGGTACAATTTTGTCTTTTAAAACGCATTTAGACAGTTACATAGGTAAGCTGGGTATAGAGGGTATACACAGTAAGAGTTTTAACAACACCAGGTTAAAGTCCAACAGGTTTATTTGGTAGCAAATACCATTAGCTTTCAGAGCACTGCTCCTTCGTCAGATGGAGTGGAAATGTACTCTCAAACAGGGCACAGAGACACAAAATCAAGTTACAGAATACTGATTAGAATGCGAATCCCTCCAGCCAACCAGATCTTAAAGATACAGACAATGTGGGTGGAGGGAGCATTAAGCACAGGTTAAAGAGATGTGTATTGTCTCCAGACAGGATAGCCCGCAAGTCCAGGAGGCAAGCTGTGGGGGTTACTGATAATGTGACATAAATCCATCATCCCGGTTTAGGCCGTCCTCATGTGTGCGGAACTTGGCTATCAGTTTCTGCTCAGCGACTCTGCGCTGTCATGTGTCGTGAAGGCCGCCTTGGAGAACCCTTACCTGAAGATCAGAGGCTGAATGCCTGTGACTGCTGAAGTGCTCCCCCACAGGAAGAGAACAGTCTTGCCTGGTGATTGTCGAGCGGTGATCATTCATCCGTTGTTGTAGCGTCTGCATGGTTTCCCCAATGTACCATGCCTTGGGACATCCTTTCCTGCAGCGTATCAGGTAGACAATGTTGGCCGAGTTGCAAGAGCAGGTACCGTGTACCTGGTAGATGGTGTTCTCACGTGAGATGATGGCATCCGTGTCGATGATCCGGCACGTCTTGCAGAGATTGCTGTGGCAGGGTTGTGTGGTGTCGTGGTCACTGTTCTTCTGAAGGCTGGGTAGTTTGCTGCAGACAATGGTCTGTTTGAGGTTGCGTGGTTGTTTGAAGGCAAGAAGTGGGGGTGTGGGGATGGCCTTGGCGAGATGTTTGTCTTCATCAATGACATGTTGAAGGCTCCGGAGGAGATGCCGTAGCTTCTCTGCTCCGGGGAAGTACTGGACGACGAAGGGTACTCTGTCCACCGTGCCCCGTGTTTGTCTTCTGAGGAAGTCGGTGTGGTTTTTCGCTGTGGCGCGTCGGAACTGTTGATCGATGAGTCGAGCGCCATATCCTGTTCTTATGAGGGCATCTTTCAGCGTCTGGAGGTGTCTGTTGCGATCCTCCTCATCCGAGCAGATCCTGTATATACGGAGGGCTTGTCCGTAGGGGATGGCTTCTTTAACATGTTTAGGGTGGAAGCTGGAGAAGTGGAGCATCGTGAGGTTATCCGTGGGCTTGCGGTACAGTGAGATGCTGAGGTGACCGTCCTTAATGGAGATGCGTGTGTCCAAGGATGCAACCGATTCCGGAGAGTAGTCCATGATGAGTCTGATGGTGGGATGGAACTTGTTGATGTCATCATATAGTTGTTTCAGTGATTGCTCACCATGACTCCAAAGGAAGAAAATGTCATCGATGTATCTAGTGTATAGCATCGGTTGAAGGTCCTGTGCGGTGAAGAAGTCTTGTTCGAACCTGTCCATGAAGATGTTGGCATATTGAGGCACGAATTTGGTCCCCATGGCTGTTCCGTGTGTCTGGATGAAGAACTGGTTGTTGAAGGTGAAGACATTGTGGTCCAGGATGAAGCGGATGAGTTGTAAAATTGCATCTGGAAACTGGCAGTTGACGGTGTTGAGTACTGAGGCCGTTGCAGCAATGCCATCATCGTGGGGGATGCTGGTGTAGAGTGCCGAGACATCCATTGTGACGAGGAGTGCTCCTGGTTCAACTGCTCCACATCTCCACATCATAGAGGGTATAGGCCAAACGTGAGCAATTGGGGCTAGCTTGGTGGTTAAAAAAAAAGGTGACATGGACAAGTTGGTCCAAAGGGCCTGTTTCCATGCTGTAAACCTCTATGACTCCATGACACTCAGGGCAAACCCATGCAGACACAGGGAGAATGTGCAGACTCCGCACAGACAGTGACCCAAGCTGGGAATCAAACCCGGGTCCCTGGCGCTGCGAGGCAGCAGTGCTGACCAACGTGCCACTGGGACTTTATTAATGGTGTTCATTCTGTTTCATTCACAGGTGAACTTGGGAGTTAGCGGGGAGGGAGTATGGTAGCGTGGCCCCTTTAAGATGGTGACCCCTGAAGGCCATGTGATCAGGCCGGACCCTATGGAGAGGCAGTGTGGGAAGTCGATCCAATTGGGTACAAGGACGTGCATTCTGGGTTGAGAAGGAACCTCAGTTGGAGGGAGGGAGGAGTGGAAAGTAGGCATGTATTGCAGTTCTGTCAGATCCTAGCTTGTACATATCTAAATATTGTTGGTAAACCCTTTATAACTTGAAGCCACAACGAGTCGCCTTCTAAGATATTACATACAATGACTGTGAAAGTTGTTTAATCCCAACTGGCTGACTAATATCCTTCAAGGAAGGCACCTGCCAACTCTAATTGGTTTGACTGACATGTGATTCTAGCTCCATGCCACACAGTTGACTCTTAATGCTCCCAGGGCAACTACAGATGGGCAAGAAATAATGATTTTCCATATTCCAAGAACAGACAAGGTAAATTTTGAGAATGATAACGAAGCTAAATTCAAACCCAAAGATTTAAATTAGATTTATGTGGAATATGTAATGGTTACCTGGGAGAAATTATAAACCCTTTTCATAGCACACAATAATGAGCATTTTATCCCTTTACTTCTGAGAATATGCGTTGCCTTTTTATATCTGTGTTGGAGAAAGTTTTAAAAATGAATCCTTTTCATATTATTATTCTGCTTGTAGGAAAAGCCTCCTTAGACAGCACACCGGTTCTCAATTGCAAACTGCTTGTGCAGAACCTTGCCAGTAAAACAGAAACAGGAAATCACACAAATGCTGACACAACTCCGAGCTGCCATTTTAGATTATAGAAAGAAATTTGAATTCATTCTAGCTTTGAATTGCCGTGTTTGATTGCAGAAGTTGCTCAAGTCAGAAGTTTGCTATTTGCCATGCAGAGATGATATCACTCAGTGACTTGCCATCAGATGAACCTTCATCTTACCAGCCACATTTTTGTTTTAGCATGTCTCCACACCCACATTGTTTTTTACTCTTTGAGGAATAGTGGGGGAAGTGGTGGAAGGATTTCCAAGCTGATTATCAGCCCATTGAACCATGATGAACATTCCTTCCGTGGCCAACAAGTCCTGGCGCTGGACTTGAACCTGAAGCTTCTGGTCCAGCAGTCGGGCTGCCTCCCCCTGAGCCACAAGAGCTCCTCCAAGCCACATTGATTTGAATGAATAGCAAATCATCCTCCTAATATATGCCCCAGGTTGGCAAGACTCCATCCTGGAAATGTGAACTTGTAAAAGTTATCCACCTTGCCATAATTCATCATTCTAATGTTCCTATCTTCACAGATGATTCATCCATATCCCAAACAATAGTTGACTTTTCAAAGAACCCATCGTCATGTCTGAGGAGGTGGAGGAATATGACTCAGATGTTTCAGAGGAAAAGGAGAGGATAGAATTGCCAGTATTAGAGATCTGATTTCAAAGTGGCATATGGAATAATGGATCTGCAGTTTGTTTTGTTTTAACCATTTCAAAAATGTTACAAGTGATTGAAGTGAGCAGGATAAAGTATCAGCTTAACTGGAAGAGTGCTACTCATAGTGTTCTCATGTCATTTTAACTCACACAGCAAATCACTGTGTGGCATAATCTATGGGGCACATGTTAAAATGTTATCCTGCTGGATTTGTCAAACACAGTGGTTAGCACTGCTGCCTCACAGCGCCAGGGACCCGGCTTCGATTCTCGGCTTGGGTCACTGTCTGTGTGGAGTCTGCACGTTCTCCCCGTGTCTGCATGGGTTTCCCGGTTGCTCCGGTTTCCTCCCATAGTCCCAAAGACATGCAGGTTAGGTGCAATGGCCATGCTAAATTCTTCCTCAGTGTACCCGAACAGGCACCAGAGTGTGGTGACCAGGGGATCTTCACAGTAACTTCATTGCAGTGTTAATGTAAGCCTACTTGTGACACTAATAAATAAACTTGAACAAATAAGCTGAATCAAAGTGGATTCCATTCACCTTCTTAAATCTAACATGGCTGCTCGGTCTGCCTGAGAGTCATTTAACCATCTGAGCAACATGTTAATTAGCAATGTGCATTTTAGATTATTGTCAGCTGGACTCAGACACAATTTTCAAAATAGTTGGTTAAAAATTGAAGCTGTCTTCGTTGACCAAAATGTACTGTGGAGAGCAATTTACTCTGATCAAGGGTAAATAGCCAATACTGATATTCAGGAATTAGTTGAGTGAAAGTTGCTTTGGTGAGTGGAAACCCTTTACTTAAAATTTTATTATGTATGAAATGAGATGTAATAGATTAGATTATTTTAAATACTGAGCTCCACATTGAAGGTTCAATTACTATCAGAGACAATTATTAAATTACCAGGACACCAACGTTTGAAATAGAATTAAAACATTGACTTACTGCTCATTCGCCCATCCCAGTTTTGGGGCAGATCTTGACCGAGGTGCCTGAGAGTCTTAACAGAAACAGCCAGGGGCTTCATTAATAAATGAAAATTAGAATCAAATGATGCAGTTATGACATTCCAGAAGATGAGGAGTTCAAAATTTATTTATTAGTCACAAGTAAGGCTTACATTAACACTGCAATGAAGTTACTGTGAAATTCCCCTCGTCGCCACACTCCGGCGCATGTTTGGGTCAATGCACCTAACCAGCATGTCTTTCAGAATGTGGGAGGAAACCGGAGCATCTGGAGGAAATCCACGCAGACACAGGGAAAATGTGCTAACTCCACACAGACAGTGACCCAAGCCAGGAATCGAACCCAGGTCCCTAGCGCTGTGAGGCACAGTGCTAACCACTGTGCCACCATGCCACCCTGAGGAAGAGGAGCAGTAAGAGGTTGGAGGAAGTTGCAGCTACAGGAAGACCAAGGCGAAGGAGGCTTGATAACAGCAAGAATCCCTACTCTTCTCATAGAGTATCCAGGGCCTGCAGTTCTCTGAGGAGTTTTGCATTGGGGTGCTGTGCTTCTCCAGAGAGGCTAGTACAGAGTTATGTGACTTCCTGCAAAAATTAACGGCCGCAGCTTGCACAGGATCACCTAAGTTTCTTGTCTTGTCTGGATCTGGCTTCACACCATCAGCTGTGAGTAAGCGACCTACAGAGGGAACCTGGTTGACCCTGAATCTGGATTTAGCAGGTTTGAGCTTTAACTGTATGGTCCTGATTCTGTCAAGGACGATACAAAGACGTGCGTCATGTTCTTGTATTGCATGACCCCAAACCAGGATGATTGACGATGATTTCACAGGGTTGCCCTGAAAAGAGTTGCTCCATCCTCCATTGGAAGACCTCACTGCCAATGGAGATCCCATAAAGCATTAGGAGAGAATGATATCTGCTACCAGAGACATGAATGAAGTGAGTTTCGAGGATTCGTCACTGAGCGGAATTTGTCAGAATCCGCATTTTGCATCCAAGATGCTGAAAGCCCTGGCACAGCTATAACCTATTCAAGCGTCTTCATATTGTGATGATGTCTGAGCAGTGCCTTGTTTGGGTGGATCGGGTCAATGTAAATCCTGACCATGTTATTTTTCTTTACTGCATCCACCATCACTGAAACCCACTGTGTGGTCTCTCAATGGGAATAATGACACCCAGTGTTGTCATCCAAAGAAGCTCATTGACTACCTTCCGCTTCACAGCTAAGGCTACTCTTCTTGGAGCATGAACTGTTGGTTGTGTCGAGTGACCTAGTCTCATGTGATATATTACAGATAGCTTAACAATGACATCGCAGTTGAATAGGTCTATCTATCATTTCTGGGGCCTGGAGTTGCAGAGCATGTAAATCTGGGCCAATGTGGATGAGCACCAGTGTGATACTGTTCTGAAACCTAACATTGGACTTACATTCTGGTCGACTATGTGAAACCTGAAGCTGTCCTGTGAGCAATGGAGAGCGGCCACCCTTCCCATGCAGGTGGCTTGTCCGCCATTGGCCACAAGGTCCACCTGGGTGTTAGGATCTGTTGCTGAATAGGGATTTAGTTCCTGCAGCATTTTCCTGGGTAATGCATTGCATTTTGTTCCAGTGTCAATCTTCAGTGCTGCAGACAATGTTCAGGGTGGCACAGTGGTTAGCACTGCTGCCTCACAGCGCCAAGGACCCGGGTTCAATTCCCGGCTTGGGTCACTGTCTGTGTGGAGTTTGCACGTTATCCCCGTGTCTGTGTGGGTTTCCACCGGGTGCTCCGGTTCCCTCCCACAGTCTAAAGATGTGTGGGTTAGGTGCATTGGCCATGCTAAATTGCCTCTTAGTGTCAGGAGGACGAGCTAGGGTAAATACATGGGGTTATGAGGATAGGACCTGGGTGGAATTGTGGTCAGTGCAAACTCAATGGGCTGAATGGCCTCCTTCTGCACTGTAGGGATTCTATGATTCTGTGATTTTCCCTCTCTGTGACGATACTCTCACAGTGGGGTGTTGTTGGAGGCTTAGTGGTTTGGTTGCTCTGACTGAGCTCCAGTTCGTTTACCTTACTCATGCTCAGAACCTTGGAGGAGTGACTGGCTGTAATGTGACTGGTGACATCAGTTGCTGTGGTTTAGGTCTGCAGTATTTCACATGATAGTTCCATTTGCCACGTTTATTGCAGTATTTACCAAATGCCAAATATAGTTTCGTTTCGTGGGTGATGGTCACCGTGGTTGGGACAGGGCATGCTCCGTACCTCAAAAACCTTTGTTTCCCACTTTAACTCCTCGCTGCCTTTTTTCTGACTGCTCATTCAGCACACAGATGCTGATGGCTGTTTGCAATGTTAGATCTTCCTTGCAAAGAAGCTGCTTACAGTGAAGATCACCGCAGTGGATTTTTTATTCATTCGTGGGACTTGGATGTTGCTGGCTGACCAGCATTTATTGCCCATCCCTAGTTGCCCTTGATTTAAATGGCTTGTTAGGCCATTTCAGAGGGCAGTTGACAACCAACCACATTGCTGTGGCTTTGGAGTCACATGTAGGCCAGACCAGATAAGGAAGACAGATATCCTTCCCTAAAGAACGTTAGTGAACCAGATGGGTTTTTTCCGACAATCGACAATGGTTTCATGGTCATCAGTAGATTCTTAATTCCAGATTTTTTTTATTGAGTTCAAATTCCACCATCTGCCATGGTCCCCAGAACATTAGCTGAGTTTCTGGATTAATAGGCTTGTGATAATATCACTAGGCCATCACCTCTTCGATGTGCCACTCCTTTTCAAACTTTGCCCAGTTGTCTGCAGTATTTTTATTGAGCACAAGCTGGTTGATGCGGCGGAATCACTGTGCCATTCCCCCAACTCTTGATACCATGAATCAAGGTACCATGTACCATGTATGAGCAGCATGGTGGCACAGTGGTTAGCACTGCTGCCTCACAGCGCCAGAGACCTGGGTTCAATTCTGGCCTCGGGTCATTGTCTGCATGGAGTTTGCACATGCTCCCCGTATCTGCATGGGTTTCCTCTGGGTGCTCCGGTTTCCTCCCACAGTCCAAAGATGTGCGGATTAGGTTCATTGGCCATGCTAAATTGATCCTAGTGTCAGGGGGATTAGCAGGGTGGATGTGTGGGGTTCCGGGAATAGGGCCTGGGTGGGATTGTGGTTGGTGCTGACTCGATGGGCCGAATGGCTTCCTTCTGCACTGTAGAGATTCTATGATTCTATGACGTTGAGATGTTGGGTTCTAATGATCAAGGTCTTATAACAACAACCATTGGTTAAGTACTCTGAGCACCTCTTACGTGCTGTAACACTGCCCACACTCTGGGGAGAACTCTGTGCTTCCGACACGGCATCCATGTGACCACTTGGTCTACGGTAGCGATCCTCCATTTTGTCCTCCTTCTCCGCTGCAAGAGTATTATTCTATATCTGTAAACCAATGTTTTTGGATTCCTTAAGAAAAATAAATGTTTTTGTGTTTCTTAACCGCACCAGTTTTAAATGATTAACAAGGCACTTACATATTGGGAAGGCTATTGGCTGACTGGAATTCATCCATCATAGAGAGATTCTTCTTTCATTTTAGCATGCAATTTCTTTCTTCAAAGATTTAACAGCTTTTGCCTCTATGTTATGTATTCTATGAAAGTGTTGAAAGTGCTTTCCCTACAGTCATCTTTCCAGTGAGGTAGTGGACATCAAGGACATCGAAAGAATACTTGCTCTTACTTAAAAATAGAACTGCATCTAACAAATTGAAACCCGACCTTATGTGTAAAATATCTGAGGGAGCAGTCTGCAAGGCAAACAATCAGCTTTTATACCTTTAGAATATGGGACTGGAAATAGTTTTTTGTATTACGACAGCAACTACTTCAAAATAATTTGTGCGCTCTGGAGCATTTTGTGACACTCTGTGACCATGAAAGATGCTAAACGAATGCAAGTTCTTTTGCTCTTTCATGAATTGGAAAGGTTGTTGTTTCAAATTCAATTCCTGCGACTTGCGGGCAAAAATAGTTTAGTACTGAGGGAGTGCTGCACTGTCAGAGGTGCAATTCCTTGGTATAAGACATTAAACTGAAGTCTGTTTTACATAGAATCCTTACAGGGCAGAAAGAGGCCATTCGGCCCATCGAGTCTGCACCGACCACAATCCCGCCCAGGCCCTATTCCCGCAAACCCACATATTTATCTTGCTAATCCCCTGACACTAGGGTCAATTTAGCACAGCCAAACAACCTAACCCGCACATCTTTGGAGTGTGGGAAGAAACCGGAGCACCCGGAGGAAACCCACGCAGACAAGGAGAGAATGTGCAAACTCCACACAGACAGTGACCCAAGCCGGGAATTGAACCCGGGTCCCTGGCACTGTGAGGCAGCAATGCTGACCACTACGCCACCGTGCCACCCTCTCACCTGTTCTCTTGGGTAAAAAATCCCCACCACGATTTCGGAGGACAATTGGAATTGCCTGTTTGCCTTTTAGGTAGTCTTTTTCATCCTAATCCACCCAATTCCACTCTCTATTTTGACAAAGTAAATTGTTTAATGATTTTAGAATAGTCGCCAGATTAAGGACAAACCTTTCGTAATAATTTATTTTAACCTTCCGTAATAATTTAGTAAGCCTAAGAAAGATCAAAGTTGGTTAACATTCTGAGCTGTGGGTACCTCTGTAATGGCTTTGACTTTTGAAGGCAACACACACAGTCTCTTGGCATCGATGACATGATCCAGGTATTTGATGAAAGATTGGAAAAATTCCAATTTGTCTTTTCAGACTTTTAATCCATAATACTCTAATCTCTGGAGTGTTGTATCTTGGCTGTTGAGATGTTTCCTGGGATGATTCCTGGGATGGCAGGTCTGTAATATGAGAGACTAAGTTGGTTAGGATTATATTCACAGGAGTTTAGAAGAGTGAGAGGGATCTCATAGAAACTTATAAAATACTAACAGGGTTAGACAATGTAGATTCAGAAAGAGTGTTCCCAATGGTGGGGAGTACAGAACCAGGGGACATAGTTTGAGGATAAGGGGTAAATCTTTTAGAACTGATGTGAGGAGAAGTTTCTTCACCCAGAGGGTGGTAAATTTGTGGAATTCACTACCACAGAAAGTAGTTGAGGCCAAAACGTTGTCTGATTTCAAGAAGAAATTAGATATAGTTCCTGGGGTTAAAGGAATCAAGGGATATGGGGGTAAGGGAGGATCAGGATATTGAAATCGATGATCAAAATGAATGGCGGAGCAGTCTCGAAGGGCTGAATGGCCTACTCCTGCTTCTAGTTTCTATGTTTCTATGTTCTCCCTCATTCCTCCCAGTAACCAAGATGCTGGGCGAGATTCTCCGGCCTCCCTGTCGCATGTTTCTCGCCAGCGGGAGGTGGCTCGTTGTTTGCTAATGGCAGGATTCTCTGGTCCACTTCCCCAAATGTAAGTTTTTAACACTATCTTTTGAGAGTTTCAGAGAACTATGTTAGAGATTTTCTTGATAAACAGTCTCTGGCGCCAGTGAGACTGCTGCCCCAGCGCCCAGCTCCACCTTCACTGGCTGTCTGTCCAGTCAGGCAATATTGGTTTGTTGCACCAGCAGTTCATCTTTGGATTGTGAATCGAGTTTCTTCTCAAGTGCTTTTTGTGTTATGTGGACACATTTTCCTTGATTCAGCTTGCCATTTGTTTTACTTGGCTCTCGGTTTCCGTAACTTTTGCCTGAAGCTTGCTTCTTTTTCCAATAAGCGTGTTCCATGTGGCCCTTTCTGCCACGATTTCTGCAAATGATGTCTTTGCACCAACAATCTGCTGCTGTCTCAGTTTTTTCCACACGATGGCAAGTGCGAATCTGTGTTTGCTTTTGAGTTTTAGACAATATCTTGTGAATTCCTGTGCTTGAACTCAACTGTTGAGCTTCTTTGGCTGCTAATTCCATGGATGCAGCAACTTCCAAACTTTTTTAAGATCAGGTTGCTTTTGGTTGACAACTGCTTTTGAATAGCCTTGCTCCTTAAACCACAGACTAATCTATCCCTGCTGGTATTGTTTAATACATTCCCGAATTCGAGGTGTTCAGCTAGTTCTATAATAGGGCGACCAGAACTTTGATTTGATTTATAATCGTCACATGTATTAGCATACAGAGAAAAGTATTGTTTCTCGCGCGCTATACAGACAAAGCATACAGTTCATAGAGAAGGAAATGAGAGAGTGCAAAATGTAGTGTTACAATTATAGCTAGAGTGTAGAGAACAATCAACTTAATGCAAGGTAGGTCCATTCAAAAGTCTGATGGCAGCAGGGAAGAAGCTGTTCTTGAGTCGGTTTGTACGTGACCTCAGACTTTTGTATCTTTTTCCTGAAGGAAGAAGGTGGGAGAGAGAATGTCCGGGGTGCGTGGGGTTCTTAGTTATGCTGGCTGCTTTGCCAAGGCAGCGGGAAGTGTAGACAGAGTCAATGGATGGGAGGCTGGTTTGCGTGATGGATTGGGCTACATTCACGACCCTTTGTAGTTTCTTGCAGTCTTAGACAGAGCAGGAGCCATACCAAGCTGTGATATAACCAGAAAGAATGCTTTCTATAGTGCATCTGTAAAAGTCGGTGAGAGTCGTAGCTGGCATGCCAAATTTCCATAGTCTTCTGAGAAAGTAGAGGCGTTGGTGGGCTTCCTTAACTATAGTGTTGGCATGGGGGGCCAGGGCATGTTGTTGGTGATCTGGACACCTAAAAACCTGAAGCTCTCGACATTTTCTACTTCATTGATGTAGACAGGGGCATGTCCTCCTGCTTCCTGATGTCGATGACTATCTCCTTCGTTTTGTTGACACTGAGGGAGAGATTATGGTTGTCGCACCAGTTCACCAGATTCTCTATCTCTTTCCTGTACTCCGTCTCATCATTGTTTGAGATCCGACCCACTACGGTGGTGTCATTAGCAAACATGAAAATTGAGTTGGAGGGGAATTTGGCCGCACAGTCATAGGTGTATAAGGAGTTTGGTAAAGGGTTGAGGACACAGCCTTGTGGGCACTGATTTATTTAGTTTAAGACATTTTGTATCTGCCTATAAACTCTGTTTGCCTACGTGATCACTGGCTTTTATGTGGTGGTTTTAAAATTAAGTCTGCAGGCCTCAGACAAAGAGCTTTATTCAGGAGATGTTAACAATACAGGCCAATATATCACACTGCCCGTTTGCCTGTGCAAATGGATGATGGCAATGATGTCACATGGTTGGTCTCTTAACGTGCCCCTGTTCCACTTCAAGGCTGTTGGTGGGGAAACACTGGAGATACCAGGAATACACAACAGAGGCAACGATGAACTTTGTTGTCTAAGTCTGCCTTGTTGTGAGGAGGCCCCCAATTAAGGTCCCGCTCTCTTGCCCCTGCAGGGAAGAGTAATCTGTGGCTGGTAGTGTACCAGTGATGGTGTATCCCTTTACAGGCACAGCTTGATCCTTCTCCAGTGTCTCCTCTTGGGCTTGTACTGATCTTGTAGCCGGTTTTCATGCGGATCCACTGTGGAATCGGCCGGTTCTGCTTCATCTTCTTAGCGAGGAATCGCTTGATCCTGAAGGTTTTGTGGGATGGCATGGCCGCATGTCCACTCTGGCAGGAGGGATTCATTCCTCTGGTGGGGAGGAGGGATCGCCCGCAGAGTGGTGGCGGACCTCCCTGCCCCCTCCCCACCGATCGGCCGCAGACTGGCAGCGGAACCCCCCCCCCGACCAGACGATTATCTGGATCCCACCACCCCGCCCCCCCCCCCGACCAGAGGATGATCGTCAGAGAGCCGCTCTCTCCGCTTTCTGCTTTTTTTTTCTTTCACGCCCGGGCGCGCTCTGTCAGATTTTTTTCGAACTGCGCATGCGCAGTTCAGAGCTCCGATTGGTCCGCCAGCGCTAAGCCCCGCCCACAGCGTGAATTGGACCGGAGCCGGCAAAACGCGTATGGGTGCGTTGGAAAGAGGATTCCGGGCTCGGATCTATTTGATGCCCGGATTCGGCACTTAGATTCAAAATGGTAAAATCAGGCCCGTAGAATTTTGTTGAGAGAATCGCTCCCCCCCCCAGGTTTTCTCACATGTTTCAGAGATGGAGTCAACAGTGACTCAGTTTACGAGTGAGTGCACACATGCACACGCACACACACCCACGCACACATGCACACACATGCACCCACACACAGACACATGCGTCATCTGCAAATGAAGCTCAATGACTTGAGATTGAAGTGGTTTTCTAGTGGTATTGTGGTGAGGAGAATGGAGGGGAGCACCGCTACATTGATACTACCACAGTGCAGACTGGGGTCAAACAAGGTTGTGTCTGGGGTGACTCCTTTGTTGAGGATCACGGCTTGCATGTCATCGTGAAGTAGGCAGAGGATGGTGACAAATTTTGGAGGGCAGCCAATTTGAGGAGGCGACTGCACAGCTCTTTATGGTTGACAGTTGAAGGCTTTTGTCATGTGAGGTTGAAAAAGGCCATGTACAGTGGTTGGTGCTGCCCCTTGCACTTTGCTTTAAATTTCCTCGGACACTATCCTGAAGAAACCTGCAGCAATGTCTGAAGCAATGATTGGCCTCCCCCAACAACAACCATCCTCCCTTGAACTCGGGACTGCATCTTTCAGAGCTTCATTGTACATTATATTACCCGTAAACCCATTCAAAATCATATCAGTTGGTGTTTTTGTACACAGGGATCCTATTTAATCTTTGCACAAAATACGCAGGAGTACTTTCAACCCGAAAGCATGTCATTGGAAATGCAGAGGAAGAAATGGGGTGAAAAACAGACCGAAGGCTTTCTCATCTGTTTCCTGCATTTCATTTCCATGCTCTTGTTGGTTAATTGAGATGGAATGTCAGAAATTCTTTTTTCATACATATTTGTGAGGATTGTGGCAATTTAAAAACCGATCACCCTGTTTCCAGCAGTGTGAGGTGACTTTGTTGTATTTGTGGGAGGTGGGTGATTAGGAATGTACAAACACTGGAGTGTAGGTGCCAGTTTTACTGGTGAGATGACTCATCTTTTTTTATTGTGATGTTTTGTAGACGGCCACCACTGTTGTTGACAGTCTCTTGATCTGAGGATGACATCTACTCAGGGTTGAGTTTGGGCCGTGGATTTGCAAGTGACTGAACAGGCTGATTCTCAGGCCACAGAACTTTGGGCATGTTGTCACAAAACATAGTGAGATACGGAGTTTCCTTTCTTTCTGCATCCCCTTTTCCTCATCATTAAGATGTTGTGACAGAGTTGAGGGGGAACTTCTTCTCTCAGAGGGTAGTGAATCTCTGGAATTCTCTGCCCATTGAAGTGGTGGAGGCTTCCTCGTTGAATATGTTTAAATCACGGGTAGATAGTTTTCTGATCGATAAGGGAATTAGGAGATATGGGGAGCAGGTGGGTAAGTGGAACTGATTCGCTTCAGATCAGCCATGATCTTGTTGAATGGCGGGGCAGGCTCGAAGGGCCAGATGGCCTACTCCTGCTCCTATTTCTTATGTTCTTATGTGACAGCAGAATTGTTGTACTTTTCAAAAATATATTCATGGGATGAGGGCATCACTGAATTGGCCAACATTTATTACCCATCCCTAATTGCCCTTCAGAAGGTGGTGGTGAGCTGCCTTCTGAATCGCTGCACTCTATCTGGTGTAGGTATACCTAAAGTTTATTTATTGGTGTCACAAGTAGGCTTACATTAACACTGCCATGAAGTGACTGTGAAAATCTTCTCGCAGTCACACCCCGGCACCTGTTTGGGTACACCGAGGAGAATTGAGAAAGGCCAATCAATGTACCTAACCAGCACATCTTTCAGATTGTAGGAGGAAACTGGAGCACACAGAGGAAACCTGCACAGACACGGGGAGAGTGTCCAGAGTCCGCACGGACAGTGATCCAAGCCGGGAATTAAACCCAGGTCCCTGGCGCTGTGAGGCAGCAGTGCTAACCACTGTGCCACCGGACCTACAGTGCTGTTAAGGGAGTCCTGGCAACAAAGAAGGAATGACAAAGTAGTTCCAAGTTGGGGTGGGTGTGTGGCTTGGAAGGGAATGTCCAGGTGCTGGTGTTCCTTTGCATCTGCTGCTCTTGTCCTCCTTGATCAGTGGTGGACAACCTGTGGCCCAGGGACCACATGCGGCCCAGCAGGCTTCTGAGTGCAGCCCACAAACCATTTTGTTGAAAATTGCCCATGAGCAGGTTGCCAGATTCCGCTGATTTCCAGCCATGTAGTTTTTTTCCTACCATGTGACTGAAGTGATACGTAAAGAAGGGGCACATGAAGTGATGTGCGTGCTGATTGCACACAATTACTGAGAGCAAGTGCTCCCTCTGTGTGTTATCAAAGTCTAAATGCTTAATTTGTTTGTACCGTTTGAAGTTGACAGTTCAATTTATATATGAATGATAAGCATTTTCTATCACTCCTTGTGAAATATTCGGCGTGTGTTAAACGTATTCAATCTTATTCACGGTTAGCGAACATGCCCGATTTCAACCTTGTGGCCCACTGAGTTAAAGGAGGGCTCCTCATGCGGCCCACCCACTAGCCTAGGTTGCCTGTCACTGTTCTAGGTGGTAGCAGTGCTGGGTTTGGATGGTGCTGACCAAGGACTCCTGCTGAGTTGCTGCAGTGCATCTTGTAGATGGTACATTCTGCTGCCACTGTCTGTTGCTGTTGGAGGGATTGAATGATTGTGGTGCCAAGCAAGTAGGTTGCTTTGCCCTGGATGGTGTTGTGATTCTTGAGTGTTGTTGGAGCTGCACTCATCCAGGCAACTGGAGAGTATTCCATCACACTCCTGGCTAGTAACACATGGTGCGGGGACAAGATTCTAAATGACGAAACCACTTTGATAAAGTTCCAAATGAAAGGCTGCTAAACAAGCTTATGGAGGTGTCATGTGAGAGTTTCATTAGACCTCCGAATTTAATTCAATGGATCAGTGGCTAAAGTGAAGCAATTGGTATCAGTGAAGGGGCGATGCTGGACTGGGATGACGCACTGAACAAAGTGCATTGGGGGTTGCTGCCGTAGCCCCTTATTATTCCTCCATGGATTTAGAAAAGCAATACCAGAAGGTAAAGTTCACTGGCAATACTGGCATTACGAAGCCCATGCTGGCTTTACCAAGTATCTGCTCTTCTGGGGGTGTAGTAATGCCACCAGGGTGAGAGGAGACTGTTCACATCTGATAAATCAACTACAGGAGAACCTGGAGAAAATTTGCAAATGGGCAGAATCATTGACCTAATTGAGAACAGTGTGCTCTTTGAAAGCACCTACATATAAACTGCCCCTTATTGTCCCAAGATGTGTAGGTTAGACTGATTAGCCATGTGTGGGGTTGTGGGGATAAGACAAGGTGGGGGACCTGGGCAAGATTCTTGTCAGTGTGTCAGTGCAGAGTCGGTGGGCTAAATAGTCTCTCCTGCACTGTAGGGATTCTATGATTGTATGATACCTGCGTGTTTCTGGCTGAACCCAGCCAGCAGGTCTAAGTATCTAATTCACCCAAAGAATTTCTCATGGAGCCTAGGAACTGGCATGTGAGAATCTCATTAGACCTCCGAATTTAATTCAATGTCAGCTAAAGTGGTCTCACACCAAAGTCATAGATTTCTTTTCAATCAATCCCTCCAATAAAGCTGCTTTCCAATATAAAACAGGGCTGCAGGCATTTGCTATTTATGTTTTTATGCTGTTACATGCAACTGTTTAATTATACGCTTATATTTCTGGATCCTGAATTACCTCAGGGTTTTCCTGGTCTCACAATCTGGGCGGAATTTTGTAAGATTTTTTCTAAGTGTCTAGCTAGCGTGAAATCCTGCAGGACTCGTGCCATCAGATTTTACATGAATCCTTCTGTCTCCACAGGAGAAGAATGCCCATATTCGCTGGGAGAGGGTGAAGACAGGGGGCCTGAGACCCAGACCCTCACCCCCTTTGAGGAGTGGGCACTGGATCTTGGGGGAGAGGAGGGGATGTGAACCGTTAGCGACAGCATGGCCGGACTGGAGCCAATCCTCCACTTGTTGGAGAAATCCCAAGTAAGTTGCATGCAGCCCAGATTCCTCTCCCTCCCTTGCACATAACCTGTGTCCTGTGTTGCAGGAAGGGACCCCGACGTGTCAAGGCCATCTGGCATCGCGACCCCCACTGTTGCTGCCAACCATCCGGCCCCTGACAGCTCAGAAGACTCCTCGGAGGTAGCTGATGAAGGGACCTCCGAGACCGGCACCAGTTTTTGCATCAACTTCCACCTCGCAACTCACCACTCCAGAGACTCTCATATTGGTGGGTCAAGTTAGTAGTGAGGCATCTGGGTCACTCTCTGGTGTGCACGACACATCTGCTGACGTACATCGGGAGGAGGAGGGAATGTCCGAGGTCTCTGGCATGCAGGAGCCTGCCGGAGGCAAGGACTCAGCTGGCCCCAGGCTATATGCTGGGTCTCTGCGATCACTTCTCTCTCAGCTGCTGGAGATGCAGCATCAGGGCCAAGGGAATGCAGGAGAGGCTGACAGCAACACTGGACCAACTGCGAGGCTGTTGGGAGGAGACCCAAAGCTTTCAGGTGGACCAGCTATTGCCTGTCTTGCATGGTTCCCAGGCTAACACTGCAAGGGTGGCATCTGCATGGAAAGCCTGGGACAGGGGATTCTCACCATGAGTGGCAGGCTCCAAGCGATGGCCGAGTCACAGCAGGCCACAGCGGAGTCCCAGAGGGCCAAGGCTCAGTCACAGCGGGCCACGATGGAGCCCCAGAGGACGACGGCCGAGTCACAGCAGGCCAGCTGAGGGCCTCACAGTCTTATCAAGATTCTGCGGCCCATGGCTGAGAGGCTCGAGAGCTTGCAGTAGACCCAGTGGGACAGTGCTGAGACACAGCGGGCTATGGCTGCAGTCTATGAGAACATGGCCCACTCACAGCGGGTCATGGCCGAGAGGCTGCAGAGCTCATAGGAGACCCAGCAGGACATCGCTGAGATATAGCGTGCTATAGTAGCAGCCCTTGATAACATGGCCCAGTCACAGATGGTCATGGCTGAGGGGCTGCAGATTATGGCCCAGTCTCAGAGGGCATTTGCTGCTGCCATTGACAGGTGGCCCCCGACTCAGAGGGCCATCGCAGAGGGCTCGACCACCATGGCAAGAACGCAGGTGGTCCTCCAGGACTGGCAGGGCCAGGTGATGCTGGAGCTTCTGGAGCTCACTGCAGAAGCACCACCATCCCGAGGAGTGACCCAGGGGCCCACAGGAACCCCAAGGGAGGAGGAAGGGCTTGAGCCCCTGCTGGGGCCTTCCACCCTGGAGACTGCAGCTGTGGCTACACCTTCTGACTCCCCCATTCTTGACACCGGGGCATCTCAGGGACAGCGGGATGAAGAGGGTGCCATGGATGCATCCCTGACACCTGGAAGTATGATGTGGAGATGCCGGCGTTGGACTGGGGTAAACACAGTAAGAAGTTTAACAACACCAGGTTAAAGTCCAACAGGTTTATTTGGTAGCAAAAGCCACACAAGCTTTCGGAGCTGCAAGCCCCTTCTTCAGGTGAGTCACAGTGAAGAAGGGGCTTGGAGCTCCGAAAGCTTGTGTGGCTTTTGCTACCAAATAAACCTGTTGGACTTTAACCTGGTGTTGTTAAACTTCTTACCTGGAAGTATGCCAGAGAATGCTCGCCAAGGGCATCATAGGCAACGGGGCGCAGTTGGCAGCCGGCCCCCTTCACCTTCAATGTACATTCTGGGGAGGCACTGAGATGTCGTGGTAGGCCACGTAAGAAATTGTAGCAGCACTAAGATGGCACGGGTGAAGGGCAACACTAAGTAGATAGAGTATTTACACATTTTAAAGTCTCATGTTCACATGCTTTTATATTCTCCCTTATTTTGAAAGCACTATTATTGGCAACAATAAATGTTATTTCACCCCACACCTGTGACTAACTTGTCTCTAATTAGTCTCTAACAGGGATGTACAGTGAATTCCTTGAAGAGTATAGGGGGTATAGGAGTAGAGTTAAGAGAGAGACCAGGAGGGCAAAAAGGGGACACAAGATTGTTTTGGCAGATAAGGCAAAGGAGAATCCAAAGATCTTCTACAAATACGTAAAGGCTAGAAGAGTGACTAGGGAGAGAGTGGGGCCTCTTAAGTGTCAACAAAGCCAACTATGTGCGGATCCACAAGAGATGGGTGAGATCCTAAGTTAATATTTCTCATCAGTATTTACTGTTGAGAAAAGCATGGATGTTAGCGAACTTGGGGAAATAAATAGTGATGGTTTGAGGAGTGTGCATACTACAGAGAAGGAGGTGCTGGAAGCCTTAAAGCGCATCAAGGTAGATAAATCCCTGGGATCCTGATGAAGTATATTCCAGGACATTGTGGGAGGCTAGGGAGGAAATTGCGAGTCCCCTAGCCGAGATATTTGAATCATGGATAGTCATAGGTGAGGTGCCTGAAGATTGGAGGGTGGCAAATGTTGTGCCTTTGTTTAAGAAGGGTTGCAGGGAAAAGCCTGGGAACTGCAGGCTAGTGAGCCTCACATCTGTGGTGGGTAAGTTGTTGGAAGGTATTTTGAGAGACAGAATTTACAAGTATTTAGAGAGGCAAGGACTGATTAGGGACAGTCAGCATGGTTTTGTGAGTGGAAAATCATGATTCACAAATTTGAGTTTTTTGAAGGGGTAACCAAGAAGGTAGATGCGGGCAGTGCAGTTGATGTTGTCTACATGGACTTTAGCAAGGCCTTTGACAAGGTACTGCATGGTAGATTGTTGCATAAAGTTAAATCCCACTGGATCCAGGGCGAGATAGCCAAATGGATACAAAATTGGCTTCTTGACAGAAGCCAGAGGGTGGTTGTAGAGTGTTGTTTTTCAAACTGGAGGCCTGTGACCAGTGGTGTGCCTCAGGGATCAGTGCTGGGTCCACTGTTATTTGTCATTTATATTAATGATTTGGATGAGAATATAGGAGGCATGGTTAGAAAGTTTGCAGATGACACCAAGATTCGTAGCATAGTGGACAGTGAAGAAGGTTATCTCGGATTGCAACGGGATCTTGATCAATTGGGCCAGTGGGCTGACGAATGGCAGATGGAGTTTAATTTAGATAAATGCGAGCTGATGCATTTTGGTCGATTGAATCAGAGCAGGACTTACTCAGTTCATGGTAGGGCGATGGGGAGAGTTACAGAGCAAAGAGATCTCGGGTTACAGATTCATAGTTCCTTGAAAGTGGAGTCACAGGTGGACAGGGTGGTGAAGAAGGCATTCAGCATCCTTGATTTCATTGGTCAGAACATTAGATACAGGAGTTGGGACGTCTTGTTGAAGTTGTGCAAGACATTGTTAAGGCCACACTTGGAATACTGTGTGCAGTTCTGGTCACCCTAATATAGAAAGGATATTATTAAACTAGAAAGAGTGCAGAAAAGATTTACTAGGATGCGACCGGGACTTGACGGTTTGAGCTATAAGGAGAGGCTGGATAGACTGGAACTTTTTTCTCTGGAGCGTAGAAGGCTGAGGGGTGATCTTACAGAGGCCTATAAAATAATGAGGGGTAAAGATCAGCTAGATAGTCAATATCTTTTCCCAAAGGTAGGGGAGTCTAAAACTAGAGGGCAGAGGTTTAAGGTGAGAGGGGAGGGATACAAAAGGGTCCAGAGGGGCACTTTCTTTTACACAGAGAGGGCGGTGAGTGTCTGGAACAAGCTCCAGAGGTAGTAGTAGAGGCGGGTACAATTTTGCCTTTTATAAAGTATTTAGACAGTTACATGGGTAAGATGGGTATAGAGAGATATGGGCCAAATGCGGGCAATTGGGACTAACTTAGGGGTTTTAAAAAAGAAGGGTGGCATGGACATGTTGGGCCAAAGGGCCTGTTTCCATGCTGTAAACCTCAATGACTCTATGATCAACTTACCCCAACAATCACCGGAGGGACTCTGCATGTTGATGTCAGTGAGGGATGTCCCTTAATGCGCTGCTACTGAGAAAATCAAGGCACTCAAAAATTCACTGGCTACAGCGGGTGGCATGCATTCGCAGCGACTTCAGCATCTGCCATGGCATCCCCAGAACCCATGAGAGAGTGGTGGTCTCCCTCTACTCCTGTGAGTGGTAAGGCCTGAGCCTCCTCTGCTCGCAATTCCTCCTCCAGTTCCTCCTCCTCAACTCCAGCAGCAACCAAAAGAACAGCAAGATCAATGGGTTGCATTGCAAAAGCCATCTCGTCACTCTGAAGTCAGGGGTGTGGGGGGAGGGGGATTTTGGAGAAGGGGAAAGACAGATAGAGAGATTGAAGAACTCTGCTCGCCCCCAGCCCAGCAACACACATTCCCCATATCCCCTCCCACAGACCCCCAGCAACACACACCCCCCATACCCCCTCCCACAGACCCCCAGCAACACATACTCCCATACCCCCTCCCGCAGATCCCGAGCAACACACACTCCCCATACCCCTCCCACAGATCCCAAGCAACACACAGTCCCCATATCCACCCTTAGACATCCAGCAACACACACTCCCCATATCCCTCCCACAGACCTCCAGCAACACACACTCCCCATACTCCCCCACAGACCCTCAACAACACACACTTCCCATATCCCACCCCAAGACTCCGAGCAACACACACTCCCCACACCCCCCCACAGTCCCCCAGCAACACACACTCCCCATATCCCCACAGACCCCCCAGCAACACACACTCCCCATATCCCTCCACAGACCCTCAGCAACACACACTCCCCATATCCCCACAGACCCCCAGCAACACATACTCCCATACCCCCTCCCGCAGATCCCGAGCAACACACACTCCCCATACCCCTCCCACAGATCCCAAGCAACACACAGTCCCCATATCCACCCTTAGACATCCAGCAACACACACTCCCCATACCCCCCCACAGACCCCCAGCAACACACACTCCCCATACCCCCCCACAGACCTCCAGCAACACACACTCCCCATACTCCCCCACAGACCCTCAACAACACACACTTCCCATATCCCACCCCAAGACTCCGAGCAACACACACTCCCCACACCCCCCCACAGTCCCCCAGCAACACACACTCCCCATATCCCCACAGACCCCCCAGCAACACACACTCCCCATATCCCTCCACAGACCCTCAGCAACACACACTCCCCATAGCCCCTCCACAGATCCCAACATGGCAATTCAGCCCCCCTATCCCCCCACCCCATTGACAAACACACACCCTGAACCCATGCAGTAGTGGCCATACACACCGCTGCCTGACAAGTTCTGAGGCTGCAGCACTGCCACTTCAGGGAGTTTCCAGCCCATCCCCCACGTGCAACTGTGCTTGTTGCTGCCTGCACGAGGACCCCGAGTCAGTACTCAGGACCCAGAGTCATTGCTTAGGCTCGGGGTCAGTGCTCTGTGCCAGGTTTGTGCTGAGAGTCTGAGGTTGGACCCCGTGAGCAACAACAGCTGCCCCCCCCCACCCCACCCCACGCACTCGCAGGCCCCTCCTGACCTGAAACACAACATGGCCGCCATGAGACAACCCCCCCTGAGTAAACGGAGCAGTTTGAATGCGGAGACTTACCTCCTCACTCACCCTCACTGATTGAGCACCTGGATGCAACTTGTATACTTGAGGTGTTGTCCTGAGTGATCCGGCTGCAGTGAGGGAGGTGTTAAGGCAGGTGAGCTGGGACGATTGGGAGTGAAACTCACTAATGACATTGTGATGAATGCAAAAAATTTGCAAATTGACGTTTCGCCCGTTTTGGGTGGGCTCCCGATTGGGCCGAATTTGTTTTTTGGTAAAATGGGAATGGGCGCAAAAACGGGTGGCATTCCTACTAGTTGCATCGCGCCTGATTTTACAACATTTTCCCATCACCTAATCGAGCGCGATGAGTTCGTAAAATTCCATTCTATAACTTTACAGAACAAATGGAGAAAGTGCATGAATGGCTGGGTTTAGCTTTCATGCTATCTCCCTGCCACTGAAAGAGAAGCTTCTGGAAATCCCAGTTGCTGTTTTCGCCCTGCTTTTCGAAATATTTACTTCTGCACGGTGGCATGACTTTTTTCTTCGCACTGCAATAATGTTTCACCCTTAATCATTCCCCCACATCAGTCTACCCCCGGAGCAGCTGTTTTCCATGCAGTGGACAAATTGTTCGGAATGGGAATTCCCAATTGGGCATTCCTATTGCCAGATTCCATTTGGAGGAGCAGATGGAGTTTCCAGGCAGGGAAGGAAGGCGTTCGCACTTGAAATACTTGAGCCTCGAAATCTGATGGAACTGCATCCATGTTTCAAATACAAAATGAGGAGCCGAAGCATCTAATGTGGCAGGTAGGGGTACATGCTCGCTACGTGTGGCCCCAGTAGGCTCTATTTACCATTCTAGTGTCCCGATCACCAACAACCTGTCCTGGTCCCCCCATGCCGACACTATAGTTAAGAAAGCCCCCCCTCCCAACGCCTCTATTTTCTCCAGAGGCGAAGGAAATTTGGTGTGTCTGCTATGACTCTCACCAACTTTTACAGATGCACCATAGAAAGCATCGTTTCTGGTTGTATCACAGCTTGGTGTGGCTCCTGCTCTGCCCAAGATCGCAAGAAACTACAAAGGGTCATGAATGTAGCCCAATCCATCACGCAAACCACCCTCCCATCCATTGACTCCGTCTACACTTCTCACTGCCTCGCAAAAGCAGTCAGCATAATCAAGGACCCCACGCACCCCGGACATTCTCTCTTCCACCTTCTTCCGTTGGGAAAAAGATAAAAGTCTGAGGTCACGTACCAGCTGACTCGATAACAGCTTCTTCCCTGCTGCCATCATACTTTTGAATGGGCCTACCTTATCTTAAGTTGATCTTTCTCTACAACCTAGTTATGACTGCAACACTACATTCTGCACCCTCTCCCTACCTTTTCTATGAACGGTATGCTTTGTCTGTATAGCGCACAAGAAACACTGTATACTAATACATGTGACAATAATAAATCAAATCAAATATTGGTAAAAGGAAGAAAAGTAGGTCTTAAATCTGTGCCTGAACCAGGTATTGCCCAGAAGGGGGAAAAAAATACAGTAAAATGGGGAAATAAGAATATTGGTTCCAACTGTTTGTTTCCTTCTGGGTGAGTTCTTTGCATATACAAAAAAGGACCCACTCAGAGAGCTAAATAATCTAATCCCATTGCTACATTTCTCAAATCTGTCTGAGGCCTTTTTCAAAATTAGGCTGAATGTAGCCGGCATATGCTTTCGTCAACTATGCCCACTCCTTTGGCACCAAGCCTCATGAGAGTGCCACAATGCCAACATTTCTATCAGCCAGGAGTACTGAATCAGTCTTTACCACAGTTGTAACCTAATATGATTAAGTAAATGTTGGGAAAAAAATATGTGCACTTGCGCAAAGAATAATGCTGAATTGGCCGAGGAAGAGACTAATGAAGAACATGCAATGATGATAAACTCAACACTTGCCATGCTTGATGATGGGCCAAAGGGCCTCTTCTGCACTGTATTTTCTATGATTCTCACGTAGAGTCATAGAGCAATACTGCACGGAAACAGGCTCTTTGGCCCAACTAGTTCACGCTGACGACCATGGTGCCCTCCCAGCTAGTCCCAAGTGCCCGCATTTCTAATCCATTCCTATCCATGCACTTATCCAAATGTTTTCGAAATTTTGCTATTCTACCTACCTCAAAGCACATGAATGTAAGCTGTATTAACAAAGTGAAGATAATTCCGAGTTATATCAGTACAGCTGAATTATGAGGCCATCAAAATGAAAGTGAACAATGCTTCGATCAAGCCCAGGTATTGAATGCTGTGTTCAGCTTTGACCACTCAGGCACAGGAGAAACATACAAAGCCGAGCAGCTTTGTGGAGGAGGGCCACAAAACTAAATTCTAGAGTCTGACAACTGACTCATGGGCAAGATGGGAAAACTTAGATTGTTTCGTCTGAAAAAAAAAGAAATAGAATTTGACCTTCCAGACTGATGTCAGATATAAAGCAGAATAGAAAAGAAAGAGTATTATTGTCACATCCAGAATTGCAGAACAAGAACTGGATCTCTATAGCCATAGAATCCCTACAGTGCAGAAGGAGCTCATTCAGCCCATCAAGTCCACATTGACTCTCCAAAAAGCATCTTAATCAGGCCCTATCCCCATAACCCCACATATTGGGACACTAAGGGGCAATTTAGCATGTCCAATGCACCTAACCAGCATGTCTTTCGGACTGTGGGAGGAAACCAGAGCACCCAGACATGGGGGGAACATGCAAATTCCACACAGACAGTGACCTGAGCCAGAAATCGAACCCGGGTCCCTGGAGCTGTGAGGCAACAATGCTAACCACTGTGTCGCCCTTAGCGGGGATGATTTGACTGAGGTTTAGATGATAATGAAAGGGACCGATTATGTTTAAGTTGACAGATATGTTTATTATTAAATAATTTTAAGTTGTATGAGGGAAGATCTAGAAGACATGTCAAAAGGCTGTTCCTTTCCCAGGTTATAGTGGATCTGTGAATCAGGCTGCCAGATGTTGTGCCAGATACACATTCACTGAATAACCTTCCAGCAGGATGTGAACTCTTATGTCTGCAGTGGAAAAGACCTTCTACAAAAGGTAGGTAGTGCAAAGTATTATCAGGGCTAGAGTGATGTCCCGAATGTGTTTTGATTGTCCAGACGGATTAGGAAATTGGATCTGGATTTCCATCTGTTTGTTTGCTCCCTCAAGATGGGTGGCACGGTGGCACAGTGGTTAGCACTGCTGCCTCACAGTGCCAGGGACCCGGGTTCGATTCCAGACTTGGGGAGTTTGTGTGGAGTCTGCACTTTCTCCCATCTGTCTGCCTGAGTTTCCTCCGGGTGCTCCGGTTTCCTCTCACAGTCCGAAAGACGTGCTGGTTGGGTGCATTGGCCATGCTAAATTGCCCCTTAGTGTCCAAAGATGTGTAGGTTGGGGGGATTAGCAGGGTAAGTACACAGGGTTGCGGGGATGGGGCCCGGGTAAGGTGCTCTATTGGAGAGACAGTGCAGACTTGATGGGCTGAATGGCCTCCTTCTTTTCCTGTAGGGATTCTATGACCTCTATGGTTTTGGGTAGGGCGAGAAGGCTATCGTGTAATGCGCATTACACAGGAGAAATTGGATGAAGCTTTTCTTATCTGTCATTTTTCTGTCCCTCACATGTTCTTGTAGAGCAAAGGAAGAGTTTTATACAGGATAGAGAGAAAGAAAGAACAGCGAAAGAGATAAATCGGACTGTATCTGAAAGGGTGCTAATGTGGAGTGTGTAAGGGGGACTTGAATAGAGGAAAAGGAATTGAATTGAAGGAGTTAATTGGAAGATTGAAAGTTCTGTGGAACAGAATCTGATAGAGCGGAATAATATAGGGGGAAAGAAAACTGGGCGGTGGAACCATGTGAAAGGAAAGGTGCTCTGAAGGACAGTTAGGATAAGGAGATGGGAAAGGAATCATGGGGAGTGAGGTGGATCTGTGGGAAGAAAAAGTGCTGGCAAAACTCAACAGGTCTGGCAGCATCTGTGGAGAGAGAAACAGAGTTAACATTTTGAGTCCAAAATTACTTTTTCAGAATAGGTCCAAAGAAGAGTCATATTGGTCTTGTGATGTTAACTCTATTTCTCTCTACCAAAATTGCCAGACTGAGTTTTTCCAGCACTTTGTATTTTTACTTCAGATCTCCAGCATCTGCAGTATTTTGCTTTTAATCTGTATGTGGGAATGTTGTGTGAAGGTCAGAGAGATTGATTGCATGGACACATTTACAGTCATTCAAGTAAATATCCATGTGATAATATATAACAACAAAATGTCATGTGATAATATATAACAATAAAAGCAAGATACTGCGGATGCTGGAGGAAACAAGACAGAGATAGATAGGTTCTTGTTTAACAAGGGGATCAGGGGTTATGGGGGAAAAGGCAGGATAATGGGGATGAGAAAAGCATTAGCCACGATTGAAGGGCGGAGCAGACTCGATGGGCCGAGTGGCCTAATTCTGCTTCTATGTTTTATGGTGTTATGGTCTTATAAAACAGAAAATGCCAGAAAAACTTAGCAGATTTGGTAGCATCTGTGGAGAGGGGAACAGAGTTAACGTTTCGAGTCTGTACGACTCTCCTTCAGAGTGTGTGTAGGGCAGCGATCTTACCGCCTGTCCACGCCACACTCCCGCGGCAGCAAGGAAGCCAAATCTCCATTCACTGCAGCGGGAAGGGAAAATCCCCCTGGCGCGAACAGGCGGAAAATCCTGGCTACAATGTTTAAAATGTGTAAACACCAACTGAGAAAACTGAAAACACAAATTCAATACTGTCTAAAGCCATAATCCTTAAAATAATCTTTATCCAGTTGACGTGGATCTGTTGTGGTTTTAGACAGAACGATTTAACCACAACAGATTCTTTGCAAGTAACAATTCAGAAAGGTTCTTTCCAATTTGGGAAACATAGCTAACAATATATTAGAAAGTCTGAACAAGCTGCGTTCTGCCGTGTTGCTGTCATTTTATTTGATTGATTACCTTGAGAATGCTTTAAACTTTACAATATTGACTTCAAATACGTGAAGAGCTCTTCTTTAACTGCTGGAAAATTCCTGTCACCAGGTTAGAAAATACTCAAGTCTCCTTCAATTTAAACATATGCACAATTTTTTAATCAATAAGATGAGACGGAAGAACAAGTAAGTAGGCATACGTTTAAAAAAGAGTGGCATTGATTCGCCGCCTATTCTCCTCGTGCCATTGTCATTTTCTTTGACGTTGTACAGATGAATCTCTGGAGTATTTCAGAGAAGGTTGATTTATATGAGTAACATTCTAGTTTGTATGTGATTTTACAGTTATTACATACAGCCCATGGGCCTGACAGTAGGCGCATCGTCTTCCTAATCCTGTTTTATGAAGAGACTGTAAAAATGCTGACCTTGTGGGATGCAGTGATGCAGTTCTGAAAGGCCTCCTTAGGCCCCCGGGAATAAACAGTTACGCGTAAACTGACAAATTATCATGTCAGCGCATTCATCCCATCTCAGTTGTACTCTGCCATTTCCCCGAAGAACAACAATCTGGAAATACATAAAACCCTTTTTAATAATGGCCTGTGTCGCGCTTCTCAACAGCATCAATACAGAGTGGAAAGGACATATTTAAACCATCTCATTCCTCCAGAGACTTCATAGAAACCGTTCACATCAACTCTATGAAGATTACTTTAAGGATTGTGTAGCATCTCATAGGAAGGGACAGGATTAGGACATGATATGATTATGCTAAAAGCTCAGAAAAAGCAACGTAAGCTGTCACCCAGAAATGCGAACTAAGTGTTAAATTGAAGATGAAGGAGATGGCAATGCACCTGCAGCAAAGTTTGAATTGATTCCTGCTTTTAGAGATCAAATTACAGCCGATAAATTCAGCCTTGTGGCACTGCTGTTTGGATACTAACCAGACTAGTAAGTCCTTAATATGGCAGGCAGGAAGCATCCTGCCCCTTTCTATTAGCTCTAAATAAGAGTCTGGCACATATAGGGTTAAAGAAAGACTGAATACAATACAGCACGCACACTGATGTAAGAGAACACATGACCTGTACCTAGTGATCAGTGTCATAATAAGCAGAGCCATGTGCAAGCATACATGGAGACTGCTCCGAGCTTGAACCCTTTACTGATTTGATTTGATTTTGGTTTGATTTATTATTGTCATTTGTATTAGTATACAGTGAAAAGTATTTTGGCTTGAGTGTTATTATAAAGATAAGGCACACCATTCATAGAGAAGGAAAGGAGAGAGAGCAGTCTAAAGATGTGCGGGTTAGGTTGATTGGCCATGCTAAAATTGCCCTTAGTGTCCTGGGATGTGTAGATTAGAGGGATTAGTGGGCAAAATATGTAGGGATATGGGGGTAGGGTCTGGGTGGGATTGTGGTCGGTGCAGACTCGATGGGCCGAATGGCCTCTTTCTGTACTGTAGGGTTTCCATGATTTCTATGATTTCTATGAGAATGTAATGTTACAGTCATAGTTAGGATGTAGAGAAAGATCAGCTTAATATGAGGTAGGTCCATTCAAAAGTCTGATGGCAGCAGGGAAGAAGCTGTTCTTGAGTCAGTTGGTACGTGTCCTCAGACTTTTGTATCTTTTTCCTGACGGAAGAAGGTGGAAGAGAGTATGCCCAGGGTGCGTGGGTTCCTTGATTATGCTGGTTGTTTTGCCGAGGCAGCGGGACGTGTAGACAGAATCAATGGTTGGGAGGCTGGTTTGCGTGATGGACTGGGCTTTGTTCATAACCCTTTGTAGTTGCGGTCTTGGACAGAGCAGGAGCCATACCAAGCTGTGATACAACCTGACAGGATGTTTTCTATGGTGCATCTGTAAAAGTTGGTGAGAGTCGTAGCAGTTATGTCGAATTTCCTTAGCCTCTTGAGAAAGTAAAGGCTTTCTAATGTATTTATGTACACAGTTCTTGTAGTTAATAAATGCATGCAGTTAACCTATTTAAGATTCCGAAGGCTTCATTAAGACCAACTAAACGGTATCCGATGCCTTGCAACACGGCAGTGACGAACAGCAATACTCAAAGCCTCACTCAAATCCAGAAATAAGCTAAAATCCTGTAAGGCTAAAGAAAAATTTGAAGAAGTATTCTGCCCCAAAGAAAAGCTCGAGAAGCAGGTACACAGAGGAAAATCAGCAGGAAAAATCTCGAGAGAAAGAGTTGGAAGCTGAAGTCAGAAATGTAAAATTCCTCTCTGCAGCAGAGGACTCCATAAGAACCCTTAGAAGTCCAGCTTTAATTCCCAAAGTGCAGAGTTGGCAGACTTGCAGGGGTAAGCTAAAGCTTTTAAATTCCAGAATAAAGCAAGTCCTCAGCAACTTTTTTGTTCTATAATTAAAAGGGCTGCAAGTTTCTTCAAGAGCTGATCACATGGTTTGATGGTGATGTCATTAGGATGTGTGCTTAAGCTGCTGTTTTACTTTCAATAAAACCTGTTGTGTTTGTTTGAATTTACCTGCGCAAACCAAGTTGTTTTTTCTTTTTCTGTTAAAACCCACAACTGCTAACACAGTTAGGAAATCATACTTTTAAATATTTCAGAGGTCAGAAGTTGCTGTTTAAAAACTGCCAGAATGATCAAATTCCCGTGCAGATGCGTGAATACATAGCATCTGAGGCCACTCTGGAAAAGAAAAGAAATTAATATGGAAGAATCACCACTAAAGAATTAGCTTTAAAGACCAGCAAAGGCCAGAATTTGATGCCTTTGTGGCCCTGCAGCATAACACTAAAAGGGAGAAGTCTACAGCTAGTCGATCCAAGCAGATATTGTTTTAAAATAGTTTCAAAGCTGAGTATGAACACCATTGCAGCTTAATCATGGAATCCCTACAGTACAGAAAGAGGCCAACTATCCTACTATCCTACACTACAACAACCCTATTCCCGTAACCCCACATATTTTCTCCGCTAATCCCTCTAAGCTACGCATCCCAGGACACTAAGTGGCAATTTAGCATGGCCAATGCACCTAACCCGCTCATCTTTGGACGGTAGGAGAAAACCTGAGCACCTGGAGGAAACCCACGCAGACACTGGGAGAATCCTGCCAAAACCCACAAGTGCAAGTAAACCCTTTGTCTTCAAATCAATGGCAGCACCATCTTGAATTTCAGCAACTCCTTAGAGACGAACCTACACTTTGAAATTTTTAACCATGGATCAGAACCCAACTTACCAGATCAGTTTGGACTCATCCAAAGGCCAAACTCATTGGGAAATTGGCTGCCATGGTGGAGAGAACTTTTAAACTAGAAGGTCCATGTAGGAAGTCAGAAATAGTACAGATTAATTATCTTTTTATACACAGGCTGTAATCCCAATGCATTGCATTGATGAATCCTCAACCAGCTTTGATGAAATATTAGAAGCCTTTGAATATTTTAATCTTCAAGTTGCGAAGTGCACAGAACAAAAGTATGATATTTGAGTCCACCACACAAGAGTATCAGGGAACCAGTGAATTTTCCGGAAGTCTCAAAAATATATATTTCTGGAAGTTGCGACATATTACCTAAACTAAACAGTAGGTGACAGTGCAGAGGAACAGCTGGCTACGAATGAACGGAAGATATCTAATGAAGCTCAAAATAAACAAACTCTGAGAAAGGAAAATGAAATATGGTTGGAAAATGTTTGGAAAATGTTTGTATCAGAACTGAAGTGGAAGATTTGAAACTCAAGACTCAAGCTATGTATTATTATAATCAGGTGAGTAGAATGAATTGGTTCCCCTGTATTCAACTTCCTCGGCTGGTCACAACAAAAGTTTGAGTTTCTTTTTCACAAGATATACCTTTTGCCAATGCAAATGTATTTAACTATTTAAGCCGTGAGCAATAAAGAGCCAATCAAACAAGATTTTCCTATATCGAAGAGTAATTGGGGCAGCAAGGTGGCACCGTGCTTAGCACTGCTACCTCACAGCACCAGGGACCCGGGTTCGATTCCCGGCTGGGTGGAGTTTGCACATTATCCATATGTTTGCATGGGTTTCCTCCGGATGCTCGGGTTTCCTCCCACAGTCCAAACGATGTGCAGGTTAGGTCCATTGGCCATGCTAAATTCTCCCTCGGTGTACCTGAACAGGCACTGGAGCGTGGTGACTGGGGGATTTTCACAGTAACTTCATTGCAGTGTGAAGGTAAGCCTACTTGTGACTAATAAATAAACTTTACTTTAAAACTTTATTTATTAACCATTAGACCAGAGCAAAGCTGAATGAAAATGTGATGTCACAGGCACACAGAGGTATCTGAAATAATTGAAGTTAGAGTCTAATCGAAAAATATTAAAATAATATACACAGTCCTTCAAGCATAGATGTTTAAATGTTCCAGATGATTTGGATTAGCTGCTTCCCTGCATGCGGTCAGATACACCCATAGAATCCCTGCAGTGCAGAAGGAGGCCATTCAACCCAACGAGTTTGCACCAACTTTCTGAAAGAACCCTCCCCCACCCTATCCCGTAACCCCACGCATTTACCATGGCTGATCCACATAACCTACAATCCTTTGGATACTAAGAGATAATTTAGCATGGCCACTCCACCTAATCTGCACATGCAAATATAGAAGATATTGCAATTACTATGAAATCTCGACTTGCTGATAGATTTCTTGTAATGTAGGCTTCTGAACTGGGTAATACATTTGTGCCGAGAGAGAGAGAGAGTAAGAGAGACCAGCTTTTAATCTGTTTCCTCCACTGAAAACAGTCTTGCAATCTCTACAGTGACTGACATTCTTACATGAAATACTTCGCCCATTCTGCATTTCCATGGGTGTGTCTGTAGCAGCAATTGTTTCAATTATTTCTGACACCTCCGTGTGCCTGTGACATCACATATGCATTCAGCTTTTCCCTGGTCTAATGGTTAATAATCCAGCACTAATGATTTTAATGTCTCTTCCTTAGACAGTGACAAGTTTTGATGGGTCTTTGAATTATAGGAAATGTCACTTTCTCCATACTCCTTTGATGGTGATTTGTTTGCTTTCTACATGAAATGTGGCCTTGAATTTTTAAGTAGTTTGTTCTGCCTCAGATCAAATTGCAAATTTGAATTGTAAGTCCACATCAGAAACTTCAGAAGCTGATCACTGGCAATACTAAGCTTCAGGTGACTTGTGGCAGCCATCTTTAGTCAGTGCCTTTCCTCATTGTGACAGTATATACACTTGGAACTGCGTGAAGCACTGAAGTCTTCTATGAACCAAAACCAAGGTCTGAACAAACAAATTTTTGCGGTGTCAATGAAGTACAAGAAAGAGACTACAGAGCTGAAGAAAATAGTTGGACATTTAGAAGAAAACTTGGAAGAACATTACATTTCCAAAGAGATATATGAAGAGATGAAAATCAAGGCCAGAATTTTATGCTCCCTGCCGATGGATTCTGGTGCAGTGGGATGGCGGGGGGTTCATAATATTGCACACACATCCCGCCCTGACCCAGACACAATTTTATGGTGGGGCAGGCAGGGTCCCAGATTGCCTATTCAGGTACTTAATTACCAATTTGAGGCCTTATCCTGCCCAGCCTCAATTTTTAGGCTGGCAGGCGCCTGGTGATTCAGGGTAAGAAACTGAAAAGGTTTTCACCCTCAATCTTGGGCTGGGGGTGGAGCCTCAATCGGAAAGTGCTTTGGGCTGGGGCCACCCTCCCCTTGGGGATCTGGGATCTTCAGCCCAACCCTCAGGATACGCCCTGACACTGAGATGGCCCCCTCCTGACCTTCCCTGGAGCTCTGGTACTTACCTAACGTGCGGTCCTGGGACTTGGTCTCAGGCACAGTGCTACAATACCTTTTCTGGCCACTGTAGCGCTGTGCCTGGAGGGGCTGAAGAGCTGTCGTCCAATCTCCAAGGCAGGACATCCCTCCAAGGGTGGAGGGAAGTCCCACCTGCTGCCAATCAAGATCAACTGAGTGTGTGATGGCAGTGGGCCTGTCAGAATCAACAGGGATGTGTTTCCCACAGACTCTCAGGATGACAGGCATCCAAAGTTCACTATCCTGAAATTTGAGGCCCAAGAATCTTGAATGGCAAGAGAAAGCAGAAGTCCCCACAAAAGAACGCGAGGATTCTCAAAAACAATTTGCAAAAGTTACAGAAAATAAATTTGAATGATAGCATAGAGGAATTACATTGTGTCAATGAAAACCAATCAATGTACACACTCAACTTCTATGTACAAAAGATGCACTTGGCAAGGAAAAATAAGAACTAATGGGGCAATGAGATGTCACTCAGGAAGAAGGGCACTTGAAAGAGGACTTGAAAAGTTTAAATGAAGAACTTGGAGAAACTAATTCAACAAAAATGGATCTTTGATTAAAACTTGATGAAATTCAAGCATCAAAAATCTTTGGAACGCATCGTGCAAAATGTGGGGAATTGCAGCAAAACCAGGACAATGTCCAAGCTTGGGCTAACAAGTGGCAAGTAACATTCACATCATACAAATACCAGGCAATGACCATCTCCTAACAAGAGAGAATCCAACCATTGCTCCTTGACATTCATCATAGAATCCCTACGGCGCAGAAGGAAGCCATTCAGCCCATCGAGTCTGCACTGACTAGCCACTGTGCCACTACGTCGTCTTCAATGGCATTACTATCATGGAATCCCACACTATCAACTATCAACATCCTGGGGGTTACCACTGACTAGAAACTGAACGAGGCTAGCCATATAAATATTATGGCTACCAAAATAGGTGGAGAACTGGCTTGGTCATAGAAGACAGAGGGTGGTAGTGGAAGGGTCTTTTTCCGGCTGGAGGCCTGTGACTAGTGGTGTACCGCAGGGCTCTGTATTGGGACCTCTGCTGTTTGTGATTTCTATAAATGATCTGGAAGAAGGAGTAACTGGGGTGATCAGTAAGTTTGCGGACGACACAAAACTGGCAGGACTTGCAGATAGTGAGGAACATTGTCAGAGGCTACAGAAGGATATAGATAGGCTGGAAATTTGGGCAAGGAAATGGCAGATGGAGTTCAATCCTGATAAATGCGAAGTGATGCATTTTGGTGGGAATAATGTAGGGAGGAGCTACACGATAAATGGAAGAACCATAAAGGGTGTAGAGACGCAGAGGGACCTGGGTGTGCAAGTCCACAGATCTTTGAAGGTGACGTCACAGGTGGAGAAGGTGGTGAAGAAGGCATATGGCATGCTTGCCTTTATAGGACGGGGCATAGAGTATAAAAGTTGGGGTCTGATGTTGCAGATGTATAGAACGTTGGTTCGGCCGCATTTGGAATACTGCGTCCAGTTCTGGTCGCCACACTACCAAAAGGACGTGGAGGCTTTGGAGAGAGTACAGAGGAGGTTTACCAGGATGTTGCCTGGTATGGAGGGGCTTGGTTATGAGGAGAGATTGGGGAAACTGGGGTTGTTCTCCTTGGAAAGACGGAGGATGAGGGGAGACTTAATAGAGGTGTATAAAATTATGAAAGGCATAGATAGGGTGAACGGTGGGAAGCTTTTCCCCGGGTCGGTGGTGACGTTCACGAGGGGTCATAGGTTCAAGGTGAAGGGGGGGAGGTTTAACACAGATATCAGAAGGACATATTTCACACAGAGGGTCGTGGGGGCCTGGAATGTGTTGCCGGGCAAGGTGGTGGAGGCGGACACACTGGGAACGTTTAAGACTTATCTAGACAGCTATATGAACGGAGTGGGAATGGAGGGATACAAAAGAGTGGTCTAGTTTGGACCAGGGAGCGGCGCAGGCTAATTGTTCCTGGTTTCTCGTTTCAAGGCTTCATTCTATGATCATCTTGCTGGTGCCAGTACAGAGTGAGACTGCGGATAGTTGGGAACCTGTCTCGGGGGCAGGGAATTCATATGGTGTTCGTGGAAGTGGAAATGACTAGGGTTGGGAAGCATTTTCCGATCAGGGCCATTGCGATCTCCTGGACTCGTTTCGATCGCCTCAGGGGGTCGGAGAGGAATTTCCCAGATTTTTTTTCCCCATATTGGCCCTGGGGTTTTTCACTCTGGGTTTTCGCCTCTCCCTGGAGATCACATGGTCTGGAATGGGGGGGTGGGGGTGAGTTAATAGGTTGTAATGAACAAAGCATCGTAGCTGTGAGGGACAGCTCGGTGGATAGGATATTGGTATGTAGATAGGCTGGAAAATTGGGCGGGGATCCTGGATTCAGGATTCAATCCAGGACCGGGGAGCGGCGCGGGCTTGGAGGGCCGAAGGGCCTGTTCCTGTGCTGTATTGTTCTTTGTTCTTTGTTTGTTCTGTCTCAAACATGAAAACGATGAATAAAGTTTCACATCCGACACAAAACAAGTCAAATGCTATAAGTCCTGCGGTGAGTAATTGACCCTCCTGACTCCTCAAAGCCTGTCCATCATCTACAAGACACAAATCAGGAATGTAATGGAATACTTTCCACTTCCCCGGGTGAGTGCAGCTCCCAGAAGCTTGGGACCACCCAGGACAAAGAAGCCCATTTCACTGACACCCCCTCCACAAACATTCAATCTCTCCATCACCTACAAACCGCGGCAGCCGTGTGTACCATCTACAAGATGCACTGCAGGAACTCACTAAGGTTCCTTCGGCAGCACCTTCCAAACCCACTACCAACCATCTAGAAGGACAAAAGCAGCAGATACCTGGGAACACCCCTACTTGGAGGTTCCCCTCCAACCTCACTCACCATCCTGACTCAGAAATATATTGCACTTCTTTCACTGTCGCTGAGTCAAAATCCTGGAACTCCCTCCTTGACAGCACTGTGGGTATACCTACACCTGCACCGCTTCAAGAAGGCAGCTCACTACCATCTTCTCAAGAGTAATTAGGGATGGATAATAGACGGTGTATCCAGAGGTGCCTACATCCCATAAATAAATGAAAAAGAATTAGAATAACTTGAAAAACATTGGATAACAACTTGAAGGGGATGTTGTATAAGGGTCTGGGGGAGATGTAATATAAGGGTCTGGGGGAGATGTAGTATAAGGGTCTGGGGGAGATGTAGTATAAGGGTCTGGGGGAGATGTAGTGTAAGGGTCTGGGGGAGATGTAATATAAAGGTCTGGCACATAGAAGGTTAATGTGGGACTGAGTACAGTACTGCCCACACTGTGATAATAGAACACATGACCTGAACCTAGGGGTCAGTCTAGTGTTGTACAGAACTCTGTGTACAAGCAAGTATGGAGTCAGCTCCTCACTTAAACTCTACTACACATATGTACATAGTTCTTGTGGTTAATAAATACGTACAATTAACTTAATTAAGACTACAGAGAATTTATTAAGACCTACAGAATCCAACAGCCCACAACGCTGGCCCCTGGTTTCCTCTCGCACCATCTGGCCTTGTTTCCTGCATCATCCCACCTTCGCCCCCTTTTCATCTCTACTAGACTCTAATCCTCCTTCCCATCTCTGGGTCCTTCCTTTATCCATTTGAATCCTGACTTCCTGGCTACATTTACCTGAGGACCATTGCAACACAAAGGGAGCCTTGTTCCTCATCTCTCCTTTGTTTGTTCCATGCTGACTCCATTGTCATTAAGCCCAAGTCCTAATATTAGCGGCTCCTCAGATGTCGACATAGAAACACAGGAAATAATCCCTGCATTGTCTGATGAAGATTGTTGCCCTGAAAATCGGTAGGATGATGCAGCTCCCCTTCTTGTACCAAGGTGACACCACCCATGACTTCTACAGTCCTTGATGGACACGGGTCTACCATGAGGTGAGGGACCATAGATGGAATCTTGTTGAGATCTGCTGGCTGGAGAGCCAGCGAGAGACCCACATTGATTCTTTTCAGGAAGGCAAGCCGAACCACATGCCAACCAGGCAGTGGATAGGCCAGCAGTGGGCTTTCCGTTGGAATCAAGACCCCAGGGGTGGAAGTCTCGCCTAGTGAGAGATGCTGGCCAGTCAGAGGCTGCTAGCTTTTATTCTCAGCCATGCTGCTTGTGGTAAACCACTGTTATATGTTATCTGTGGTGGTTAACCACCGTAGTTAGTATTTCTCAGTACCTGTATATGTGGCACATCCCTGTCGGTTCCGCCCAAGTCTCCTCCCCCTGGTCTGGGTATAAAGGCGGTGGCTCCTCCCCCTTGCCCTCAGTTCAGACCAGATCACCGACAGGGATGGCTCCAAGTTCTTGCTAATAAAAGCCTATTTGTCTTGCTCACAACTAGTCTTGACTCGATTGATAGTGCATCACTGCTGGGAAGGTTGTGCCTGCTGCCAGACAATAGACACTGGAGTCCTAGGATAAGTAAATTAAGTTTATTTATTAGTCACAACTAAGGCTTACATTAACATTGAACAAAGAACAAAGAACAGTACAGCACAGGAAACAGGCCCTTCGACCCTCCAAGCCTGTGCCGCTCCTTGGTCCAACTAGACCAATCGTTTGTATCCCTCCATTCCCAGGCTGCTCATGTGACTATCCAGGTAAGTCTTAAACGATGTCAGCGTGCCCGCCTCCACCACCCTACTTGGCAGCGCATTCCAGGCCCCCACCACCCTCTGTGTAAAAAACGTCCCTCTGATGTCTGAGTTATACTTCGCCCCTCTCAGCTTGAGCCCGTGACCCCTCGTGATCGTCACCTCCGACCTGGGAAAAAGCTTCCCACTGTTCACCCTATCTATACCCTTCATAATCTTGTATACCTCTATTAGATCTCCCCTCATTCTCCGTCTTTCCAAGGAGAACAACCCCAGTCTACCCAATCTCTCCTCATAGCTAAGACCCTCCATACCAGGCAACATCCTGGTAAACCTTCTCTGCACTCTCTCCAATGCCTCCACGTCCTTCTGGTAGTGCGGCGACCAGAACTGGACGCAGTACTCCAAATGCGGCCTAACCAGCGTTCTATACAGCTGCATCATCAGACTCCAGCTTTTATACTCTATACCCCGTCCTATAAAGGCAAGCATACCATATGCCTTCTTCACCACCTTCTCCACCTGTGTTGCCACCTTCAAGGATTTGTGGACTTGCACACCTCGGTCCCTCTGTGTTTCTATACTCCTGATGACTCTGCCATTTATTGTATAACTCCTCCCGACATTATTTCTTCCAAAATGCATCACTTCGCATTTATCCGGATTAAATTCCATCTGCCACCTCTCCGCCCAATTTTCCAGCCTATCTATATCCTGCTGTATTGCCCGACAATGCTCTTCGCTATCCGCAATTCCAGCCATCTTCGTGTCATCCGCAAACTTGCTGATTACACCAGTTACACCTTCTTCCAAATCATTTATATATATCACAAATAGCAGAGGTCCCAGTACAGAGCCCTGCGGAACACCACTGGTCACAGACCTCCAGCCAGAAAAAGACCCTTCGACCACTACCCTCTGTCTCCTATGGCCAAGCCAGTTCTCCACCCATCTAGCCACTTCTCCTTGTATCCCATGAGCCTTAACCTTCTTAACCAACCTGCCATGTGGGACTTTGTCAAATGCCTTACTGAAATCCATATAGACGACATCCACGGCCCTTCCTTCATCAACCGTTTTTGTCACTTCCTCAAAAAACTCCACCAAATTTGTAAGGCACGACCTCCCTCTTACAAAACCATGCTGTCTGTCACTAATGAGATTGTTCCGTTCTAAATGCACATACATCCTGTCTCTAAGAATCCTCTCCAACAACTTCCCTACCACGGACGTCAAGCTCACCGGCCTATAATTTCCTGGGTTATCCCTGCTACCCTTCTTAAACAACGGGACCACATTCGCTATCCTCCAATCCTCAGGGACCTCACCCGTGTCCAAAGAAGCGACAAAGATTTCCGTCAGAGGCCCAGCAATTTCCTCTCTCGTCTCCCTGAGCAGTCGAGGATAGATGCCATCAGGCCCTGGGGCTTTGTCAGTTTTAATGTTCCCTAAAAAACCTAACACTTCCTCTCTTGTAATGGAGATTTTCTCTAACGGGTCAACACCTCCCTCCGAGACACTCCCGGTTAACACGCCCCTCTCCTTCGTGAATACCGATGCAAAGTATTCATTTAGGATTTCCCCTATTCCCTTGGGTTCTAAGCATAATTCCCCTCCTTTGTCCCTGAGAGGTCCGATTTTCTCCCTGACAACTCTTTTGTTCCTAACGTATGAATAGAATGCCTTAGGATTCTCCTTAATCCTGCCTGCCAAGAACATCTCGTGACCTCTTTTTGCCCTTCTAACTCCCCGTTTGAGTTCTTTCCTACTCTCTCTGTATTCCTCCAGAGCTCCATCTGTTTTCAGTTGCCTGGACTTAACGTACGCCTCCCTTTTCATTTTAATCAGATCCTCAATTTCCCTGGTTATCCACGGCTCTCGAATCCTACCTTTTCTATCTTTCCTTTTTACAGGGACATGCCTATCCTGCAGCCTTATCAATAGTTCCTTAAAAGACTCCCACATGCCAGACGCGGACTTACCCTCGAACATCCTCTCCCAATCAACATCCACCAATTCCTGCCTAATCCGGCTATAGTCAGCCTTCCCCCAATTTAGCACCCTGCCCGTAGGACAGCACTCATCCTTGTCCATTACTATCCTAAAGTTAACAGAGTTGTGGTCACTATTTGCCACATGTTCCCCTACCGAAACTTTGACGACCTGACCGGGCTCATTTCCCAGAACTAGGTCCAGTATAGCCCCCTCTCTAGTCGGGCTATCTACATACTGTTCCAAAGAACCTTCCAGTACGCATTTTACAAATTCCTCCCCGTCCGGTCCCCCAGCTCTAAGCACTTTCCAGTCTGTGCCAGGGAAATTAAAGTCCCCCACTACAACAACCCTATGTTTTCTGCACCTATCCAGAATCTCCTGACATATCCTTTCCTCCACTTCCCGTGGGCTGTTGGGTGGTCTGTAGTACACCCATTGCAATGAAGTATCTGTGAAATTCCACTAGTTGCCACATTCCGGCACCTGTTTGGGTCAATGCACCGAACCAGCACGTCTTTCAGACTGTGGGAGGAAACTGGAGAACCCAGAGGAAACACCCGCAGACACGGGGAGAACATGCAGACTCTGCACAGACAGTGACCTAAGCCAGGAATCAGGATCCCTGGTGCTGTGAGGCAGCAATGCTAACCACTGTGCCACCATAGTGCCCCGTATAGCCAAGTGACTCAGGCAATAGGGAAGTGATAGGATACCCATCAACACCAACCGCCCCCCCCTCCCCCAACCCCCCAATTCCTGGTGCCCAATCCCTTGATTTGGCACTTTGGCGACTTTGATTGAGGGACCTCCCTCCACTGGAGGTTACAAGCTGCAAGTTGGCCATACATTTCTACCTCATGTCTGCACTGCCTGGCAACAGGTCTGCCTGCAGGTGGGTTAATAACAACGGCAGAGGATGAGGCACAGAAGTGATCATTAATTAGTCATTTAAGAATCTTAATGGGTGGTGGTGTGGCCAGGGGGGTGGTGTGGTGGGGAAGGGGCAGAGGGGGGCACGGTGGGCAGAGCTGTAGGTAGTCCATGGGCCTTCCCACCCAGAATCTAATTCTGGCAGAGGTGATAAGGGGGCAGGGTTCCATTCCACCTAAGTAAGTGCCATTCCCACCTTCAAATCTGAGGCCAGCGAGAGCACAAGACTCCAGCCCATGTCTCTGCCGATAAACAAAGGTTAGTTCATCCGAGCAAGAAAGTTGTGTTTCTAATCTACCTGATCTGGCAAACTGGGATCAGGAAAGCAACACCTGGATAATTTCCATGTCTCAACCCAACAAAGCAACATTGTTGCTCGCATGATGCTATCTTGAAATGTAAATGTTCAAATTGGACCGTAGGAGAGTTCTGTTCCCAATTAGCACCACTGAGTATTACCAGGAGGTGGGAGCTGCCCATAAGGGCAAAGGGCAGCCAAGATGGGTCTTGCTGCTGCCTTGCAGAACAAAGCAGGCAGCAGATTGGTGGATCACCAAGCACAAAAGTAACCAAATAGAAGGCAAAGAGCACAATCTGGTGCAAAATCATCCAGTTCACAAAATCTTTTCACGTCCAAAAACATTTACCTTTCCCTGCATTGGACAGCTGGGCACTAATGTGCACCAAACCTTTTGGGCTTGGAAATTTTAGCATTGAAGATTGCACTCTCACCATTCCTGGCTCATCAGCAAGCTCCTCAACAAGGAGCCTAACGGGGCTGTTAATTGGAAGTAAATGGGGTCCCTATTCCTCCCTCTCTTTCAAAAATTACGCTGTGTTTTGGAAGCGATACGATCAAGTCCCACCCTCTTGGAAGGTGATTTTTGAATTATGCCCTTACCCCTTTTTGATGCCATCCATAATTGAAAATCCATGTGCCAGATTCGAGTGAAGGTCTGCTCTGCATGATCTTTGATGTGCGGACAATGGGAGGTTATTCACTCCCCTGAAACACGTGGTTGTAACACGGGCCCTCTGTATCCAGGTCCCGGTCTACTTTCCGGCTGATCCAACCGTCTTCACCAAATTTGTGGCTGGAGTTGGCTGTTGTTCACTATCACCTCTAAGTCAGAAGGTTGTGAGTTCAAATCCCACTTCAGAAACCTGAGAACATGAAATAGGCTGACGATTGAGCTCAATATTGAGAGAGTTGCAGATACCATCTCTCGGCTGAGATCTTAAATTGAGGCCCTTTCTATCTTCTTCGATGGATGTAAAAGATGCCTGGGGGAGTTCTTCCAATGCCCTAACAAGCATCTAAAATTGGCTATCTAGTCATTTATTTGATTGCTGTAGAAACTTGTTATGTCCAAATTCACTGCCCATTTCCTGCATTACAAACAAATAATAATAAACAAACAGGAATTGGCTAGCGGATAGGAAACAGAGGGTGGTGGTTGATAGTAAATATTCATCATGGAGTGCGGTTACAAGTGGTGTACCTCAGGGATCTGTTTTGGGGCCACTGCTGTTTGTAATATTTATTAATGATCTGGATGAGGGTATAGTTGGGTGGATTAGCAAATTTGCTGATGACACCAAAGTCGGTGGTGTGGTAGACAGTGAGGAAGGGTGTCGTAGTTTGCAGGAAGACTTAGACAGGTTGCAAAGTTGGGCCGAGAGGTGGCGGATGGAGTTTAATGCGGAGAAGTGTGAGGTAATTCACTTTGGTAGGAATAACAGATGTGTTGAGTATAGGGCTAACGGGAGGACTTTGAATAGTGTGGAGGAGCAGAGGGATCTAGGTGTATGTGTGCATAGATCCCTGAAAGTTGGGAATCAAGTAGATAAGGTTGTTAAGAAGACATATGGTGTCTTGGCGTTTATTGGTAGGGGGATTGAATTTAGGAGTCGTAGCGTTATGTTGCAACTGTACACAACTCTGGTGCGGCCGCACTTGGAGTACTGTGTGCAGTTCTGGTCCCCACATTACAGGAAGGATGTGGAGGCTTTGGAGAGGGTGCAGAGGAGGTTTACCAGGATGTTGCCTGGTATGGAGGGGAGATCCTATGAGGAGAGGCTGAGGGATTTGGGATTGTTTTCGCTGGAAAGGCGGCGGCTAAGAGGGGATCTTATTGAAACATATAAGATGATTAGAGGTTTAGATAGGGTGGATAGTGATAGCCTTTTTCCTCTGATGGAGAAATCCAGCACGAGGGGGCATGGCTTTAAATTGAGGGGGGGTAGTTATAGAACCGATGTCAGGGGTAGGTTCTTTACCCAGAGGGTGGTGAGGGATTGGAATGCCCTGCCAGCATCAGTAGTAAATGCGCCTAGTTTGGGGGCGTTTAAGAGATCCGTAGATAGGTTCATGGACGAAAAGAAATTGGTTTAGGTTGGAGGGTCACAGTTTTTTTTTTAACTGGTCGGTGCAACATCGTGGGCCGAAGGGCCTGTTCTGCGCTGTAATGTTCTATGTTCTATGTTCTATAATACTTCAAAAGTGATTCATTAGTTGTAATGCGTTTTGGAACTTCCTGAGAGCACAAATGTCTAACAAGTAATTTTTATTTGGGTCCACTAGTAGATTTATGGATATCTGGGACCTCTGCGTTCATTTTGTTTCTCCAATTTTTAAATGGGGTGTTAATCTGACACCCCATCTTCCTGTACAGAAATGGGGTTTCGCTCGCAACGTTGAGGCAGGTAAGCATTGATGTCTTAACCTTAATCGTGTATATGCAGGAAATATTGAATTTATCTCGGATCTTTGTTATCAAGACTCCAATTGATGTATTTGTCCAACACATGAGATTAAAGGCAGGAGAGTTTGAAACAGCAGGGGAGCTCATTTTGGAAGTGATTGAAGTGAATTTCAGCTCTGAGAGAAGTATATGCTTGAGGGTAAACAAAGATGCCATAAAGGATGGAAAGAGGCTGAATTTATGATGAATTGAGAACTTTGTTCATTATTTAACAGCAACAGTAGCACAGTGGTTTAACAGGCGGCACGGTAGTACAGTGGTTAACACTGCTGCTTCACAGCTCCAGGGTCCTGGGTTCGATTCCCGGCTCGGGTCACTGTCTGTGTGGAGTTTGCACATTCACCTCGTGTCTGCGTGGGTTTCCTCCGGGTGCTCCTGTTTCCTCCCACAGTCCAAAGATGTGCGGGTTAGGTTGATTGGCCGGGTTAAAAATTGTCCCTTAGAGTCCTGAGATGCGTAGGTTAGAGGGATTAGCGGGTAAATAAGTGGGAGGAGGGCCTGGGTGGGATTGTGGTCGGTGCAGACTCGATGGGCCGAATGGCCTCCTTCTGCACTGTAGGGTTTCTATGATTCTATGAACTTCTGAACATAATCAAAAGCTGCTCTTATGAAATGTAACTGATCCATTGCAGGCTTGCTCATTGTCTGCACGTCAATATAAGTTGTAATTTTAGTCTGTGCCAACGTTATTAGACCTCTCAGACATACTTGACGTACACTTAATTACCTTGGAGTACACTGATATATCATTATGTTGGCAAATACTGCACAAATCATGATTCCGCACACAACAGGATAATTGACCGGGTAATTTGCTTTTGGCCATGTTGATTTAAGGAAAGTGGGATAACTCCTTGCCATTCGATCATAAACGCCAGCCTGTACGGGAAGATGGGGTGTCAGATTAACACCCCATCTAAAAGGCAGCCCTTTTAAAAAATCAGCATCTGCTTCACACTGCATTGAAGTGCTCTTGCAGATTGTGTATTCAATGCCCTGGAGCAACCATCAAATTTACCTCCATCTGTTTCAAAGTCAACACTTCTAGCGACTGACAATTTCTTTAAACACCTAAAACATTGGCCCTGGATATTTGCAAGGAAGGGATGGGACAGCACTGTAGTATGGAGAGCTCCTGCTCAATTTAGGAGCATTAGAATACTGTTCTTCCAATTCCCACCTGGCAGATAGCCACTTGGCAGGCTGGCTAAGTGCCGGATGCGAAAACTAGTGGCGGGACCCTTCGTCTGGGGACCCTTGGGAACGGTCCCCGGCAATCAGGGGAAGGGTGCGAGCAAGACGTCAAGGTTTGAGTGGTGAGGGATTGGCGACAGGGATGAAGATCTGGATGGAAAAGGTGAGGGAGCTCATTGCTGTGTTTACTGAGTCCTGGGAAAAACGTTAGATTTAAATCAGGTTCCCAATTGCACTGTGGGAGCCTCAATAAAATACGTTAATAAAGAGTTCCAAGATACACAATAAAACAGCAATGGGTGTGTATATTTGATGGGTTAAGCTCAGGGTTCCCACTTCAAGGTTTCCCATTTTTTCCTACTTTTTTCCAACTTCCCACTGGGCGGCACGGTGGCACAATGGTTGGCACTGCTGCCTCGCCGCGCCAGGGACCCAGGTTCAATTCCAGCCTGCGGTGACTGTCTGTGTGAAGTTTGCACATTCTCCCCCCCGTGTCTGCACGGGTTTCCTCCAGATGCTCTGGTTTCCTCTCACAGTCCAAAGATGTGCAAATTTAGGTGGATTGGCCACGCTAAATTGCCCCTTTGTGTCGGGGGATTAGCAGAGTAAATACATGGGGTTACGGGGATAGGGCCTGGGTAGGATTGTTGTTGGTGCAGGCTTGATGGGTCGAATGGCCTCCTTCTATACTGTAGGGATTCTATTCTAAAATTTTTAACATCTTCCCCGGCCCTCTCTTTCCCATCATGGGGTGGGGAGGGGGGTGTGGGGGGAGGTGTGGTGTAGTTTAATATCAGGGCCATTTAGCGTGGAAACGTCTGGGTTGTGTAGCGTGAGGCTATGTTGGATTTATTAAGCAGATAATCGCATTTGGGTAACTGATAAGCATCAGTTCCGGTCTCCCGTGTGTTCACAGCATAGAAGACAAGAGCTTCTTGTGAGAATTATTGTCAGCTCTTTGGGAAAAGACAACTGCACAATTCCTCAACCTCATCCCCAAACTGCAAGAATAAGTCTTTTTTTAATTGGCCAATTGGAATAATTTAAACAATGATTACAACTCTGCAGTAGTGATAAAACAGTGACTGAAAAGATCACTACATGCTTGCATCTTTATTGATCTAATCAGCCTTTCAATTACAAATGCGCACACAGCTTTTTTCCTTTTATCAGCAACTTTCCTTCTCAATTCAGACACTCTCAAGTCAGCCACCCATGGCTGAACATGCATTATAGGCTGGTTCTGTACCAGGAGACAGCAAACAGATCACCACAGCAAGGTTTTAATAACATTTATTTGTTTTATCGTTGTTCCTCATTTATCTATGACGAGTACACGCCCGCCACAAACGAGGCAGCGCCGGTGATCTGCAGCTTGGGACCGCCCCATTTTTCAGGGACAATCTTTCTTTCCAATTATTGCTGTCTCTTTGCTTAAGGGTGACCTGTGGGTGATTTTACTTTCCAGCAGGCATTCCGATAGGCTTCTCTGCCATTGTTTTTTGGCAAATCAAATAAACTAAAGCAAAGAAACTGAGGGATAAAGTAAAAGGGACAGCCCCTTCAATGTGTTTGGGGGAGGGGGGAACCACTGGGGCGTGGTGGGGGGGGGGGAGGGACCACTGGGGCGGGGGGGAACCACTGGGGCATGGCGGGGGGAACCACCCAACACAAAAATAGCATAACGGAAACTTTAAAACAAAATGTGATTAAAGGGGTCGATAATACACCCCAATCCCTCAGAGCCCAACAAGTGCGGAAGGTAGGCCTCTCTGCCTGAAATTATATTTAGTATCATGAGGCAACTGTAACCAATGCCCAGGCTCTGCCCAGTGGGGCTGAATAACCAGTAGCATGTGCAGCAATCCTTAAAGGAATTTCCTGCAGCCTTGTGGTGAACCATTGTTGGTTCCCACTGGATAGTACTGAGCCAGGGTCTGGCCAGTACTACAAGGATGTACATATGTTACTGTTGGGTTGTGCTACTTGTTGCTGTTGGGGTTAGGGTGGGGTTGTTACACCTTTGTACTGTAGTGTTGTGGTACATCCCAGTCGGGTTCCGCCTCCTGTGGGAGGTATAAAGGTCCCTGCTCTGGCTGGGACCCCTCAGTCTGGGATCGTGTATATAATTATTGGCTGCTTCATTACAGTAAATAAAAGCCTTTATTTCCCGAGCATCTAGCCTCGTGTTTGATAACGTGCATCAATTTTATTTACTGTTGTTAAACTCTCGTTGAAGAAAAAAAAAGAGAGTATGGAGCAGATCCTGAAGCCGGAACGCCTTACACTAGATCCACGTGTGGTGGGCGCCTCTAACACCTTCGACCACTGGCTGAAGTGCTTCGAACACTACCTGGCAGCCTCCGCAGCGGTCACCACAAATGATGACAGACTCCGGGTCCTCCATGCGAGGGTAAGCGACACTGTCTACCTCGCGATCCGTGCGGCCACCGATTACACAAAGGCCCTCGAGCTTCTGAAGAAGCGCTATACCAAACCACCCAATGAGATACACGCTCGTTACCTCTGAGCCACTTGACGACGGCAGTCTGGCGAAACGATGGAGGAATACGCGAACGAGCTCCTACAGCTAGCCAGGGGCTGTAACTGCAAAGCTGTGTCGGCTGAGCAGAGCATGAACGACCTCGCCCGAGATGCGTTTGTGACGGGAGTCGGATCGTCGTACATTCGACTTAAACTATTGGAGAAAGGTAACCTTGACCTTACCCAGGCAATCGAGCTAGCGGAGATGCTGGAGACGGCCTCCAAAAGCTTAGTATTGTATCCGGAAGACCACGTGGAGACAACGTGGCAGGAGCAGTCACCTATCCCTCCTCGTCCCTCGGGTTTGAAATGCTGCGTAATGGCGTGCTCACACTCGGGCCAGACGACGGCAGCAGCTCCGGGCGGCCCGCGGTGTTACTTCTGTGGGGGAGCGAAGCATACTCGGCAACGGTGTCCCGCTAAGGCTGTGTTGTGCTCCGCCTGCGGTAAGAAAGGGCACTATTCGAAAGTGTGCCGATCTAAATCTAGGAACGGCAGTGCGGCCTGCGATTCTTCAGAGCTCGGCTCTTCGTCGTCGAAATCATCGAGGGGTTCGTCCACGTGCGAGGCCAGGACGACGCCATTACGGTCGACGGAGTCGGAGGTGTGTGACCACCAGGGGTCGCTGAGTTTGGCGCCATCACCCACGTGCGACCTATGGGAGCGGCCATGTTGGTCGGCACCGACCGCGAACGACCAGCAGGGGTCCTCCTCGTCGATTTCAGCTGCCTGCAGTGGCGCTCATGAACCAACAGTGGCGTCGATCATCCTGGACCAGGCCAAGCCTCATAGACTTGACAAATCTATGATGAACATCCAGGTAAATGACCACGTGATTTATTGTCTGTTTGACAGCGGGAGCACTGAGAGCTTTATCCACCCAGACACTGTGAAGCGGTGTGGACTCCGGATTCAACCTGCCAAACAGACAATCTCTATGGCATCGAGGTCCCGGTCTGTCACCGTGCTAGGGAGTTGCGTGGTAACGTTGACGGTGCAAGGCACAGTTTACGAGCGTTTCAAGCTCCTAGTATTGCCGTACCTTTGCGCGCCAATACTTCTCGGACTAAACTTCATGGTCCACTTGAGGAGTGTAACCCTACAGTATGGTGGGCCACTCTCTTCACTGGCAGTGGGAGAACAGCAGCAGCCTCCAAATTGCCCAACGCACCCCGCCTGTAGCCTCTCGACGCTGAAGATCACCACACCCTCCCTGTTCCAGAATCTTGTGCCAGGCTGCAAGCCCATTGCGACTAAAAGTAGGCATTACAGCGCTGAGGATCGGATCTTCATTAGATCTGAGGTTCAGCAGCTCCTCAAAGAAAGGATCATACAACCCAGCGCAAGTCTGTGGAGGGCGCAGGTCGTGGTGGTCAAGAGCGGGAACAAACCCCGGATGGTCATTGGCTATAGTCAGGCCATTAATCGATACACGCAGCTGGATGCGTATCCTCTTCCGCGCATATCTGATATGGTCAATCAGATTGCGCAGTACCGGGTGTTCTCCACCATAGACCTTAAGTCTGCCTACCACCAACTCCCCATTCGCCCAGAGGACCGACAATACACGGCTTTTGAGGCGGATGGTCGCTTGTATCACTTTCTCAGGGTTCCCTTTGGTGTCACCAATGGGGTCTCGGTCTTCCAGCGTGCTATGGACCGAATGGTGGACCAGAACGGGCTGCGGGCTACCTTCCCGTACCTGGATAATGTCACCATCTGCGGCCATGACCAGCAGGACCACGACACGAATCTCCTGAATTTCCTACGCACTGCATCTCGCCTGAACTTGACCTACAACAGGGAGAAGTGTGTGTTTCGTACGCGCCGTTTAGCCATGCTAGGATACGTGGTGGAAAACGGGGTCATTGGCCCTGATCCAGACCGTATGCGCCCCCTTTCTGAACTTCCCTTGCCTGCTAGTGCAAAAGCACTGAGAAGATGCTTAGGCTTCTTCTCTTATTATGCGCAGTGGGTTCCCAATTACGCAGACAAAGCCCATCCGCTCATTAAGTCCACGACTTTTCCCCTAACGCCAGAGGCCCGATTGGCCTTCGATAAATTAAAAGCCGACATCGCTACGATGCACGCTGTTGACGAGTCCATCCCCTTTCAGGTGGAGAGCGATGCATCGGATTTCGCCCTGGCTGCTTAACCAGGCGGGCAGGCCCGTCGCATTTTTTTCCCGCACCCTCCAAGGCCCCGAAATTCGGCATTCAGCGGTGGAAAAGGAGGCCCAGGCCATTGTGGAGGCCGTCAGGCACTGGCTCCATTACTTGGCGGGAAAACGGCTCACCCTGATCACGGACCAGCGGTCTGTGGTGTTCATGTTTAATAACACGCAGAGGGGCAAGATCAAGAATGACAAGATCTTGCGGTGGAGAATTGAACTCTCCACCTATAACTACGACATCATGTACTGTCCAGGGAAACTCAATGAGCCCTCGGATGCCCTCTCGCGTGGAACATGCGCCAGTATACAGGAGGACCGTTTGCAGGCTCTCCATAATGACCTATGCCATCCTGGTGTCACTCGGCTCTACCACTTTATAAAAGCCCGCAACCTGCCTTACTCGGTGGAGGACGTCAGGTCCGTAACAAGAAGCTGTCGGGTTTGCGCGGAATGCAAACCGCACTTTTACCGACCTGACTGGGCACATTTAGTCAAGGCCACTCGTCCCTTCGAGAGACTGAGTGTCGATTTTAAGGGCCCCCTTCCCTCAACAGATCGGAATGTGTACTTCCTCAATATCATTGACGAGTACTCTAGGTTACCTTTTGTTGTTCCCTGCTCTGATACATCCGCTGCCACGTTTATCAAGGCATTCTGTGATCTCTTTACCCTGTTCGGGTACCCAGGCTACATTCACAGCGACAAGGGCTCGTCGTTCATGAGCGATGACTTGAGGCAATTCCTGCTCTCATACGGGATTGCCTCTAGTAGGACCACGAGCTACAACCCTAGGGGTAACGGACAGGTGGAACGTGTGAATGCGACAGTCTGGAAGGCTGTCTTACTGGCGTTGAAGTCAAAAAGTCTTCCAGTCTCCTGTTGGCAAGAGGTGCTCCCTGATGCGCTCCATTCTATTCGCTCCCTCCTGTGTACGGCAACCAATGCTACTCCCCATGAGAGGATGTTTTCATTCCCTCGGAAGTCTTCCTCGGGGACCTCATTACCGTTTTGGTTGACGTACTCAGGACCCGTCCTCCTGCGGCGACATGTAAGGGCCCGCAAGTCCGACCTGTTGGTCGAACAGGTCCATCTCCTCCACGCCAACCCTCAGTATGCCTATGTGGCATACCCTGACGGGCGAGAGGACACGGTCTCGATCCGAGACCTGGCGCCAGCAGTGGATGTAGCAATCCCTGTCGCTTCCATACCCCCTGTTACAAACCCCTTAACTCTTGTTTCTCCCCCGGACACGGCGCGGGCAGCATCGGGACCATTGCTTAACCCTTTTACTCCCGTGTACAGCTTGCCTGAGTCCAGAGGATGGTCGCCACTGCAGGGCGTGTCAGGACCCCATGGACTACCGTCACCTCAGGGTCAACCGGCCTGTAGAGTCCGTGGAAGAACAGCTGGACGCCGCTTTGGGGAGAACGCCACCGCAAGTGCCTACTCCGGTGTTACCGCCGGTATTGCGGATGTCACAACGACGGTGCGGTCCCCCTGACCGTCTGAACTTATAGACTAATGACACTTTATTCTGTTTTTTTGTACCCCGCCGGCCTTTGTTCTCAAAGGAGGGGTGAATGTGGTGAACCATCGTTGGTTCCCACTGGATAGTACTGAGCCAGGGTCTGGCCAGTACTACAAGGATGTACATATGTTACTGTTGGGTTAGGGATGGGTTGTGCTACTTGTTGCTGTTGGGGTTAGGGTGGGGTTGTTACACCTTTGTATTGTAGTGTTGTGGCACATCCCAGTCGGGCTCCGCCTCCTGGGAGAGGTATAAAGGTCCCTGCTCTGGCTGGGACCCCTCAGTCTGGGATCGTGTATATAATTATTGGCTGCTTCATTACAGTAAATAAAAGCCTTTATTTCCCGAGCATCTAGCCTCGTGTTTGAAAACGCGCATCAAGCCTGCACTGGAAATGTCCGCAATCCACTTTGGCAACGATTTATTTCCTGCTTTCTGCTGGTGGCTCTGTGGCACCCCCAACTCCTATGAGACCGCTTCTTCCCAGCTGCACCCTTAAATAACAACAGAATCCCTACATTTGGACCATCGAGTCTGCACCGACTCTCAGAAAGAACATCCCATCCAAGCCCTCCTTTCCACCCTATCCTCATATTCCCATGCGTTTACCATGGCTAATCCACCTAACCTACACATCCTTGAACACTAAGGGGCAATTTAGCATGGCCGATCCACCTAACCTGCACATCTTTTGACTGTGGGAGGAAACTGGAGCACCCGGAGGAAACCCACGCAGACACGGGGTGAACATACAAACACCACACAGACAGTCAGTCACCCAAGGCCAGAATCGAACTCGGGGTCCCTGGTGCTGTGAGGCAGCAATGCTAACCATTGTGCCACCGTGTGTTATCTTCAATGAATCACTTCCCAGCTTGGTCCTGACAAGGGACAGATGGATTCTTGGTGCCAGCCAATTGGCGATGTGTCTGTCAATACTGGCAAATTGCCAATATTATTCCAATGACGCCTGACCATTAAGGTGGTTCGAACCTCTGGTGAGATTTAGCAGGTGGGCAGTGCCATCACTTGGCCCGTCACCCATCCGATGAACTCCTGGAAATGATAACTGGCGCTATCACATTTTATTGAAGCAGTCTCTATTAAGCAAGCTCATACTATTACCTCTGAACTAACTCAACAAGGAGTAACTGCTGTTTTAAACAATAATACTTGACTGCAGAGTGACTGCAAGTTATTTCTCTTCATTGGTTTTATTTTGCACAGTTTGATAGGGAAACATTTGAAGATTTAATTTGTTATGGAAGTAATTTCCAAATAAGTATCATCTTTATCTGAGGAAGGATGTCCTTGCTATAGAGGGAATGCAGCGAAGGTTTACCAGGCTGATTCCTGGGTTGGCAGGTCTGTCATGTAAGAGAGATTAAATCCATTAGGATTATATACACTGGAGTTTAGAAGAGTGAGAGGGGATCTCACAGAAACTTATAAAATTCTAACAGGATTAGACAGGGTAGATTCAGAAAGAATGTTCCCGATGGTGGGGGGAGTCCAGAACGAAGGGGTCATAGTTTGAGGATAAGGAATAAACCTTTTAGGACTGAGGTGAGGAGAAATTTCTTCACCCAGAGGGTGGAGAATGTGTGGAATTCACTAGCACTGAAAGTAGTTGGGGCTAAAATGTTGTGTGATTTCAAGAAGAAATTAGATATAGCTCTTGGGGCTAAAGGGATCAAGGGGTATGGTGGGGGAGAAAGGCAGGATCAGGATATTGAATTTGAAGATCAGCAATGATCATAATGAATGGCGGAGCAGGCTTGAAGGACCGGATGGACTGCTCCTGCTTCTAGTTTGTATGTTTCAATGTTTCTATGTGAGGTGTGAAATAAACAGAGTTTGCTCTTCACTCGCTGTCCAAATGATAAGCTACAAAAACTGATCAAAACCAGGAGTACAAAAAAAACAATATTTACGTGAGGGCTTATTGAGAATGATTTTAGCATTAGGATTGTTTTGTTTCCTGTCACATATAACGAATACAAAACCTCAAATCCAAGGACATCAGCAGAACATAATTCATATTTTTAATAACATTTCTTGTCTCTGTCATGTACATTGAACGTGTTGCCCACGCATGATTGTCAATTCTTTTCTCTTTGTTAACTATTTTCTATTTTTGCTTCTCACCAGTCATGTGACTCAAACCCTTCCCTCTCACATTTGCGACCGTGACAATGTGGGCACAATGTGCAAGATGATCACCTTCTGAGTTGTAAAGTGTTCTGTTTCCATATATCCCATGAAAAGTCTTTTATTGCAAATGTATAAACAAAAACTCATAAAATAATCACAAGCTGGACAATAAACTAGGGCTGTGAATTTCCATGGGCCCCATAACTTCCACAGAAACCCCAGGAGCAATTTTTATCATCACCCATCTGTCGTGAAAATCCATGATACTGGCTGTAACACTGGCTACATACCCTGTCCAATGTTACATCCTATTGACTGCAAGAGAGAACCAAATGTTATGTAGAGTAAAACCAGTGTTGCACCCAAAACTGCTACAATGCCAATAATTTGCATTTTTAAAGTTTAAAATTTATTTATTAGTGTCACAAGTAGGCCTATGGGGCGGCATGGTGGCACAGTGGTTAGCACTGTTGCCTCACAGCGCCAGGGACCCGGGTTCAATTCCTGGCTTGGGTCACTGTCTGTGTGGATTTTGTACATTCTCTCTGTGTCTGCGTGGGCTTCCTCCGGGTGCTCCGGTTTCCTCCCACAGTCCAAAGATGCGCGGGTTAGGTTATAGAGTCATGGAGTCATAGAGGTTTACAGCATGGCAACAGGCCCTTTGGCCCAACTTGTCCATGCCGCCCTTTTTTTTAAAACCCCTAAGCTATTCCCAATTGCCCGCACTTGGCCCATATCCCTCTATACCCATCGTACCCATGTACTATCTAAATGCTTTTTAAAAGACAAAATTGTACCCGTCTCTACTACTACCTCTGGCAGCTTGTTCCAGACACTCACCATCCTCTGTGTGAAAAAATTGATTGGCCATTATATATTGCCCCTTAGTGTCAGGGGGACTAGCAGAGTAAATACATGGGGTTAACGGGATAGAGTCTGGGTGAGATTGTGGTTGGTGCAGACTCAATGGGTTGAATGGCCTCCTTCTGCACTTTAGGATTCTATGATTCTATGATTCTTACATTAACACTGCAATGAAGTTACTGTGAAAATCCCCCAGTCGCCACACTCTGGCGCCTGTTCAGGAACACTGAGGGAGAATTTAGCATAGCCAATGAACCTAACCAGCATGTCTTTTGGACTGTGGGAGAAAGTTGGAGCACCCGGAGGAAACCCACACAGACACAGGGAGAATGTGCAGACTCTGCACAGACAGTGACCCCAGCCGTGAATCAAGCCCGGATCCCTGGCGTTGTGAGGCAGCAGTGCTAACCACTGTGCCACTGTGCCACCCATCTGTTCCTACATATAAAGCTGCATAAAACTTTAGTTAGGCCACATTTGGAATATTGCATGTAGTTCTGGTCACCACACTACCAGAAGGACATGGATACTTTGGAGAGGGTGCAAAGAAGGTTTTCCAGGATGTTGCCTGGCCCAGAGGGTTTTAGGTATGGGAAGAGATTGGATAAACTTGGAATAGAATAAACTCACTGGAATGACAGAGGCTGAGGAGAAACCTGATAGAAGTCCACAAAACTTTGAAAGGCATAGATAGGGTGGATAGTCAGAGGCTTTTTCCTAGGATGGAAGGGTCGACTACAAGAGGGCACAGGTTTAAGGTGAGAAGTGTAAGTTTAGGGGAGATGGGTTGGGAAAGTTTTCACATGGAGGGTGGTGGGTGACTGGAACACACCAGTGGAGGTGGTGGAAGCAGGCATGTTAGCAACATTCAAGGTGTATCTTGATAGACACATGAGCGGGAGGCGAATAGAGGGATAAAAACTGCATATCAACATAGACTTGGTGGGCCGAAGGGCCTATTCCTGCGCTGTATTATTCTTTGTTCTTTGTACAGGAATATTGTCTTATGGAGCACCATGGATTGGAAAATCACTTATGTCATACCTCTATTCAAGAAAGGAGGGAGACAGAAAGCAGGAAAATATAGGTCAGTTAACCTAATATCGGCCATGGGGAAATGCTGGAATCTATTCTGAAGGAAGACATTAAGCAAATCATAATACAATCAGGGAGAGTCAATATGGTTTCGCGAAAGGGTATTGTGTTTGACTAATTTATTAAAGCTCTTTGAGGAAGTAATAAGCAAGGTCGATGAAGGAGAACCTGTAGATATGATGCTCTTGGATTTCCAAAAATATTTGATAAGGTACCAAATTAAAGGTTATTACACAAAATAAGAGCTCATGGCGTAAGAAGTGACATTTCAGCATGGATAGATGGCTGGTTAGCAGTTCTATCCTGCAGTGAAGTCCGAAGGAAATCCAACACCTTGGATGATACCAAAACACTCATTTCCACTTTCAAATATGATGAGGAGATGCTGGTGTTGGACTGGGGTGGGCACAGTAAGAAGACTCACAACACCAACTGATGAAGGAGAAGTGCTCCAAAAGCTCGTGATTCCAAATAAACCTGATGGACTTTAACCTGTGCTGTGAGACTTCTTACTGAGCCCACTTTCAAATAGTTAGATTTGAAATGAAGATTGTCACCAAGTACCAAATAGAATCATATTCCATTGGATATAGAGGCATGAGGAAAATCTATTACAAATTGTGAGATCCAATCTCGAGAGAATGTTACTATTGGTGTGCCACAGGGACCGATGCTGTGGCCTCAACTATTTAGAATCTACATCCACAAATCCAACCATTTGCAGCTTACACAAAGCTGGGTAGGAAAGTAAATTGTGAAAAGGACATAAAGAATGTACAAAGGGATTTAGATCAGTTGTGAGTGGGCAAAAACTTGGCAGATGTAGTATAATGTAGGAAAATGTGAACTGTCCACTTTGGCAGGAAGAATAGAGGAGCAGGATATATTTGAATGGAGGGATACATGCAGAACGTTATGGTGCAGAGAGATCAGGGTGCTCGGATGAATAATACAGGAAGGCAAATTAAATGTTAATGTTTGTTGCCAGAGGAATCAAGTATAAAAGCAGTGATGCCTAGGTACAGCTGTACAGAGCCTTAATTAGACTGCACCTGGAGTGCTGTGTACAATTTTGTTCTTCTTACTTAAGGAAAGATATAACTGATATTATTAGAAGGAGTTCAGAGAAGGTTCACTTGACTGATTCCTGGGGTAAAAGGATTATCTTTTGAAGAAAGGTTGAGCAGGTTCGGCCTATACCCATTGGTGTTTAGAAGAGCGAGAAGTGATTTAATTGAAAATGTAAGATTCTGAGGGGACTTGACATGGTGGATGCTGAGAGGATGTTTCTAGAACAAGGGGCCAGTTGAAAAGGGTTTCCCATTTCAGGCTGAGATGAGGAGAAATGATTTCTTTCAGGGATTTGTTAGTTTGTGGAATTCTCTTATCCAGGGAAGAGTGGAGGCAGGGAACATATTCGAGATTGGGTTCAATAGATTATTGATCAACAGGGGGTGGGGGTCAAGGGTTATGGGGGTGGGTGGAGGGCAGGCAGGAAAGTGGAGCTGAATTCACAGTATGGTCATCCATGATCTTAATGAATGATGGAGCAGGCCTGTGAAGCAGGCCTGAAGTGCCAAATGACCTACTCTTGCTTCTCTCTTCTGTGTTCTTGCATTTGAATGCAATAATATGACCCGGAGTGCTTACCGGGACATGAAAAGCAAAGTTTGACACAGAGCCATGTAAATAGATATTGGGGCAGGTTACCAATAATGTGGTTGCGGAGCTAGGTTTTAAGGAATGTCGTAAAGGTGGGAGCAGAGGTAGAGATACAAAGGGCTAAATTTAATTTGGCATGTCAGCTACAACTCTCACCAACTTTTACAGATGCACCATAGAAAGCATTATTTCTGGTCGTATCACTTGGTATGGCTTCTGCTCTGTCCAAGATCGCAAGAAACTACAAAACGTCATGAATGTAGCCCAATCCATCACGCAAACCAGCCTCCCATCCATTCACTCTGTTTACACTTCCCACTGCCTCGGCAAAGCAGCCAGCATAATTAAGGACCCTACGCACCCCAGACATCTCTCTTCCACCTTCTTCTGTCAAGAAAAAGATACAAAAGTCTGAGGTTACGTACCAACAAACTCAAAAACAGCTTTTTTCTTGCTGCCATCGGACTTCTGAATGGACTTACCTCGCACTAAGTTGATCTTCCTCTACACCCTAGCTATGACTGTAACACTATATTCTGCACTCTCTCGTTTCCTTCTCCATGTAGGGTATGCTTTGTCTGTATAGCGTGCAAGAAACAGTATTTTTCATTGTATATTAATACATGTGACAATAATAAATCAAATCAAACCAAATCAGATGAGGGGTATAGGTTGAGTTGGGAAATTTCCCAGCTTGGCAGCCTCACCTTGGATTAAAGGACCCTGTTAGAAACAATAGAACAGAAGACTACTGACCCTCTGAGAGAAGATGTTCCTCCTTATCTCTATCTTAAATGGGAGATCAAGTATTTTTGAACTGTTCACCTAGTCCTTGATTCCTCCACAAAAGGAAACATCCTCCCAGCATTTACCCTGTCAAGTCCTCTCAGAATCTTCTATGTTTCAATGAGAGGGCCTTTCTTTAACTCTCTCTGACAACCTCAGCCTGGTTTTTTTCATGTTTAAAGAGTGGGTGATTTCAACATTTTCAGATCATGACAGTAATGCAAAGCTTAATCCACCTTCAATAACATTTACATCCACTCCATCAATTTGTGACAACCACACTATGGGTTAAGGCCATTGGAATAGCCAAATGGGTGATATGTTTGAATTCAGCATTAGACTCAAATGACCCTGCTGAGTTTGGGTTTCCCGCCTGTCTTAATAACACTCTGCACCCACCCCCCCCCCCCCCCGCCAGCAAAAACTGCATACATTGGAAATGGGAGCGGGGGAGTTATTCTGCTTCCGGGTTCTGCCCACCATTTTCAAAGGTCTCCAGAGAATGCTTAATTCCATGAAGATCCAACCCCAGGGAAGCTAAGAGATGGAATTCCAGAACCTGGATCCTAAGCAACTGATGTGTACCATCTACAAGATGCACTGCAGGAACCCACCAAGGTTGCTTGGAGAGAACCCTCGAAACCCACGACCACTATCTTCTAGAAAGATAAGGTTTGTAAGCACAATAGAAAGTGATCACTTGGAAATTTCCTTCCAAGCCACTCACCATTCTGACTTAGTAATATATCGCCGTTCCTTCACTGTCGCTGTATCAATATCCTAGAATTCCCCCCCCCCCCCGAACAGCACTGTGGATGTGCCTACACTTCAGGGACTGCAGTGATTCAAGAAGGCACCACCACCTTCTCAAGGGCAATTTGGGCTGGGCAATAAATGTTGGCCTAGCAACAATGTCCTCTTCCCGTGAATGCATAAAACATATATATCTCAGAGGGTTATGATTCTCAAGGAGATTTCAAAGATAGGGAGGGCTGAGGCCATGGGAGTGGGTTTTGAAAACAAAGGTGAGAATTTTAAAGTTGTGATGTTGTTGAACTGGACGTAGATCAGCGATTGATGAATGGAACTTGGTGCAAGTGAGGACAGGGGAATCAGCTTACGGAGGGTGAAATGTGGGAATTTGGTTGGGGTGCACTGAAAAAGGCAAAGGCACTGCTGATGGTTTCAGCAGCAAATGAGTTGAGATAGGGGTGGAGTTGGGCAATATTATGGAGCTGAAAATAGGCGCTCTTAGAGATGGTATGGATATGTGGTTAGCTTCCTGATGGGTAGCTGAAATCAAAATGACCTCTGTACCACAGAGCATGCAAACGGGAATGCTGTTAAATTCCTGTGGTGAAGCTGTAAGGAAATCCACACCTTGGGTGTTACCAAAACAATTATTTCCATTTTCAACTCGTTAGATCTGAAATGGAGATTATCACTGAATCACCAAATACCAAATACAATCCTTTTGCATTGGGAGCAGCACGGTGGCACAGTGATTAGCACTGCTGCCTCACAGTGCCAGGGACTCGGGTTCAATTCCGGCCTTGGGTGATTGTCTGTGTGGAGTTTGCACATTCTCCCTGTGTCTGCTTGAGTTTACTCCAGATGCTCCTGGAATGGAGTCAGACACTTTCGGAACATTTAAGTGGTTATTGGATAGGCACATGGAGCACACCAGGATGATAGGGAGTGGGATAGCTTGATCTTGGTTTCAGATAAAGCTCGGCACAACATCGTGGGCCGAAGGGCCTGTTCTGTGCTGTACTGTTCTATGTTCTATGTTCTATGCTCCGGTTTCCTCCCACAGTCCAAAAGATGTGCAAGATAGGTGGATTGGCCATGTTGAAGTGCCCCTTAGTGTCTGGGGGATTAGCAGGGGGAGGTGCTGGGGAAAGGACCTGGGTGGGATTGTTGTTGGTGCAGGCTTGATGGGCCAAATGGCCTCCTTCCTCACTGCAGGGATTCTATGGTTCTGTGCGTTGGGTATAGAAGCATGAGGAAAATCTATTATAAATTATGAGATCCAATCTAGGGAGGTACAAATGAAAGCCCAATTTGTTGCCATTAGATCTGGATCTTCGAATGTTTAAAGATTGTTAGCGTTTCTGCTTGTCGGTTAATTTTAAAACCCATGCTTCTTGGCTTTTGATTCCAGGATTAACAATTGCATCATGTCAGTACTGAGAGTGGGCAGCACTGTCAGAAGTACTATCTTTAGGATGGGACATTTAACCGAGGACCTGTCTTCCCTCTCAGGTTGGTACAAAAGATTCCATATGGCATAATTTTGATGAAGAGCAGGGGGAGTTATCTTTGGGGGAAGCAGATTACCTGGTTCTTACCATACTGCTGTTTGTGGGATTGTGCTGTGCGCAAATGGGCTGTCTCACATCACAACAGAGATTACATTTGAAAGGTACTTAATTGGCTAGTGCTTGGAATATTGTCAGGTTGACAAAGGCACAATACAAATAGAATCATAGAATCCCGATAGTGCAGAAGGAGGTCATTCAGCCCATCAAACCTGCACCGAAAGCAATCCCACCCTGGCCCTCTCCCTCTAACCCCATGATCTCAAAATGGGAGAACTTCAGCCAGTGTCTCCTGACTGATTAGGCATATTGGCCGGAACGCTACCACCTCGCCCACCACGGAATTGGCCTGGGCGAGGGTCTGACCACGGAAATCTCCGTTGATTTCGGGCAGGAAATTCTGATCTCGCCCGAGTAAAATCCCGCTCATTCTGTGTTCATACTGATTTCCATATTTCAGACAATTTCTTATCAATGTATTTCACTTCATATTCTCAATGCCGTAAGCTTAAATACAACCTTGCAATCAGAACTTCTTCAGTACGTTCTTGGAAATGCAGGTTTATTATTTTGCAAGGCTTTCCATTGTCCACTTAGAATGTCAGTTGTTAGGTTGTTCTTTTAAAATAGTTTTTAATGGTTGTTCTTTTAAAAATTCATTCATGGGATGTGACTGTTGTTGGCTGGGCCAGCATTAACTGCCCATCCCTAATTGCCCTTGAACTGAGGTCATTTCGGGGGGCATTTAAGAGTCAACCACATTGCTGTTGATCTGGAGTCACATGTAGGCCAGACCAGGTAAGGACGGCAGATTTCCTTCCCCAAAGGACATGAGTGAACCAGATGGGTTTTTATGGCAATCGTTTCATGGTCATCATTAGATTTTTAATTCCAGATTTTCATTGAATTCAAAGTTCACCATGACAAGGTCTTCTATTTTTGCTGCCTCATTTGTTGCTAATTACTAGGTTATTCGGCAAATAATTCTCAACGTTTTCAATGTTGTTGCCATTGACAATCTTTTACATCGGGGCTCCATATGGATCACTGAATATTACAGGCATAGATTATGAATCAGGGTCACAGTTGCATTATATAATAGGTGATGTCTGTTGTTTATTGGCATTGGACATAACTTTCTTTGTTAATGAGATTAAAGCAGAAAATAATTGTCGCTGAAATCTCATCGACCTTCCCTCTACCTTGGAAGCCTTCCAAGTCATGAATAAATGGCTCATAGTCAGTATCTGTCTCTAAAGGACAGGCCAAAATGAAAGGTAATTGTGCACTGGCATACTGTGGCTTCCACAGAACATTACCCACCACCTACATTGTCCATGCTTGTGTCTGGCAGCTACCTACATTGGCCACCTGCCACTAACAATTTGCCAAAACCATAGGAACCACCTACATTGGCTAAATGCCACTAATAATTTGCCAAAACCATAGGACTCAATTGCAATGACACCGCCGCCTATAACCTATTAAGCACTGTTCAATAAGTTTTTTTGCACCTCGTTAGCTTCCTGTACTTAATGATTTAAAAAAGCTCCATGACTTTAGGCAAAATTGGGTCTCCAAGCATTTTTAATCAGCTGTTTGCACCTCGTTAAAACCTGATTTCCTAAGTGATGAGATTCTTAACATTGGTATTGATTTGGATGCAACTGTTAACAATTACCGGAGGTGGTCGGAAAATGGAGACATCAGGACTGATTAAAAATAAATTTGCATGTGAAATTTTACCAACTCATGCAGAAAAAATATCCTGACGACCAGATGATATATTTGGTGGGGATGAGCTGTTGGCTACATTCGAACATGACATGCTGTTTCATTGTTACAACCTATTGTCATTTTACCATCCACAACAGACAGGTAATGGGCAAATCCTGCCCAGTCTAAATGGTTGTGACTGTATTTCCAAATTAATATTGCTCTTTGGTTTTGTCAAGATGCTCTTCTGCCAGACAGGGAGGTATTCCACAATCATTACATAAATTTGCCATCTGTGCGCAAAGTGGAAAAGTGAAAGAAGCCAACACTTAGAAGGCTGTTAGAATGAAGTGAGCCAGCAGTGAACAGGTTGTAATGCTGCAACAGATCATTAATGCATCGTCTGTAATAGTGAAAAGAATGTAAATATAAGATTGCAATTAAGAAACAGTGCGGAGGTGCATATGGACTGGATTATTGTAATGCACCATCAGAGTACAAGCTATAAACGTTTAGGGGCAGCAACGGTGGCACAGTGGTTAGCACTGTTGCCTTACAACATCAGGGACCCGGGTTCAATTCAGACGTCGGGTCACTCTCTGTGTGGAGTTTGCACATTCTCCCCATATCTGCATAGGTTTCCTCCGGGTGCTCCAGTTTCCTCCCACAGTCCAAAGATGTGCAGGTTAAGTTGATTGAGCATGATAAATTGACCCTAGAGTCTGGGGATTAGCAGGGTAAATATGTGGGATTATGGGAATGGGGCCTCGGTGCAGACTTGATGGCCTCCTTCTGCACAACAGGGATTCTAAAAATTGAAACAGATTCCAAGTGTTTTTTTAAATTCATTCATGAAAGGCAAGGCCAGCATTTATTGCCCATCCCTAGTTGCCCTTATTGAGGGGCAGTTAAGAGTCAACCATTTTGCTGTGGCTCTGGAGTCACACATGGGCCAGACTTGATAATGATGGCAGATTTCCTTCCCTAAAGGACATTAGTGAACCAGATGGGTTTTTCCAACATTCAGCAATGGTTTCATGGTCATCAGTAGATTGTTAATTCCGGATATTTTTTATTGAATTCAAATTCCACCAACTGCTGTGGCGGAATTTGAACCCAGGTCACCAGAATATTAGCTGAGTTTTTAGATTAATAGTCTAGCGATAATACGTCTAGGCCATTACCTCCCCTCGCAGCTGTGGCTGTAATACTACATTCTGCACACTTTCCTTTCCTTCTTCCCTATGTACTCTATGAACGGTATGTTTTAGCTGTAGAGCGGGCAAAAAACAATCTTTTCACTGTGTCCCAATACATGCGATAATAATAAATCAAATCAAATAAAATGTACAACTATGAATAGTGAGCACAAGTGTGTTGTTACACAAAGTACAATGTCAAGAAACAGAGTCCCTGCTTATAATTACAGTAACTCATTATAATAGATAGCTAGCTTTAATATATGCATGCTCCAGTAGTGATGATGTTGTCAACAAGCGTTGGCTTGCATTTTCTATCTTTATTTAAGCTCCTGGTAACAAAATGGGTGCATGAATATGCACAGAACATAATTTTGACATCCACCCGAATGACACTTGCTCAACTTATAGCAGAGTCTTCCAATCTTGTTTAAGACTTGACTAACCTTACTTTAACTAAATGCTGTTCATCAGTACAAAGGTTACTAGGAATCATGGATAGTTTATTGCATGGATAGTGTGAATATGTTGGGACTTTTCTGAGCCACAAAGATTACACATGAAATAGAGATGTATTTCAGTGTACTAGGAAAATTGCATCTAATCTTTTGACCCTGTCAGTATTTGGTACTGTTCAGTCAGTGAAGATTTCCAGTGACCTTATTTCTATTCTCATTAATATCTGCGATCAGTCCTATTTTGTTTCCACACTGCTTTTTGGATGCAGGCTTTGGGAGAATTTTCTCATTTGTTTGTGATCTGTAATTTTCAGCGATGGTGGTGACGGGAATTAAAAACACCATTTTCCAAGTTTTGGGTAAGATCAGGCAGAATATTAAAGTTTGGCTGAAATTTTTTTTTTATGTTGATTTTCCACCAATGAGAATATCCTATCCTACATCTATGTGGGTGGAAATTCTTTTCTGTTGCACGCCATTACTTTGTGGCACTTTAACTACCGGTGAAAGTGTAAAATGGACACTATGGCCGGAATTTTACCGGCATGCCCGCCCTGGAATCGGGGCAGGAGAGGCTCGCAGAACAGAATTTTCCGTTTGCCTCGGGTGAGATTTCACGAGCCTCGTCCGAGCGAGGTCGTAAAGTATCGGCCAAGAAGCAGAATTTTACTGGTGGGATTTTCCAGTCCTGCCAAAATCATTGGACTTTTGAACGGCACGCCAAATTTTCCAGACCCAACCTGCTGCGATGGAGCTTAAAATTCTGCCCTATGAGTTAGCTGCCCATTGTACATTGTACCAAGTTCTCAAGAAAAAGCAGGAGAAGTGTATAATAGGCGGCTGATTTTATATTAGAACCATAGAATCCCGACAGTGCAGATGGAGGTTATTTGGCCCATTGTGTCTGCACCGACAACAATCCCACCCAGGCCTTATTCCCATAACCCCACGTATTTACCCCGCCAATCCCCCCGACACTAAACGAAAATCTATCATGGCCAATCAACCTAACCTAGTGCCAGAAGTGAAAATTAATCTTGCTTGGACATTGGTAGAGGGCTCATCCAATCAAACATCGACACAGCACTATTCTTTAGCATGAGTGTAAGGTTCCACTGGTTATTTAAGGCCCTCCATTGCAGGCTGTGTCTTCAGCTGGCAAGGCTCTCAGCTTGGGAAATCTCTCTTTACACCTCGCCACCTCCTTTCTCTCCTATGCTCTTTAAAATCTAACTATTGGACCACACTTTTGGCCACCTGACCGTCCGATACTGCTCCTGCTCAGCACCTTGAGACTTCAGTGAGTTAAAGGTGCTACACAAATGCAAGATATTGCTGTTGATGGAAATGTGGTGGCAAATTGTAAGTTTGGGTTTCTGGATGGGGAAGGGGTTAGTTGGAGGTGCTGTTCAAATTGCTGACTTGACACAAAGTGGACTGAACTGGCAACCAGGGAATGCTGACTTATCTGTTTCAATTGTGAAGCTGGGAACTAGGGAATGTTGAATTACCCAGTCCAAAGGTGGATCTAGTATCCAGGGAATGCTGACTTATCTAGTTCAAAGGTGGAACTGGGAACGAGGGAATGCTCACTTATTTAGTTCAAAGGTGGAGCTGGGAACCAGGGAATGTGATTCACCCAGTCCAAAGGAGGCGCTGGGAACTAGGGAATGCTGACTTATCCAGTCAAAAGATGATCCGCTGACTTATTCAGTTTGAAGATCTTGCTGCAACCACACAGAATTGCGGGACAAAGCCGGAAAGCTAAGTTGAATGTCAAAGGTTCCTTGTAGGCGATCCAAACCACAAGAGTGCATTTCAAGATGATAGAGTGCAGGGAGATGGGTGAAGAATTCACGTTTCCCCGTTGACTTTATCACTGAAAAAATGGATTTAAAACATGCATAACTCTTCAGATGGAGCAATATTTTCATTACTATTGAAAATTTAATGCTAGATTTATGATATAATGCATTTTACCATGTTATTTTCCCATTATAAATAATTATGATATATAGACGATTCACACATGGCAGATTGCTAAAATCTTATAATGTTAATCTTCTCAGTCCAATTATATTGTTGCATTGTTATAAATAACAAGTTTTGAAAACGGGCCTGTGGTTATTAATGTGTGTGCAGCAGGAACAATTTATATTTGTGAACAGGTTCAATCCAAACAACCAGCTTCATATTCTCTTTATTGTATTAATTAAGGCAAGACTAACAATATAAAATAGGCTCAATATTGTCTGGGTCGCTCAATGATTAGAACACTGTCCTTTGATTTGAATTTGAAACTAGTGCACAATGTAAACCTTGTCTGTTGTACAGATCCTCAGTTTTGGTGCAGTTTATAGAGGCTACAGCACAAAACTGACACAAAGGGCTTCATATGACCTGGGGATGGACATTGTGTTTGTGCTGGATGGGGTAGGGTAGGCAGCAAACTCCCATGAGACTGTTGGTGTGAGGCCGACATCATTATCATCTCTCGTTATTGATCGAGCTTGGTATGGCTCCTGCTCTGCCCAAGACCGCAAGAAACTACAAAAGGCCGTGAATGTAGCCCAATCCATCACGCAAACCGACCTCCCATCCATTGACTCTGTCTACACTTCCCACTGCCTCGGCAAAGCAGCCAGCATAATTAAGGATCCCACGCACCCCGGGCATTCTCTCTTCCACCTTCCACCAGGAAAAAGATGCAAGTCTGAGGTCACGTACCAACCAACTCAAGAACAGCTTCTTCCTTGCTGCCACCAGATTTTTGAATGGACCTACCTCACATTAAGTTCATCTTTCTCTACACCCCAGTGATGACTGTAACACTGCATCCTGCACTCTGTCGTTTCCTTCTCTATGAACGGTATGCTTTGTCTGTATAGCGCGCAAGAAACAATACTTTTCATTGTATGCTAATACATGTGACAATAATAAATCAAATCAAAATCAAATCAAATCAAATCAAATCAAATCAAAATCAAATCAAAATCAAATCAAATCAAATCAAATCAAATCAAAATCAAATCAAAATCAAATCAAATCAAATCAAAATCAAATCAAAATCAAATCAAAATCAAATCAAATCAAATCAAATCAAAATCAAATCAAAATCAATTGCCAGACAGCCTGTCTCCTGTGCAATGCTATGCAGAATGCAACAAACAATGGCAATGTGTGACACTGTCTGGGGGGAAGTTCTCAGATATTTACAGCTCTGTTTGAGCAGTCTTATCCTGAGCTCTAAAGTTGACCCTGGCTGTACCCTGACTCTGGCTGTATCTGGGGCTTGGGTGAGGTTCATAGAGGTGTCCATCAGTGAGGTCTGGTGGGGAGAGTGCCTTATCGCCAAGCCACCATCCTGTCACATTCCTCACAGCCCCAGCTGCCCGAATGGATAACGCGCTGGCCTCTGGAGGCAGGGATTGTGGGTTCAAGCCTTTTCTGGGGTCAGATATTTTTTGAGCTTGAAACAAGCATTGAAGGAATTCCCAAATTCTGTGACAAGCTGCAGCTTTTCTCAGAGACCAGTGTCTGCTTTTGCTTATTGGGCGGCACGGTGGTACAGTGGTTAGCATTGCTGCCTCACAGCGTCAGAGACCCAGATTCGATTCCTGGCTTGGGTGACTGTCTGTGCGGAGTCTGCACATTCTCCCCATGTCTGCGTGGGTTCCTCCGGGTGCTCCAGTTTCCTCCCACAGTCCGAAAGACGTGCTAATTAGGTGCATTGATCATGCTAAATTCACCCTCAGTGTACCCGAACAGGCGTCGGAATGTGGCGACTCGGGGATTTTCACAGGAACTTCATTGCAGTGTTAATGTAAGCCTTACTTGTGACACTAATAAATAAACTTTAAATTTTCAGAGAATAGTAGGGGGTGACTGGACTACCAAAAATTACTCAAGCTTTGTGGAGGCCTCCTGGGTTCTTGCACAATCAGCTGAGTTAGGACAAGGGCCAGGGAACATACGAAATGGGATCAGGAAGAGGCCATATGGTCCCTTAGGTCTGCTCCTCCATTCAATAAGATCATGTCTGCGCCTTGCACTCAACTTCACTTCAAAAGATTTCAAAAATCGATTGATCTTAGACCTTGTATACGTTCAATGCTTGACTATTCACAGTCCTCTGGCTTAGGCAATTCCAAAGGTTCACAACTACCTAAGAGGAGAAAGTTCTCCTCAGTGCAGTCTGAAATGGCCAACCCCTTACCCTGAAACAATTTCCCCTAGCTCCGGACGCTGACTTTTGGATGACATTGACCTTTATGGAAGGTAGAAGATGGGAGACTAACATGGAATGTGTTGGAATAGTGAAGTATAGAGGTAACAAAGGCAGAGATGAGGGTTTCAGCTGCTAATGAACTGAAGTGGGGGCAAAGTTGAGTTACCGAGGTGGTAATAGGCAGTCTTAATGATGGTGTGGATATATGGGCAGATCTCACTAAAGAATAGTAAGGGGAAAAAGTGTCTGGAAATAGCAATCTGAAATCTGGCTACAATCCTGGTTATTCAGAAAGCAAGAGATCCTGTGACCCAGGGATCCGCAGCTTATTGTTCGTTATATACATAAATGATATAGATGAGAATGTGGGGGGAATGAAAAGCAAGTTTGCAGATGGCACCAAGATTGGTAGGGTGGTTAATAGTGAAGAAGAAGGTTGTAGGTTACAGGAAGATATAGATGGGTTGATCAGATGGGCAGAGCAGTGGCAGATGGTATTTAACCCTGATAAGTGCAAGGTGATGCACTTTGGAATAAGTAACAAGACAAGGGAGTATTTTATGAATGGCAGGACTCTCGGAAGCTCAGAGGAACAGATGGATCTTGGGGTACTTATTCACATATCCCCGAAGGCAGCGGTGCAGGTGAATAGGGTAGTTACGAAAGCATATAGGATGCTTGCTTTCATCAGTCATGGTGTAGGGTATAAGGGCGAGGAGGCAATGTTGGAGTTGTACAGAACTTTAGGTCATAGCTGAAGAACTATTTGCGGCTCTGGTCACCTCACTATAGGAAGGATGTGATTGCAGTAGAGGGGGTACAGAAGAGGTTCACCAGGATGTTGCCTGGGATGGAGCATTTGAGCTACAAGGAGAGACTGGATAGGGTTGGATTGTCTTCTTTAGAGCAGAGAAGGCTGAGGGGGGCGTGACTGAGGTGTATAAGATTATGAGGGATGAACCTCACCCAAGCTGCAGATACAACCAAAGTCAGGGTACAGCCAGGATCCTTTTAGAGCTCAAGATAAGACTGCTAAACAGAACGTAAATATCTGAGAACTTCCCCCCCAGACAGTGTCATACATTGCCATTGCTTGCTGCATGTTCCATAGCATTGCATAGTAGAGAGGCTCTCTCGCAATTAGATCAATAACGAGAGATAATAATGAACTAGGCCTCACACCAACTGTATCATGGGAGTTTGCTGCTTCCCCTGCCCCATCCAGCACAAACACAATGTCCATCTCCTCATGGGTGAATAGGATCCCTTGATTGAAGGGTCAATCACGAGGGGGCATAGATTTAGGGTAAGGGGCAAGAGATTCAGAGGAGATTTGAAAAATAAATTCACTCAGAGGGTGGTGGAAATCTGGATTGCACTGCCTGGGGAGGTAATGGAGGACAGAAATCTTGCAACCTTTAAAAGGTATTTGGAAAGTAAAGTAAAGTTTATTTATTAGCCATAAGTAAGACTTATATTAACATTGCAATGATGTTACTGTGAAATTCCCCTAGTTGCTACACTTTGGCGCCTGTTCGGGTCAATGCACCTAACCAAAGATGTGGAGGTGAGGCAAACTGGACATGCTAAATTCTCCCTCAGTGTCGCCGAACAGATGCCGGAGTGTGGCGACTAGAGAATTTTCAGAGTACCTTCATCGAATGTGTGAATGTAAGCCTACTTGTGACTAATAAATAAACTTTTTTTACTTTTAACCAGCACATCTTTCAGACTGTGGGAAGAAACCGGAGCACCTGGAGGAAACCTACGCAGACACAGGGAGAACGTGCAAACTCCTCACAGACAGTGACCCAAATCAGGAATTGAACCCAGGTCCCTGGCACTGTGAGACCGCAGTGCTAACCACTGTACCACCATGCTGCCTATGGATTTGGATTGGCACTTGAAAGATCATAATATTCAAGGATATCAGACAAGTGCTGGAAAATTGGATTAACACAACTTTAGTGGTAGTTGTCAGTGCAGACTCGATGGGCCAAAGGGCCTTTTCTGTGCTGGATGACACTATGAGTCTATGAGTGCCCCCTTTTATACTGAATCAGGAGTTCTCAGACACCGATCCTGCTTGGTGTTGTTGGTTGATCTGAGGTTGGGTAGTGCATTTGGAATTAAAGTGCAGTGGGCGTGGTAATGATGTACTGGTTGTGCCTGGGCTGGGTGTCTGATACACATGATGTGGAGATGCCGGCGTTGGATTGGGGTAAGAATAGTAAGAAGTCTCACCAATACCACGTTAAAGACCAACAGGTTTATTTGGTAGCACAAACTTTTGGACTCTCGCTCACCTGACTCACCTGAAGAAGGAGCGAGACTCCGAAAGCTTGAGTTACCAAATAAACCTGTTAGACTTTAACCTGGTGTTGTGAGACTTCTTACTGTCTGATACACTGCCAGAAACAGGTAAGTTAAAGTGGCAGGAGATGGAAATGGTGCGTGGGGGGGTGCAGCCAAGCCATTGCCTTCCGGCTGTGACTAGTGAGGTTAAAATCAATCAAGCTGACAATTACTACATCTGTACCTTTGAAGCAATCTGAATGTGGTGCCAAGATTGGAGCTGAAAGAGAGTCTCGCTCTGCTTTGAAGTCAGTTCAGGTCTCTGCACCTGATTTACACGGCAGATTTAGTGTTGGTACAAAGCAATTTCACATCTGCCCAACATTAGATGGGATGGGGCAGGATTCCTTGTTCCTGTACTGAGCTTATTGTATCCCCTTGTGTAGCAAATACAGGAAAATTGGGTGGGGAGGATTGCATCAAAATGGATGGAAGATCAAACGGAGATTGTTATATGCATGCGATTCTTCCTGTCTAATATTCCTCAATTTGTAGCACAGGAACAAGAAAATTTGTCCCGTGGAGTGTGTTCATTGAATAGTCTCAGAAAGGTAGCATGTGGTTCCTGGTGCTCGGTTGAACAAGCTTTAACTTCTGACATCTCCTAATTTGAGCCAGCAACCCTGAGTTCTGAAATCCTGAAGGGCAGCACGGTAGCATAATGGTTAGCACTGTTGCCTCACAGCGCCAGGGACCCGGGTTTGATTCCTGGCTTGGGTCACTGTCTGTGTGAAGTCTGCACGTTGTCTGTGTTGGTTTCCTCCGGGTGCTCTAGTTTCCTCCCACAGTCTGAAAGACGTGCTGATTGGGTGCATTGGCCATGCTAAATTCTCCCTCAGTAAACCCGAACAGGTGCTGGAGTGTGGCGACGAGGGGAGTGTAAGCCTGCTTGTTTTTTTTATATTTATTTGTGGGACATGGGCGTCGCTGGCTGGTCAGCATTTATTGCCCATCCCTCGTTGTCCCTGTTCAGAGTGAGTTGTAGTTGAGAGTCAACCACATTGCTGTGGCTCTGGAGTCACGTGTAGGCCAGACCAGGTAAGAATGGCAGATTTCCTTCCCTAAAGGACATTAGTGAACCAGATGGGTCTTTCTGACAATCGACAAAGGTTTCATGGTCATGAGTAGATACTTAATTCCGGATATTTTTTATTTAATTCAAATTCCATCATCTGCTGTGGCGAGATTCGAACCCGGGTCCCCAGAACATTAATTGAGTTTCTGGATTAATATTCTAGCGATAATAGCACTAGGCCATTGCCTCCCATTGTGACACTAATAAATAAACTTTTAAACTTCTTTTCTGCAAGAAACACCCAATGTATCAAAAACACACATTAGGACAGAGTAATGATGAGGCATTGAATCAGCCAGCAGTTAAAGAGGGTGCCATTGCAACAGTAGGTTATTCCTGGGAAACAAGATCCATGAGCCAATGTATTCACTGACACTTTGGTATAAGGGATAGATTTACGGCTCTGTGATTACATAGTTAATGGTTTCTTTCAACTAAAGTAAAGTTCTAAGTGTGTCATTATGTCTGTAATTGATTTATTGAATAATTTATGCCATGGTTATGTCAATCTAAGGTCAGACCAAGACACCCAGATTGGCCTTAAACCTGCTGAAAATTTAGTAAACATCACAGCTCTAATTTTAACCACCATTGTGAATCAGGTGACAAGGCAAACATCAAACCCAGACTGACCTGAGTAGAACAAAGAACGAAGAACAGTACAGCACAGGAACAGGCCCTTCGACCCTCCAAGCCTGCGCCGATCATGTTTACCTATCTAAACCAACCGCTTATATCCCTCTTTCCCTGTTTGTTCATATGCCTATTATGATAAGTCTTAAATGTGGCTAGCGTAGCTGCCTCAACCACCTCACTTAGCAGTGCATTCCAAACTCCCACCACCCTCTGTGTAAAAAACCTCACCCGCACACCTCCACTGAACCTTTCCTCCCTTACCTTGAACTTGTGCCCCCTTGTAATTGTCATTTCTCCCCTGGGAAAAAGCTTCTAACCGTTCACCCTATCTATACTTCTCATAATTTTATGAACTATCAGGTCGCCCCTCAGCCTCCGTCTTTCCAGGGAGAACAATCCCAGTTTATTCAATCTCTCCTCACAGCTAATACTTCCCATTTCAGGCAACACAGAGATAGGTAGATTCTTGATAGGTTCTTGATAGGATGGTAGATAGGTTCTAGCAGAGTAGTGTAGTGTTTTGAATAATTTTAACTTTCAGCCTCATCTATCAGTTATCTTCCTGGTCCCTGTTATGAACAATGTATAATTTTAAAGTTGAATATGAAAATATATATGTATTTACATATTTGTGTGTTACAAAATGTAAAATGGTTTCAGTTTCATTTAGATTGTTTCTGAACCTTGAAGCCTGGAGTCTGGATCCAGGTCTTTTGGATTTGTTTCCATGTGGGGAGATTCTTTCCACTTAGAAAGGAAACCAGAACTAGAGGGCACAGCCTCAAAATAAAGGGGGGTCAGTTTAGGACAGAGTTGAGGAGGAACTTCTTCTCTCAGAGGGTGGTGAATCTCTGGAATTCTCTGCCCACTGAAGTGGTGGAGGCTACCTCGTTGAATATGTTTAAGTCACGGATAGATGGATTTCTGATCGGTAAGGGAATTAGGGGATATGGGGAGCAGGCGGGTAAGTGGAACTGATTCACTTCAGATCAGCCATGATCTTATTGAATGGCGGGGCAGGCTCGAGGGGCTAGATGGCCTACTCCTGCTCCTATTTCTTATGTTCTTATGTTCTTATTCATTTTTAACAACATTTTACAACACCTGAAGTTAAAGAGAAGGGTTAAAAGTTTAGTGATTGTGAGGAGAAAAATACAAAATAGAAAAAAAGCTTTACTGTTGCCTAACGATAGTGGTCTAGTGACATAGACACAGAGAAAAGACAGGAGAGAGACAGAGTTCAGAGTGTGTGTGTGTGTGTGTCAGAGAGAGCAGACCATACGACCATAAAATATAGGAGCAGAATTAGGCCATTTGGCCACCGAGTCTGCTCCGCCATTCAATCATGGCTGATAGACTGGAAAATTGGGCAGAGACATGGCAGATGGACAAATGCGAGGTGATGCATTTTGGTAGATCCAATTCAGGTGGGGGCTATAAAATCAATGGCAGAACAATCTGGAACATAGACACACAGAGAGATCTGGGAGTACAAGTACACAGGTCCTTAAAAGTGGCAGCACAGGTGGAAAAGATGGTGAAGAAAGCATATGGCATGCTTGCCTTTATCGGACGGGGCATTGAGTACACAAGTTGGCAAATTATGCTGCAGTTGTATAAAACATTGGTTAGGCCACATTTGGAATACTGTGTCCAATTCTGGTCACCACACTACCAGAAGGACATGGAGGCTTTGGAAAGAATGCAGAAAAGGTTTACCAGGATGTTACCTCGTATGGAAGGTATTGGCTGTGAGGAGAGATTGAATAAACTGGGATTGTTCTCCCTGGAAAGACAGAGGTTGAGGGGCGACCTGATAGAAGTTTATAAAATTATGAGAGGTGTAGATAGGGTGAACAGTTGGAAGCTTTTTCCCAGGGCAGAAATACGGTAGCACAGTGGTTAGCACTGCAGCTTCACAGTGCCAGAGACCCGGATCGATTCCCAGCTTGGGTCACGTGGAGTTTGCACTTTCTCCCCATGTCTGCATGGGTTTCCTCCGGGTGCACCGGTTTCCTCCCACATTCTGAAAGACGTGCTGGTTAGGTGCACTGACCCGAACAGGTGCCGGACTGTGGTGACGAGGGGAATTTCACAGTAACTTCATTGCAGTGTTAATGTAAGCCTTACTTGTGGCTAATAAATAAACTTAAATTACAAGGGGGCACAAGTTTAAGATAAGGGGGAAAAGGTTCAGTGGAGATGTGCGGGGGAAGTTTTTTATGCAGAGAGTGGTGGAGGCCTGGAATGCACTGCCAGGTGAGGTGGTTGAGGCAGTTACGTTAGCCACATTTAAGACTTATCTTGATAGGCATATGAACAAGCGGGGAATAGGGGGATATAAGCGGTTGGCTTAGATAGGTAAGCGTGATTGGTGCAGGCTTGGCGGCCGAAGGGCCTGTTCCTGTGCTGTTCTTCATTCTATAAGTTTCTCAACCCCATTCTCCTGCCTTTTCTCTGCAATCTTTGATTTCCTTAACAATCAAGAACCTATCTATCTCTGTCTTAAATATGCTCAATGACCTGGCCTCCACAGCCTTCTGTGGCAGGGTGTAGTAATCTCGTCAAGGCCAATCTTTCATCCCCATAATCCTTTATTTACAAAACAGAAAAGAGCCACATCCATCCATGGCTTACAGCATGCAAGTCCAAGCCCAGGGATCAAAGGATATTGAATTTGATGATCAGCTATGATTAAAATGAATGGTGGAGCTGTTTTGAAGGGCTGAATGGCCTACTCCTGCTTCTACTTCCTATGTTTCTATGATCTACAGAATGATAGTCTGAGTTGAGGCAATGGGATTTTAGCCCCCACTACTTGCTTTCCATTGGGCGATGCCCCGCTTGCTCAATAGGGGAGTTCATACTCCACGAAGTCCATGCAAAGATTGATTGATAATCCCCCATCTTCTTTGTGGCCATCGTAAGATGGGGATTTTAGAAGAAAACTACAAGGCTCGTGGGACAGTAATGAACTGAATAACCAGTGATAGGACTCAATAAAGTGATCAGTTTAGCAGGGCTGCTACTGCAAGATTCAGCTTAGGAAACTCATTTGTTTGCTCTGTTGTTGAAGAAACAGTCGCTGAGACTTGTCAATCCTGCCATGGTGGGACCCACTGTAGAAACTGTAGGAGGGGAGACGTGGGTGGGTGAGGTGGGAGGGAAGGTGGGATGTCCTAGAGGAAAGTGAGCAACCTAGGTCAAAAGGAAGAAAATGCCAAGGTGAAGACACAACATTGTGGTTCTGCCTCAGTGGAAGCGTAGGGTTGCAAGTTTGAGTGCTGTCAAAATGGATGTGAAGTGTGTACTTGGGAGAGCAACCTGTCACCTCTGCTGGTGGTACAGGCCAAAACAGTATCCTTGGCCTTCAAATCAAAGTTTGCTGGAACCACAGCAGCTACACATGTGGTGGAGAATGATGTTATTGAGTCTGAGGTGGGCCCAGTTGAAATAGAGCGCACAAGTAAGGTGGTGACAGAAGAGAAGTGGATGCTACTAGCTAGCTGGTCATTTCATTGTCATCTATGGTGCTTCATACTCTTGGGGAACCTTTCCATTGGGAAAACATTTTCTGCTCTGCTGAGTTAATGCCTCCTTTCAAAAGGGCAAGTGAGGTTCACACAGTCTTTTGCTAATAAGATCCCGATAACTTGTTTGATATATCTGAAGCTGATTTGTTATTTATCATCACTGTGGTTTGCCTGTGGTACAAGCTTCTGTGAAGTATCTTCAGGAGGCAATTTCAAGAAGGAATTAGATATAACTCTTGGGGCTAAAGGGATCAAGGGATATGGGGGGAAGGGGGGATCAGGATATTAAATTTGATGATCAGCTATAATCAAAATGAATGGCAGAGGAGGCTCAAAGGGCCGAATGGCCTACTCCTGCTTCTAGTTTCTATGTGAGAGGCTCTTATGTGGAGAAGTACCAAAGTCAGATGCTCTCTGAGAGATGTCCAGGAAGCAGTTCCTGAAAAAGGAAATAATGAGTTGTCTAATACGTACACATATATTCATAATGCATGAGGTATGGTCACATATACTGTATCTTACTTGTCCCCTCAAATACAGCTATTAGGAATGCCGTTGGAAATCCCCCGGGTACTAATGTGCTGTCCATTTTAGTTGCTGTAAGTTAATAGCAGTTGGAAACCAGACGGTTGTAAAGGAACATGTTTGGAAATAAAAATTTTGCAATGCAAAAAAGTCAGACCTGAACAATGATAAGAAATGAATGCACCCAACGTAAATGCAGATAAGGCAGCTCTTCAACCAACAATATGAAGTGCTACTCACCTTTCAAAGCACAATACCAGAGCACTCGCATGCCGCTTTGCACTTTGCATCAGCAAGGAGGTGACAAAAAAGCTGTTAAATCCAATATGCAACGAGATTAAATAATTTTTATGTAATGAGGCTTCTATTCGTCACCTATGTAACCTCTTAAAAACCTGAAAAAGGCTGAAAATCAAGTGTGGTGGCCGACATGCCCCATTTGATGATGCAGATTTGTCCCTGGCGAGGTTCCACACTGCCAAGAGAATCCGTGAAATTGAAACTTATAAGAACATCATTCGTCTTCAGTCCGAGAGAACATTTTTCTATTGCAATTATTTTTTTTTAAATCATTGCACATGACTGTGAGCGTTGTACAGCTGAAGTAATTCTTTCACTCTGCGGGTTCTTTTCCAATTTCTACACTTTCTAAAGTGATTGGTGCATGCTGTGCCTGGATTGGCCTTCATCCACCTGTTTCCATGATCTTAAGGGAGATTGGGAGCGCTGTGTGCCAAGTAGTCACATCTCCCCGCATTCTATACCAGCTGTTACCCTGTCGAGCCCTCCCGTTCTCTGGAAGTGGATGTATCTAAATCAGCCTCTTGTTGGACCTCTGGAATACATTTTTTTCCCTATAGTTTGAACCGTACCAGATTATCTTCTTAATCCATCCGTTCTCAATTAGTTAGAAGGGCTGTCTCAACTCTGGATGACGATTCTTGGTTGAAGTACATACAAAATAGGAGCACAAGTAGGCCACTCGGCCCCTCAAGCCTACTCTGTCATTCAATAAGATCATGGTTAATCTGTTTGCGTTGAATTCGCCAACTGTTTGTGATGAATTTCCTATTCCTCGTCAACCCTGCTTCTCACAATGACATGAATGGGAAAATGTGATGGTACTAACATTAAAAATCTGAAAGGCCTGGGGTGTATTGGCAGCAAGAAGTCTCACAACACCAGGTTAAAGTCCAACAGGTTTATTTGGTAGCAAACACCATAAGCTTTCGGAGCGCTGCTCCTTCGTCAGATGGAGTGGAAATGTGTATTGGCAGAGCAGAGCATTAGTGCATTTTTCACCTGTATTATAAATGTCCACTAGAAGCTCTGGGAATTAGATGCTCTTTAGCATTCCCCCTGCTGTTGTGACTTATGGTTCCTCGGCATCATTACCCTTTTGGTTTCCCACACCTTGGTGCTGTTGCTCATCCAAGCCCATGGTGAAGTATCTACAGCAATTCAGAGTTATAATAATATTATAGTACCCTCTTCTCCTCCTCCCCTCTGGTCCAATAATTTCAAAATTTGCATTATACCCCAAATATTTGCTCAGTAAGAACCCTAGGTTGCACAGAGCTTGAGAAGAGGTGTCACCAACCATACTTACACTGCAGATATGGTCCATATCAGAAAGAAAGCATTCTACCGTCTTTTCTTGCTCTTTGAAGAATTGCATCATGTTTGAGAATGCAAGCCCCATGTGTAAACCTGAGAAATGTGCATTTTCCCCACAATGGTCCTATATTATTTCCCTGTGGATGTAAAAATAGGGAATTATTATTATTTACAATATAAACTAATGACTTGGACGAGAGAAGTGAATGTATGATTGCCAAGTTTGTGGATGACACAAGAATAGATGGGAAGGCATGTGGTGAGGATGACACAAAGAGTGTACAGAGGGATATAGGCCGGTTAAAACTTGGCAGATGGAATATAATGTATTAAAATATGAAGTTATGCACTTTGGTAGAAAAAATGGAGGAGCTGAATATTAGTTAAATGGAGACAGACTGCAGAAAGCTACAGCACAGGGAAATTTAGGGGTCCTCGTGCATAAATCACAAAAAAGTTCAGCGGGTAATTTAGAAGGCAAATGAAATGTTGATATTTATTTCAAATGGAATGGAGAATCAAAATAGGAAAGTCTTTCTAAAACTAAATAAGGCCCTTATTAGACCATACCTGGAAAACTGTGAACAGTTTTGGTCCCCTTTTCGAAGGAAAATACACTGGCATTGGAGGGAGTCCAGTGAAGGTTTATTCGTTTGAACATGGGTATGGAGGTATTTTATTATGATGAGAGGTTAAGTAGTTTAGTCTTGTACTCATTGGCATTTAGAAGAATGAGAGGCGACCTTATTGAGACATATAGGATTCTCATGGGGCTTGACAGGGTAAACACTGAAAGGTTGTTTCCCCTTGTGGGAGAGTCTAGACCAGAGGACATAATCTCAGAGTAAGGGGTCACCCATTTAAGACAGAGATGAGGAGGAATTTCTTCTCTCAAAGTGTAGTGAATCTGTGGAATTCTTTATTGCAGAGGCTGGGTCAAGGCTGAAATAGACAGATTTTTAATCAGTAAGGGAATCAAGGGATAAGGCATTGACCATTGTATCCTATCAGTCATGATCTCATTGAATGGCAGAGCAGACACAATGGGCTGAATGGCCTATCTTTGCTCCGCCGTCTTATGGTCTATTATGCTCCTAGTGAGGAGCCTGAAGGAAGTGTGAGTCAGACAATTTGGGTGACATTACGCTACTATTGTTTCCTACTTAAATATGCCAAATGATTGTTGATTGCCACACAAATGGCTGCAAGCATTCAGTTAATCATGTCCAATGCACAAAACATGGTATTCCGGTCTCACCCGTTAGATTGATAACTTCTTTGAGATTTCAACGCAAAACACTTCTGTCTGAAGCCAGCATAATAACAGACTTGACCTAGTTGACTCAAGGTTACCATTTGAGAGATGCTGCTGGTGCCTCCGTATTTTTCATTTACAAACTTCAGGACCAAGGAAAAATAATCAACCCATGACTTTTTGTCTTGCCCAGCCCTATCCTCCTGACTTTTGGCTTTGAACTTGCTGATTCCTCAAATTGCCCTGTAACCAAAGAAAAAATCACAAGAAATAATAAACTAAGCAGCGACAAGAAATTAAGAAACTTAAGAGGCTGCCTATCCTACATCTCACTGTTGGATTTAAACTGTTCTTTAATTCTCTTTCGCCAACCACTCCTCTTCCACTGGCAATGAGCCACAAATATATTTTGTTCTTGGCTTATTCAGCGTACTGTCATTATTTGTATCTGCACATGGTATATATTTTAACAGGATATTACACAAACAGATAGAATTCGTCCTGGGATGCCAGCACGCAGACTGTATAATTGCTCCCCCTTGACGATTGTTGCTGTAATCGCCTTTGTAATGGTTGTTACAGATGAATTAACCAAGTGTAAGACTTCAAGACAAAGCGCATGAAAGAGCTTCAATGTGCCACATCAGCATGTATTGTTGTCACTATTAATTGGTTGATTACTTTTCTCACCTACACAGGAGCACAAGTGTACACTAACTCGAGGAAATAGTCTAGTCCTATGGATGCCGAATAATCCCAGATGGAGATACGTGTGACATTCGCTGGGTCTATGTGATCCACATTAAATACAATAGTAAACCGTCGGTTGGTAGGGCAGCATTTTCAACACACAGTGCTCTAATAGTGTGGTTATTCCCTACGATTGCCACCTGGAACTTCATTGTGCTGAGAGGAAGAAATGCCAACTGTGGACCAAGTCCTTCCGCAAAAGGAGAAAGGGATAGAAATGTCAGGGGGAAGACTCAATTCCCAGAGATGGTGATGCTGTTGATAGGCTAAGGCTGAGAAATTAATGCGCCACCTTCTTTTAGAATGCTAATTTATAGGCATTTCAGCTGCCTGAGCTGCATTCTCCCCTCTTATCTTTCTCATCCAAGCGCTTCCACCAGCTTTATCCTTGCAGTAAATTTGAAGGCAACTTGTTGTGGCTTCAGGCAATAACTGATTTAATAACAACAATATATATGTACAAATAAGGGTCTGGCAGAACTGCAGTACCCGTCTCTTCTCCTCCCTGATTCCAACTGAGGTTCCTCCCCATCCCAGGATGTGCACCCTTGCACCCAATTGACTGTTACTCATGCGGCATCTCCATGGGGTCCAGCCCAATCATGTGGCCCTCAAAGGATCACCTCCTTAAAGTGGCCACATTACTACATTCCTCCCGCTCATTCTGCGTCACTTCCCAGCAGACTTTGACATGGTTGGACTACACCACCTTCCTCCCATGCCACTCCTCCGTTCTTCTGTTGAATAGGGCTGCTCTCGCCTGGTTCCCCTCTCACCTCTGCAATCGCAGTCGGAGAATCTCCAGCAACGGCTTCTCCTCTCGTCGCCACATGATTATCTCTGGGGTCCCCCACACTAACAGAGCACAGAGTGTGTTGGAAAGGCTGGCCCATCACCCAATGGCTTAACTGCTGTAATTAATATGGATCACAAAGGTCAGTGAATGTCAAACCTACTTACAGTATTTCCATCTGGGATATTTGGCATCCATAGAACTGGATTGTTTCCCAGAGTTTGTCTATACTTGTAATCACAACTGAAGATATTGTATGAATGTGGAAAAAAAATCAAACAAATAGTAATAACAAGAATACAAGCTAATGTGCCATATTAAAGCGCTTTCATGTGTTTTGTCTTGAAATACAAATACAGTTGGTTAATTCACTTGGAACAACCATTACAAAGTCAATACTTGCCTCCTCCTATATATCATTTACATTCCGCCAACATTATCTGAAGACCGTAGGCTCCGACACTGAGCTCTATCTTATTACCAATCCTCCTGACCTTTCCTTTGCTATCATGCTGTTAGATTGCTTGCTGACGTTCCGCCCTAGTTATGTTGCAGTTTCTCTTGGTTAAACTTCGAGAAGGCATAAGCCATTGATTGAAGCCCCCACCACAAATACTATGCTGCGGCCACCAATTCTATTCCCTTCCTTGGTCTGTTGAGGAATGAACCAGACTCTTTTGAACTTATTAGATTTGATACCAAGCTGAGCTTCAAGCCCTAACTCTTAGCCATTTGTGAAGGCTCCCTGCTTCCATCTCTGTGACATCACTGTTGGGGAGGCAAAGGCCTAGTGGTATTATCGCTGGGCTATTAATCCAGAAACTCAGCCAATGCTCTGGGGACCCGGGTTCAATTCCCACCACAGCAGGTGTTGGAATTTGAATTCAATAAAACGGATCTGGAATTAAGAATCTACTAATGACCATGAAACCATTGCTGATTGGCAGAAAAATCTATCTGGTTCACTAATGTCCTTCGGGGAAGGAAATAAAGAACAAAGAACAAAGAAAATTACAGCACAGGAACAGGCCCTTCGGCCCTCCAAGCCTGCACCGACCATGCTGCCCGCCTGAACTAAAACCCTCGACTCTTCCGGGAACCATATCCCTCTATTCCCATCCTATTCATGTATTTGTCAAGACGCCCCTTAAAAGTCACTATCGTATCTGCTTCCACTACCTCCCCCGGCAGTGGGTTCCAGGCACCCACCACCCTCTATGTAAAAAACCTGACTCGTACATCTCCTTTAAACCTTGCCCCTCGCACCTTAAACCTATGCCCCTCATAATTGACTCTTCCACCCTGGGAAAAAGCTTCTGACTATCCACTCTGTTCATGCCCCTCATAATCTTGTAGACTTCTATCAGGTCGCCCCTCAACCGCCGTCGTTCCAGTGAGAACAAACCAAGTTTCTCCAACCTCTCCTCATAGCTAATGCCCTCCATACCAGGCAACATCCTGGTAAGTCTTTTCTGTGCCCTCTCCAAAGCCTCCACATCCATCTGGTAGTGCGGCCACCAGAATTGAACACTATATTCCAAGTGCGGCCTAACCAAGATTCTATAAAGCTGCAACATGACTTGCCAATTTTTAAACTCAGTGCCCCGGCCGATGAAGGCAAGCTTTCCATATTCCTTCTTGACGACCTTCTCCACCTGCGTTGCCATGTTCTGTCATTCTTACCTCGTCTGGCCTTCATGTGACTCCAGTGCCACAGTAATGTGGTTGACTTTCAACTGCCCTCGGGCAACTAGGGATGGGCAATAAATGCTGGCCAGCCAGTGACACCCATGTCCCACGAATGAATATAAAAAATGCATTGCCCCTGCCTCAGCCCATGTGCTGTTGAAACCCTGATCCAGACCTCCAAACTCCACTATTCCAATAGTCTGCCGGTCAGTTTTCCATCCTTCACTTAGTGAAAACAGGATCATCCAAAACTATATTCTAATTTGTACCCATCAATGATGGGTCCCATCCTGATGGACAAATGCTGCCATTTTACAATTTTCAGCTTTCTGTTCAAATCTCTTAGTGAGCTCACTCCTTCGTAATTCTGGAACCTCCTCCATCAGGGAACAAACATTGATTTCCCCAACTCTGGTCTCTTCCACATCCCTCAATCCCTTTACTTCATTATTGGTGGGTGTGTCTTCAGCCATCAAGCTCTGGAATTCTTTACCTAAAGATCTCCACTTTGACCCTTTCTTTAAGACTCACCTTAACTATCTCTTCGACACTGGGCTAAGTGAATTTTATGGCTCCATCACGGAGGGGATGGGACTGGAAAATGGATGAGCCATTAAAAAGTCCATTGGCTTCGATGGAAGCAGAAAATTCTGCTGGTGGAAAATTCCACTCCATGTTTTGCAGTCACTGATCCTAATGTCTTCTTGATTGGCTCACTGCCACTTTGCCTCTGTAATGCATCTTTTAATGTTTTCCTACATTAAAGGCACTACATACATGCACAATTTATCGCCACTTGTGGTTAATTTGGAAAAGATGCATAAGCTCAAATGGTACACAGATGGATGCGCAACGTATTGGAAAAAGTTTCAGTCCGACTTGAAACGCAATTGGATTCATTTTCTATCTATTGTATCCTGGTGGAATTACTGGATATAAATGAGTTTGTAATGATGTGGAAGACTGTGGTGAACCATCGTTGGTTACCACTGTGGGGTTATTCTAATGTTGCTGTTGGGTTAGGGTGTTGACACTGTGGGGTTGTTATAATGTTGTTGGGCTAGGGTGTTTACACTGTGGGATTAATATACCTGTGGTGGATGCTGTTATGGCACATCCCAGTCGGGCCCCGCCTCCTGGGAGAGGTATAAGACCCTCTGCTCAGGCGGGACCCCTCCAGTCTGGAATGGTGTACTCGTGTTTAAATAGTTCCATTGTTTGTCAATAAAAGCCTTCAATTACTGAAGCCTTGTGCCTCGTGCTCGATTGTCGCGCATCAAAGACAACAGTAAACATTATCCTTGCTGTTGCTGAGGATTGATGATTGATGAAGAGTTGTGATCAGTTGTTGCAATTGGATGACTTTCAAAAGTACTGAAATTTGGCATTAAAGCTGGCAGAGAGATGGGCGTGTCAATCCTACACAACGCCGTGAAAAATACAATACTAGCTTGCAGTTAGGGGAAAAAAATGCACAGTCTGTCGAACCATCTAAAAATATAACGGACAGGGAGTGGGTGGATCCTAGTTTGGAATAGGACAGGTTTGTAATTGCCTTTGATGAGGGCAGAATGAAAAAGCTCAGCCCTGATACAGGAGCTACATGACAACAGCATGACAATTCACCAGGAATAGAATGCATATGTATTAACTTGACCCTCAAATACGTTGAATTATATAATATTCTTTGATTAAGGGCACAGTGGAAATATAAGAGTATGAGACTCAATAGTTTCTGATTGGAGAGAGAATGGAAAGATTCAGCAATTCCCACCCATATCTTGCCTAGCATTATGGTTAATAGCCTCATTCTGTTCATACTTGATTCAAATCCCCAGGGTTCTATGTCATTACAATTCATTTATCACATTCCATCATTTAATCAATTGCTGAGATTGCATGAATTATCCTTAGATTCTTTTTTTATTCATTCCACGGGATGTGGGCTTCATTGCTAAGACCAGCATTTACTGCCCGTCCCGAACTGCCCTTGAGAAAGTGACCGTGAGCCTCCTTCTTGAAAGGGTGGCAGTCGTATAGTGTAGGTACACTGACACCACTGCGAGGAGACCCAGGATTTTGACACAGCAATTGTGTGACTTGGAGGTGATGGTGTTTCTGTGCACTTTGTCCTTCTAGATAGTAGAGGTCGCAGGTTTAAGAGGAGTTGTCGAAGGAACCTTGGCATGTTGCTGCAGCACACACAAAAGCAAGGTGCTGCAGATAAAGTCGAAAATACTGGGAGCACTCAAAAGGTCAGGCAATACCTGTGGAGAGAGAAACAGAGTTAGCATTTCATACTGTGGTAGCGTGCTTGCTTTAAGTGGCAAGTTATCGGTGGGGGTTACATAACCCATTGGGCCAATTGCGGCGAGGCGCGTGAACCAAGAGCAGTAGCGCGGGCTTTCTGACAGTCGAGTCCGTGAGCTGTGGAACTTGGAAGCATTCTTATCTCTGTCTCGTATATAGTTATTCTCCCTCAAATAAACCCCTGTTCATTTATCTGCCTTGTTGGTTGTTTGTTCCTCGCGGTAATTACACATACAGATATACAAAATAGAAGCAGAGGTAGGTCATTTGGCCCCTCAAGCCTGCTCCACCATTCAATAGGATCATGGCTGATCTGTTTGTGGCTTGACTTCCACATTCCCATCTACCTCTGATAACCTTTGATTACCTTGTCCAACCAGAATCTTAGTGCCTCTGCCTTCCATTGCCTTCTGAGGAAAGAGTTCCAAAGTTGAAAAACCCTCTGAGACAAAAAAAACTCCTCATCTCTGTTCTATAAGGCACCCCTAATTTTAAAACAGTGCCCCGTACTTCTGGATTAGCTCATGAGGAAACATCCTTTTCATTTCCACCTTGTCAAGATCATTCAGGATCTTATATGCTTCATTCAAGTCACCCCTCGCTTTTCGAAATTCCAGTGCAAACAAATCCAGTCTATCTAACCATTCATAACCAGAAAGGCATGGTGGCAGAGTGGTTAGTACTGGTACCTCACAGTGCCAGGGACCCAGGTTTGATTCCTGACTTGGGTCACTGTCTGTGTGGAGTTTGCATATTCTCCCCGTGTCTGCCTGGGTTTCCTCCCGGTGCCCCAGTTTCCTCCCACAGTCCAAAAGACATGCTGGTTAGGGGCGTTGGCCATGCTAAATTCTCTCTCAGTGTACCTGAACAAGTGCCGGAGTATGGCGACTAGGGGATTTTCACAGTAACTTCATTGCAGTGTTAATGTAAGCCTACTTGTGAGACTAATAAATAAACTTTGAACTCCTAAGGTAACCTGGTCATTCCAGATATCAATCCAGTAAACTTCCTCAGCACCACCTCCAAAACATTTACACCCTCCTTTAAATAAGGAGATCAAAACCGCAAACTATATTCGAGATGTGATATTTGTATAACTGAAGCATAACATCCTTACTTTTATATTCAATTCCTCTCATAATAAAGAATAGCATTCCATCAGCCTTAATTATGTGCTGTACCTGCATACTAACTATTTTTGACTCATGCACTAGAACACCTAGGTCCCTCTGCACCTCGGAATTCTGCAGCTGTTTGCTGTTTATTACTCTGCTTCTTTATTCTTCCTGCCAAAGTGAGCAACTTCACATTTTCCTGTATTACATTCCATCTGTGAGATTTTTGTCCACTCTCCCAACCTATTTGTATTTGTCTGCAAACTCCGACGTCTCCTAAACAACATACTGGCCGAAATTCTCCTGCCTCGCCCACCGTGAGAATTTTACCAGGCGAGACAGAAAATTCAGCGGACCACCTAAAGGTCCGTTGAGCTCGGGTGGGAATTTCTGGTCTTGAGGCGCGTGCGGCCAGAGAAACCCTCCCATTTTCAAGTCTGTGATCCTTCATCAGAAGAGGTGAGCAAGTTACTGGTGACCTATCTGCTCAGGTTCTGTAGTCGGGCTCATGCCTTTTAGTCAAATCTGAAGTCATAACTATTGAACAAAGTTGACAATGGGCGGCACGGTGGCACAGTGGTTAGCATTTCTGCTTCACTATGCCAGGGACCCAGGTTCAATTCCGGCCTCAGGTCACTGTCTATGTGGAGTTTGCACATTCTCCCCGTGTCTGCATGGGTTTCCTCCCACATTCCAAAGATGTGTGTCTTAGGTTGATTGGCCATGCTAAATTGACCCTTAGTGTCAGGAGGATTAACAGGGTAAATGTATGGGGTGGTGGGAAGAGGGCCTGCGTTGGATTGTGGTCGGTACAGACTTGATGGGCCAAATGGCCTCTTTCTGTACTGTAGAGATTCCATGACACTTTCAGACTGCTGTAGCAGGAGCAATTGTCAAGCTTGGGAGGAAAGGAAGACTGTTGGCATAGAGAAGGAGTTTTAATGTTCAGCTGGATGTGTGTTTTGTTAGAATGTAACCGGTGACAACTTTGATTGGATGTAATGTGACCAATGGGAACAAGATGTAAGAGTCAGCTGACCCAGTAAAACATGGAACCAATTACAGAGTGATGTAATAGTCAGCTGACCAGCTGATTCACTATAAATAAGGAACTATGTAGAATTGTGGGAAGTTGGAGTGGCCCAGGGCGAGTTCTCAAATTTTGAGTAATGATGTTTCTTTATTAAACTCTTTCTTTGATTTACAAGTTGGAATAAGTTTTGTTGTATTTTCATTAGCTGCATTTTGAAGAGTTCCTTCTGAAGAAACACGTTTCAAATTCTCAGATATTATGACGATGATACTGGGGATCTGGAAATGGAAAAGTATTCGATTCCTCAGCATCGACACCCTAACTATAACAATAAAGGAAATAAGATTAAGGGAAACCAATGGATAACTATTACTAGTAAATTTAGAAATGAAAGGATCACTCTCTCTTACACTGAAATCAGAAGCTAAAAAATAGCTGTTTATAATACTGAAATATAACCTGAAATGTCATTCTCCACTCGACTATAATTAGCAACTGATGGGTCTTTTTCTGTTGCTATGTAATTAGAAAGCAAAGGGTCAATCTCACTTACACTGCAATTAGAAAAAGTAGGGTCAATCTCCATTACTTATTAATTATGCTTGCATTCACAAGCAATTGAAGGGCATCTTTCTTCATAACTTTCTCACGTGTCCTCCGCCTTGGTCTGATGTGGCCCCTCAACTCCAAAAGTTGGAGGAGGTTAGCTGAAAACGTTTTGGCCACTCTCGATTGCGTGGTGACTCACTGACAGTGGGTAGGGATTGGTATCCATTGCGCTCAGCTCACCCCAGAAGAGAATAAGCCAAACCAGATGGAATGAGTTAGATTAGCAGGCTATTCATGATTCTCCTTTGGAATCAACTGCGAAGCAAGACCATCATGAGCACATTTTGTTCACAGATGAGGGTGCAATAAGAATTCATCTGTGTAATTGCATCATTATCATTTTTGGAGATGAAAGGATAATGGAGCCAGGCTAAACTTTGAAAATGTAGGTGAAGAACATACAATTGCTGATGCTAGTGGAATATTGAATTGGACATGAAACAAATGCAGGTGAATCATCAGACGTGGTGGCCTTTCAACCTCACGATCATCGTATATATATGAAAAGTAAGTCTTTGGTGCTGTCTTGTTCCCTTGGTCAGGGAGAATCAAATATGAAACAAATAAAAGATAATTATTGAAGTAGATTTTGCAGCAGTACATAGCTGGCAACAGGCGCCTGTGCAATTTACTCTCATTGTGCTCTCTCATTGTACAGAAAATTGGATTTCTGTGCATTTCACCCACTAGAGTCAATCTCCATCCATAACTTATTTACTATGAAGTGTTATAGGAACAGACATTTAAAGGGAAAGTCTCTGCCCCACTCTGTAGTTGGCATCTGTTTCAATGTCACAATTCAACATTATTTCAACTGTAATTTTTATGAAGCGGTGACTGGCTATTAGTGAGCAGTTCTGTGGAGATCAACTCCTGAACTGAAGTACTTCAGCAGTTACTTCTCAGAAGCTGTGCAACCTGTGGACAAAAGCAAAGTAGAATAGGATACAGAAGTACAAGCATTGAATTGAGCTGAACTTATGACTTTTTAAAAAATAAATTCATTTATGCCTCTTTTCCATAGTTGGAATGAGTGCATGTCATTGATAATAAGGCAATGATTAGAAGCTGAAGGGGACAAAGGGAAAAAAAAATAATGAACGTATAGAAACACCTTTATCTTGTTCCGTGCCAAGACGAGATGTATATTTTTGCACTGTCTCTCAAACCAGGATTACTCCATCGGCATCCTGGTTTCAAAACAAGGATCATATTCTCCAACCCTTTCTGTCATTCTGCGTGTTATTGCAGGTACTGGATTCCAACCGAGCCATTGAACTTTAAATTACAATGATCTACTGTCATCCATGTGGAATGACGTCAGTTATGAGTGAGCAAATTGACCTGCCAAGCTTGGGTGAAAGCTGAAAGGCAATAACAACACGGGAGATTGAGGTAAGGGAAGAGTGAGTCCAGAAATGGAATTGTACACAGGGCGATGGATAAAAGCCAAGAGAAGAAGTCAGAAGATGGAGCAGTGTCTGAATGGCTAAAGAGCATGTGACAGAGAAAAAGAAAGGATGGGCCAGAATTTCATCATCCCCACCTCCCCCAAACTGGCTGTGATTTCACGTCACTTAATGGCCACCTTAAGGGACTTTTCAAACTTTAAAGTCTATTTTATTTGTGTCACAAGTAGACTTATCAACACTGTAATGAAGTTACTGTGAAAATCCCTTAGCCGCCACACTCCAGCGCCTGTTCGGATATACTGAGGGAGAATTTAGTTGGTGGTATTGAGGTCCTGTGGTTAAAATCAGTTGGCCATCAGTTTTGACTACACTGTTCCTTTCCCTACACCCCCCTGTCACCCCAACTCTTGCTTTAATTAAAATTAGTGCTTTTTTTTTGGAAACATAGAACATAGAACATAGAAAGCCACAGCACAAACAGGCCCTTCGGCCCACAAGTTGCGCCGATCACATCCCCACCTCTAGGCCTATCTATAGCCCTCAATCCCATTAAATCCCATGTACTCATCCAGAAGTCTCTTAAAAGACCCCAACGAGTTTGCCTCCACCACCACCGACGTCAGCCGATTCCACTCACCCACCACCCTCTGAGTGAAAAACTTACCCCTGACATCTCCTCTGTACCTACCCCCCAGCACCTTAAACCTGTGTCCTCTCGTAGCAACCATTTCAGCCCTTGGAAATAGCCTCTGGGAGTCTACCCTATCCAGACCTCTCAACATCTTGTAAACCTCTATCAGGTCACCTCTCATCCTTCGTCTCTCCAGGGAGAAGAGACCAAGCTCCCTCAACCTATCCTCATAAGGCATGCCCCCCAATCCAGGCAACATCCTTGTAAATCTCCTCTGCACCCTTTCAATGGCTTCAACATCTTTCCTGTAATGAGGTGACCAGAACTGCGCGCAGTACTCCAAGTGGGGTCTAACCAGGGTCCTATAAAGCTGCAGCATTATCTCCCGACTCCTAAACTCAATCCCTCGATTAATGAAGCAACAAATACCTGCCAAAGGAACACGCCCAGGTGGATGGCAGCAGTTTTTTCTGGCAGTTAAACTCACCAACGCCTGACACAGATAGCTGAAGATAGGTGGAGGATCAATGATATCGATATCCACTATCTCCCTAATCACAGACCAGTCTATCATCATTTAGTTCTACCATTATGTATGCATCTTGAACTCAATTCTAAATTGAATACTTTAATTTCTTCTCGTGCCAAATATCTATCCGTCCATTATTTCCCAGCGAGACGCTTTTATTCAGTTCTGTGCTGTGCCAAGGCTGCATCTTCCCACTCTCCTTAATCAAAGGCTATTCTATCTTCCGCCTGTACATTCCAGATTTGTACCTTTTCACTGTCTGTTCAATCAGGAATTATCCCACCTCCACTATATTTGAACATGGCAATCATATTCTCCCTGCACAATCCTGCAAGTTATTTCGTAGACTTGATTCCAACAGAGAACATGTTGAACTTTAAATTACACTCATCAATCCCATTGCCAAACAAGCACTGAGCTTTTCAGTAACACTGGGCAAAATTTAGTGAGGCACTCAGAAGCAGGTTGAGAGCTGAGGTGGATTGGGAGAGGGGGTTGGTGTCAGTCATTCAAGAGAGCAGCTTGGACGGTGGGCGGGGGGGGGGGGGGGGGGGGGGGGGTGGTGACAGGGAAGGTTGAATATGGGTTTCCTGCCCAAAGGCCAACTGATGCCCTTAAATGGCCAATGAAGGGTCATGTAAGGACCTCTTATGCCACAGCTGGCATTTTATCAGTATTGGGAGAACCTTCGCTGTATGGGAAGACCACCCAGTAAAAAGTTGATGATCTTCCAGTAGGATTGGGGTGGGGAGTGCTCTCTTGATCGGGCACCTTGTAGCCCATGGAGGGACCCTCCTCTCCCCTGAGGCAAGGGCAGTCCCCGCTGAAAACACCCCCTTGCCATCAGCAACAATTTCCTCCCTTCCCAAATTGCCAGGACCTTCCTGATTGGCCTTGGCAGCCCACACCCAACTTAACTTGGCGCAAAGGGTGGTTCGCCAGGCCAAGAGTAGTCCCAGCTGTGGCCAGCGCTGTCTAGTTGAAGAGCGCAGTAAGAAGTTTAACAACACCAGGCTAAAGTCCAACAGGTTTATTTGGTAGCAAAGCCACAAGCTTTCGGAGCCTTAAGCTCCTTCTTCAGGTGACTGGACTCCCAGCCCTCCCATTGGCCCACAGCAGTTAGAGGTTGGATATTGTCTCCTGAAAGGATCGGAGTCTCAATGGCAGTTCATTAGCTGCCTAATTACCACAACATCTGCTCGGGCCTCTTAGAAGGTCAAGGTGAGGTTGCCCTGACACAAAATCCGGCCCATTATGTGGGGATTGACATCTAGACCATGAAATATATTTATCGCCAATCATGATAATGGCAGCCAACCTGAGACAGACTTCATAAAAGGACACAGCACAGAAGGAGACCATTCGGCCCATTGTGCATGAGTTGATCTCAATCCCTTGTTCATTCCCTATAGCCCCATGAAATTTTCCGTTTCATGTATTTACCCAATTCCCTTTTGATAGTTGCCATTGAATTTGCTTCTACCACACTTTCAAGAAATGCATTCTGTATCATAACTGGCTGTGTAAAATAATTCCTCCTCATGTCCTCTCTGTTTATTTTGCCATTAATTTTAATTTTAGTCTTAAAATTCTCTGGATATCTTTTCAAAGTGGAACTTTCCAAAGTTTAATGTTTGCTTTTTAGTGTCACAAGTAGGCTTACATTAATACCGCAATGCAGTTACTGCGAAAATCCCCTAGTTGCCACACTCCAGCGCCTGTTCAGGTACACTGAGGGAGAATTTAGCATGGCCAATGCAGCTAACCAGCACGTCTTTTGGACTGTGGGAGGAAACCGGAGCACCCGGAAGAAACCCACACAGACACGGGGAGAACGTGCAGACTCCGCACAGACAGTGACCCAAGCCGGGAAATGAATTTGGGTTCCTGGAGCCATGAGGCAGCAGTGCTAACTACTGTGCCACCATACCACCCCCTGTCTGGGATCAGTCTGCTGGGTCTCCTTGTACTGCTGTTGGAGTGGGACATTGGAAAAAACGTCCTATTGAGTGAGACTTCCTTCAGATGATATTCTTCTCCCACTTTTTATTCAGGAAGGATTTGGCTAGTTTTATTTAGAGTTTCAATCATTGATTTGGTTTGATTTATTATCACATGTATTCGGAAACAGTGAAAAGTAAGTGTTTCTTGCGTGCTATGCAGACAAACCATACCATTCATAGAGTACATAGGGGAGAAGGAAAAGAGAGAGTGCAGCATATAATGTTACAGTCATAGCTGGGGTGCAGAGGAAGATCAAATGAATATAAGGTAAATGGAGCATTCTTAGAGTTTATTAGAGTCAGAATACAGTTTTAAAAGCATAGAACGAAAGTGAAAGATAGATTTAGAGGGTATCGGGGGATAGCTCACAGGAAGTCGACAGGCTCCTGTGCCATCTTGAAATTTATAATCTTAAAACCTTTGCTTATTGCCTGATTGTTCAGTCACTTTAACATGTCATCATTTTCCCTGGTTTTGCTTTTTCAGCAAATTCTTTTTTTATATCCGCAATTATAATTAATCAAATATTTCGCCTTGATCTCATTGCTCGTGAGGGCAAATTGTTTTTTTTTGGATATCTCTCACAGTTCACGGCCCAGCTATCCACAGCCCTGGCTGCCCTTCTCTGAGCCCTTTTCAAACCGCTATGTTTTTTTTCACAAGTGCCAAAACCAAAACTGGACACAATTCCCGCCAAGCACCTGCTCACTTAGTCGCAGAAGGTTGCTTAGAGGAGGCCACTCTAACTCCCTTTTAAACATGGGGGCAATTCTACATGCCCCGGGATGCTGAAGGCAGGCAGGTCAGAGGTAGGGGGGCTGGAGATGCAGGGAGGTGTGGGTGGTGGGAAGTGGTGTGGGCGGTGATGGGGTGAATTTTAAAATATAAGAAATGTTACATCAACAGGGGTGGGTCAGGGGGTGGGTTATCGATCCACTGTTAGAAAGCAGGTTTAGTCCTTAAAATACTTCAAGGAGACTGTGGGCGGAATTTTCCCATCCCGCCTGCCACGGAAATCGTAGCGGGCAAGACACGGACCATGCAAAGGTCCGTTGACCTTGTGGTGAACCATTGTTACTACATGTATGTGCCTGGACACACCCATGCTGCACCTGGCCCGAGACTCTTCCCTTTCCACCTGAGACCCCTCCCTTTCCACCCAGAGTGGGGTATAAAGGTGATGGTCCCTCCTCCTTGCCTCAGTCTAGACCAGGTCAGCTACAAGGGTGTGCTCCTGTTCTCTGTGAATAAAAGCCTATTAGGTTCCCTCACTCTCAGAAGTCTTCGCGTCGTAATTGATAGTGCATCAGACCTCAGGCAGAATTTTCCGGTCTTGGGGCAAGCGCGGCCGGAAAGCCCCGCCCTGTGTGCTTCTATTTTAACTTCACTTTTATCTTCAGCGCTGTACCTCAGTTGGCAGCACTCTTGCCTCTGAGTCAGAAGGCTCGGGGTTCGAGACCCATTCCACGACTTGATGACGACCATAGAAAGAGGGTTCACAACACCAGGTTGTTAATCAGCCTGTCAATTCATCCGATATTCCACAGTTTTCCTTAAGGGTAAAAAGTCAGAAGATATAACAAAGGGACAGCTTTAACGTCAGCAGTCTGGCTTTTTTCTGGGCCTTGGGAAACCCTGTAGGTGAAGGGCAGATGGAACAGGTGAATTCTTTTTGCAGCACTGCTTGTGGGCCAGGAAGATCAGGTGTCAGCAGCAATCTGTACAATCCTTTCCACCAGATCTGATCAACTGATCAACCTGTCTACACAACCTGACTGATGCCCCTTTGTGCCCTCGCCGTGATCTGACAGATCCCTATCTCCCTACAATCTGATGAATGCTCTTCCCTGCCCTGATTCCCCCAGGAACTGACTAACCTCACTGAAGAATCTTACCAATTCCCTCCCAGTGATTGATGTGAACTGATCACTTACCCGCTGTCCCATGCCACGGCACCGGGGCCAGATCCATGGCTGCATCCAGAAGCCCACCCACATTATAACCAGTCAGCCTTCACTGGCTCCGGCTGTGGGGAAGCAGAGAATTATTTTATGTAAATCAGGTCCTTGATGCTAAATGTTCCCAGCACTTCTGGGAAACACCTTCCTATATGGCCAATGATAGAAAGGAGACAAGGAGCACAGGTGAGCCTTCTGGCCCAAGGAGTTTAAAAAGTGATATAGACACACTTACATCGTCCTCCTGCGGGTATGTTTGAGGCCACGCTGGCCATCGTCAGGCCATGGAAAATAATGCTTGCTGATGACTTTGCCATTTAAATTAATCTCTCGCTTCCTGGTGTTAAACCGATTAAAATAGTGGAGGCAATAAACACCTCAGGAATGCCGTGTAAAACAATTCCCTACTTTCTTAATCCGTCTACACCTTTATTTGGGCCGGGAGGTTAAAATACTCCCTGTTATTTAACGCCTACATTGACAGGATATGTTAAACCTTTGTAACCTCAGACAGCCACAATACTTCTTTTGATTAAGGGAGACAGGAAATTCTCCTTGGTGCCTGGAGGCTGCCCAATTATATTACAGTTAATATCTTTTTTTGTTTTGATATCTCCTCTTGTCTCTCTCAGAAAGCTGTGTGAGTCACTGCGTGTATCCTGTGACCTGGTAGGCAACTTCTGGGGACGGGACTTTTGCAAATGCAGTTAATTACTTCCCCACAGGGAAGTGTTGTTTCAGTGATGGGTACTTAGTACGTGCTTAGAGGGATCTCTTAAGAGGTTGTCAGGCTAACTATGTCTGCTATGCTTTTAGGGTGGGGGTGTGGTCTGCCTATGTATAGTATCATATTCCAGATATTGTATTATAAAACTATAAATGGCATGTGACAATCCTAAATGAGTCATCCAAACTCAGATTTATACACAGTTGTATCTAAATTACGGTTTGTACTTTGCACAGATATCATTATGGGTTGATATCCTTTTTCTTTTCCCCATTCTTTCTCCCTTTTCGAGTTTGAATCTCCTTCTGCTTCTTAGCTTGGTTGGGGACAGTTCAAAAGGAATAGCTTGCATTTAGTGCTTTTCGCAGTCACGACACTTTACAGCCAGTCTAAAACTTTTGACAGGCTATTAATGTTTAAGGTAGGAAGCACAGTAGCCAATTACGGCACAGCATGGTCCCACACAGCATAATTAAAGACCCCACACACCCCGGACATTCTCTCTTCCACCTTCTTCTGTCGGGCAAAAGATACAAAAGTCTGAGATCACGTGGCAGCCGACTCAAGAACAGCTTCTTCCCTGCTGCCTTCAAACTTTTGAATGGACCTACCTCATATTAAGTTGATCTTTCTCTACACCCTGGTTATGCCTACAACGCTACATTCTGCACCCTCTCCATTCCTTCTCTATGAAAGGTATGCTTTGTCTGTATAGCGCAAGAAACAATACTTTTCACTGTATCCCAATACATATGACAATAATAAATCAAATCAAATCAAATCAAATCAAAACCCAGCATGTGAAAATGACCAGATACTGTAATTAAATTTAAAATACTCATCTTGTTTTTGGATCACTTGCCATTCCTTATCTCTCTAATTTCCTTCAGATCTACAGCCCTCTGTCAACTCCCTGTTCCTCTAAGTCTTGCCTGTTGCACATCCCAGATTTTGTTTACATTTTTATTGGTGCACGTGTGCTTCCGTTTCTAAACCCTGAGCTCTGGAATTTCTTCCCTAAACCTCCCTGGTTCTCTAACTCTCTCTCCTCCTTTGATATCCTGCTTTAAATTTCTCTCTGCCCCATCCTATTATTTGTCTGGGTGTCAGATTTTCTCTGGTAATTCTCCAGACATATTTCACTATGTTGAAGGTGCTCTATAAGTGGTAAAGGTTGCTGTTTATACGTGCGGCTGAGCACTGTTGACAAGCTCCATGAGAGGGTAGATAATTCCAGTCCTGATTTCATCCACTGTCATTATTTGTCCATTCGAGAATCATTAAACAATGATTAGGCATAGGCAGTTGATCTCTAACCTGTCCGAGCCGCATTATTATCATCACGGCATAACCTCAGTTAAGATCAGGTAATGCAGCGCAGGCCGAGAACTGAATCTGGGAACTTCATGCTCTGATAAATGTAAAATACTGTGGATGCTGGAATCTGAAACAAAAACAGAAAAATGCTGGAAAATCTCAGCAGGTCTGACAGCATCTGTGGAGAGAGAATAGAGCCAATGTTTGGAGTTCAGATGACCCTTCATCAGAGACTCGAAACATTGGCTCTATTCTCTCTCCACAGATGCTGCCAGACCGGCTGAGATTTTCCAGCATTTTCTGTTTTTGTTAACTTCATGCTCTGTGTGGATCAACACTAAACGATTTATTAATCCACTGACATTGGGAAACTCCCAACTTCTGAAAACCATAAAGAAGTCTATTCACTTGAATCGTGTTGGTTGAGTTTTATTGTTTGTTCCAAACCATCATGTCGTTGAAATGAAGGTTTAATGATATTTTGACACTAGTTTGAGGATATGGAATGGCGAGCTCACAGGAATGGAGGACATTAGGCAAGAATAATATGCTAGCCCAGGATTCCACTCCTTCTTGAGGTAGAATTCTGGTGCAATTAAGATGGTGGTCTGTTCTGCCAGTTGACAAATATAAGGGTGGCAAGAAAAGAATTGTTGGTTGTCCTGGTTTAATTCCGTGATTATGACTATGTCAGATTCTTGCTTGATGAGTCTGTGGGATTCCCAATTTAATCATAGAACCATAGAACCAGTGCAGAAAGAGGCCATCCAGCTCATCGAGTCTGCATCAACTCTCCAAAAGAGCATCCCACCCAGGGCCTCCCCTCCAACCTATCCCCATAATTTCATGCATTTACCATGGCTATTCCGCCTAATTTACAGATCTTTGGACACTGAGGGGCAATTTAGCATGGCCAATCCACCCAACCTGCACATCTTTGGACTGTGGGAGGAAACTGGAGCACCATCCATCCCGAATTGACATTGAAACGGTGGTGGTGCAGCAGTCCATGAGGTGCTGATACAGCCATGGTACTATTTGGAAGGTAGTTCCCAATTTATTTCCATTGGAATAGTGCGTGGATTGGAGGGGAACCTACAGGTGATGCTTTTCCCTAGCACCTGCTGCTGTTATTCCTCTAGGGAATGGAGCTTGTAGGTTTGTAAGATTCTGTTGAAGGAGGTTTGGTGAGTTGCTACAATGCATCTTGTAGACAGTGCACACACTAGCCACTGTGTGATGGAGGGTGTGAATGTTGCAGGTGGTGGATGGAGTAGTGATCAATTGGGTTGATTTGTCCTGAATGGTGCCCTTGCGAAACGGTGTCCTAGCACTCAGAAGCCAGGCTCAGTGGTGTGGTCAGGCCCTGGTCCCTCAGTACCAGCACAAAACTCCCGCCTTGTTAAAACAATGACTGAGTGTGGGAGGATTACGATGTGGCATGAGCCTCAGAGACTGGTACGGATCACTCCATTATTCTTGCTGTTATGACACTTAGAAATTTTTGGGAGAATTCCGCCTAATGTCTCCCCTGTTTGTTTACCTTTGCATTGCCTGTAATGTGTTTTTTACTGGGGGCGTGATGCCACCTGCTCCATGCTTGTGTGGAGTTTGCACTGTGTGGAGTTTGCACTGTGTGGAGTTTGCACTGTGCGGAGTTTGCACTGTGTGGAGTTTGCACTGTGCGGAGTTTGCACTGTGTGGAGTTTGCACTGTGTGGAGTTTGCATGTTCTTTCGTGTCTGCGTGAGTTTCCTTCAGGTGCTCCAAATTCCTCCCACAGTCCAAAGATGTGCAGATTAGGTGGATTGGCCATGTTAAATTGCCCCTTAGTGTCAGGGATTCTAGCAGGGTAAATATATGGGGTTAGGGCCTGGGTGGGATTGTTATCGGTGCAGGCTCGATGGGCTGAATGGCGTCTTTCTGCACTGTAGGAATTCTATGATTCTATACAACTAAGTTGTGTGTGCCATCAGGTATTATGTTACCAGCCACAGTTCTGTGTCCTAGAGGATTATAATATTGGCTCCCCTGTCCAATTTGAGGTTAGTGAGGTGACAGGTTACCGAGAAGTGGACATTCAAGAAGTAAATCCAGGATCCATGATCTCACCCAAGAAGTATGGTTTTGTCTCTTCCTGGTGTGGTACCTCAATCTCATGGATTATCTAAGAATTCTCCAGATGTCTGTGCATCTTGGATTTCCATAGCTTTCCAAAGTGTCCCTGGCTGTTGCATTTGAAACACTGCACTGAGATTGCTGGTCTACAGTTTAAAGTTTATTTATTAGTGTCAGAAGTTGGCTTACATTAACACTGCAATGAAGTTACTGTGAAAATCCCCCAGTCGCCACACACCGGCCCCTGTTCGGATACACTGAGGGAAAATTTAGCATGGCCAATGCACCTAACCAGCAGTCTTTTGGACTGTGGGAGGAAACTGGAACACCCGGAGGAAATCCGCACAGACACAGGGTGAATGTACAATCTCTGCACAGTCCGTTACCCAAGCCGGGAATTGAACCTGGGTCCCTGGTGCTATGAGGCAGCAGTGCTCACCACTGTGCCACTGTGCCACCCTATGAGATCAGTTGGCTCCACAGCACTGACATGTGGTTGGTTTGGGTATTGTCTTCCTTGACCTGGAGTCTCTCTGCCCCTTTGCTGGAGAGGGATGTGTTGACTGGGAGTGTCTCGGAGGGGAGTGTTGACCCGTTAGAGAAAATCTCCATTACAAGGGAGGAAGTGTTAGGTTTTTTAGGGAATATAAAGACTGACAAATCCCCAGGGCCTGATGGAATCTATCCCAGGCTGCTCAGGGAGACAAGAGATGAAATTGATGGGCCTCTGACGCAAATCTTTGTCTTGTCACTGGACACAGGTGGGGTCCCAGAGGATTGGAGGATAGCTGACGTGGTCCCGTTATTTAAGAAGGGTAGGAAGGATAACCCGGGAAATTATAGGCCGGTGAGCTTGACGTCCGTGGTCGGGAAGTTGTTGGAGAGGATTCTTAGAGATAGGATGTATGCGCATTTAGAAAGGAATAAACTCATTAACGATAGTCAGCATGGTTTTGTGAGAGGGAGGTCATGCCTCACTAACCTGGTGGAGTTTTTTGAAGAAGTGACTAGAATGGTTGATGAGGGAAGGGCCGTGGATGTCGTCTATATGGACTTTAGTAAAGTGTTTGACAAAGTCCCTCATGGTAGGTTGGTACAAAAGGTAGGATCTCATGGGATAAAGGGGGAGGTGGCTAGATGGGTGGAGAACTGGCTTGGTCACAGAAGACAGAGGGTGGTAGTAGAAGGGTCTTTTTCCGGCTGGATGCCTGTGACTAGTGGTGTTCCACAGGGCTCTGTATTGGGACCTCTGCTGTTTGTGATTTATATAAACGATCTGGAAGAAGGTGTAACTGGGGTGATCAGTAAGTTTACGGACGACACGAAAATGGCTGGACTTGCAGAAAGTGAGGAACATTGTCAGAGGCTACAGAAGGATATAGATAGGCTGGAAATTTGGGCAAAGAAATGGCAGATGGAGTTCAATCCAGATAAATGCGAAGTGATGCATTTTGGTAGAACTAACGTACGGGGGAGCTATACGATAAATGGCAGAACCATAAAGGGTGTAGATACGCAGAGGGACCTGGGTGTGCAAGTCCACAGATTCTTGAAGGTGACGGCACAGGTGGAGAAGGTAGTGAAGAAGGCATATGGCATGCTTGCCTTTATGGGACGGGGCATAGAGTATAAAAGTTGTGGTCTGATGTTGCGGTTATATAGAGCGTTGGTTTGGCCGCATTTGGAATACTGCGCCCAGTTCTGGTCGCCACACTACCAGAAGGACATGAAGGCTTTAGAGAGAGTGCAGAGGAGGATTACCAGGATGCTGCCTGGTATGGAAGGGCTTAGTTATGAGGAGAGATTGGGTAAACTGGGGTTGTTCTCACTGGAAAGACGGAGGATGAGGGGTGACCTAATAGAGGTGTATAAAATTATGAAAGGCATAGATAGGGTGAATGGTGGGAAGCTTTTTCCCAGGTCGGTGGTGACGTTCACGAGGGGTCATAGGTTCAAGGTGAGGTGGGGGACGTTTAACGCGGATATCAGAAGGATGTATTTTACACAGAGGGTGGTGGGGGCCTGCCTGGAATGCGCTGCCGGGCAAGGTGGTCGAGGCGGACTCATTGGGAACGTTTAAGACTTATCTAGATAGCCACATGAACGGAGTGGAAATGGAGGGATACAAAAGAATGGTCTAGTTTGGACCAGGGAGCGGCGGGGGCTTGGAGGGCTGAAGGGCCTGTTCCTGTGCTGTATTGTTCTTTGTTCTTTGTTCTAGCTGGGCAGTTGGGGGTTGCTTCGTACATTGGCTTGATTTTGCCATGTAAAATAGATTGGTGCTTTTGTTGGATTTTAGACTGTTTTTGATTTGATTTATTATTATCACATATCTTAGTATACAGTGAAAAGCATTGTTTCTTGTGCACTAAACAGACAAAGCATACCGTTTATAGAGTACATAAGGAAGAAGGAAAGGAGATGGTGCAGAATGTTGTGTTACAGCCATAGATAGGGTGCAGAGAAAAATCAACTTAATATAAGGTAGGTCCATTCAAAAGTCTGATGGCAGCAGGGAAGAAGTTGTTCTTGGTACGTGATATCAGACTTTTGTATCTTTTTTCCGATGGAAGAAGGTGGAAGAGAGTATGTCCGGGGTGCATGGGGTCCTTGATTACGCTGGCTGCTTTTCCAAGGCAGCAGGAAGTGTAGACGGAGTCAACGGATGGGAGGCTGGTTTGCTTAATGGACTGGGCTATGGTCACAACCCTTTGTAGTTTCTTGCGTGTCTGATGGTTCAGTCATGCTTTCCTAGAATCAGATCTTCCTTGATCAGTAGTTTGTCTGAAAGAACATTGTCAGCCACTCCAACAACAATTCAAGGCACACTTTTCCCTGTCTTTGGCAGAGTGCGATAGCGGGCATTGAAGCTGCTGGCTCCAATGACAATGAGTCTCTTTACATTATACAGTGGGTGGTACTGTTTCCCAGTCCTACGTTGCTATGCCAAGCATCCTTATACTACAGTGGATAAGCTTTAGTGAGTCATGAGGCAAATTACTTGCCACAGAATTCCCAGTCTTGGGTCTGCTCTTATATCCACAGTATTTATATGGCTGATCCAATTAAGTTTCTGGTCAATGGCAACTTCAAAGATGTTGATGGTGGGTGAATTCAATGACGATAATGGGCAATTTCATTGAATGCCAAGGGGAGATGCTGGTTTATGTCATGGTGGAGATGGCCATTGCTAGACATGTATGACACAGATGCTACATGCTATTCATCAGCCCAAATCATTCCTAGTGAAGAAAATCAAATTGGCTGAAGACTGACGTTTGTGACGCTGGATTGAGGGTGAAATGGATCATCCACTTGGCATGACTTTTGCACTGATGATGTGGGGCTGAGTTTGGGGATATCTGTGGAACCTTCTCCACAGATATCTCCACCATTCCATCGGCATTCACCACTGGATGTGGTAGGACAGCAGAACTTTGGTCTAATCTGTTGATTGTGGCGTAGTTTTTCTCTGTATAAATTTGGCTGCTTCCACTGTTTGGCATGCTTGTAGCATTGTGCAATACTTTCACCTCATTTGTAGGTATACCTGATGCTATTCATGGTATGCTATCGTACACTCCTCATTGAACCAGCTTTGGTCTCCTGGCTTGCTATTAATGGAGAGTAAGTCAGATGCTGGGCCATGAGGTTACAATTTCGCTGCTGCTGCTTGTGTCTTCATCAAGTCCTGATTCAATTTGATTTGTAAGTCGCAGTTAAAATATTCTTGTTATTCTTTGTAGCTATTTGATTTACATCAATGGTTTGCTGGATGACTTCAGAAGGCAATTAAGTGTGGGAAGAGTCACACATAGCCAAGGCCAGGTAAAGGTGGGCAGTCTCCTTTCCTACAGAACATTAGTGAGCCAGTTGTTGCCAAAACAACAATCCAGTAGCTTGTTGTCATTTCTCCTGCTACAGTCCCTTTATTTCCTGATTTGATTAAACTGCATTAAAACTCTCCAGCTCCCATGGTATGTTGCTGTCAGGATTATTAGTCTGGGTTTCTGGTCCAGTAACATAATCAATACATTGCCATACAATTTAAAAGGATTTAGTGCTGAAGACTGTATAATGCAGGGAGCATTTAAAACTCTCTTTACAACAATCTGAGGTCCCTATCTGCTTCAAAAGACGACCATCATCCCAGTACCAAAGAAAAGCCAGGCAGCGTGCCTTAATGCCTATCGTCTGGTAGCTCTGACATCCATCATTATGATGTTCTTCGAAAGATTAGTCATGGCACAAATCAATTCTAGCCTCCCAGATTGCCTGGATCCATTACAGTTTGCCTACTGCCACAACAGGTCCACAGTAGTTGCCATCTCCCTGACCCAGCACTCAACCCTAGAACACCGAGATAACAAAGACACCTACGTCAGACTCCTATTTATTGACTACAGCTCAGCCTTCAACACCATTATTCCTACAAAACTCATCTCCAAACTCCTTGGTCTGGGGCTCGGCTCCTCCCTCTGCGACTGGATCCTGAACTTCCTAACCCTCAGACCGCAATCAATAAGGATAGGCAACAATACCTCTTCCACGATCACCCTCAACACTGGTGCCCCACTAGGCTGTGTCCTCAGCCCCTTACTATACTCCTTATACACCTTTGACTGTGTGGCCAAATTCCCCTCCAACTCAATTTTCAAGTTTGCTGATGACACCACTGTAGTGGGTCGGATCTCAAACAATGACGTGACCGAGTACAGGAAAAAGATAAAGAATCTGGTGAACTGATGCGATGACAATAATCTCACCCTTAATGTCAACAAAACAAAGGAGATAGTCATTGACTTCAGGAAGTGTAATGGAGAACATGCCCTTGTCTACATCAATGGGGACCAAGTAGAAATGTTCGAGAGCTTCAGATTTCTCGGTGTCCAGATCACCAACAACCTGTCCTGGTTCCACCATTCCATTGCTATAGTTAAGAAAGTTCACCAACGTCTGTACTTTCTCAGAATATTAAGGAAATTTGTCATATCCGCTACAACTCTCAGCAACTTTTACAGATGCACCATAGAAAACATTTTTTCTGGTTGTATCACAGCTTGGCATGGCTCCTGCTCTGTCCAAGACCACAAAAAACTACAAAGGGTCGTGAATGAAGCCCAGTCCATCATGCAAACCAGCCTCTCACCCATTGAGACTGTCTACACTTCCCGCTGCCTCGGTAAAGCCAGCCAGCATAATTAAGGGCCCCACGCTTCCTGAATATACTCTCTTCCACCTTTGTCCATCAGGAAAAAGATGCAAAAGTCTGAGGTCATGTACCAACTGACTCAACAACAGTTTTTTCCCTGCTGCCATCAGATTTTTGGTGGACCTACCTCGCACTAAGTTGATATTTCTCTACACCCTAGCTATGGCTGTAACACCACATTCTGCACTCTCTCCTTTCCTTCTCTATGAACGGTATGCTTTGTTGGTATAGTGCGCAAGAAATAATACTTTTCACTGTATACCAATATATGTGACAATAATAAAGCAAATCAAATCAAATCAAAAGAGAAGAGAGTTCCACTGACATGAAAGATTTCATTCTTCATCTCAGTTTACCAGAACCAATGGAAATGTCTCAATTTTAACTCCATGTAAATGGATGGGTTTTGAGTAAAAGTCTAGTCCATAGATGTGCAGGTTGGATGGATTGGCCATAATAAAATGGCCCTTGGTATCCCAAAATATGTAGATTAAGGGGATTAGCCATGGTAAATACATGTGGTTCGGGGGAAGGGATGGGGGAGAGGGCCTTGGTAAGGTACTCTGTCAGAGAGTCGGTGCAGACTCGATGGGCTTAATGGCCTCATTCTGCACTGGAGGGATTCTATGATTCTACATTTTCACTTGCAAACCTATGATATCATTAAGTAATAGCTGCCAAATCTTTGGACATCTTAATGCCATGGATGTTTGCTGCTAAGAACTATTTGGCTATTTAAAATCAGCTAACTGAAGACTTTTTGTCCTCTGCGTGGAAAAACCTTCATTCCCAAAGTGCGCATCGAATGTCAATCCATGCTCCGACACACACCAGCTAATGTCCGTCAGAAAGAACAGATATAAATCTCGGTGCTAGATCTGAATCAACAGCCCATGGATTGAGAGTCAATATTCTGATAGACCGCATGGGAACAATCCTATTCTCTATGGCTCCCCAGCATCGGATATGGAAGCTGTCAGGTAAGGACTTGCCCGACCATTGTCCAGAAGTGTTAACTTCCCCTGGACAATTGCATTGGGCTGGGAACCGGCCGACAAAGCTGTAATGTCCTAACTATGTTAGAGTTGTGTGTTTTATACAAAAAGAAAAAGACATGGTTTACACACGTAGATTCAAAATAATAACACCAGATTTATTCCAGGACCTCAGCGTATAAACTGGAAGTAACCAGAAGCCTCTGCAACACCCTAATGACATCACTATCAGCTCTTAAAGAAATTTGCAGCCACTTCAGTATACAACGAAGGCGATTTAAATCGCTAATTTTGGATGGTTTTGCCAGTGTTCCCCCAATGGTTACTCTGAAATAGTGAGAAGAAATAAAACCACTTTGAATTTCAGTGTAACTATTTTAAATATGCGGACTGGATCCTGCATGGGACTCCCCTGCACTACCGATCACCCCAGGAAACACACCCCTGCTCCCCCCCCCACTAAGCACTCACTCCCATGGTATTCCCCCACCCCGACCTCCACCTACACAGGGCTCCCACCCCCAGACCTGACCTCTGATCTGGCCGGCTGGATGCCCCCTCTGAGCTGACCTGAACTGACCACTGTTCCCGCATGAGATTCCCCCAACACATGACCTGACCTCCCCCCGCCCCTCCCCCCCACCGATCTGACCTGATCCGGCCCACTTAGATTCCTCCCACCCAACTTGATCCCTGACCTGGCTAGACATCACCCGATCCGATCCCCAGCAGGACCCTCCCTTCACCTGCCCTGACCGCACGCCCCCGACCCAACCTGGCACCCCCGACCCAACCTGAGACCCCCGACCTGATCCAACCCTTCCATGACCTGACCCAACCCAACGTGACCTCCACCCCCTAATGTCCAACCCCCCCCCATACACATGATGTCTGATGCTCTATTTCCTCCATGTATGACCCCCCATCCCCCCAACCTTCATGTTGGACACTCATCGCTCCCCCCTTCATGTCTGATGTCCCCTCCCCCCACCAAATCTCATCTAGGCACTTACATTGTCCCTGGTCTGTAATTATCAATGGGACCTTGAAACTCATCTGCTTTCCAGCAACTAGTGCCATTGGATGGGGTGTGCCTTCCTTCACTGCGATTCTTTAGGGCTTTGATGCTGAATGCAGGTGACCTGGTGCTCTGCCTGGATCCCACCTGAGTCAGGAAGGTCGGGCGAGAGAGGCTTGGACACAATTTAGCACAGGTAAGTGGGTACAAAGTGTCATTGGAGGCAGTTCAGAGGAGGTTCACTAGAGATGAGGAGTTTGTCCTATGAAGAGAGATTGGACAGTTTAGGCCTATACTCTCTGGAATTTAGAAGAACGAGGGGAGATCAAATTGAGGTATACAAGATGATGAAAGGTGTGGATAAAGTAGATATGGAACAGAATCTTCCGCTGGTAGGGCATTCTAGGACGAGAGGTCATAGTCTTAGGATAAGGGGTAGCAAATTTAGTTGAGGAGAAACTACTTCTCCCAAAGGGTAGTGAATCTGTGGAATTCGCTACCCCGAAGTGCAGTGTATACTGGGACAGTGAGTAAATTTAAGGAGAACTTAGACAGATTTTTAATTGGTAATGGGTTGAAGGGTTTGGGGAGAAGGCAGGAAAATGGGGATGAGGAGCATGAGGAGCATCCGGAACAAGGTAGATGAACTTGGGGCGTGGATTGGTACTTGGGACTACGATTTTGTGGCCATTACGGAGATGTGGGTAGAACAAGGACAGGAATGGTTGTTGGACGTTCCGGGGTATAGATGTTTCACTAAGTGTAGGGAAGCTGGTAAAAGAGGTGGAGGAGTAGCATTGTTAATCAAGGATAGTTTAACGGCTGCGGAAAGGCACTTCGAGGGGGATCTGCACACTGAGGTAATATTGGCTGAAGTTAGAAATAGGAAAGGAGCGGTCACGTTGTTAGGAGTTTACTATAGGCCCCCAAATAGTAATAGAGATGTGGAGGAAGAAATTGCTAAGCAGATTATGGATAGGTGTGGGGGTCACAGGGTAATTGTCATGGGGGACTTTAACTTTCCAAATATTGATTGGAACCTTTGTAGGTCAAATAGTTCAGACGGGGCAGTTTTTGTGCAGTGTGTGCAGGAGGGTTTCCTGACACAATATGTGGATAGGCCGACAAGAGGTGAGGCCACATTGGATTTGGTACTGGGAAATGAACGGGCCAAGTGTTAGATTTGGTTGTGGGAGAGCACTTTGGAGATAGTGACCACAATTCGGTGTCTTTTGTTATTGCAATGGAGAGGGATAGGGCCGTACGGCAGGGCAAGGTTTACAATTGGGGGAGAGGTAATTATGATGCGATTAGGCAAGAATTAGGGGGCATAAGATGGGAACAGAAACTGTCAGGGAAAGGCACTAATGAAAAGTGGAACTTTTTCAAGGAACAAATACTGGGTGTCCTTGATAGGTATGTCCCTGTCAGGCAGGGAGGAAATGGCCGAGTGAGGGAACCATGGATCACGAAAGAGGTGGAATGTCTTGTGAAAAGGAAGAGGGAAGCTTATGTAGGGATGAGGAAACAGGGTTCAGATGGCTCGATTGAGGGTTACAAGTTAGCAAGGAATGAGCTGAAAAAGGGGCTTAGGAGAGCTAGAAGGGGACACGAGAAGTCCTTGGTGGGGCGGATCAAGGAAAACCCCAAGGCTTTTTACTCTTATGTGAGGAATAAAAGAATGACCAGGGTGAGGTTAGGGCCGGTCAAGGACAGTAGTGGCAACTTGTGTATGGAGTCAGTAGAGATAGGCGAGGTGATGAATGAATACTTTTCTTCAGTGTTCACCAAGGAGAGGGGCCATGTTTTTGAGGAAGAGAAGGTGTTACAGGCTCATAGGCTGGAGGAAATAGATGTTCGGAGGGAGGATGTACTGGCAGTTTTGAATAAACTGAAGGTCGATAAGTCCCCTGGGCCTGATGAAATATATCCTAGGATTCTTTGGGAGGCAAGGGATGTGATTGCAGAGCCTTTGGCTTTGATCTTTGGGTCCTCACTGTCCACGGGGATGGTGCCAGAGAACTGGAGAGTGGCGAATGTTGTTCCTCTGTTTAAGAAAGGGAATAGAAATGACTCTGGTAATTATAGACCGGTTAGTCTTACTTCGGTGGTTGGTAAATTGATGGAAAAGGTCCTTAGGGATGGGATTTACGACCATTTAGAAAGATGCGGATTAATCCGGGATAGTCAGCACGGATTCGTGAAGGGCAAGTCGTGCCTCACAAATTTGTTGAATTTTTTGAGGAGGTAACTAAGTGTGTTGATGAAGGTAGGGCAGTTGATGTCATATACATGGATTTTAGTAAGGCGTTTGATAAGGTCCCCCATTGTCGGCTTATGATGAAAGTGAGGAGGTGTGGGATAGAGGGAAAGTTGGCCGATTGGATAGGTAACTGGCTATCTGATCGAAGACAGAGGGTGGTGGTGAATGGAAAATTTTCGGACTGGAGGCAGGTTGCTCGCGGAGTGCCACAGGGATCAGTGCTTGGTCCTCTGCTCTTTGTGATTTTTATTAATGACTTAGAGGAGGGGGCTGAAGGGTGGATCAGTAAATTTGCTGATGACACCAAGATTGGTGGAGTAGTGGATGAGGTGGAGGGCTGTTGTCGGCTGCAAAGAGACATAGATAGGATGCAAAGCTGGGATGAAAAATGGCAAATGGAGTTTAACCCTGATAAATGTGAGGTGATTCATTTTGGTAGGACTAATTTAAATGTGGATTACAGGGTCAAAGGTAGGGCTCTGAAGACTGTGGAGGAACAAAGAGATCTTGGGGTCCATATCCACAGATCTCTAAAGGTTGCCACTCAAGTGGATAGAACTGTGAAGAAGGCCTATAGTGTGTTAACTTTTATTAACAGGGGGTTGGAGTTTAAGAGCCGTGAGGTTATGCTGCAACTGTACAGGACCTTGGTGAGACCACATTTGGAATATTGTGTGCAGTTCTGGTCACCTCACTATAAGAAGGATGTGGAAGCACTGGAAAGAGTGCAGAGGAGATTTACCAGGATGCTGCCTGGTTTGGAGGGTAGGTCTTATGAGGAAAGGTTGAGGGAGCTAGGGCTGTTCTCTCTGGAGCGGAGGCGGCTGAGGGGAGACTTAATAGAGGGTTATAAAATGATGAAGGGGATAGATAGATTGAACGTTCAAAAACTATTTCCTCGGGTGGATGGAGCTATTACAAGGGGGCATAACTATAGGGTTCATGGTGGGAGATATAGGAAGGATATCAGAGGTAGGTTCTTTACGCAGAGAGTGGTTGGGGTGTGGAATGGACTGCCTGCAGTGATAGTGGAGTCAGACACTTTAGGAACATTTAAACGGTTATTGGATAGGCACATGGAGCACACCAGGATGATAGGGAGTGGGATAGCTTGATCTTGGTTTCAGATAAAGCTCGGCACAACATCGTGGGCCGAAGGGCCTGTTCTGTGCTGTACTGTTCTATGTTCTATCAACCATGATCGAATGGACGAGCAGGCTTGATGGGCCGAATGGCCTAATTCTGCTCCTATATCTTATGAACTTATGAACTTATGCACAGAGTGGCAATCCGTTGCTGATTTGCCACAGATTTGGCAGTGTGGTGGCACAGTGGTTAGCACTGCTGCTTCAAAGCTCCAGGGACCCGGGTTCGATTCCAGGCTTGGGTCACTGTCTGTACGGAGTCTGCACATTCTCCCCGTGTCTGCGTGGTTTCCTCTGAGTGCTCCGGTTTTCTCCCACAGTCCAAAGGGCCTGCTGGTTAGGTGCATTGACCATGCCAAGTTCTTCTTCATTGTACCGTGGGAACTACAGGCTGGTGAGCCTTATGTCTGTGGTGGGTAAGTTGTTAGAAGGTATCCTGAGAGACAGGATCTACAGGCATTTGGAGACGCAAGGACTGATTAGGGACAGTCAGCTTTGTGTGTGGAAAATCATATTTCATGAATTTGATTGAGTTTTTTGAAGGGGTAACCAAGAAGGTAGATGAGGGCAGTGCAGTCAACGTTGTCTACATGGACTTTAGCAAGGCCTTTGACAAGGTACCGCATGGTAGGTTGTTGCATAAGGTTAAATCTCATGGGATCAAGGGTGAGGTCGCCAATTGGATACAAAATTGGCTTGATGACAGAAGACAGAGGGTGATTGTAGAGGGTTGTTTTTCAAACTGGAGGGCTGTGACCAATGGTTTGCCTCGACTAATGGTGTGCCTCAGGGATCGGTGCTGGGTCCACTGTTATTTGTCATTTATATTCATTATTTGGCCGAGAACTTAGGAGGCATGGTTCGTAAGTTTGCAGATGATACCAAAATTGGTGGACAGTGAAGAACCTGCTGCCATCAGACTTTTGAATGGACCTACCTCGCACTAAGTTGGTCTTTCTCTACACCCTAGCTATGACTGTAATACTACATTCTGCACTCTCTCCTTTCCTTCTCTATGAACAGTATGTTTTGTCTGTATAGCATGCAAGAAACAATACTTTTCGCTGTATACTAACACATGTGATAATAATCAATCAAATCAAATCAAAATCAAATCAAAGAAGATTATGTAGGATTGCAATGGGATCTTGATCAATTGGGCCAGTGGGCCAATGAATAGCAGTTTAATTTAGATAAATGCGAGGTGATGCATTTTGGTACATCGAACCAGGTTAGGACTTACTCAGTTAATGGCAGGGCATTGGGGAAAGTTATAGAACAAAGAGATCTAGGGGTACAGGTTCATAGCTCCTTGAAGTGGAGTTATAGGTGGACAGGGTGGTGAAGAGGGCATTTGGCATGCTTAGTTTCATTGGGCAGAACATCGAATACAGGAATTGGGACATCTTGTTGAAATTGTACAAGACATTAGTAAGGCCACACTTGGAATACTGTATACAGTTCTGGTCACCCTATTATAGAAAGGATATTATTAAACTAGAAAGAGTGCAGAAAAGATTTGCTAGGATATTACCAGGACTTGATGGTTTGAGTTATAAGGAGAGGCTGGATAGACTGAGACTTTTTCCCCGGAGCATAGGAGGCTTAGGGTTGAACTTATAGAGGTCTATAAAATAATGAAGGGCATAGATAAGGTAGATAATAGACATCTTTTCCCAAAGGTAGGGGAGTCTAAAACTTGAGGGCATAGGTGTAAGATGAAAGGGGAGAGATACAAAAGAGTCCAGAGATACAATTTTTTCACAATTTGTAACGAGCTGCCAGAGGTAATAGTAAAGGCGGGTACAATTTTGTCTTTTAATAAGCATTTGGACAGTTACAGGGATAAGATTGGTATAAGAGCATAAATGCAAAATACTGCAAAAGGTGGAATCTGAAACAAAAACAGAAAAATGCTGGAAAATCTCAGCAGGTCTGACAGCATCTGTGGAGAGAGAGTAGAGCCATTGTTTCGAGTCTAGATGACCCTTCGTCAGAGCTCTATAATTGTGGCACTAATCAACAAACTTTAACTTTAAACTCAAGGGAAGTTATGTTCCATTACGGTGAATACTAATTAAAGGCTTGGCAGATGGGAATATGAACATGCAGATGTATGTGATTTAGAGAAATGTTTTCTTCAGCAACAGATGCAGAAAGATTGGAAAGCGGGGGGGGGGGGGGGGGGGGGGGGCGCGGGGGGTGTGGTGGTGAGGTGCGGGTGGTGTGGGCTACAAAGAAGTGATCAAAGAAGATCGACAGCATTGAGAGTAAGTTAGCCTCAGAAGATGGCAAGAATGAGGGGGTGGCGGTGAATATTCGATTTAGTATGAAGGAACAATTTACAAGGAATCAGAGGGGAGTTGGGTTGGAGATTGAAATAATCAAGAATGATTCATCGTTCAGTGAAATGGCTGAGAGAAGAAAGGAACCAGAAAATAAAATTGGGTCGGTGCTTTATTGAGGTGGTAGACAACAAAGATTTTAAAGGAGGGGGTCAGAGGGTGAAACAGAGGAGGAGAAGGCGGCAGATGAAGAGGAGGAGGGACCAAGGAGTGAATTGGAGATAAGGTGGTTTGGACAAAGCAGGTGGTGGATGGTGGACGCAGGCAGGGAGGCCTTGGCAGTGACATAGCATCACCACCAGTTGGCCAAGTTTTAGTCAAAGCTGGAATATCAATTCAATTACCTGCAATAAGGTTACAGTTGGCAAGAGTTCGCAAGTGATTGGACATTATGAAGAGAAATGCAGACAGGAACAATGATTAAGATCACTGAGTGGTATTAATGGGAACTGAAGGAACTTGGCAATGTTAACCCCTCATGGGCGCACTTGGTGTGAAGATTAGAGGATGATGGTGCACTTTGCCTTGTTGCAAGTAGCAACTCAGTGACAGGTGCCTAATAAGTCTTTTGGGGAATGCCAGGGGAGGTACAGAGGATAGCTATTCAAGGGGTATGTAGCTTATATTTTTTTTGGAGTGGATCAATTATAGCGCATTTTGTTAAGAATCTTCTGCTGACAAGAAGATAAATGTTTTATGAATGATGTTATGCTAATGGAAAAGAAAGGACTTGTGTTCCTCTGTCTGGCTCCACTCTCCTGGGAAAGGTTATCAGACAAGGCTTATATTCTTCGTACAACCCTTTTTACAATCAAATCTTGTGCCCCCATCAGCATTTCACTGCACCTGCTATTTTCATTGCCACACGTATCTGTAAACATCACTGCATTTAAAACCTCATTTTACTTTTCTCTTCCTCCTTTACAGCACGCCCTTTGTATATGATTCTCAGAGGCTGCTTTGATCTTACAAAAATTAATGTTTCTGGCCTTTTGCCAGCTCTTTCTTGAGGTTTAATCAAACCACATTGGAGTGTTTCCTTTCCTTTGTTCATGCTTTGCTCTCCCTCTGGACGGAATCATCTCACTGTAGGCCTTAGATGCAGCGATCTGTTCCAGGCTGAATCCAATAGGTTGAATATTTGGCAAGGCTCCCTTTGAATCAGGCTACGAGGAGTGTCAAATAGGGTCAATTTGCAAACTCTTGTAAGCTTCCAGGTATGCATCTGGCCAAACCTGGAGCGGAGATTTCAATCGGTTGCAATCCATATCAAAACAATCAAGTTTCTTCAGTTAGGATATCTATATACTATGTAGTATAAGATATACTATAGTAAGGAGGTAATATTTCCTTCACTCTTGGATGCGGTGCGCACATTGGTGTAGCTTTATTTAGCTGAAATTTCACAGTAAAATACTGAATGTGACGCAAACAGAGATTCAAAAAAAGGTATTACGGAGAAGGTCATATCCGCTTAAAGTAAACATTGATGCTATCTGTGTAAATCCAGACCAAATGCTCTCAATTACACAGATCAACCAAGAGTTGACCTTTCATATTTCTGAGCACTGGATCAGATGTATTGCAAACTCATGGGGGTTGATTCCGAATTCTTCATGTTAAGTTGTGACAGTATCAAAGTGGTGTTGGTAACCATGAGCCCATCCCACCCTATAAGCACACGGTGCAGTCCGCTCTACTTTGATAGAGCCAGTGCAGGGTGACCTGAACATTCACCTGTTGGGCAAGATTTTAATGTCAAATAATGTCCTATTATCCTCTGGGTCTCACCAAAATATTCAGAGCCACTGACGCCTAGCTAGCCCCTCTCTCTATGATTATGACTCCCCCCACCCCACAATATACCTGACAAAGGGTTTCTCTGGCCTGAATTTGCAGTCTCAATCTGGCTAGCTGTTTGCGGGGAATGCCTGTCTGATGCTCCACAACTTGCCTGCTGAATTTAAATGAGACGATGGCCTAGTGGTATTATCGCTTGACTATTAATCCATAAACTCAGCTAATGTTCTGGGGATCTGGGTTCGAATCCCGCCATGGCCGATGGTGCAATTTGAATTCAATAAAAATGCCTGGAATTAAGAATCCATTGCTGACCATGAAACCATTGTTGAAGATGAAACCTTCAGGTTCACTAATGTTCTTTAGGGAAGGAAATCTGCTGTCCTTACCTGGTCTGGTCTACATGTGACACCAGAGCCACAACTGTGTGGTTGACTGTCAACTACCCTCGGCCAACTAGAGATGGGCAATAAATGCTGGCCAGCCAGTGATGCCCATGCCCCATGAATGCATAAAAAATGACCATGGCCTCAGAATTGCTGGCTCCCTTCACCAACATGCAAACTCTGCTGATTGGCCCATGAAAAATCAGAATAAAGCTAATGCTGTTCCATAACTGAGGTCACAACAGCTTCGCCTCGGCCCAGGGCTTAATCCACATCCACATTTACCCCCTCGCCCGCCCGAGGCTCGTAAGATCCTGCCCGAGGCCAACAGAGAATGCCGATCTACGGGCCTGGTAAAACCTCAGTGCTGGTAAAATTCCGGCAAGTATTCTATCTGTTTTCTTTTCACAGAATTGAGAGGCTCTGACTACTGGGAAAGGTTGAACAGGTTGGGACTCAATATTCTAGAGAGGAGAAGATTGAAATAGCCAGATAGAGATCTTTGAAATTATAAAGGGAGCCAACAGAGTAAATGTTCATTTGTCAGGGAGCAGAAGTTGGTCATGAATACATCCAATCAGGAAATACTCAAAAGAGTGGTGAGAATGGGGAAATAGCTACTGAGTGGAGGATTTGTGGGTGATTAGTAAAGATGCCTTTATGGGGATGCTGGATAGGTACACAAGGGAGAAAGGAATAGAATTGGGCTGGATGATACATTGCTCGGGAGGGATTAAGTAAAGTGGAAGGAGGCTGGTGTACAGCATAATTTACAATTAACACCAGCAGAAACTTGTTGGGCCATTCCTATTTTGGAGACTTATTGGCTTACACCGTTCCCTCAATGGCAATGGTCACCTCTCAGTGTGATGATAGTGCGCTATGGATATATACATTCTTATGTTTCAAGGAACTGTTTACAGATTTAGCTCTATTCTGTAGGCAGTCAATGTGTCTGGAACTCATACAGCTCGGATGCTGGGAAAGCAGGACAATTACTCATTTTAGCTACGTGGTGTTTATTAAGATAGAGCTAATGGACTTTGTTTACAAACAGAAATGTTCTCCTGGGGTTTTGATTAAAGGAATGGAATGTGGGCTTAGGTAGGCAGGGTTATGTGATGATGCGGTTAATGGGAGGAGCTAGGTTTGTAGCAGACAGAAATAGCTTTTGAGCTCTGGCTGAGAATTGACAGAGGTCAAGCTGGTCTGAAAATCAAAACCTCTGTCAAAGCTTCGAGACTGTATACAATCCTTATAGCAAGTATATTTATGGTTGCTATCTGCATTTAAAATGGTTTTTAGGTCTGTAAGAAGAATGTTGCTTATTTGGAACTGAAACAGTGGTAAGTTAGAAATTAAAGTTGTTTTCTTTCATTTTTTAACAATTGTTCAACTGTTAATAGTTAAGTTGCTTCATTTGTTAGAGTTACAGTTAAACTGTGTTATTAATGACAGTTTGTTTTACTATAAAAGATCCCTAATTTGTCAGTGGAATTACTCTTGGAGTGAAGCATCCTATCTGCACATTTATGCCAAAATATGAAAAATTGTTGGGGTCTAGTCTGGCTTCATAATATACCTTGGGCTTCAGGCCCAGAATCCTAATATTGGCAACAGTGCCACTTGCCCCCAGCGATGCTCCCTTTACCGGAGCCTGCCTGTTGGCCCCAGCATCCCCAGACATCATTGACTTGGCTTTTAGTGTGCACAACTATTGATTTGCCTCATTTGGCAGGTGCAGCCCCAAGTAATGGCCAATGCTTGTGGTTGCCCCACCCACCGACCCTCCATTGGCCCTGGTGGTGGGACTTCTGCCACCTCTGTTAAACCTAGCTCCATGTAATTTTATTTAATTTTATGTTTGCTTGTATTGAGCATATCAACCGATCTTTCAAAATAACAGTGAGTAGGACACATGGTAGGAATAGCTAGAAATCATTCAAGTGTTCTATTCATCCTCTCACTTGGCTATACACTTGAACCATTGTGTGTGTTTACATGAAGCTGAGGACAGTGATTTAGAGCTTTCAGGAGTCTTGCACATCTTTTTTTTAATTCATTCATGGGACATGGGCATCTCTGTCTGTCCAGCATTTATTGACAATCACAATCACCAGGCAAGAGTGTTCTCTTCCTGTTGGGGAACACTTCAGCGGTTACGGGCATTCAGCCTCTGATCTTCAAGGCGGCCTTCACGACACACGACAACGCAGAGTCGTTGAGCAGAGACTGATAGCCAAGTTCCGCACACATGAGGATGGCCTCAACTGGGATCTTGGGTTCATGTCACACTATCTGTAACCCCCATGACTTCCTGGGTTTGCAAAATCTCACTAACTGTCCTAGCTGGAGACAATACACATCTCTTTAACCTGTGCTGAACCCTCTCTCCGCTCACTTTGTCTGTACCTTTAAGACTTGATTACTTGTAAAGACTTGCATTCCAACCATTATTTTGTAAATTGAGTTTGTGTCTTTATATGCCCTGCTTGTGGACTGAAATCCCACTCACCTAATGAAGGAGCAGCGCTCTGAAAGCTAGTGGCTTGTGCGACCAAATAAACCTGTTGGACTTTAATCTGGTGTTGTGAGACTTCTTACAGCATTTATTGCCCATCCCTAGTTGCCTTTGGAGGGCAGTTGAGAGTCAACCACATTGGTATGGCTCTGGAGTCACATGTAGCCCAGATCAGGTAAGGACGGCAGATTTCCTTCCCTAAAGGACAGGAGTGAACCAGATGGGTTTTTCTGACAATCGACAATGGTTTCATGGTCATCAGTAAATTCTTAATTCCAGATTTGTTTTATTGAATTCAAATCCCACCATCTGCCGTAGCGGGATTTGAATTCAATTCACCCAGCAATAGCTGCAAAGCCCCTGGCTCGCTCAGCCTGCCCAGCTTGGTGTGTCCGGTAATGAATGTGGAAACTGGTTTGAAGAGAGCTTGAGGCAGCTATGGAGAGCTGATTGGGATACTCAGTCACACAGATCCTCCACAGACCCTTGGAATGATCTGGATGCAAACAAACTGAGAGCGACCCGTGACCTTCAGAGCCACTGACGTTGGGTGCCCACCCACACAGTTGGAGATGATCTCCAGCCCAATCGTGTGGCACAAAGATGCCACGTGTCTCGAGAGTGACGGAGCCTTCCGCGGCCTCGGATGTGGTGAGGCAGTTGCATCACTGCCTGTATGCTCTGATAGCAGCAGAGTGATTTCTTCTGCGGTGCCGTTTGCCTTGCTGTCCCTGCAGACCCTGCGCCTCCCCTCCCACATGTCTCTCCCTGTGACACTCTCTGTGGACGCAGGGCCTCCTCTCCCTTTTGCCACTCTCTCCCGCCTCAGAGGAAGTGCCACCCAGAGGAGTGTGCAATCCGCCCACCGAAATATCGCCCGAGTGCATGCTGACGTCAACAAGAGCACCCAATGTCTCCTCGCGCAGTTTCACCCGCTTGTGGGCCAGCTGTGTGCCTGAAAATAACATGTAAAATTCTGACCAATGATTTATCAGTCTTTATTTCCAGAAGAAATATCAGAGATCTTGAATTTGTCACCATGTCTAAAGCAAAGAGGGGAATCTTCCTCAAAACAAAAAACAGAAAATGCTGATGAACCGGTCATCCTGACTCGAGATGTTGGCTCTATTCTGTCTTCACAGATGCTGTCCGACTTGCTGAGATTTTCCCGCATTTCCTGTTTTTGTTTTGGGTTCCAGCACCCGTAGTAAGTTGCCTTTATCTTAGAGGAATCTCCCAGTTGTTCACAAATACTAAATTGAATTTGGGAAGAAATCCACATTTTTGATATACACATTTGCTTTTTCTTGAGGGAATAGATTCCTGAGTTGGTCATCAGTCCCTTGAACCATGTTATGAATGCTCCTTCTGTGATCAGTAAGTCCTGGTGTTGGACTTGAAACCAGAGAAGTAGGGAAACTATCACTCCACCACAAGACCTGCTCTATCTGCTGAGATCCCCTTTGAAATACGCCGGCAATATTTCCTCCAGTTTACCTTCCTTAGCTCCATCCGCATTTCCTCATGGATGGCTTTTTCCCCATGCATTACTCTTGCTTTTGTACTACATGTATTAAGTTGTGAGAAGAAACCTTTTCAACAATGTGTAGTTTGGGTCTGGAATGCTCTGCCTGAAAGTGTTTTTTTTATTCGTCCCTAGGATGTGGGCGTGACTGGCTGGGCCAGCATTTATTACCCATCCCTGAGGGCTTTTAAGAGTTGACTGTGTTGCTGTGGATCTGAAGTTATATGTAGGCCAGATCAGGTAAGAACGGCAGATTTCCTTCCTTAAAGGACATTAGTGAACCAGATGGGTTTTTCCGACAATCGACAATGGTTTCATGATCATCAGTAGACTTTTAATTCCAGATTTCACCATCTGTCATGGTGGATTCAAACTCGGGTTCCCAGAGCATTATCCTGGGTCTCTGGATTGCTAGTCCAGTGACAATACCACTATGCAACTGCCTCCCCCGAGGCGTGGTGGGGGCAGGTTCAATCGAAGCATTTAAGAGGGCACTAGATGATTATTTGAATAGAAACAATGTGCAGGGGTATGGGGAAAAGGCAGGGGAATGGCACTAAGCCATGATGCTCATTTGAAGAGCCGGTGCAGACACAATGGGCCAAATGGCCTCCTTCTGCGTAATAACAGTTATGTGAATCTGTGATAGCGCAATCAGTAACTTTAATCATATGATAGTGAGATGACTACTCCCAAATGTTTACTGGTATTTCTTTTATTTATTGTGGTTTATTTCCCATGACGAGACCCAGCAGCTTTACCTCTCGTCTAAGGCTGCCTATGAAGGGGCTCTAAAAACTGCTATTGCCTTGTTCCCTTTCACTCCCTTGTCCACCCAATCTATTTGTGAGTAAATGAAGCCTCCCATAATTGTCGTTGTGTATTTGATTTGACTAATTTGATGTATTGCTGGGTTTTTTAAAAAAATCACTTTTGAGATGTGAGCGTGGGTGGAAGTGTCAGCATTTATTGCTTATCCCTAATTGCCCTTGAGGTGGTTTGGGAGACAGTCAGCAGAAGCCGTCTCCATTACCTTTCCAACATTTCATATCTACAGTGTACTTTCATATGTTATGCTTCTATTTATGAAACCCAAAAGGCATTGACCTATTTTTTTTAATAGGCTGTGTATATCTACACTCACATTATTAAGATATTATGGTTTAGAATTAGTTATGGCCCATTCTTGGCAGGTTAGGTGGATTGGCCATGCTAAATTGCCCCTTAGTGTCAGAGGGACTAGCTGGGGTAAATGCATGAGATTATGGGGATAGGGCCTGGGTGGGATTGTGGTCGGTGCAGACTCAACGGGCCGAATGGCCTCCTTCTGCACTGTAAGACTCTATGATTCTATGACTCTATGAATCAATGGTACACAAACAGAGTGTGGCAAAAGCAGGAGGCCCAAGGCTGGCCTGAAATTGAACACTGGGCCTCATTAATGTGAGAATGGTTTTGCCACTGCTGTCAACTCATCCATTTTATGGAGATGGCATTTGGGCTGATTGCATTGGGAATGAAGGTAAGTCCTGTGAGTGGATGGGAGGTGGAATGACAATGGGAAAGACTGGGCCAATCGCGATACTGTGAAGCACTCCAGCTCCTCCTGGCTGGCTACACAGGAACTTTAATAATAAAAGCCCCACCACTGCTTAAGCTGCAGGAGCAGCTGCTGCTCTGTGATGTCTGATTTCTCACAGGGTCAAGCTTTAAAAATAAGGGGTCACTCCTTTAAGACAGAGATGAGGAGAATTTTTTTTTCTTTCAGAGGCTCTTGAGGCTCTGGAATTCCCTTCCTCAAATGGCAGTGGGAGGAGAATTTTTGAACATTTTTAAGGCATAGTTAGATCAGCAAGGGGATCCCCACACCCCCACTTCTTGCCTTCAAACAACCGCACAACCTCAAACAGACCATTGTCCGCAGCAAACTACCCAGCCTTCAGGAGAACAGTGACCACGACACCACACAACCCTGCCACAGCAACCTCTGCAAGATGTGCCGGATCATCGACACGGATGCCATCATCTCACGTGAGAACACCATCCACCAGGTACACGGTACATACTCTTGCATTTTGGCCAACGTTGTCTACCTGATACGCTGCAGGAAAGGATGTCCCGAGGCATGGTACATTGGGGAGACCATGCAGACGCTACAACAATGGAAGAATGAACACTGCTCGACAATCAGCAGGCAAGAGTGTTCTCTTCCTGTTGGGGAACACTTCAGCGGTCACGGGCATTTGGCCTCTGATCTTCGGGTAAGCGTTCTCCAAGGCGGCCTTCACGACACACGACAGCGCAGAGTTGCTGAGCAGAGACTGATAGCCAAGGATGGCCTCAACCGGGATCTTGGGTTCATGTCACACTATCTGTAGCCCCCATAACGACTTGCCTGGGCTTGCAAAATCTCACTAACTGTCCTGTCTGGAGACAATACACATCTCTTTAACCTGTGCTTAACGCTCTCTCCACTCACATTGTCTGTACCTTTCAGACTTGATTACCTGTAAAGACTCGCATTCCAATCATTATTTTGTAAATTGAGTTTGTGTCTTTATATGCCCTGTTTGTGAACAGAACTCCCACTCACCTGACAAAGAGACAGCGCTCTGAAAGCTAGTGGATTTTGCTACCAAATAAACCTGTTGGACTTTAACCTGGTGTTGTGAGACTTCTGACTGTGTTTACCCGAGTCCAACGCTGGCATCTCCACATCATAAGATACTCTATCAGAGTGTTGGTGCAGACTCGATGCACCAAATGGCCTACTGCCTGATTTGACCTGATACCAGGCCCAATGTTGTTATTGCTTCATTTGGACATGAGGCGTTGGTCTTCAAAATTGGCCCTCATTGCCAGCAACAACCTAGCAGGATATGCTTTGAACCCGAGAGACTCGGTGCTTCTCCTCAACCTTTAATAGCTTTCCATTAAATAATAACTCCAAATTTCTGTCTTCCTTTCTGAAGTATAAGCATTTTTCTTTCTCAAGTACATGGCCTCACACCTCTCTGCATTATATTGCATCTGTCATGAGGCTGCCCATTCTGTAAAGGCTTGCACGCCCTCACTATTTGCCAGGTTCCTGACTGGAGGGGGAGGCGATGGCCTCGTGGTATTATCACTAGATTATCAATCCAGAAACTCAGCTAATGTTCTGGAGACCTAGGTTCAAATCTCACCACGGTAGATGGTGGAATTTGAATTCAATAAAAAAAATCTGGAATTAAGAATCTACTGATTGTTGGAAAAACCCCACATGATTCACTAGCATCCTTTAGGGAAGGAAATACACCACCATTGCCTAGTCTGGTCTATGTGTGACTCCAGAGCCACAGCCTTCTGAAATGGCTGAGTGAGACTCTCAGCTGTATCAATCACTTATGGATTGCTTAAAGTTTATTTATTAGGCTTACATTAACACTGCAGTGAAGTTGCTGTGAAAAATCCCCTAGTCGCCACACTCCGGTGCCTGTTCGGGTACACTGAAGTAGAATTCAGCATAGCCAATGCACTTAACCAACATGTCATTTTGGACTGTGGGAGGAAACTGGGACACCCGGAGGAAACCCACGCAGACACAGGGAAAATGTACAGACTCCACATTGACAGCGACCAAGCCGAGAATTGAACTTGGGTCCCTGGCGCTGTGAGGCAGCAGTGCTAACCATTGTGCCACCGTGCTGCCCAGTGTTTCAAGAAGACAGCTCACTGCCACATTCTCAAGGGCAACTAGGGATGGGTTGCAAATACTGGCCAGCCAGCGACGCCCATGTCCCATGAACGAATTTAAAAAAAAACGTGTGTGCAAAATATTTCAGGCTCAACGAATTAAATAAAAAAACATCAGTGGGTGATGCAAACCAGCAAAGACAACTAACTATTGCACATCAGGCCAAACATCAATTTTGAAAATGGTAGGATATTTCATAGCATCTTAGTTACTCTGTGCCACTAAATCGTGGATACCCCACAATAACACAAATTATATGAATTCAGATAACTCACATTCAATGACATCATAAATAATTCACGATCAGCTCATGTATGAAGACAGATCCATGTCATGGATACCCTTGACCTGGTCGATATATAATAGATTTTCAATATACCCCCATCTTTCGCAGCTGAAGAACATGATTTGAAGTTACTTTGTGGTATCACGTTGTTATTGTGGTACTCTATTAACATAGATATAATTTTGAGTCTGTTCTTGATTCCTCACAGGTTTTCGCAACAAAAAAATCATATTTTAAAACATGCAGGAAAAGGAAAGGATATGCCATGGCTAGCAGTCGGTATGACAAATATCTCCTGTGGAGAGATTGACCATAAATCACTTGCAACTTTGTCACTCATGAATTATCCGGTTAGTCTCGTTTGTGAAAGTATTTATCACATCACACTTCTGGTCGTGACATATCCTCTATATATGGTAATTAACTGAATAGTTCTAAGGATCAGAAAAGGAAACTATGGTTGTGCTGTACCTAAATAATTTATTTTTGTAGACAGGATATATTACAATACAGTTTGGTTTGGTACTGCAGTCAGCAATGAGGTGGTGGTGCTTGCTGCTGACCTCAAAGAAACCTGCCCACAAAGATCGAGTGAGCTCTGCTGTGTGAATTTCACCTTGTGGCACCGTTGGCCCTTTAAGGGACGATCCCTGAGGACCATGTGATTGGGCTGGACCCTATGGAGAGCCAGCGTGGGAAGCCGAGCCAATCGAGTGCAAGTAGTCCTGGGTCAGGGAGGGTCCTCAGTTGGAGCCAGGGAGGAGAAGAGGGTTTACATGTGCTGCAATTCTGCCAGATCTCTAGACTGTCCATGTATAAATATTGTTGGTAATGAACCCTTTAGAACTTGAAGCCACAACGAGTCACTTTTAAAGCTATTACACTGGCGATGAGGAAAAACTTTTGTCAGTCATCGGGAAATTGAAGTGAGCAGCTAGAGTGGGAGGAGAGTGTGCGCTGAAACTATGGGGACAATATATCGAAAGGCTGCGTTATTGCTTTGTAGCTAATGAGATCACAGCAGAGGAAAAGCGAAAGATGATACCAGTCAACAGTGAGATGACAATATTTGCTGCTGACCTCAAAGAAACCTTTATTTCAAAGAATTTAGAAGAATGAGGGGAGATCAAATTGAGGTATTCAAGATGATAAAAGGTATGGATAAAGTAGACATGGAGCGGATGCTTCCTCTTGTGGGGCATTCTGGGACGTGAGGTCATAGTCTTAGGATAAGGGGTAATAAATTTAAAACAGAGTTGAGAAGAAACTACTTAGAACATAGAACATAGAACATAGAAAAGCTACAGCACAAATGGGCCCTTCGGCCCACAAGTTGCACCGAACATGTCCCTATCTACTAGGCTTACCTATAACTCTCTATCTTACGAACTTCCATGAACTTATCCAAAAGTATCTTAAAAGACCCTATCGAATCCGCCTCCACCACCACTACTGGCAGCCGATTCCAAGCACCCACCACCCTCTGAGTGAAAAACCTACCCCTAACATCTCCTCTGTACCTACTTCCCAGCACCCTAAACCTGTGATCTCTTGTGGCAACCATTTCAGCACTGGGTAAAAGCCTCTGAGAATCCACTCTATCAATACCTCTCAACATCTTATACACCTCTGTCAGGTCACCTCTCATCCTTCACTTCTCCAAGGAGAAAAGACCTAGCTCCCTCAACCTATCCTCATAAGGCATGCCACCTAATCCAGACAACATCCTTGTAAATCTCCTCTGCACCCTTTCTATGGCTTCCACATCCTTTCTGTAATGAGGCGACCAGAACTGGGCACAGTACTCCAGGTGGGGTCTGACCAGGGTCCTATATAGCTGCAGCATTATTTCCCGATTTCTAAACTCAGTTCCTCTATTGATGAAGGCCAGTATTCCACACGCCTTCTTAACCACAGCTTCTACCTGCGACGCTGCTTTGAGCGTCCTATGAATCCAGACCCCAAGTTCCTTCTGATCTTCCACACTGCCCAGCGTCTTACCCTTAATATTATATTCTTTCATCCTATTCGACCTGCCAAAATGAACCACCACACACTTATCTGGGTTGAACTCCATCTGCCACTTCTCCGCCCCATCTTGCATCTTATCTATGTCTCGTTGCAACTGCTGACATCCCTCTACACTATCCACAACACCACCAACCTTTGTGTCATCAGCAAACTTGCCAACCCATCCTTCCACTTCCTCATCCAGGTCATTTATAAAAATCACAAAGAGCAAGGGTCCCAGAACAGATCCCTGGGGCACTCCACTGGTGACCAACCTCCATGCTGAAAAAGACCCATCTACAACCACTCTTTGCCTACTGTGGGCAAGCCAGTTCTGAATCCACAAGGCAATGTTCCCTTGTATCCCATGCCCCTTCACTTTCTCAATTAAGAACAAAAAGAATTAAGAACAAAAGAACAATACAGCACAGGAACAGGCCCTTCGGTCCTCCAAGCCCGCGCCGCTCCCTGGTCCAAACTAGACCATTCTTTTGTATCCCTCCATTCCCACTCCGTTCATGTGGCTATCTAGATAAGTCTTAAACGTTCCCAGTGTGCCCGCCTCCACCACTTTGCCTGGCAGCGCATTCCAGGCCCCAAGAACCGGTAAGCCTTGCATGGGGCACCTTATCAAACGCCTTGCTGAAATCCATGTAAACTGCATCTACCGCTCTTCCCTCGTCATTTCAAAAAATTCATTTAGGCTTGTAAGGCATGATCTGCCTTGGACAAAACCATGCTGGCTATTTCTGTTCATTCTATTCCTCTCCAGATGTTCATAAATCCTGCCTCTCAGGATCTTCTCCATCAACTTACCAACCACTGAGGTTAGACTCACTGGTCTATAATTTCCCGGGCTATCTCTTCACCCTTTCTTGAATAACGGAATCACATCCGCAATCCTCCAATCCTCTGGAACCTCTCCCGTCTCCATTGATGACGCAAAGATCATCGTCAGAGGCTCAGCAATCTCTTCCCTCGCCTCCCACAGTAACCTGGGGTACATCCCATCCGGTCCCAGCGCTTTTCAAAAGCTCCAACACATCCTCTTTCCTAATGTCCACATGCTCAATCTTCTCAGTCCACTGCAAGTCTGCACTGCAACTACCAAGATCCTTTTCCACTGTGAATACTGAAGTAAAGTATTCATAGAGTACCTCTGCTATTTCTACCAGTTCTATACAGATAGGTCCTACTCAAAGAACAAAGAACAAAGAACAATACAGCACAGGAACAGGCCCTTCGGCTCTCCAAGCCCGCGCCGCTCCCTGGTCCAAACTAGACCATTCTTTTGTATCCCTCCATTCCCACTCCGTTCATGTGGCTGTCTAGATAAGTCTTAAACGTTCCCAGTGTGTCCGCCTCCACCACATTGCCTGGCAGCGCATTCCAGGCCCCTACCACCCTCTGTGTAAAATACGTCCTTCTGATATCCGTGTTAAACCTCCCCCCCCGCACCTTGAACCTATGACCCCTCATGAATGTCACCACCGATCTGGGAAAAAGCTTCCCAGCGTTCACCCTATCTATGCCTTTCATAATTTTATACACCTCTATTAGGTCACCCCTCATCCTCCATCTTTCCAGTGAGAACAACCCCAGATTACCCAATCTCTCCTCATAACTAAGCCCTTCCATACCAGGCAACATCCTGGTAAACCTCCTCTGCACTCTCTCTAAAGCCTCCACGTCCTTCTGGTAGTGTGGCGTCCAGAACTGGGCGCAGTATTCCAAATGCGGCCGAACCAACGTTCTATACAACTGCAACATCAGACCCCAACTTTTATACTCTATGCCCCGTCCTATAAAGGCAAGCATGCCATATGCCTTATTCACTACCTTCTCCACCTGTGACGTCACCTTCAAGGATCTGTGGACTTGCACACCCAGGTCCCTCTGCGTATCTACACCCTTTATGGTTCTGCCTTTTATCGTATAGCTCCCCCCTACGTTAGTTCTACTCCTTCACATCTTATCTTCTTGCTCTTAACATACTTGTAGAATGCCTTGGGGTTTTCCTTTATCCTGTCTGCCAAGGCCTTCTCATGACCCCTTCTTGCTCTTCTAATTTCCCTCTTAAGTTCCTTCCTACTAGTCGTATACTCTTCTAGATTTCTAACATTACCTAGCTCCCTGAACCTTTTGTCGGCTTTTCTTTTCTTCTTGACTAAATTCATTACCGCTTTCGTGCACCATGGTTCCTGTAACCTACCATAACTCCCCTGTCTCATTGGAATGTTGCTGTGCAGAGCTCCAGACAAATTTTCCTTGAAAGTTTGCCACATTTCTTCTGTACATTTCCCTGAGAAAACCTCCTTCCAATTTATGCCTCTAATTTCCTGCCTAATAGCCTCATAATTGCCCCTACTCCAAATAAACACTTTCCTAGCTTGACTGATCCTATCTCTCTCCAATGCTAATGTAAAGGAGATAGAGTTATGATCACTATCCCCAAAATGCTCTCCCACTGAGAGATCTGACACCTGCCCAGGTTCATTCCCTAATACCAAATCAAGTACAGCCTCTCCTCTTGTAGGCTTATCCACATACTGTGTCAGGAAGCCCTCCTGAACACACCTAACAAACTTCTCCCAAAAGGTTGTGAATCTGTGGAATTTGTTACCCCAAAGTGCGGTGGATGCTGGGACAGTGAGTAAATTAAATGAAGAGTTAGACAGATTATTAATTGGTAATGGGTTAAAGGGTTATGGGGCAATGGCAGGAAAATGGGGACAAGGAGCATATCAGCCGAATATCGGATCGAATGGCGGAACAGACCCGATGGGCCAAATGGCCCAAATTCTGCTCCTATATCTTATGAACTTATGAACTTATGAATCCTGCCCACAAAATTGTATCTACACTAATATAACAATAACAAAATGAAACTACTCACAGTCTGTGGCCCACATGCTGACAGTCTAGTGAGAAGATAAACATCGCCTGACGCTCCAGGCACAAAGTCCTTTGACAAGATGGCCGAATTGGTCAAAAAACATTTTAGCCCCTGACTTTCAACCATCATGTTGAAGTATAAATTTCATTCAGGAGTCCGGGAACCAGGGGAGACTGTCTTCGATTTTGTGAGCAGATTGAGCGGGATAGCAGAGCACGGCAAATTCGGTCCAGGAGATGTTAAGAGACCATCTGGTCTGTGGAGTAAACAGCCTCGTCACATAGAAGAAGTTACTGACTCAGACCAAAATCTTTTCAGAAAGACGCTGTGGAGATGGCCCGGGTGACTGAATGCACTGAGCAGGGTGTAAGCGAGTTACAAGGCATGCCCGACGAGGTGAAGCGTTTGTGGCGGGAAACAGAGCCTGAGAAGGGGAGTACAGCAATGGAGGTGGAACCAAAAGAGAAAACACTGGAAAATCTCAGCAGGTCTGGCAGCATCTCTAAGGAGAGGAAAGAACTGACGTTTCGAGTCCAGGTGAACCTTTGTCAAAGCTAAAAGGCATAGAAAGTGGGCGATATTTATACTGCAGGGGGAGGGAATGAAAGATGAGTCATAGCCATAAAAAACAGGGGAAAAGACTGCTAAAGCTGTCCATAGAGAGAATAAAGTGTGTGAATGGCCAAACGGCAGAGAGGTTGTAAGCTGTGACAGATGAAGATGTTGGGGGAGGGTGGGGGAGGGGGGGGGGGGGGGGGAGAATGGGACAGAGGTAGAATGTAGAAAAGGGGAAGTGGGGGGAGAAAAGATAAAGGAAAGGGGAGGAAATAGGGGGAAAGAGTTGGGGGGGAAGAAAACGAAGAAGAACTGAAGTTGGAAGCTTGTTTTCAGTGTGAGGGAGAGCACTCCCAAGAAACTTGCTGATCCAGAAGGTGCCAGTAGGAAGGGTCATTTACAAGCAGGGTGCAGAGTGAAGCAGCCAGGACAGATCATGCAAAAAAAAAACAACAACGGTTCATTTAACTCCATTAAAAAACTGAGGAGTCTGACATGGGACTTGAGTCGTACACCTTAAAACCAGGTCCAACTAAATAAGGTGCCTTCCATAGAGATAGCCTGGATCGTAAACGGCAGGTCACTTAAAACGGAGGTTGACACAGGAGCTGTGGCCACAGTCATCGGGGAGCAGGCATTTCAATACCTTCCAAAAAGGTCTTCAGCCATTGAGATTGAGTGAGACAGGAGCCATTTTGTCTACTTATACAGGAGAGACATTGAAGACAGTAAGATTAACTGTAGTTACTGCAGCCGACAAAAACCAAACAGCGCAACTAACTGTTCTAGTGATTGAGGGTCACAGACCTAATGGACCCCTAATGGGTCAGGATTGGCTCAAGCAGATAAAATTCAATTGGTTGGAAATATTAAATCTCTGGGATGGAGGTTTTCAAGAGTTGCTGTGTAAATACTGGGAGGTTTTCCAAAAGGAACTGGGACTAATAAAGGGGCTAAAGTCAAAATTTATTTGAATCCCGAAGCAACGCCAAAATTATTTTGGGCCCGTCCAGTGCCTTATGGACTTCATCATAAGGTTGAAGTAGAGCTTGGGAGATTTAAGGAAGTGGGTGTCAGGTTGAAATGAGAGAAATGCACTTTCCAGGCAGGTGAAGTTACATATTTGGATTTCAGGGTACATGCCCAAGATTTGCATCCACTCAGGAAGCACCACAGCCTAAAAATGTATCGGAGTTAAAACTGTTCCTATGAATGGTGAATTATTATGGCAAATTCTTACAAAATATGTCCACAATCTTTGTCTCACTTCACCACCTTTTGAAGAAGTATCAGCGTTGGAAGTGAGGAGAGGAACAAGAAGAAGCATTTGCCAAACTAAAGCAGGCCTTACAGTCATTTGCACTGCTTATACACATTGATCCAACTAAGCCATTAGCTGTTACCTGTGATGCATCACCATATGGAGTGGGAGCAGTTTCGTCCCACAAGATGTCAGATGGAGTAGAAAGAGCAATTGCATTTGCATCAAGAACACTATCAGATGCAGAGATAAAGTATTCTCAGGCAGACATAGAAAGTCTGGCGGTAATTTACGCGGTGAAGAAGTTTCATCAATATATATATATGGTAGACATTTCACCATAGAGTCAGATTACAAACCTTTGTTGGGGTTATTCCGAGAGGATAAAGCCATGTCACCAATTGCCTCTGCGAGGGTACAGAGATGGGCTTTATTGCTAGCTGCATATAGCTACTCGTTCCAGCATCATCCAGGGATACAAATATCGGATACAGATGCATTCAGCCACTTACCCCTGGTGCAGACAATACCTCCACCACTGATACCACAAGAAATCATGTTGGTGCTGCACTTGACTTTGTCAGTCTCAGCAAATCATATTAAAATTTGGACCAAAGGAGACAGTGTATTCAAAAGTTAAAGTTTATTTATTTGTGTCACAAGTAGGCTTACATTAACACTGTAATGAAGTTACACTCCGGCGCCTGTTCGCTTACACTGAGGGAGAATTTAGCGTGGCCAATGCACCTAACCAACACGTCTTTTCGACTGTGGGAGGAAACCAGAACGCTCGGAGGAAGCCCACACAGACACGGGGAGAACGTGCAGACTCCACACAGATAGTGACCCAAGTTGGGGAAGTTAAGAAGATGGTGATGCAAGGATGGCGATATGATAACTCAGAACAACTTAAACCTTACCAGCACTGAAGGATGGAGATAACATCTGATAAAGTTATTGTGGGGAGCTCGTGTTATAGAGCCACCTCAGAGGCAATGGAGCTTATTACAAGAATTACATGATGCACACCTAGGACAAAGCAGGATGAAAGCACTCGCCCAAAATTTTGTTTGGTGGCCGGGCATTGATAAAGAAATTGAAAGAATGGTCAGCCAGTGCCCAAATTGTGCAGCCCAACAGGCCACTGGTGAATATGCACCCATGGGAATGGCTGGGGACACCTTGGGCAAAACTACACATAGATTTTGCAGATCCCTTCATGCAGCACGTTTCTCATCTTGGTTAGTACGCATTCCAAATGGTTGGATGTCCAATTGGTGAAGTACACAACGATATAGCCACCACCGACAAGTAGAGACAGACTTTTGCCATTCAGGGCATCCCAGAGATCTTGATGTTAGCCAATGGGCACAGCATTTACAGCAAAGGAGTTTTGGAAATTTGTTAAGTCAAAAGGTATTCGCCATGTTTGATTAGCACCTGACCACCCATCCTCCAATGGGTTAGCAAAACAACATGTTCGGAGAATGGTTGGAGGTGGAAATAGATAATGCTCGTGATAGCATGAATATGAATGTGAAAGCTCATCTCAGGGTCAAATGTGACACCAAGTTTGTGAATAGACTGGTTTAGTGTTAGACTGTTAGCAGCGAGATGGATGGAGTTAGCAGCTAGGAAATAGAGTCTGGAGTGAGGACCAAAAGCAATAGCTTCAGCCTTCCCAATATTTAATTGGAAGAAATTTCTGTTCATCCATTGCAGGATGTTGGAGAAGCAGTCTGACAACTTAGCACAATGGAGGAATTGAGCGAGGTCATGGTGAGTTAGATCTCAGTACCATGGGTGTAATATGCTCTTGTTGCTGTGGAGAAAGGCAGAGCTGTGACTGGTGACAGGATTTTTGGGGTAAGAATTAGTTTTAAGTACTTTTCCGCGGGTGTTATTTATTTATTTAATTTAGTTTTAAATTTTGGCGCGCAACCGGCAGTGGCCGCGGGGTTTACTGGGAAGGGTCTCTTGAGTTTTTTTTTAGTGCACAGGAGGTTTAAAAGGCAGGTCCCACTGTCTAGCGGGCAGCGTTGGGAGCGGGCAGCGGAGTGAGACGGAGCTGAGTGAGAACTGAGGGGCTTTGGCTCATCCGGCTTAGGCAGAAAGGGCGAGCAGGGGTGAGTTTCTTATTTTTAAAAAATTTTATTTATAAGTTACTTTTCTCCGGGTACCTTGGTAGAAATAATTTGGAACAGAGAGGAATAATCTTCATTCACTTTTTTCCCTGTGTTTAAAAGGGCAATTATGACTGTCAGGCCAGTATGTTGTTCCCAATGTAGGATGTGGGAGGTCCTGGAGGCTCCTAGCCTCCCGGACGACCATATCTGTGCTGGGTGTGTTGAGCTGCGGTTCCTAAGGGACCATGTTAGGGAACTGGAATTGCAGCTCGAGGACCTTCGCCGGGTTAGGGATAGTGAGGAGGTCATTGACAGGAGCTATCGGCAGGTGGTCACACCGGGACCACGGGAGGAGGGTAACTGGGTAACAGTGAGGAAGGAGAAAGCTCGGGTGATGGTGAGCACCCCGGTGGATGTGCCCCTTAATAATAAGTACTCCTGTCTGAGTACTACTGGGGTGGACAGCCCACCTGGGGGAAGCAGCGGTGGCAGTGTCTCTGGAGCTGAGCCTGGCCCAATAGTGCAAAGGGGTAAGGAAAGGAGGGTAGTGCTAATTGGGGACTCTACGGTGAGAGGGTCAGATAGGCGTTTTTGCGGACACAGACGGGACTCTCGGATGGTGGTTTGCCTCCCTGGTGCAGGGGTCCGGGATGTCTCTGGTCGAGTCCCAGAAATCCTGAAGGGGGAGGGAGAGGAGCCCAAGGTCGTGATGCATATAGGTACTGCTGACATCGGTAGGAAGAGGGAAGGGGTCATGAAAAGAGAATATAGGGAGTTGGGTAGACAGCTGAGAAAGAGGAATGCAAAGGTAGTAATCTCGGGATTGCTGCCTGTGCCGCGGGAGAGTGAGAACAGGAATCGGTGGAGAATTAATGCGTGGCTGAGGGACTGGAGCAAGGGACAAGGATTTGGGTACTTGGATCATTGGGACCTCTTTAGGGGCAGGTGTGACCTGTTTAAAAAAGACGGGTGGCACTTGAATCCCAGGGGGACCAATATCCTGGCGGGAAGGTTGGCTAAGGCTACTGGAGAGACTTTAAACTAGAAAGGTTGGGGGGAGGGAATCGAAATGAGGGGACTGAGAGCGAGGAGGTTAGCTCGCAAATAGATAAGGAATGTAGACAGGGTAAGAGGGAGGTTAGACGAGTGAGGGAGAAGGGAAGTGCTCAGGCTGAAGGTCTGAGATGTGTCTATTTTAATGCCAGGAGTGTAGTGAATAAAGTGGATGAGCTTGGAGCGTGGATTGCTGCTTCGAATTGTGATGTGGTGGCCATTACGGAGACTTGGATGTCTCAGGGACAGGACTGGGTGCTTCAGGTGCCAGGTTTTAGATGTTTCAGGAAGGACAGGGAGGGAGGCAAGAGAGGGGGGGGAGTGGCACTGTTGATCAGGGATAGTGTCACGGCTGTAGAGAAGGTGGACGCCGTGGAGGGACTGACTACGGAATCTCTGTGGGTGGAGGTTAGGAATAGGAAGGGGTCGGTAACTTTGCTGGGTGTTTTCTATAGGCCGCCCAATAGTAACAGAGATGTTGAGGAGCAGATGGGGAAACAGATCCTGGAGAGATGTAGGAATAACAGAGTTGTCGTGATGGGAGATTTTAATTTCCCAAACATAGATTGGAATATCCCTAGGGCTAGGGGTTTGGATGGAGAGGAGTTTGTTAGGTGTGTCCAGGAGAGTTTCCTGACACAGTATGTGGATAAGCCTACTAGAGGAGAGGCTGTTCTTGATCTGGTGCTGGCTAATGAACCTGGACAGGTGGAGGATCTCTCGGTGGGTGAACATCTTGGGGATAGCGATCATAATTCTATCTCCTTCACGATAGCATTGGAAAGAGATAGGGTCAGGCAGGCTAGGAAAGTGTTTCTCTGGAGTAAAGGGAAATACAGTGTCATCAGGGAGGAAATTAGACGGGTAAATTGGAAGGAGGCATTCTTGGGGAAAAGTACCGAAGGAAAGTGGAGGATTTTCAAGGAATGTTTGTCTGGAGCTCTGCATGACAACGTTCCGATGAGACAGGGGGGTGTTGGTAGGGTACGGGAACCGTGGTGCACGAAGGTTGTGATGAACCTGGTAAATAAGAAAAGAGAGGCGTACAGAAGGTTCAGAGAGCTAGGAGGTGTTAAGGATTTAGAGGAGTATACGCGATGTAGGAAGGAGCTTAAGAAGGAAATTAGGAGAGCGAGAAGGGGTCATGAGAAGACCTTGGCGGGTAAGATTAAGGAGAATCCCAAGGCTTTCTACAAATATGTCAAGAGTAAAAGGATGAGATGTGAAGGCATAGGACCCTTAAAAGGTGAAGGGGGAAAAGTTTGTGCGGAACCGTTAGAAATGGCGGAGGTGCTTAATGAATACTTTACCTCGGTATTCACGGTGGAAAGGGATCTGGGTGGTTGTACTGCTGGATTGCGGAGGACAGAAAGGATCGAGCATGTGGACATAAAGAAAGAGGATGTGTTGGAACTATTGAATGGCATCAAGGTTGGTAAGTCGCCGGGACCGGATGGGATGTACCCCAGGTTACTGTGGGAGGCGAGGGAGGAGATTGCGGAGCCTTTGGCGATGATCTTTGCATCGTCGATGGAGACGGGAGAGGTTCCGGAGGATTGGAGGATTGCGGATGTGGTCCCTATATTCAAGAAAGGGAACAGGGACAGCCCGGGAAATTACCGACCGGTGAGTCTAACCTCAGTGGTTGGTAAGTTGATGGAGAGGATCCTGAGAGACAGGATTTATGATCATCTAGAGAAGTTTAGTATGATCAAAAGTAGTCAGCACGGCTTTGTCAGGGGCAGGTCGTGCCTTACGAGCCTGGTTGAGTTCTTTGAAAATGTGACCAAGCACATTGACGAAGGAAGAGCGGTGGATGTGGTCTATATGGACTTCAGCAAAGCGTTCGATAAGGTCCCCCATGCAAGACTTCTTGAGAAAGTGAGAGGGCATGGGATCCAAGGGGCTGTTGCCTTGTGGATCCAGAACTGGCTTGCCTGCAGAAGGCAGAGAGTGGCTGTGGAGGGGTCTTTCTCTGCATGGAGGTCAGTGACCAGTGGAGTGCCCCAGGGATCTGTTCTGGGACCCTTGCTGTTTGTCATTTTCATAAATGACCTGGATGAGGAAGTGGAGGGATGGGTTGGTAAGTTTGCTGACGACACCAAGGTAGGTGGTGTTGTGGATAGTTTGGAGGGATGTCAGAAGTTGCAGCGAGACATAGATAGAATGCAAGACTGGGCGGAGAAGTGGCAGATGGACTTCAACCCGGATAAGTGTGTAGTGATCCATTTTGGCAGATCCAATGGGATGGAGCAGCAGTATAAAATGAAGGGTACCATTCTTAGCAGTGTAGAGGATCAGAAGGACCTTGGGGTCCGGGTCCATAGGACTCTTAAATCGGCCTCGCAGGTGGAGGATGCGGTCAAGAAGGCGTATGGCGTACTAGCCTTCATTAATCGAGGGATTGAGTTTAGGAGTCGGGAGATAATGCTGCAGCTTTATAGGACCCTGGTTAGACCCCACTTGGAGTACTGCGCGCAGTTCTGGTCACCTCATTACAGGAAAGATGTTGAAGCCATTGAAAGGGTGCAGAGGAGATTTACAAGGATGTTGCCTGGATTGGGGGGCATGCCTTATGAGGATAGGTTGAGGGAGCTTGGTCTCTTCTCCCTGGAGAGACGAAGGATGAGAGGTGACCTGATAGAGGTTTACAAGATGTTGAGGGGTCTGGATAGGGTGGACTCTCAGAGGCTATTTCCAAGGGCTGAAATGGTTGCTACGAGAGGACACAGGTTTAAGGTGCTGGGGGGTAGGTACAGGGGGGATGTCAGGGGTAAGTTTTTCACTCAGAGGGTGGTGGGTGAGTGGAATCGGCTGACGTCGGTGGTGGTGGAGGCAAACTCGTTGGGGTCTTTTAAGAGACTTCTGGATGAGTACATGGGATTTAATGGGATTGAGGGCTATAGATAGGCCTAGAGGTGGGGATGTGATCGGCGCAACTTGTGGGCCGAAGGGCCTGTTTGTGCTGTGACTTTCTATGTTCTATGTTCTAATATGTAAAAGCTAATACTGTACTCTCAGATGATGTTTCCGAGGGGCAGCATGTACATTAATAGAAGGGAATCAAAGCTAGCCAGCACAGTGGCACAGTGGTTAGCATTGCTGTCTCATAGCTCCAGGGACCTGGGTTCGATCCTGGCCTTAGGTGACTGTCTGCGTGGAGATTGTACATTCTCCCCGTGTCTATGTGGGTTTCCTCTGGGTGCTCCAGTTTCCTCCCATAGTCCAAAGATGTGCAGTTTAGGTGAATTGGCCATGCTAAATTGCTCCTTAGTGTCCCAAGATGTATAGGTTAGATGGATTAGCCATGATAAATGTGTGGGATTACAGGGATCGGGCAGGGGAGAGGAGCTGGGTAAGATATCCTCTCAGAGATGTGGTGCATACTCGCTGGGCTGAATGACCTCTTCTGCTCTGTAGGGATTCTATGATGCTAGATACTAGTGAATCACCAGAGGCAATAGCCCGAGACTAAAGGGAGTGGCAATGGGACAAGGCATGTGGACATTGAGTGCCGCCTGGCTACTTAAGTGGCAGAGATATCACAGCAAAGCCCTCTCCCGTCATTCAGATCTGAAACATTAAGTCTGTTTCTCTCTCCACAGATGCTGCCAGACCTGCTGAATCCATCCAGCATTTGCTGTTTTTAGTTCCGATTTCAGTATCCGCAGTATTTTGCTTTTTATTCACCTGAAATCCACCGGAGAGCTCTCAGGGACAGGGATCCTTCTTCAATTCAGGCACAGTACCCCAACCCTCACCTCAGCTAACTTTGATGTGGAGATGGCAGCGTTGGGCTGGGATAGGCACAGTAAGATGTCTCACAACAACAGGTTTATTTGGAATCATGAGCTTTCGGAGTGCTGCTCCTTCCGGAGCGCCGCTCCTTCATCTGGTGATGAGCGCTCCGAAAGATCGTGATTCCAAATAAACCTGTTGGACTTTGACCTGGTATTGCGACACTTCTTACTCAGCTAACTGTGGGCAGAGCAAGGATCAAACCGATTTGGCTGGTTTATCTGCTGAGTGCCTTGAACCACAAGGAGAGCCCTCTGAAGATTTCATTGATTGGGGAACCATGTGCAGACATACCTGCAAGGCAGCATTTATTGGAGGCGCACATCTTCCAGTGGGCCCACAATGCTCGCTGCCATTAGAAGTTGAATATTTTTGGAAGATAATTAGCCGAATGAGTCAATGCAATTTTTTTGGTGGGTTTCAAAATTATTTGCAAGTTACTGTGACAGCTTGGATTTGATTAAACTGCACGACATGCTTTCAAGAATTCTAAAGATGTTTACTGTCACAGCACAAAGAACAAACTAACTGCAGGAACACAATTAAATGCTGATTTAAGGGGGGAAAATAAAATAAATCTATGATGATTTGAGAACAAAGCTCGCAGCTGTAATGTAACAGCTAAGCAGCTCATCTAATCGGCTAAGTACCACTTTTTCAATGGAGTGAGTCAGGCATGGAATTAAGGGCCAATTGGCTGACTGCTACAGGACAAACATACGCTCCGGTAAGCAACGTTAAGGTACATCGAATAGGTAAACAGATTAATGAGCAAAAGAGGGGTGATGGTAAAAGTGGGAAACAATTTTACCAGGAGGGAATTTAAAGAGAAGGGGGACGAAGAAGCAAACAAGTTGCAAGAGGCTGAAATAGGGATGGCACAGTGGCACAGTGGTTAGCACTGCTGCCTCACAGCGCCGGGCACCCAGGTTCAATTCCGGCCTTGGGTGACTGTCTGTGCGGAGTCTGCACGTTCTCCCCGTGTCTGCGTGGGTTTCCTCCGGGGTGCTCCGGTTTCCTCCCACACTGCAAAGATGTGTGGGTTAGGTGGATTGGCCATGCTCAATTGCCCCTTAGTGTCAGGGGATTAGCAGGGTAAATACATGGGGTTGCGGAGATAGGGCCTGGGTGGGATTGTTGTCGCTGCAGGCTCGCTGGACCGAGTGGCCTCCTTCTGCACTGTAGGGATTCTATGATTCTATGAAAATGTCAGTTCTATAGCATGCAAGGGGAAATGAAGCCCAGAGCATTAGGAGAATGTTCTGCAGATCCGTGCAGGGACGGTGTCCTGCAGGAGACTCAGTGACAGGGCCTCAGAAACATTTAGAAAAATCTTTTAACTCTGCTGACTACAGAGTAGAACACATGAAATTCCTGTGAAATGGGACAAGTAATTTGAAGCTGAAAAACAAGCTATGGTGGTGCAGGAGGGAGTCTCTGACTGGGGGTGGGGAGGGGGGGTGGGGGGGGGGGGGGCGGTGGCAGACCATGCAAAGGTCCATTGACCTCGGGTGGGATTTTCAGAATTTGGGGCGAGCGTGGCCGGAATATCCCACCCAATGTCTTGGTTTTAAGATCCTTGTTTTCCGATCCCTCCAATGCCATCACCTCTTCCTATCTCTGTAATCTCCTGCAGCCCCTCTGACGTATCTGCACTCCTCTAATTCTGACCTTTGTGCATCCCCGAGTTTAATCGCTCCACCATTGGTGGCTGTAACTTCAGCTGCCAAGGCCCCAGGCTCTGCAATTCCGTCCCTACAACTCTCTGCCTTTACCTCGCTTTCCTCCTTTAAGGCACTTTTAAACCTACCTCTTTGACCAAGCTTTTGGTCATCTGATCTAATATCTCCTTATATGGCTTGGTGACGTACTTCGTTTTATAATGTACCTGTGAAGCACCTTGGGATGCTTCATTATGTGAGAGGTGCAATGTAAAGATAAGTTAGGGATGGCATGGTGGCACAGTGGTTAGCACTGCTGCCTCATAGTGCCAGGGACCCGGGTTTGATTCCTGGCTTGGGTCATTGTGTGGAGTTTGCACATTCTCCCTGTGTCTGCATGAGTTTCCTCCAGGTGCTCCAGTTTCCTCCCACAGTTCAAAAGTGTGCAGGCTATATGGATTGGCCATGCTAAATTGCCCCTTAGTGTCAGGGGGATAGGGCCTGGGTGGAATTGTGGTCGGTGCTGAATGGCTCCTTTTGCACTGTAGGATTCTATGATTCTATAAGTTGTTGTTGCATTACATTATTTTTATTCATTCGTAGGATGTGGGTATTACTGGCCGGGCCAGCATTAATGCACGTCCCTAATTGCCCTCGAGAAGGAAGTGTTGAGCTGCCATCTTGAATCACTGCAGTCCATTTGGTGTACGTACACCCACAGTGCTGTTAGGGAGAGAGTTTCAGGATTTTGACCTAACGACAGTGAAGGATTGGTGACACATTTGCAAGTCAGGATGGTGAGTGGCTTGGAGGGGAACTTCCTAGTGGTGGTGTTCCCATGTATCTGCTGCCCTTCCCCTTCTAGATGATAGCAGCTGTGGAGTTGGAAGATGCTGTCTAAAGAACCTTGGTGAGTTCCTGCAGTGCATCCTGTAGATGATACCCACGGCTGCCACTGTTTGTCAGTGGTGAAGGGAATGAATGTTTGTGGATGGGGTGCAAATCAAGTGGGCTACTTTGTCCTGGAAGGTATCAAGTGCCTTGAGTGTTGTTGGAGCTGCACTCATCCAGGCAAGTGGAGAGTATTACTTCATACTTCTGATGTGTGTGTTGTAGATGGTGGACAGAGACAGTAGGTGAGTTACTCATCACTGGATTTCTCTGACTTGCTCTTCTAGTCACAGTATTTACATGGCTAGTCCAGTTCAGTTTCAATGGTAACCCCCAGGATGTTGATAGAACATTTCTGAGAACTAAAGCACTGTTACTTCTACCAGAAGATAACAACCATTGGAAGAAGGATAAAGTACTTTGATGACAGATGGAGATTCATTGTACTGTCAGTGCCAGCAGTGCTAGAGTCAAATTTCATGGTCAACCTTTCCTTATAAGACAGCCCTCACAATGTAGGAATCACTCTAGTAGGCCATTGTTGCATCTCCCTCTGAGTCAAGTGCATTCTTCCTTACAAAAGCAGATCAATACTGTATGCAGTCCTGCTCACCCTATTATAGAAAGAATATTTTAAACTAGAAAGAGTGCAGAAAAGATTTACTAGGATGCTTCCAGGACTTGATGATTTGAGTTATAATGAGAGGCTGGATAGACTGGGACTTTTTTCCTTGGAGCGTAGGAGGCTTAGGAGTGATCTTGTAGAGGTCTATAAAATAATGAGGGGCATAGATAAGGTAGAGAGTCAACAGCTTTTCCCAAAGGTCTAAAACTCGAGGGCATAGGTTTAAGATGAGAGGGGAGAGAATACAAAAGGGTCCAGAGGGGCAATATTTTCATTCAGAGGGTGGTGAGCGTCTGGAATGAGCTACCAGAGGTAGTTGTTGAGGCAGGTACAATTTTGTCTTTTAAAAAGCATTTAGACAGTTACATGGGTAAAGTGGGTATAGAGGGATTTGGGCCAAATGCGGGCACTTGGGACGAGCATGGACAAGTTGGGCCGAAGGGCCTGTTTCCATGCTGCAAACCTCTATGACTATGATTACTCCAACTGTGGTTGCACCAAAGCAATATATAATTGCAAAATAAATTCCTTACCCTTATACTCCAACCTCTTTGGAATGGAAACATGCGTATCATTTGCTGGACTTGGATATTAACTTGATAGACCCCATTGTCGTATATTCACTCATACAGTGTGAAAGTTGCTAACATAATTCTATCATTTATTAACTGCCCAGAGATACATCCAGAAACAATGGAACAGTATGTTAAACATCAGCAACAAAGAAAATTTTCGAAATGACTTAAAGAGTGCAAATGAGTGAATACTCGGAAAAGTATAACTTACTAAAGGATAATTTATATGGATTCAGGCAAAGAGTGACATTAAACTCTTCGCAAGTGTTTATTTTTCTTGAAAGTTACTGACTTGGATTTTCAAAATATTTTTGGCAAAGTTCCACAATTGTAATTAATGGCCAAGGTAAACAGTCCCCGAATAGGAGGCTCTGGATAGATTGTTAACTTAAACAGAGGAATCAGAAATTACCATCAATGAGAACTCTGCAGGATGTAGAGAATCAGTTAGCAGAGGTCAAATTTTACCTTCAATATCATTGATCAATTTCATTCTGGACGGCACAGTGGTTAGCGCTGCTGCCTCACAGTGCCAGGGACCCAGGTTCGATTCCAGCCTTGGGTATCTGTGTGGAGTTTGTACATTCTTCCCGTGTCTGCGTGGGTATCCTCTGGGTGCTCAGGTTTCCTTCCACAGTCCAAAGATGTGAAGGTTAGGTAGGTTGGCCATGCCAAATTGCCCCTTAGTGTCCAAATATGTGTAGATTTGCGTAGGTTGGGGACATTTGTGGGGCAAATGCGAGGGTTATGGGGATAGGGCGGGGGGGGGGCGTGTTGGATTGGTTAAGATGCTCTGTCAGAGAGTCGGTGCAGATCTGATGGGCTGAATGGCCTCCTGCACTGCAGGGATTCTATGGTTGACTTAGTTAAGTGTACTGAAGGCAAAATTTGCAAGTTTGCAAATGATACAAAAAAGAGCAGACTTAGCAAACACAACTGAATTTAAAGAATTTCAATGTCTCAGGCAGCTCTTCTGAATACTCTTCCATGAAATGCCTTGGCATGTTTTTCTGTTCAAGGTGTGATGTATTAGCAATTTATTGTAAATGGTTTAGTGAGTATTTAATGCACTTGAAAGAGAATAAGTTCAAGATGATTGCCAGTTTCAAAAAGAACCAAAATTGGCTGCATATGTTAAATTGAACTGATACGCTTCTGATCAGTGTGTTATGGATATTCTGGATACATCTATGAATCCAATGCTTTCAGGAAAAGCCAGAGTTTGAAATAAAAAACCAAAAGAGAAAATGCTGGAAAATCTCAGCAGGTCTGGCAGAATCTGTAAGGACGGAAAAGAGCTGATGCTTCGTGTCCAGATGACTCTTTGTCGAAGCCTTTATCCTGCGTTTGAAATAAAAAAGGCAAGGGTAACAATGGGCTGCATTAGTAAAGAGAAAGGGTACAAATCAGAAGTTGTAACATTGGTTACCATTGTGCAGATCCCATCAGACAGTTTTGGTGACCTATTCATAGGAAGGATATTGCTGGCCATGTCAATGAACTGAATGCAGACCACACAGGCCATGATTCTCCTGAGGCAGGGGAGGCAGTGGCATAGTGGTATTGTCACTGGACTAGTAATCCAGAGACCCAGAGTAAGGGTCTGGGAACCCAGGTTCGAATCCCACCCTGGCAGATGGTGAAATCTGAATTCAATAAAAATCTGGCATTAAAAGCCTGATGATGAACATGAAACCATCGCAGATTGTCAGGAGAAACCATTGTCGATTGTCAGGAAAATCTATCTGGTTCACCAGTGTCCTTTAGAGAGGGAAATCTGTCGTCCAATCTGGTCTGGCCTGCAAGTGACTCCAGAGCCACAGCAATGTGGTTGACTCTTAAATGCCCTCAGCATTGGGCAATAAATGCTGGCCCAGCCAGCGACGCCCATACCCCATGAATGAATGAAAGAAGTGCCCACACCAGCAGGAAAACTGGAGGGTGAGCAGACCCCTTTGAAGTGCTTTAACAGAGAGGAGATGCCAATTTCACCTGGGCATTCCATTCTTCACATCTGTGCACTCAGCCCCAATGTATTCACACAGATTGGATTTGAAGTCACTCCCAGCAAGCTGAAACCTTTGAAACCCTCTCTATTGCATTAAAAATCTTTGATCTCTGTCAATTTCAAAATACAGTGCTTTGAACTAGGCTTCCATTGACGGCTTAATGGATTTCTACTCAGCTTCTAGTCACCTGTGTTTATTTTCATTTCCCTACATGCTTCAATGCATCTCAAATACCCCCATTGTTCCTAACTGCAATATATACATAGATACTAAGACTGATTGTCAACAGTGGTTTCTTCAAAGAGAATAAAGTCTCACAACTCCAGCTTCTGACAGGGAGGAAGGGAAATCCCTGTTGCAGAATGGAGTGCTGCAATGATTTAGAAGCCTGCCAGGTGACTGCGGGGTGGGGGGTGGGGGGCGGGGGGGAGGGGGGGTGGGTTGAGGGGGGGGCGGGGGTGGGAGCAGGGCATGGAGATTAAAGTTACCTGGCCACTTCAGAACTCTCACAGCTGACAGGCAGGAATGCAGATGTTGATCTCAGAGCTGCCTAAAACCCCTATCCTACGGATGGGAGGTAGGTCTGCCAGGGCAAGAAGGGGCAGTCCAGCATGACGGGGGCAGTGTATCATTGGCCCCTGGTAGGCACGTGGCCTGAAGGCGGGCCTGAGTGGGTGTCTGAGTGGGGAGGGTGTGATGAGTGGGGGGCTGAAAGGAGGATCTGAGTGGGCAAGGGGGGATGAGTGGGAGCCTCAGGAGGGTGGAGGCTGAGGGTATGGTTGGGTTGGGTCACCCTCATCCCTGTGTGGTGGGGTGTGGGGTGATCCTTTATATGGGTGAAGTTGGGAGGATGCCCCTATTTGCTGAGGGGTTCATGGTGCTCCCCTGGGTGCTTGGGGTCCAGCATGCCGGGTCCACGCTGGTCATTACCAGCACCAGATCCCGCCGGTGCATTTCCTACTGGAGTGAAAGTGTGAAAGACAGGGGGCTGGTCAATAGGCTGTCAAACCAAATAATTATATTACAATTAGCAGATTTGCATATTTATTGGATTGCCGCTTGCTATGGGCGGGAATCCGACCGGGGCCGGTGGGGTGGGATGGGTGGGAGCATCACCACAGGTTTGGAGGCCAGCGCCAAACTTGTTTTTGACCTGACGCCTGATTCTCCGGCCATCGTGATTCTCGCCTGGAGATAGCGGGTTCTGGACAATCACCACCCTCTACAAAGTGTCAGCAATTTAAACCATAGCAAAATATATTTTTGGAAATGTTTGAGGGAGGATTATGAAAAGTAAAGTAAAGTTTATTTATTATTCACAAGTGGGGTGGCAGATACTAAGTCGATAGATACTATCTTCTAGTATTTCTAAGTAGATAGATACTATCTATGTAGTCACTGCAATGAAATTTCTGTGAAAATCCCCTCGTCGCCACACTCCGGCACCAGTTCGGGTATACTGAGGAAGAATTTAGCATGGCCAATGCACCTAACCAGCACGTCTTTCGGACCATGGGAGGAAACCAGAGCACCCAGAGGAAACCCACGGAGACACAGGGAGAATGTGTAGACTCCGCACAGACAGTGACTCAAGCCAGCAATCGAACCTGGGTCCCTGGCGCCATGAGGCAGCAGTGCTAACTACTGTGCCACCGAGCCACCCAGCCAAGAAAGTGAAGAACTGAAGAACTCCTTACGTATGAATTATTGGAACAAGCAAATGATCTTAAAGGGAAAAATGAAACTGTTTATATTTTCTAATGCAGCAGGATGCCTTGAAACACTTCAGATATCGAAACAATTGAGTGATACGGTGGGATGGCCCAAAGATAGCGCTAACATTTTTCAAGCAATCTAATTTTCTCCTTACTATAATTTTATTTAGAAAATCTGTTTTACACTATTCTCCAACTCTTCACCACACAATCAGTGTTGTAGTATTTTCTAGCTGTGAGCATACAGGAAGAAAGAACATGCATTTATTAACAACCTTTCATAACCTCAGGATGTTCCTCAAGCACTTTTCAGTCAATGACTTATTTTGTGAAGTGTAGCCCTGTTTCAAAGCAGGGAAAGGTTGCAGACAATTTGCGCACAAAGTTACCACAAAGAGCAATGACAATCTTAGTCAGGACACCAGAGTGAACACTCTTTCTCTTTAATCCATTGTAGAAACTGAAAATAGAAGCAGAAGTAGGCCATTCGGCCCTTCGAGCTGACTCTGCCATTCATTATGATCATAACTGATCATCAAATTCAATATCCTGATCTTCCCTTCCCCCCATATGCCTTGATCCCTTTAGCCCCAAGAGGTATGTCTAATTTCTTCTTGAAATCGCACAATGTTTTGGCCTTAACTACTTTCTGTGGTCGTGAATTCCACACATTCACCACCCTCTGGGTGAAGAGATTTCTCCTCACTCAATCCTAAAAGGTTTATCCCATATCCTCAAACTATGATCCCTAGTTCTGGGCTCCCCACCATCGGGAACATTGTTTTTGAATCTGCCCTGCCTAATCCTGTTAGCATTTTGTAAATTTCTATGAAATAAATTACACATTGTTAATATACAACAGTCGGGGCAAATGAAAAGTTACATCCGTAAGCCAGCTACAATGCGTAAGTCAGGAATGTGATGGAATACTCTCCGTTTGCCTGGATTGGTCCAGCTCCAGCAACACTCAAGAAGCTTGACACCAACCAAGATAAAGCAGCCTGCACGCCATACACCACATTAAATATTACTTGCCTCTGCCACCGATGCACAGTGGAAGCAGTGTGTACCACCGACAACCTTCCAAACCCATGACTTCTACCACTTAGAAGGATAAGGTCAGTAGATACATGGGAACACCATCACGTTCTCCGAGCAAGTCCTCCTCCAAGCCACACACAATCTGGGAACACTCTAGCCATTCCCGTTCCTTCACTGTCACTGGGTCAAAATCCCTTTCTAACAGCACTGCCATGGACTTCAGCGGTTCGAGAAGGTGGCTCACCACCACCTTCTCAAGGCCAATTAGGGATGGGCAATAAATGTTGACTTAGCCAACAATGTTCACAGCTTATGCACGAATAAATATAAAAAAATTTAAAAGACAACGGTGGGATTTTCTGCTCCATTTTCCTGAGGTGGGATCGGTGATTGAGTGGAAAATCTCGCCAGATGTCCAAATTGCCAATGTAAAAATGTGATGCAATTGTCTTCGCCTCCTCATCAGTGATGTAACAGGATTCCTGACTTTCAACATTGGGAATATCATTTACATATCCTGATCAGGTCTGAATTCCCCCTCACACCCCCACCACACCCCCACCTCACCCCGTTCCCCCCCTCCCATCCCCCTCGCCTCTGTAGGAAAGTCAATTCAAATTGGCGCGAGGGAAGATTGGTGTGAATTATGACTGGTCTCCTGGGGCATGAACCTGGCAGGCTGACCTTCCAGAGGAACTCAGGTGAGTACATCACTCAAGGGAGAGAGGGTTATGCCCGGGCATCACCCGGGCATTGAAACTTTGCACACTGGGGCAGCCTTAAAAAATGGTGCCTCGATCTTTAAGATACTCAGCCAAAGCCCGCCCCACCAGCGTGACGTTGTGGGACCTGCCCCTTTTCCATTTCTTTTTCAATGTTCCCAATGATACAGCGGAGAAAGCCTTTGTTGGTGCTGTCTGCTTCAACGCTACTTTCCCAGTCTGCTATCGGCCTTTGCCAATATGCGGGAAAATTCCACCCAACAGTGCAGGACCCATCATAGAATTCCTACAGTACAGAAGGAGGCCATTTGGCCCATTGAGCCTGTACTGACCACAATCCCAGCCAGGCCCTATTCCCATAACCCCACATATTTACTCTGCTAATCCCCCTGACACTGGGGTCAACTCTGCATGGCCAATCAACCCGTACATCTTTGGATTATGGGAGGAAACCAGAGCACCCGGAGGAAACCCACGCAGACACGGAGAAAATGTGTAGACTCCGCACAGGCAGTGACCCGAGGCCAGAATTAAACCTGGGTCCTTGGTGCTGTGAGGCAGCAGTGCTAACCACTGTGCCGCCTCAGCTGCTGCTGAGCCAAGGCTGGCACAGTACTTGCAGTGATCACATTTCTGTCTGATTTTAATGCAAGTAGCATCTCGTCAAAGAATCATGCTGGAAAGACCGGCACGCATGCATAGAATGGCTGCACAATGTCATACTTGTCTTTCTCACTCATCTGTGTCTGCAGTATCATGAATGACAGCCCTCAGAATTGATGCCTTTCAGGAATGCATGTACTGCACGCAATTGGGGTCATGTGGCGAAACTAAACACAGCTTATAAATGTATGATGAATTGTCTGGGATTTTCTGCTCCCACCTGCATCATGCGTCATGGTGGGGGGAGCGGAAAATCTCACAAGAGCATTGAAACCTGTTTTATGTCGGAGGGAAAACAGGATCCGAATGTCTGCTCTGGCCTGCAATGGTGGAATGTGTTTCCTGATGCACAATGTCAGGAAGGCTATTTGAATATTCATTATAAAGCCTACCTGTCGGTATCATTCCCTCACATTGGAGCAAGAGGTCACGTTGACGTCTAATTAGACCAAGGTAGTATCGCACTGGTATTGTCACTGGACCATAATCCACTGACCCAGGGCAAGACCTGGGGATCCGAGTTCAAATCCCACCACTGCAGATGAGTTCAATGAAAAATCTGGAATTAAAAATCTAGTGATGACCATTGCTGATTAGCCAAAAAACCCATCAGGTTCACTCATGTCCTTTAGGGAAGGAAATCTGCCGTCCTTACCTGGTCTGGCCTACATGTAACTCCGGATCCACAGCAATGTGGTTGACTCTCAAATGCCCTCTGAAATGGAGGGCAGTTAGGGATGGGCAATAAATGCTGGACACAGATGGTGATGCCCGCATCCCATAAATTAATTAAAAAATATATAAGTGATGTGTATCTGATGAGCAGCACTACGCTAGTGGCTTTGGTTTTTGTTCGTCTGCCTTTAATTACACACCGCTTATGGCACCTCAACACAGTGCCAGGCTTCACAGAAAGCACTAAGTGCTCCCAAGAGGGTATCACAGGCCAACGGTAAAGCAGGGGTGCTGTGGAAGGGGCCACAAGGCAAGACATCGATGGGGAAGTGTGCAAAAGTGACATGACACATGACTAGGCGGATATGGGTTAGAATCATTCTTAGGGCCAGAATGGGGAAGAGGGAATGTCATAAGGGAGCTGAGGCCAGAATTAGAAGATGTCAGAATGACGAGGTGCTTAAATTGACAGCATTGCAGACCTTCTCTGCACCAGGTTTGCACTGAGCTCCGAAGCCACCGCACTCCAAGCTGGAATGCTGGCATTGGTGGATCTCCTCCGGCCATCACTGCAGGAGAAGACATCCTGGTGGGCCTCAATAGCAGGTAACCGAGTGAAGCATTACTGAACTTTGGAGCTGCACTCCTCTTGTCTTTCTTCCTTTGTACTATCCCGGCTTGGAGATGTTGAGAAGGCTGATTGTGGCTGTACTTTCAATATGTTACCTGAAAGAACGAACTACTGAGGTCATGGTGGTGTGGGCAAATCTACCATTTGACATACTTCCGATTCTTGACTCAGCAGTGAGGTGGGGTGTGGACAACATGGTGCAAAAATCCACCACTGAGTTGTCAGGGAAAACAACGCTTTTCCCATCTGCCACCTCACTTAGAGTGTGAAATGGAAAACCCTGCCAATTTGCTAAATAATATGAGATACTATTCATTTGAATATTGCTGAAAAAGACACCCTGTCGAAGTTTTTCATCTTACACTCATCAGGATTCGCAAAGTCCAGGGGAAACAGCAACTGTACAGTGAGAAGAGGACGCTGATTGGTTGGCAAGTAGACTTTGATTGGTCGAGACACTGCCATGGAGAATGCACCAGTTGATGGTGAGTGACAGTTAACTGCCAAGCATTTTTCAGCAATATTCAAGTTCTGTTCCAATAAATGACTATGAACATTATTCATTGCTAATTTCTACTTAAATAAATGCCACTCTTCTTGATGTGCACAACCTCTCAAGGTTTAGCCAAGGAAAACAGATTCGGATTGGCAGTGGAGGGGATGTTGTCCCTGCAACCAGCCTTCTCCTGCTGCTGCTTTTCTGCATAAACAGGAATTTATGTGGGTGTTCAGTAATAAAATGACAAAAAGAAAAGGCCTGTGACTGGGGGTGCAGTAGACCAACATCAAAAAGAAATATTAAAGGCAACTTCCAGACCGCTAATGAAAACATTTCACTTACAGATTTATTATAATATTCAATAGGAAATCTATAATTATTCTGCATTTAAAAAGCAGGCAAGCTTTCGTTGCTGTATCGTGCATGCATGTGCTGGAGCAAAGTCTCCCACTTTTCTCCAATGCTTTATCAGTTGCTTAATGCTTTCAAAACTGGGGTGGGAGAGAGTTAAATACTAATTCAAAAATGCTGATGAAGCCCCAAGAGTAAGAGACCTGAGGGAAGGGTGCACGTGGAAGCAGAATTCCGAAAGTGGGGAAGGCCCCTGGCCGAAGAAGTGGGCCGGAAGACCAAGATGATGGAAGCATTATGTCAGGCTCTACATTCATGGAAATTGGACCATGAAGGAATGAAGGCCTTTCCTGAGGACTTACCCTCCAGGGCCAGAGGGAGCGAGAGAGGAAAGCCAAAGGACACAATGAAGTCACGGCAAAGAGTGAGATTAGGAGGAAGGATGGGGTCCGAAGAAAGCGAGGGTGAAGAATGATCCAGGCAGGTATTGGAATCCAGAAGTTGTTGGAGCTTGCATTTCTTGACGCTTGAAAATATATTTTTTTGTTTCTGGATGAGGGGAAGGATCCTATTCATTCATGGGATGTGGGCATCACTGCTGGGCCAGCGTTTAGAGTCCATTGAGCTGAGTGCACTTTCAGGGGCATTTGTGAAAGTCAACTGCATTTCTTGTGGATCTGGAGTCACATGAAGACCAGGCCAGATAAAGACGGCAGGTTTCCTTCTCAGGACGTTATTGAATCAGGTGGGTTTTTACGACAATCGAAAACAGTTTCAGGGTCATCATTTAAACTCCAGATTTAAAAAAATTGAAATCAAAGTTCATCTTTTGCCAGAGAAATGTACTTTGCTATTCAATGTGACAGAATTAAATTTTGAGCTATTAGTAAATTCCATCTATGCAAGAGTTTTTTAAATGTTGTATTCGTGTAATCACACATTCCAGGCAAGTTTATCCTTATTACTTAGATGATTAAAATTAGCATGGTAATTTAAACTTAATTGCTGTTTAGTATTGTTATGTATCACTTATTCTCAGGTGTATTTTTAAATTACAGAATGCATCAGCAGTTTCAGCTCACAATGCTTGGTGAGGACCTTGGTGAGACCACATTTGGAATATTGTGTGCAGTTCTGGTCACCTCACTATAAGAAGGATGTGGAAGCGCTGGAAAGAGTGCAAAGGAGATTTACCAGGATGCTGCCTGGTTTGGAGGGTAGGTCTTGTGAGGAAAGGTTGAGGGAGCTACGGCTGTTCTCTCTGGAGCGGAGGAGGCTGAGGGGAGACTTAATAGAGGTTTATAAAATGATGAAGGGGATAGATAGAGTGAACGTTCAAAGACTATTTCCTCGGGTGGATGGAGCTATTGCAAGGGGGCATAACTATAGGGTTCATGGTGGGAGATATAGGAAGGATATCAGAGGTAGGTTCTTTACGCAGAGAGTGGTTGGGGTGTGGAATGGACTGCCTGCAGTGATAGTGGAGTCAGACACTTTAGGAACATTTAAGCGGTTATTGGATAGGCACATGGAGCACACCAGGATAATAGGGAGTGGGATAGCTTGATCTTGGTTTCAGATAAAGCTCGGCACAACATCGTGGGCCGAAGGGCCTGTTCTGTGCTGTACTGTTCTATGTTCTATGTTCTATGGTGGGATTTGAACCTGGGTTCCCAGAGCATTACTTTGAGTCTCTGGATTGCTAGTCCAGCAAGGAGGATCTTCCCGTGAGCCTGTTCCTTACCAAAGTTGCCATCAACAGGTATGGAGGGTAGTCCGACCCCACTGTCTGTCTCTCCACTGCAACTCTGTTTGCAGTTGGGTGGACCTGGCGAGAGAGCACACCGTGTCCACCGCTACGCACCAGGACTTCTGGGACCGATGGGCACCGTGGGGGCTGGGGTGTATCATCACCTGGTAAAACATTCTGTATTAATTAGTTCAGTTTCCTTTGAAGTTGTAATTTTTTGTTACAGTGCCTCACCGTGGGCTGTTACCCCTCTCATTTTTGATTTATTGATTGTTGTTTTCTCAAAATAAAGAATATTGCCCTGCCTTCCTTTTTGTCAATGCTGTAATCCTGTCACAATGAAGTGCCTGCTCCAGCTGAAAGTGAGAGCTCTTTCTCATTGGGGATTGTTGGGGCATTATTATGAAGTATATATAAGAACCAGTTTCCGCCTGTCGAGGGAGAAGGAAAAGGGTGCCTATGTCTATGTCATAGTCATAGTGGTTTACAGCATGGAAACAGGCCCTTCAGCCCAACTTGTCTATGCCACCTAGTTTTTATCACTCAGCTAGTCCCAGTTGCCCGCATTTGGCCCATATCCCTCTATACCCATCTTACCGATGTAACTATCCAAATGCTTTTTAAAAGACAAAATTGTACCTGCCTCTACTACTGCCTCTGGCAGCTCGTTCCAGGCACTCACTATCCTCTGTGAGAAAAAATTGCCCCTCTGAGCCCTTTTGCATCTCTCCCCTCTCACCTTAAACCTATTTCTCTCTAGTTTTAGATTCCCCTGCCTTTGGAAAAAGATGTTGACTATCTAACTGATCTATGCTCCTCATTATCTTATAGACCTCCATAAGATCATTGCTAAGCCATTTACGCTCCAGGGAAAGAAGTCCCAGTCTATCCAGCCTCTCCTTTTAACTCAAACCATCAAGGCCTGATAGCATCCTGGTAAATCTTTTCTGCATTCTGTCTAGCTAAATAATATCCTTTCTATAATAGTGATGCGCCACAAATAGGGTGACCAGAACTGTACACAGTGTCCAAGTGTAGCCTTACTAACATCTTGTACAACTTCAACAAGACATCCCAACTCCTGTATTCAATGTTCTGACCAATGAAACCAAGCATGCCGAATGCCTTCTTCACCACCCTGTCCATCTGTGACTCCACTGTCAAGGAGCTATGAACCTGTACCCCTAGATCTCTTAATTGCGAGAGCGATGGAGTTTAAAAACAGCGAGATTATGTTGCAGCTGTATAAGGTGCTGGTGAGGCCACACCTGGAGTATTGTGTATAGTTTTGGTCTCCTTACTTGAGAAAGGATATACTGGCACTGGAGGGGGTGCAGAGGAGATTCACGAGGTTGATTCCGGAGTTGAGAGGGTTGGCTTATGAGGAGAGACTGAGTAGACTGGGGCTATACTCACTGGAATTCAGAAGAATGAGGGGAGATCTTATAGAAACATATAAGATTATGAAGGGAATAGATAAGATAGAAGCAGGGAAGTTATTTCCACTGGTGGGTGAAACTGGAACTAGGGGGCATAGCCTCAAAATAAGGGGAAGCAAATTTAAGACTGAATTGAGGAGGAATTTCTTCCCACAAAGGGTTGTGAATCTGTGGAATTCCCTGCCCAGTGAAGCAGTTGAGGCTACCTCATTGAATGTTTTTAAGGCAAGGATAGATAAATTTTTGAACAGTAAAGGAATTAAGGGTTATGGTGAGCGGGTAAGTGGAGCTGAGTCCACGAAAAGAACAGCCATGATCTTATTGAATGGCGGAGCAGGCTCGAGGGACCAGATGGCCTACTCCTGGTCCTAGTTCTTATGTTCTTATGTTCTATAACTCTCCCCAACACCCTACCATTAACCAAGATGTAATCTGCCACAAACATATTTAATAAATAGTCCTGTCAAAAATGTATTTCAGTGCTTTTCAGTGCAGGTGTTTGTGTGTGCAGCTGCTCTCTGTAATAAAAACAAAATACAAAGAACAGTACAGCACAGGAACAGCCCTTCAGCCCACCAAGCCTGCGTCGATCATGATGTTTTCCTAAACTAAAACCGTATGCACTTACGGAGTCCGTATCCTTCCATTCCCATCTTATTCATGTATTCATCTAGATGCCCCTTAAATGCCGCTATCGTACCCGCTCTTACCACCTCCCCGGGCAGCACGTTCCAGACATTCACCACCCTCTGTATAAAAAACTTAACTTGCACATCTGCTCTAAACTTTTCCCCACGCACCTTGAACCTATGCCCCCTAGTACTTGACTTTTCTACCCTAGGAAAGAGCATCTGACTCCACTCTGTCCATGCCACTCATCATCTTGTAGACCTCTATCATGTCGCCCCTCAACCTCCATCGTTCCAGTGAGAACAAATGCCAAATTGTCAAATCTAAGAAAAAACTATCAAGAGAAAAACCTGAAATGCACTTAATTCGTAAGAATATTTTCTTTATATTTTGTTTATCTCCTTAGGTTCAGTTATTATTTCTAAGAGAGTTGATCTTCAGTAAGTTTGCAATTATTTTGATCATTCTGTTTATTCTTATTTTTGTTTTGTTCCAGGTCCTGCCCCGATTCGATCTACCAAAATGCATCACCTCACATTTATCTAAATTAAACTTCTCTGGGTTTTGTGAATAAGCCCATGTTAAGGAAAGACAGGCTCCAGAATTAGCAGGGAATTTTAACACTCTTCACTATCTCAATGATTTTGATAAAGGGCGGAATTTTCCCATTCCACCCCGGGAATCGTAGCGGGTGGGGGGCGGTGGTGGGGGAGTGGGGGGGGGGGGGGGGGGGGTTGGGTGGTGGACCATGCAAAGGTCCCTTGATCTCGGGTGGGATTTTCCGGACTTGGGGCGAACATGGCCGGAAAAATCCCACCCAAAGTCTTTGCAATTGCATCGGTGGCTTAACTCGTGAGGACAGAGCTAGTATACTCGGAAGAATTCTCATTAGTGGGCGTGGATAGGGGAGACGTTTAGAGGAATAAAGTGAACAGGAAGCACAAAGAGTTCAAATAAGCTCAGCTGGAGGGCTCGGCGCGATGAGAAAGAGAACTGCCTCATTCTCAAAGCTTAATTTTCAGCTGCTCCCATTTCCATCAGAATTGTAGAATGACTGTCCACCGTAATCTAAGTCATTCAGTGAGGCTAACTCACTCACAAGCACAAAACTGACCGTGAGGCCTTTTCCAATCAATAAGTCTCCACTGCAGTCTGTCAACACGGGCGCCAATACTCATTGCGGAGCCTCTTCCAATCAATGAGTCACCAACTACAGCCTGTCAACACCACATCCGATACTGATTACAGGGCTTATTCCAATCAAGAAGTTACCCAATACATGCTGTCAACAGTACTTTCAGCGCTGACTTTCAGGGGCTGTTACATCAGTAAACAGAACCGGTAGAGGCCAGGAAGGTTTATTCCATTCATGAAGTTAGCCACTACAGATTGTCAACACCACTCTTAGCAGTGACCACAGGGTCTCTTCAAACCAAGATGTAATCTGCCGCAAACATATTTAACAAATAGTCCTGTCAACAATGTACTTCAGTGCTTTTCAGTGCAAGTGCCTGTGCATGCTGCTGTTCTCTGTCGTGCCAAATTGAAAAGAAAAATATCAAAAGAAAAATCCGAAATGCACTTAATTCATAAGAATATTTTCTTAAAACCTTATATTTTGTTTATCTCCTCGGGTTTAGTCATTATTTCTAGAATAGTTGATCCGCAGTGAGTTTGCAAGTATTTTGATCGTTCCGTTTATCCTTTTTATTGTTTTACACCTTTCTTCAAATCTAAAGACCAGATGAAAATGTCCAGAAGTCGTAGGAAAGAAAAAGGTTACGATATTGCCAATTTAAGTTATTATTTGCTCTCATAACTCAACTCTTTCTAGGTGTAACAAATGACTCATTTGTCCAAAAGTGTGCAGGTTAGGTTGATTGACCATGCTAAATTGCCCCTTAGTGTCTCAAGATATATAGGTTAGGGGGATTAGTGGCATAAATACGTGGGGTTATGGAGTAAGCCTGGGTAAGAGTCGATGCAGATTCGGTGGGCTGAATGGCCTCCTTCTGCACTGCAGGGATTCTATGGGTGGAATTTTATGGCCTCACTTGGGTGAGACTGGAAATTCCCACCTGAGGTTAATGAGATTTCCATTGTTGGATCCTCGCCCGCGCTGATTCCATGGCAGGCGAGATAGTAGAGTTCTGGCATATTCAATGATTCATGCACAATTTAATCGAATACAGCTTTACAAATTTCACATCATACTATGTGATATAACCTGAAGCTGTCCTATGGTTGTGAAAGGCGCTATATAAATGTAAGTAAGACAGGCATAACCGTGTTCTGCATACAATTATTGCTTTCCAAATAGTTACATTGCTGAGTCCGTAAGACAATGCTCATGAAATAATCTTCACAGTAGTGTGTGGGCAAGCCGAGTTTCACTGCCAATCTCAACTTTAATAGCTAATCCTAAAGCAACTGCACACTGCAGAAAATTGCATGCTTCAGAACAACCATTGCCATGACAACCTCAGTGATACCACTAAGCGCTGTGTTATATTAATTTGCTAGCTGTTGTCTATTTTTCCTTTAAATGTTTTAAAGAAATGTTTAAACACATTTCATGTTTATAATCATGCCACTCATTGGACTTTAACTTGCAGGAAAGACAAAATGCGTGCTGTGTCATTCACCTGAGAGGTGAATCCCATATCACAGGGCCAAATCTTGCTGGAGCAGCCTAACTCATGGCACTCACCATTCATTGGACTCTCGCCTGCTTTGTTGAGCTCAAAGTTTTTATTGCACTGTAACTTGCCCAAAGTGTGAGCTGCTAATGTCATGGGCAATAGGGCATATGGGAACTTAGGTGAAAGATGAAACCACGCAATGCATCTCCTTAACTGATGAGGTTTAAGGCTTGAGAAAGAAGCAGAGGGAAAGCAGAAGGAGGGTGGGTCAAATAGAATCATAGAATCCCTACAGTGCAGAAGGAGGCCATTCAGCCCATTGAGCTGCACTGACAACAATCCCACCCAGCCCCTATCCCTGTAATCTCACCTATTTACCCTGCTAATCCCCCTGACACTAAGGGGCAATTTAGCATGGCCAATCCACCTAACCTGCACATCTTTGGAGTGTGGGAGGAAACCGGAGCACCGGGAGGAAACCCATGCAGACACAGGGAAGATGTGCAAACTCCATTTGGACAGTGACCCGAAGCCAGAACTGAACCCGGGTCTCTGGCGCTATGAAGCAGCAGTGCTAACCACCGTGCCACCGTACAAAGTACAAAAATAAAGAGAGAAACAAAAGATTGGGTTAAGACGGAGCGGAAAACAGAGACAGAAAAGGATGAAAGAATTAAAATTTGATCAATTTAAAATGGCGAACAAGTTACAACATGCAACAGTGAGACTGAAAAGTTTAAATTATTTCCTTTCTGGGCAGGGGGGATTGGCATTGCATTAAAATTATTAAGTCATTAAAAGAGTGCTGGCAACGGACTTAGTGACCTGTTCCAAGAACAATCTAGCTATGGAAACAGATAATAGTTTGCCTTAGTGTACTACTAGGTGCGGGAAGAGAACTGGAATTGGAAAAGGGTACTGCAAATCCAGTAAATATTTAAAAATAACAGTGAGGCTGAGGGCAAGATGCCATTTGTGTGAGGAAAATGGTGGAAAACAGTAAATCGATCAATAGGTTCTGAAGAGAATATGTCTCTTCTTCCCCTGAACTTGCTGACTGATTTTGCATTATTCAATATATGTGTTGTCAATACTTATTATTTTCCCAGTAACATTCGGCCCCTCGTGAGTTTATCCATTCGAGTATTTACATGTTTAATTGTAGTACAATATATGGCAATAATTTGAAGATTTATTGCTCACAATGGATATAGTGAATGGGTGGAAAATCATGGGTTTAGGCTTCCTATTTCTGGAGATGTATGCTCGTTGAATATCACACCCCCATTGAGAGGAAGCATCAGACTGAAATCACCAATGTACATTTTCTTTTCTCGTCGTTATATCTCCGAACTGGTTTCGACTACAAAACGTCTGCCAGACAACAAAGATGTGTTATTATTCATAAAACGCAGCGACAGCTCCATAATTTGGTTGCTCTGATCAAGATCTCAGTTGGATTATTTGCTGTCTGTAATCAGACAGAGCTATCTTCCACAATACTTTCTCTTTCTGTCCAAATGTGCATTCCAATTCGACTCAAAGGTGCATTGGCGTCTGTGTGAACCAGGAATTCCTCGTTCCTCATTTGCTATTTCTTAAAGTGCGAGTTTCTGAATGGTCTCCAGAGTGAAAGATTGTCCTAACTCTTTGGGCAGAATTTTCCCGTCCTATCCACCACAGGAATCGTAGCGGTCGGGACACGGATCATGCAAAGTTCCGTTGATCTTGGGCGGGATTTTCCAACTTTGGGGCAAGAACGGCTGGAAAATCCCGCCCTTTGGAATTTTGAAAAATGATATGAAATAATTTCAAAGGTTCCAATTTTCTAACTAAATAAAGCCTATTTCCATAACCTTTCCTTACAATGGAGTTTCCCAGCCTGTATCCTGATCGTATCTTATCAAGGCAGTACTCTGCTTCATTTAGTAGAATGCGGTTTAAACAATGCCTTCCAGGGAAAGGAGAATTAGAAAAGAATTAAGGAAAAGAAATGAGAGATGAATAGAGATTATTTTCTAGTTACCTCCAGTAATTTCCTATGCTGTCCCCTAACATTTGATGTGAAGTTTTGTGTTACTTTGTTTTATTGTGACCATCATAATACGATTGAGTTTTACATTCAGCTTGAGGAAGAGAAGAATGGGTCCAAGACTAGAATTTTAAACTTAAATAAGGGTCATCATGGGGGCATGAAAGCCGAGAGCTCGATAAAGGGAACTGGCAGATGAAGTTAAGGGATAGGTCATTAGAGATGCTGTGGCAGACTTTTGAAGGGATATTTCAGAATACACAGAATAGAAATATTCCAATGAGAAAGAAAATTTCCAAGGGAAGGAGCCACCATCCTTGATGAACTAAAAAAGTTAAAGATAGTATCAAACTTAAAGAAAAAGCATATAATTAATTATGCAAAGACAGATGGCAGATCAGATGATTGGACAAAATATAAAGAACAGCAAATAATGACTAAATGAGTAATAAAGGAAGGAAAATTATAAATATATATAAATAAAAAAATATAAAGATGGATAGCAAGAGTCTCTATAGATACTTAAATAAGAAAAGAGTTAATAAAGTGAATGTTGACCCTACTGAAAGTCAGTCTGGGGAGATAATAACGGAAAATAAGGAGATGGTAAATTAATTGAACAAGTATTTTGCATCGATTTTCATTATAGTGGATATAAGTAACATCCCAGGAATAGCTCAAAATTAGGAAATGAATGGGAGGGAGGAACTCAGGAAAATTACAATCACCAGAGAAGTGGTATTGAGTAAATATTTGGAGTTGTGGGCGGACAAATCCTTGGGTCCTGATGGACTTCATCTTCAGATCTTGAAAGAAGTGTCTAGTGCGATAGTTGGTATGGATAGTTAGTTTTAATTTTACAAACTCCCTGGATTTGGGGAAGGTGCAAATAGATTGGAAAATAGTGAATGTAACACCTTTATTTAAAAAGGGAGGGAGATAGAAAACAGGAAACTACAGGCAAGTTAGCTTAACTTTTGTCATAGGGAAAATGTTCGAAGCCATTATTAAATATGTCACAGCAGAACAAAAATCAAAGCAATCAGGCAGAGTCAACATGGTTTTGTGGGAGGGAAATCATGTTTGACTAATTTATTGGAGTTCTTTGAAGGAGTCACGTGTCCTGTGGATAAAGGGGAACCAGTGGATGCACTTAGATTTCCAGAAGACATTTCATAAGGTGCCACATAAAAGCTTTCTTTTTGTTCATTCGTGGGGCATGGACGTCGCTGGCTGGCCAGCATGTATCATCCATTCCTGGTTGCCCGAGGGCAGTTGAGAGTCAACCACATTGCTGTGGGTCTGGAACCACATGTAGACCAGAAAAAAGAGAACAAAGAACAGTCTAGCACAGGAACAGGCCCTCCAAGCCTGCACCAATCGCGTTGTCCTATCTAGACCAACCGCTTATAAACCTCTATTCCCCATCTGTTCATGTGTCTATCTAGATAAGTCTTAAACGTTGCTAATGTATCTGCCTCAACCACCTCACTTGGCAGTGCATTCCAGGCCCCTCCACCATGCACCCAAACCTCCCCTGCACATCTCCACTGAACCTTTCCCCCCCTTATCTTGAACTTGTGCCCTCTTGTAATTGTCATTTCTGCCCTGGGAAAAAGCTTCCAACTATTCACCCTATCCATACCCCTCATAATTTTATAAACTTCTATCAGGTCGCCCCTCAGCCTCCGTCTTTCCAGGGAGAACAATCCAAGTTTATTCAATCTCTCCTCATAGCTAATACCCTCCATACCTGGCAACATCCTGGCAAACCTTTCCTGTGCTCTTTCCACAGCCTCCATATTTGTTTACAACAATCTGAAGTCCCTATCTGCTTCAAGAAGATGACCATCATCCCGGCAACTAAGACAAACCAAGCAGCGTGCCTTAATGATTATTGGCCAGTGGCTCTGACATCCATCATTATGAAGTGCTTCGAAAGGCTAGTCATCGCATGAATCAATCCCAGTCGCCCGGACTACCTGGATCCACTACAGTTCGCCTACTGCCGCAACGGGTCCACAGCAGACGCCATCTCCCTGGCCTTGCACTCAACCCTGGAACACCTAGATAACAAGGACACCTATGTCAGACTCCTAGTTATTGACTACAGCTCAGCCTTCAACACAATTATTCCCATGAAACCTATCTCCAAACTCAGTGGCCTGAGCCTTGGCACCTCCCTCTGCGACTGGATCCTGAACTTCCTAACTGACAGACTACAATCAGGAAGGATAGGCAACAACACCTCCATGATCATCCACAACACCGGTGCCCCACAAGGCTGTGTTCTCAGCTCCCTACTATACTCCTTATACACCTATGACTATGTGGCCAAATTCCTCTCCAATTCAACTTTCAAGTTTGCTCATGACACCACTGTATTGGTCGGATCTCAAACAATGACGAGACAGAGTACAAGAATGAGACAGGTGAACTGGTGCGGCAACAATAATCTCTCCCTCAATGTCAAGAAAACGAAGGAGATTGTCAGTGACTTCAGGAAGTGTAAAGGAGAACATACCCCTGTCTACATCAATGGGAACGAAGTGGAAAGGGTCAAGATTTTAGGTGCCCAGATCACCAACAACCTGTCCTGGTCCCCCCATGCTGACGCTATAGTTAAGAAAGCCCATCAATGACTCTACTTTCTCAGAAGACTAAGGAAATTTGGCATATCAGCTATGACTCTCACCAACTTCTACAGATGCACCATAGAAAGTATTCTTCATGGTTGTATCACAGCTTGGTATGGCTCCTGCTCTGCCCAAGACCGCAAGGAACTACAAAAGGTCGTGAATGTAGCCCAATCCATCACGCAAACCAGCCTCTATCCATTGACTCTGTCTACACTTCCCGCTGCCTCGGCAAAGCAGCCAGCAGAATTAAGGACCCTCACGCATCCTGGACATTCTCTCTTCCACCTTCTTCCGTTGGGAAAAAAATCCAAAAGTCTGAGGTCACATGCCAACCGACTCAAGATCAGCTTCTTCCCTGCTGCTGTTAGACTTTTGAATGGACTTAACTTGCATTAAGTTAACCTTTCTCTCTACCCCAGCTATGTAACATTACATTCTGCACTCTCTCGTTTCCTTCTGAATGAACGGTATGTTTTGTCTATATAGCGTGCAAGAAACAATAGTTTTCACTGTATGTTAATACATGTGACAATAAATCAAATCAAATCAAATCAAATATCCTTCTGGTAGTGTGGTGACCAGAATTGGACACGGAATTCCAAATGTGGCCTAACCAATGTTTTATATAACTGTAACCTGTGGATGTGGTGTATCTGGATTTCCAGAAGGCATTTATCAAGGTGCCGCACCAAAGACTGCTTCATAAGATAAAGGTGCACAGTGTTACGGGTAATGGATTGGTCAACTAACAGAAAGCAAAGAGTGGGGGTAAATGGGTGTTTTTCTGGTTGGCGATCAGTGGCTCGTAGTGTGCGTCAAGGATCAGTGTTGGGACCACAATTGTTTACAATTTACATAGATGATTTGGAGTTGGGGACCAAGTGTAGTGTGTTAAAATTCGCAGATGGCACTAAGATGAGTGGCAGAGCAAAGTGTGCAGAGGACGCTGAAAGTCTGCAAAGGTATATAGATAATCTAAGTGAGTGGGCAAGGGTCTGGCAGATGGAGTACAATGTTGGTAAATGTGAGGTCATCCATTTTGGTAGGAATAACAGCAAAATGGACTATTATTTAAATGGTAAGAAATTGCAGCATGCTGCTGTGCAGAGGGACCTGGGTGTCCTTGTGCAGGAATCTCAAGGAGCTGGTTTGCAAGTGCAGCAGGTAATTAAGAGGGCAAATAGAATTTTGTCCTTCATTGCTAGAGGAATGGAGTTTAAAATCAGCGAGGTTATGTTGCAGCTGTATAAGGTGACAGTGAGGCCACGCCTGGAGTACTGTGTACAGTTTTGGTCTCCTTACTTGAGAAAGTCTAGCCTGGCACTGGAGGGGGTGCAGAGGAGATTCACGAGGTTGATCCGGAGTTGAGAGGATTGGGTTATGAGGAGAGACTGAGTAGACTGAGGCGATACTCATTGGAATTCAGAAGAATGAGGGGAGATCTTACAGAAACATAAGATCATGAAGGGAATAGATAAGATAGAAGCAGGGAAGTTGTTTCCACTGGCGGGTGACCTCAAAATAAGGGGGAGCAGATTTAGGACTGAGTTGAGGAGGAACTTTTTCACCCAAGGAGTAGTGAATCTGTGGAATTCCCTGCCCAGTGAGGCTGCTGAGGCTACTTCTCTGTGTCCTGTCTGATGAAGGCAAGCATGCCATATGCTTTCTTCGCCACCTTTTCCACCTGTTCTCCCCTAAAGGACATTAGCAAGCCAAATGGGTTTTTACAACAATCAACAATGATTTGATGGTCATCTTAAATCTTAATTCCAGATATTTTTTATTGAATTTAATTTCCACCATCTGCTGTGGTGGGATGTGAACCTGAGTTCTCAGAACATTACCTGTGTTTCTGGATTAATAGTCTACTGATAATACTACTAGGCCATTGCCTCCTCTTATTGTGGAAAATAAAAGCTCATGGTGTAGGAGGTAACATATTGGCATTGATGGAAGATTGGGAAGCAACAGGAAACAGAGGATAGCCATAAATAGGTCCTTTTCTGGTTGGCAGGATGTAACGAGTGATGTGCCACAGGAAACCGTGCAGGGGCCTGAACTTTTTACAGTTTATACAAATGACTTACATGAAGGAACAGATGGTATCATTGCTAAATTTGTTGACGACACAAAGATATGTAGGTTGTGAAGAGAACATGAGGAGGCTACAAAGTGACATCGATAGGTTAAATGAGTGAGCAAAGATCTGGCAAATGGAGTATAATGTGGACAAATGAGAAATTGTTCATTTTGTCAGAAAGAGTAAAAAAGAAACATATTTAAATACTGAGAAATTGCAGAGCAAGAAATTCAGAGGGATCTAGGAGGCCTGGCACCACATGAATCACAAAATGCTAGTATGCAGGTACAGGAAATAATTAGGAAAATTAATCAAATGCTATCATTAATTGTGAGGTGAATTTATTATGCAAGTAGGGAGGTTATGTTTCAGTTGTACAGGACACTGGTGAGACCACATCTGGAGTACTGTGTACAGTATTGGTTTAAGAAAAGATGTGAATGTGTTAGAAGCTTTTAAGAGAAGGTTGATTAGACTAATGCAAGGAATGAATGGGTTATATGAGGAAAAATTGTATAGATTTTATCCACTGGAATTTAGAAAAGTAAGAAACAACTTGATCAAAACCTTTAAGATCATGAAGGGTATTGACAGGATGGATGTGGAGAGGATGTTTCCTCTTGTCAGAGAATCTAGAACTAGAGGATCACTTTTTAAATATCAGTTATCACTCATTTAGGACAGAGATGAGGAGAAATTTCTTCTCTTCGAGGGTCATGAGTCTCTGGAACTCAACTTACCAAAGGCAGTAGAAGCAGAGTTTCTGAATATTAGTAAGGCAGAGTTTGGTAGATTCTTGATAAACAATGGTGTGAATGGTCATTAGGGTAGGCAGGAATGTGGAGTCGAGGTTACAAACAGATTAGCCATGATCTTATTGAATGGTGGAGCAGGTCCGAGGGGCCAAGTGGCCTATTGCTCCTAATTCATTTGTTTGAATCAGACTAGGGATACTGCGGCAAGTAACTCACCTCCTGATTCCCCAAAGCATATCCACCTTCTACAAGGCACAAGTCAGGAGTGTGATGGAATACTCCCCACTTGCCTGGATGGGTGCAGCTCCAACAACACTCAAGAATCTTGACAGCATCCAGGACAAAGCAGCCCACTTGATTGGCACCACATCTACAAACATTCAATCTCTCCACCATCGACGCTCAGTAGCAGCAGTGTGTACTATCTACAAGGTGCATTGCAGCAATTCACCAGTTTCTTCGACAGCACCTTCCAAACCCATGACCATTTACATCTAGAAGAACAAGGGCTGCAGATACATGGGAACACCATCACCTGCAAGTTTCCCTCCAAACCACTCACCATCCTGACTTGGAAATATATCGCCGTTCCTTCGCAGTCGCTGGATCAAAATCCTGGAATTCCCTCCCTAACGGCATTGTGGTTCAACCCACAGAACATAGACTGCAGAGATTCAAGAAGGCAGCTCACCACCACCTTCTCAAGGGCAACTAGGGATGGGCAATAAATGCTGGCCAGCCGGCAACGCCCATGTCTCACGAATGAATAAAAAAAAGAATGTATGTTATGGCCCTGGTTTTGATTTTAGATATAATTGGTTGCTTCCTTCTTGCCTCCTTAGGATAACTATGAGACATGCAGAACAGTGATGACAAAATTAAACATTGAATTTTTGTTTTTTGCAGGTCTTGGGGTAGGATTTTCTGGCCGCGCTTGCCCCAAGACCAGAAAATCCCTCCCGAAGTTAATGCACCTTTGCATGGTCCTGTCCTGTCCGCTACGATTCCCGTGGTGGGCGGGATGGGAAAATCCCACCCTTGGTTTGCAGAAATAATGGCGGCAATTTCAATCTAACCGACCCAGGGGGACTCTGATTGGAATGGGCGCGTAGCTGGTTTATTACACTCTCTCTCACACCTGCAACCTGCCCGTAATTTAATCAGGATTTGTACTGATGAGTGAGGATGAGATAACAATGGGAATTGTGTGTCGTGGGAAAACCGGCTGACTTGTTATGGATGATTGCTCCCACCAGGATTTCTGGAACTTCACTTCCTTAAATATTCATGGTGAATACCCACAGACAGCCTTGAGGATCCTGTGTGACTGGAGCGGGACATTTTAAATGATTCTGCAAGCTGTTTATAGCACCATACCAGTGAAGGGAATACTTTGTTTATTACTGTCGAGCTGCAGTCGTGACGTCAGTTTTCTCTTTAGAGGGTAGAATATGGAGATTTATATTAAATAAGCTGTCAATCGAACTGCTTTTACATGCAATTTGAAAGGAAGGTGATTAAAAATTGAGAACACTTTGCAAGTGATAGGACAGGTGGAGAAGGTTGTTAAAAAGGCCTAAGGAAACGTTGGCTTTGGAAATGCACAGTAAGAGTTTTAACAACACCAGGTTAAAGTGCTTTGTTAAAACTCTTACTGTGTTTACCCCAGTCCAACACCGGCATCTCCACATCATGACTACCATCGAGTTTGGAAATGCAGGCGTAGGTCTGGATTTTTATCATACAGATGGGTGGAGGGAGTTGGAAAAATTCAGGAGGAAGTGTCCGCCAAGGCAGGACCTTCATTGCTGAGGGTCAGGTGTGGGCTGGAGCCAGGCCAGTTGATCTGGAAAGAATTAAGGAGGCAGCCACAGGGGCTGCCAAGATTGGCTGTTTAAAAGGCCAGCCCGTGGTGTAAACAAACATTGTGAAATTGACCCCAGAGCCTGAGCTGCCAATCAAACAATATTTCTTATGGGAAGCAAATGCTCTGTTATTCTAATAGAAAACTGGGATCTCAGCTAAGCCTCATTATGTATGCCTGGCTGAGAGCCCTGACATCTACTAGAATCAGTAAGAGTTTTAACAACACCAGGTTAAAGTCCAACGGGTTTATTTGGTAGCAAATGCCATTAGCTTTCGGAGCGCTGCTCCTTCGTCAGATGGAATGGAAATCTGCTCTCAAACAGGGCATACAGAGACACAAAATCAAGTTACAGAATACTGATTAGAATGCGAATCTCTACAGATCTACTAGAATAACAGAGCACTTGCTCCCCAGAGGAAATATTGCATGATTGACAGCTCATGCTCTCTGACCTCTGCAGTCAATTTCACAATGTTTGGTTACATAACTCAGGTGGTTTCAAGGGTTTGCGGTTTTTGAAACACCAAAGGACCTAGATGATTGACAATTCTATTAGCTTGTTCAGACTTTTTTTTCAAGCATGGAGGAAAGTGATCAAAGGATTTTTAAAAGCTGTTTTTTAAACATTCCACTTGATACTGTAGTACTCATTGGATCTAGAAAGTGTTCAGTGGGTCAATGAGCATGGAAGTGCCTGTGATTGGCATGGGGTGCACGAGGGCACATAGAAGCTGACTGGAAGGGCAGAGCTTGGCACTGAAGGCTGAGGGATCCGAGAGGGTAGGTGCGGCTTGTAACTAGCCATAGGGGCTGTGAAGAGGACATTTGAACTTACCATTAAAAATGTCTCCACATACACCCTACGGTTCGGGACTCCTGTTAAGGGGCTGTGAACCATAACACCTTGAAATACAGGTTGCAGAGGAGTAGGAGATACCCATCTCCAAAATGGAGCCAGCCAGGTCAGGAGTGCCGGATGCAGACTTCTGACAGGAAGCAACAGTCACCGTTTAAAGGTTTTCCCAAAAACTGCAGGGCTTGGGGGATGGGCTTGGGACTTCCAGAATCCGGATCCACCCGTCATTTTTAAATGGCTCCTGAGGCAACGTGACTCAGTGAAAATCCAGCCCATAGGGTACAAAAGCAAGGAAGCTATGTAAAACTATCAATCACTAGTTAGGTTTTAGTTGGAGCATTGTGTTCATTTGTAAGCACCACTCATTAAGGCCTTTGAGAGGGTGCAGGGGAGATTTACTGGAAAAGCACTAGTTCTGTGGGGAGATTAGGGAATCTGATTAGGGAATCTGAGGGGATCCAATGAGCACTACAGTATCAAGTGGAATGTTTAAAAAACAGCTTTCAAAAATCCTTTGATCACTTTCCTCCATGCTTGAAAAAAAGTCTGAACAAGCTAATAGAATTGTCAATCATCTAGGTCCTTTGGTGTTTCAAAAACCGCAAACCTTTGAAACCACCTGAGTTATGTAACCAAACATTGTGAAATTGACTGCAGAGATCAGAGAGCATGAGCTGTCAATCATGCAATATTTCCTCTGGGGAGCAAGTGCTCTGTTATTCTAGTAGATGTCAGGGCTCTCAGCCAGGCATACATAATGAGGCTTAGCTGAGATCCCAGTTTTCTATTAGAATAACAGAGCATTTGCTTCCCATAAGAAATATCGTTTGATTGGCAGCTCAGACTCTGGGGTCAATTTCACAATGTTTGTTTACACCATGGGCTGGCCTTTTAAACAGCCAATCTTGGCAGCCCCTGTGGCTGCCTCCTTACTTCTTTCTAGATAAGCTGGCCTGGCTCCAGCCCACACCTGACCCTCAGCAATGAAGGTCCTGCCTTGGCGGACACTTCCTCCTGAATTTTTCCAACTCCCTCCACCGATCTGTATGATAAAAATCCAGACCTATGCCTCCATTTCCAAAGCCAACGTTTCCTTAGGACTTTTTAACAACCTTCTCCACCTGTCCTATCACTTGCAAAGTGTTCTCAATTTTTAATCACCTTCCTTTCAAATTGCACGCAATAGCAGTTCGATTGACAGTTTATTTTAGAATTCATAGAATTCATAGAACCCGACAGTGCAGAAAGAGGCCATTCGGCCCATCGAGTCTGCATCAACCACAAGCCCACCCAGGCCCTATCCCCATATATCCCTCTAATCCCTCTAACCTATGCATCCCGGGACACTAAGGGCAATTTAGAATGGCCAATCAACCTAGCCCGCACATCTTTGGACTGTGGGAGGAAACCGGAGCACCCGGAGGAAACCCACGCAGACACAGGGAGAATGTGCAAACTCCACACAGACAATGACATGAGCCGGGATTCGAACCCAGGTCCCTGGAGCTGTGAAGGAGCAGTGTGCTACCGTGTGCTACCACTGTGCTACCGTGCCATGGTAGATTTAATATAAATCGCCATGTTTTACCCTCTAAAGAGAAAACTGACGTCACGACTGCAGCTCGACAGTAATAAACAAAGTATTCCCTTCACTGTTATGGTGCTATAAACAGCTTGCAGAATCATTTAAAGTGTCCTGCTCCAGTCACACAGGATCCTCAAGGCTGTCTGTGGGTATTCACCATGAATATTTAAGGAAGTGAAGTTCCAGAAATCCTGGTGGGAGCAATCATCCATAACAAGTCAGCCGGTTTTCCCACGACACACAATTCCCATTGTTATCTCATCCTCACTCATCAGTACAAATCCTGATTAAATTACGGGCAGGTTGCAGGTGTGAGAGAGAGTGTAATAAACCAGCTACGCGCCCATTCCAATCAGAGTCCCCCTGGCTCGGTTAGATTGAAATTGCCGCCATTATTTCTGCAAACCAAGGGTGGGATTTTCCCATCCCGCCCACCACGGGAATCGTAGCGGACAGGACAGGACCATGCAAAGGTGCATTAACTTCGGGAGGGATTTTCTGGTCTTGGAGCAAGCGCGGCCAGAAAATCCTACCCCAAGACCTGCAACAAAAAAAAATTCAATGTTTAATTTTGTCATCACTGTTCTGCATGTCTCATAGTTATCCTAAAGAGGCAAGAAGGAAGCAACCAATTATAGGGAACCCTTAGAGCAGAGAAGATTAAGGGAGGTTTAATTATGAGTTTTTATTTGACTTAATAAGGAGAAACCTTTTCCATGCGAGATCAGTAACCAGAGGAGACAGATTGAAGATGATTGACTAAAGAACCAGGGGGAAGTGAGGATGCATTTTTTTAATATGCAACAAAATATTATCACCCAGAATGTATTACCTGAAAGGTTGGTGGAAGCAGGATGAATTGGAGCTTTTAAAACAAAATTGGATATATAACAACAAATTGTATTTATATAGCACTGTAAATGTCACAAATTGTCACAAGGCAGATCATGAGAGGAACTATCAAACAAAATTTGACACTTAGTGAAGAGATATTCCAACACATGGCCAAAGGTTTGTCAAATAGGTAGGTTTTGATTTGATTTCATATGTTATTGTCACATATATCGGGACACATTGAAAAGTATTGTTTTTTGTGTGCTATACAGACAAAGCATACCATTCATAGAGTACATAGGGTAGAAGGAAAGGAGAGAGTGCAGAATATAGTGTTACAGTCATAACTAGGGTGCAGAGAAAGATTAACTTAATATAAGGTAGGTCCATTCAAAAGTCTGATGACAGCAGGGAAGAAGCTGTTCTTGAGTCGGTTGGTATCTGACCTCAGACCTTTTCCCGATGGAAGAAGGTGGAAGAGAGAATGTCCGAGATGTGTGTGGTCCTCGCTTGTGCTGGCTGCTTTTCTGAGGCAGCAGGAAGTGTAAACAGAGTCAATGGATGGAAGGCCGGTTTGCATGATTTTTAAAATTATTTTTAACAAATATTTTAAAGGTGGAGAGAGGGAGAGGCAGAAGACATTCCAAAACTTAGGGTTTATATTTATGTTTGATAGACAGTCCCTTTTTCAATGTGACAGATCAGCGACTCCAAATCTAGGAAGTCTTGCTGAGTCCTGTAAAGGATATTAGAAAAGATAATCAGTTTAAATTATATTCCACAAGAGTAAATGGTTTAAAATCCAGGGAAGCAGCCAGGCAGATGAGAACTGCGAAGGAGGCAAAGATAGATTTATGCAGAAGCAGCAAGAGTCACCATTACTCTCTGGCAATCCCAGGGTGGATAAGAATGGAATTAGCTGAGGGCAATTCCACCATGCTGGATGGCAGAGGGGGGGGCGGGGGGGGGGGGGGAGGTGAGGAGGGGGGGGGGGTTGCTGAAGGAAGATGGTGTGGTCAACTGTGCCAAAGGCTGGAGGCAGGTCAAGATGGATGAGGAAGGACAGCTGACCACTGGCTGTGGGGTAAGAGCAAGGGTGTGGGATTAAGTAGATGGCTCTTTCAATGAACTGGCATGGACAGGATTTTCAAAATGGCCTCCTCTTGTTGTCTTCTATGAAGATTCACAGGAACTATTATAGCTCCATGCCAGTCATACATACTGAAACCTTTAGCTGAAAATATTGTCAGACTGAAATCGTACAATCTACTAATATAGGTAGGGGCACTCCTCCTGTGTTTTAGCCCTTCCTTTCTCAGACTGGCAAACAGGGATACACACACAACCACCAAACCATCAGGCAATGTCTCGCAGTGCAAGCTCTGCTTGAAGGATGTCTTGGAGCTACCATTCTAACCTTGGCCCGCTTCTCTGTTCGCGTAGATTGAGCAGATGGGACAGAGGAAGATGACACAAAATTATTTTGCACTCACCAATGCACATCCAAATGGTGTGAGTGCTTGTCTCTTAAATTCAGTCATAGCAGTTCAAAAAATAAAATTATAGTTCCGATAACTGTACCCGTCTATTTAAAATGTTGCAAAGTCACAGGCTTCAGAGACAGAGAGAGTGAAATAATTCAAACTTAAGCATTGCGATATGATTATGTTTGATAGATAGTCTCTTTTTAAATGTGACAGATCAGCTACTCCAAATCTAGGAAGTCTTGCTGAGTCCTGTGCAGGATATAAAAAAAAGACAATTCTGTTTAAATTATATTCCACAAGAGTAAATGGTTTAAAATCCGGGGAAGCAGCCAGGCAGAAGCAGTAAGTTTGATATCCTTAAAGAAACACACTGGCTGAACTTTTCCTCAGAATTGTACCTGTTCCAATGCTGCAACATTGCTGAAAGTGCAAATAGACCTTGGGTATTCTGTAGAGATTGACTAATCTCCTGACTTGTCAATGTCTCTCCACCACCTACAAAGCACAAGCCAGGAATATACTCTCCCGATGACAGGATGTTTGCTGCAGCAAAAATGCTCAAGAAGTTCAACACCATTCAGAACAAAAGAATCTGCTTTGTTGCCATCAACAGTTTAAACATTCACTTGCTCACCATGGCTGTATTATTATCTTGTCTTTATTCATTCGTGGGACATGGGCGTTGCTGACAAGATTATTGCCCATCCCGAGTTGTCCTTGAACCGAGTGGCTTGCTATGCCATTTCAGAGGACAGTTGAGAGTTAACCACATTGCTATGGCTCTGGAGTCACATGTAGGCCAGACCAGGTAAAGACGGCAGATTTCCTTCCCTAAAGGACATTTAAAAAAAAATTCATTTGTGGGACATGGGCATCACTGGCTGGCCAACATTTATTGTCCCTCCCAAGTTGCCCGAGGGCAGTTGAGAGTCAACCACATTGCTGTGGCTCTGGAGTCACATGTAGGCCAGACCTAACAAGGGCGGCAGATTTCCTTCCCTAAAGGACAGTAGTGAACCAGATGGGCTTTCTGACAATCGACAATGGTTTCATGATCATCAGTAGATTCTTAATTTCAGGTTTTTTTAATTGAATTCAAACTCCACCATCTGCCATGGCGAGATTTGAACCTGGGGTACCCAGAACATTGGCTGAGTTTCTGGATTAATAGTCTAGCAATATTACCTCTAGGCCATCGCCTGCGGAATGCACTTCAGCATGTCACCATGCCTTTTTCAGCAGCACTTCCCACACTCCATGCTTGAAACAACTAGGATGAGGGAAGCATGTGCTTGAGAACAGGACCATCTCCATATTGTCTGTCAAGTCCTGAATTGGAAATATATCGCCATTCCTTCACTGGAACTCCTGACATAAGAGAGTTGTAGGTGTTCTCTTCACCACACGAACAGCATAGATTCAAGAAGAAGGGACACCAGCATTTTCTCAAGGACAACTGGGAATGGGGAATAAGTGCTGGCTTTATCAGCAAAGGCCACATTCTAAGAATAGTTCTTAAAAAGTCACAGGGGTGGTCTGGGAGTAGCTCTGAAGAAGTATCCAGTCATTGGTGTGCATTTTGAAATGCACTTATAAGGGGTTGGAGCTGCAAATGTGTAATTATGTTGTCCATTGGAAGAATGAGGCAGAACATTGCTGACTGCTTCATATGGGTTTATTCTTTTCCTGTAGAATAAATTTATAGTGAGGAATTCTGTGATGCTCCATTACTTTCATACCGGAGTAAGATCTGTTAATCACATAAATCTGTTCATCACAGTTTGGGGTGGCACGGTGGCATAGTGGTTAGCACTGCTGCCTCATAGCACCAGGGACCCAGGTTCAATTCCGGCCTTGGGTGTCTGCCTGCGTGGAGTTTGCACGTTCTCCCCGTGTCTGCATGGGTTTCTTTCGGGTGCTCCAGTTTCCTCCAACAGTCCAAAGATGTGCAAGTTAGGTTGATTGGCCATGCTAAACTGCCTCTTAGAGTCAGCGGGTTTCGCAGGGTAAATACAGAGGGTTACGGGAATGGGGCCTGGGGGGGATTGTTATCAGTGCAGGCTCGGTGGGCTGGAGTTTAGAAGAATAAGAACATAAGAACTAGGAGCAGGAGTAGGCCATCTGGCCCCTCCAGCCTGCTCCACCGTTCAATAAGATCATGGCTGATCTTTTCGTGGACTCAGCTCCACTTACCCGCCCGTTCACCATAACCTTCAATTCCTTTACTGTTCAAAAACCTATCTATCCTTGCCTTAAAAACATTTAATGAGGTAGCCTCAACTGCTTCACTGGGCAGGGAATTCCACAGATTCACAACTCTTTGTGTGAAGAAGTTCCTCCTCAACTCAGTCCTAAATCTGCTCCCCCTTATTTTGAGGTCATGCCCCCTAGTTCTAGTTTCACCTGCCAGTGGAAATAACTTCCCTGCTTCTATCTTATCTATTCCCTTCATAATCTTATATGTTTCTATAAGATCTCCCCTCATTCTTCTGAATTCCAATGAGTATAGTCCCAGTCTACTCAGTCTCTCCTCATAAGCCAACCCTCTCAACTCTGGAATCAACCTCGTGAATCTCCTTTGTACCTCCTCCAGTGCCAGGCTATCCTTTCTCAAGTAAGGAGACCAAAACTGTACACAGTACTCCAGGTGTGGCATCACCAGTACCTTATACAGCGGAACATAACCTCGCTATTTTTAAACTCCATCCCTCTAGCAATGAAGGACAAAATTCCATTTGCCTCCTTAATTACCTGTTGCACCTGCAAACCAACTCCTTATGATTCTTGCACAAGGACACCCAGTAGCATGCTGCAATTTTTTACAATTTAAATAATAGTCCATTTTGCTGTTATTCCTACCAAAATGGATAACCTCACATTTACCAACATTGTATTCCATCTGCCAGACCCTCGCCCGCTCACTTAGACTATTGATATCCCTTTGCAGACTTTCGGTGTCCTCTGCACACTTTGCTCTGCCACTCATCTTAGTGTCATCTGTGAATTTTGACACACTACACTTGGCCCCCAACTCCAAATCATCTATGTAAATCGTAAACAATTGTGGCCCCAACACTGATCCCTGAGGCACACCACTAATCACTGATCACCAACCAGAAAAATACCCATTTACCCCCACTCTTTGCTTTCTGTTAGTTAACCAATCCTCTATCCATGCTAATATATTACCTGTAACACCATGCACCTTTATCTTATGGTCTTTGGTGCGGCACCTTGTCAAATGCCTTCTAGAAATCCAGATACACCACATCCACAGGTTCCCCACTGTCCACTGTGCATGTAATGTTCTCAAAGAATTCCACCAAATTAGTCAAACATGACCTGCCCTTCATGAACCCATGCTGCGTCTTACCAATGGGACAATTTATATCCAGATGTCTCGCTATTTCTTCCTTGATGATAGATTCAAGCATTTTCCCTACTACAGAAGCTAAGCTAACTGGCCTATAGTTATCTGCCTTTTGTCTACCTCTTTTTTTAAACAGTGGCGTCACATTTGCTGTTTTCCAATCTGTGGGAACCACCCCAGAGTCCAGCAAATTTTGGTAAATTACCACTAGTGCATTTGCTATTTCCTGCGCCATCTCTTTTAGTACCCTGGGATGCATTCCATCAGGACCAGGAGACTTGTCTACTTTTAGCCCCATTAGCTTCCCCAACACTACCTCTGTCATGATAATGATAGTTTCTAGGTCCTGCCATAGCCTTCCTGTCATCAATTTTTGGCATGTTATTTGTGTCTTCCACTGTGAAGACCGACACAAAATACCTGTTCAATGCCCCAACCATTTTCTCATTTCCAGTTATTACATCCCCCTTCTCATCCTCTAAAGGACCAATGTTTACTTTAGTCACTCTTTTTCCTTTTATATAGTTGTAGAAACTTTTGCTATCTGTTTTTATATTCTGAGCGAGTTTACTCTCATAATCCATCTTACTTTTCTTTATAGCTTTTTTCGTGGCTTTCTGTTGACCTTTAAAGATTTCCCAATCCTCTCGTTTTCCACTAATCTTTGCCACTTTGTATGTATTTTCTTTCAATTTGATACCCTCCTTTATTTCCTTAGGTATCCATGGCTGATTATCTCTTTTTCTACGATCCTTATCACTGGTATATACTGGAACGAGGGGGGATCTCATAGAAACCTATAAAATTCTAACAGGACTAGACAGGGTGGATGCAAGAAGGATGTTCCCGATGGTGGGGGGTCCAGAACCAGTGGTCGCAGTCTGAGGATACGAGGTAAACCTTTTAGGACTGGGATGAGGAGAAATTTCTTCACGCAGAGAGTGGTAAGTCTGTGGAATTCACTACCACAAAAAGTAGTTGAGGCCAAAACATTCTGGCCGAACTTTTACCACCTCGCCTGCCCTGGAATTGGGGTGGGCGATGCTTGCAGAACGGAAATCTCTGTTGGCCTCGGGCGGGATTTTGCGATCTTGCCGGTAAAATCCCACCCTGTATGTTTTCAAGAACGAGAGTTCGATACAGCTGTTGGGGTGAAGGGGGTCAAATGATATCGATGGGGGAAGGTGGCATCAGACTATTGCGATGGATGATCATAATGAATGGTGGAGCAGGCTTGAAGGGCCGAATGACCTCCTTCTGTTGCTATTTTCCATGTTTCTATGTTTAAAATATCAGAGCCAAATAATTCAGGGTAATAAGGGCAGAAATGACCCAAAAGGGCAATGGAGACTATCACTGAATCCTTTACTTTGGAGAATTGAGCGGTGTTCCCAGGGAAGGAGAAGGTATTTCTGGTCATGCTCAACAATGGGTCAGCCATGTATTTGATATACCTGTCAGAATCACTTTAGCTGACGCAGCTGACCCTAGTGCTGACCTAGAAGGAGCTGGAGGCAGTGGCAGAAACGCAAAGGGAAGAGGTGACCTTGACTATGTCAGCAGTGCCATCTGTATGATGAAGATTAGCAGCAGGGCTTCCTGCAGCAGCTGGATTAACTCATCAGTTGCTTCTCTGGAGAAGCCCACGCTGGGAAGGCAGTTGCCTGTTATCGTAGCCATCCATGTAGCTTTAACCTGTGTTTGCTTCCAGGAACGTAAGAAAATAAGAAATCCCAGAATCATAGAGTAGTTACTGCACAGAAGGAGGCCAATCGGCCTGTCATTTCTCGTGACAGCTCTTTGCAAGATCAACTCATTTAGTCCCACTTCCCCACCAGTAATAGGCCACATGTCCTTGCTCCTGCTTCACTCTGCAATAAAAGCCCTGTTGATCCATGTATCAAACCCACTTTCCTGACTTTTCCCATATCCCTCGATTTTCTTAATGTTCAAAACTATGTGATTTTGGCCGATCAGCTGTCCACCACTTGTACCATCTGATCTCCTTGGTATCATGTTATGATCTCCTTCATCACCTGACATTAAATTCCAGGATATGGTAACCTTGGAAGTATTTCCTGTATACTTGAATAGAATACTAGATTAAGAAAAAAATGACTGGGTTTCATTAAATGACCCCTTCGCAACAGGGCATAGTGTATTTAATGCTTACAGTGGACAGACAGAAATGCTCAGAAACTAGACAAATTGAGCTGAATTTTATGAGGGGGTGCGTGCCTAGTCAGTTCCAAACTGACCAACGTAAGATAATTTGATTTGATTTGACTTATTGTCACATGTATTGGGATACAGTGAAAGGTATTGTTTCTTGTGCGCTATACAGACAAAACATAGCCTACATAGAGTACGTAGGGGAGAAGGAAAGGATTGGGTGCAGAATATAGTGTTGCAATTACAGATAGGGTGAAGAGAAAGGTCAGCTTAATATATGATAAAACCATTCAAAAGTCTGATGGCAACAGGGAAGAAGCTGTTCTTGAGATGGTTGGAACGTGACCTCAGACTTTTGTGTCATTTTTCCGACAGAAGAAGGTGGAAGAGAGAATGTCTGGGGTGCGTGGGGTCCTTGATTATGCTGACTGCTTTTCCAAGGCAGCGGGAAGTGCAGGTCAAGTCAATGGATAGGAGGCTGGTTTGTGTGATGGACTGGGCTTCGTTCACAGCCCTTTGTAGTTTCTTGTGGTCATGGTCAGAGCAGGAGCCACACCAAACTGTAATACACCTGGAAAGGATGCTTTTTATGGTGCATCTGTAAAAATTGGCGAGAGCCATAGTGGACATATGAGGCCAGCCTGCAGCGATAACATTGCTGGTGGCCTTAATGAGCAGAGAGTGGGACTTCCATCCCTTTGTGGGAGGAAGTCCCGCCCTCAAGAGTCGCAGGCCAGGCAGATTGGCTGACAGCTCAAGCAGTCCCACCAGAACTCAGGTAGTTATCAGCTTTTAGGCAAAAAAGGATCAGGCTCCTTCAGTGGCGGTGAGGTGGCAAGATTGTAGGTGGACAGACCTTCAAGCCCAGGTAAGAGGCGCAAAGTGAGGCGTATCATCTTGGGGCAGAGGGGTTGCCCCTGATGTGCACAGGGCACTGCCAAAAAGACCACCTCACTTCCTTTCCATTTTCTCACCCCTAATGGTGAAGAAATGGACTCCCCATTCTTGCCCATTTGCCTACGCTAAAAGTATTACGGTGTTAATATTTGGGTCAAATAGTCTGTTAACAAGTGCAATTGGATATTAATGACTTTTTTCAAAATGGCGGGCAGGCTGTTGATTTTGTCCCTCACCTGCCTACCCTATTACTGGCGAGGGGACGGCATGGGTGGGTAGGCGGTGGACTGGCCACCTGTTATATTTTATACACCTGGTGGGGGGATGGGGGGAGGGAGGGGGTGTAAAGTCCAACAGTTGAGAGCTGCACAATGACATCCCATCAGTAAATGGTTTCAGCATCTCAGCAAGTTTCTTTTCAGCATCAGCCTTGTTTTGAAAGTTGTTCACTGCATGAAGTAAGGGAGGGAGATGATTGGCTGGCTGTTTTTTACAGAGTCGATGGCAGTCATGATGTGGAGATGCCGGCGTTGGACTGCAGATTTCCACTCCATCTGACGAAGGAGCAGCGCTCCGAAAGCTAATGGTATTCGCTACCAAATAAACCTGTTGGACTTTAACCTGGGGTGTTGTTAAAACTCTTGCTGTGTTTTTTACAGCCCACTGCTGGTGTGTTTTAAGGTGGGAAGGAATTGTTCACAGGGCCAGGGTCTTCCCACCGCTTTCCCTCTCACTCCTGACTGTCGCCCATTTTATGATGAGCAAAGACCACATCAGGCAGTCCTCCTGCCCTTGGGCCTACGGAGGCCCAATTACTGGCCACTGAAGTGCCTCATTCCTGCCCCCTCTGCCGCTATTTGCCACTGCAGGGGAAGGTCCATACCAGGTGGCTAGCTTGGCAGCTTTTACTACTTGGACTGGGGTTTGGCTTGAAGATAAGGGAGGGAGCCTCATTTGGAGTTCTCCTGTACCCATCGGAGGAACCCACTAAGGTCATACCCTCTTTATCCCTCCCCCAAGCCTCTCAAAACCAGCCCTCCCCCCACCCCCTTCACTGGGCCTACCAGCCGGGCACCGCTGGTCCTTATCTTGCAGTCTGGCTCCATAACCTCCTCTTGTTTGTCGACTGCCTGTAATTCCATCAGTGCTCACCACTTCTGCCAGGACTATAGCCGGCATTCTCTCGGGCGCGACTGCCTCCCCAAATGGGGGCACAAGACTCAATTTTGAAAAAATTCATTAACACAGCTTTTTGGTGTAAAATTATTGCGGGACAGACAGCGATTGGGTGGGTGGGTTTTGGTCTGTCTGTGGGGTGGGGACGGGGAGGGGTGGGGGGGCGGGAGGGCGCCAGCTCGGCGAATTAGTTAATTTGTTATTTCTGGCCCCCATTTCCACTTTCACCAGCTGGAATCTTTACCCTTTAGTTTTATGGAAAAAACCCAGAGGTTTTTGATGGGGGAATATAAATGTCTTACTGAGGAGGGTGTTTAACTGAGATTAGGATTGAGGTATGTTGCTAATAACTGAGATTAGGATTGAGGTGTGTTGCTGAGAGAGTGTTGGGAGAATTGTTTATCATGCATATAAATATTCTCCTCATGATCTCTTCCTGCTTGCTAGTGAGTCTGGATGTAAAGAAATGCTTCAACTTCACCTTAATAAGTATAAACTAACAAGGAATACAAAAAATCCTGAGCGACCTGTGAAACGTGCTCAACAGCCTGACCTTTAGCCCTTTCCTGCTGGATAAGATTTGCAGTTTTATGATTTGAAGTACATTATATGCTGATGAAACTGATGCTGCTTTAAATTCATTTGTTATTACGTAGTGACACGTTACACTCAACGGTGCATCAAGACAGTTTAGTGTCAATATACGGTCAATAGCAAAACCCAGTAGACAAATGATCAAATTATCCTTGCATTAGTGTTTCATCAGGTAAACTGAAATAAATATTAATTAAATGTCTGCCCAATGCTTGCAGTCAATTCCACTTTCTGACTTACTGTCCTCACATGATGAAGAATAAATACAAATGGAACTTTGGAGGTTTGGTCTGAATTCGCATGAAGAAGGGGAGGTGATGGCCGACTGGTATTATCACTAGTCTATTAATCCGGAAACTCAGTTAATGTTCTGGGGACCCGGGTTCGAATCCCGCCACGGCAGATGATGGAATTTGAATTCAGTACAAAAACAAATCTGGAATTAAGAATCTATTAATGGCCATGAAACCTTTGTTGATTGTTGGAAAAATTTATCTGGTTCACTAATGCCCTTTTTGGGAAGGCAATCTGCCGTTCTTACCTGGTCTGGCCTACATGTGACTCCAGAGCCACAGCAATGTGATTGACTCTCAACTGCCCTCCAAGGGCAACTAGGTATGGACAATAAACGCTGGCCAGTCAGTGATGCCCATGTCCCACGAATGAATAATAAAAAGAAGGGCTGGTTTCAAAGGAACATAATACAATGGTTAAGTCTGACTTACCAAAAATATAATGACCCAAAGTTTTGAGGTCAGCAGCGAAGGAAGGGTGCTCTGGTTGACCCTGAAATAAGCCTGGCTGAGAGATCCAGCCGTCTCTCTGTCAAGAATTTGACCTCTGTCACCGTGCACAGGCACTGCCACTGATCACAGCATTGTATCCACACTGGATATTTCTGGAGTGGAGCCAGAGAGATGGCATCAGGCTGCTCTCAAGCAGCCAATTACTTTAAAGAATTTTCACAGGCAGCCAAACAGGAAACAAAACGCAGTAAAATAAAATCACTTAAACATTTTTTCACAAAGCAAATTTAAGATTGGGGCATACGCATTGGTGAAGGAAGAAGCTCAAATGTTCTGAAAAAATTGACCCAATTAAAAGCCTAACAAGGCCTGTTAATAAAGGCTGTCTGGGATTTTCTTGATGTGGAGATGCCGGCGTTGGACTGGGGTAAACACAGTAAGAAGTTTAACAACACCAGGCTAAAGTCCAACAGGTTTATTTAGTAGCAAAAGCCACACAAGCTTTCGGAGCTCCAAGCCCCTTCTTCAGGTGAGTGGGAATTCTGTTCACAAACAGGGCATATAAAGACACAGACTCAATTTACATGAATAATGGTTGGAATGCAAATACTTACAGCTAATCAAGTCTTTAAGAAACAAAACAACGTGAGTGGAGAGAGCATCAAGACAGGCTAAAAAGATGTGTATTGTCTCCAGACAAGACAGCCAATGAAACTCTGCAGGTCCAGGCAACTGTGGGGGTTACAAATAGTGTGACATGAACCCAATATCCCGGTTGAGGCCGTCCTCGTGTGTGCGGAACTTGGCTATCAGTTTCTGCTCAGCGACTCTGCGCCGTCGTGTGTCCCGAAGGCCGCCTTGGATTCGGGTAAGCGTTTGGGTAAGCGTTCTCCAAGGCGGCCTTCGCGACACACGACGGCGCAGAGTCGCTGAGCAGAAACTGATAGCCAAGTTCCGCACACACGAGGACGGCCTCAACCGGGATATTGGGTTCATGTCACACTATTTGTAACCCCCACAGTTGCGTGGACCTGCAGAGTTTCATTGGCTGTCTTGTCTGGAGACAATACACATCTTTTTAGCCTGTCTTGATGCTCTCTCCACCCACGTTGTTTTGTTTCTTAAAGACTTGATTAGCTGTAAATATTCGCATTCCAACCATTATTCATGTAAATTGAGTCTGTGTCTTTATATGCCCTGTTTGTGAACAGAATTCCCACTCACCTGAAGAAGGGGCTTGGAGCTCCGAAAGCTTGTGTGGCTTTTGCTACCAAATAAACCTGTTGGACTTTAACCTGGTGTTGTTAAACTTCTTACTGGGATTTTCCTGTCAGTCTCCTGGTTCTGGAAAGCAGAGGGTGCCAGATTAGCTGCTGAGAGGTGGCTTTCCAGTGACACACTGGGCAGGCTGAGCAATCTACCATGTCTGCAAGCTGCCTCCAAAGCAGAATCCCCATCATAGAACATAGAACAGTACAGCACAGAACAGGCCCTTTGGCCCACGATGTTGTGCCGAGCTTTTTCTGAAACCAAGATCAAGCTATCCCACTCCCTATCATCCTGGTGTGCTCCATGTGCCTATCCAATAACCGCTTAAATGTTCCTAAAGTGTCTGACTCCACTATCACTGCAGGCAGTCCTTTCCACACCCCAACCACTCTCTGAGTAAAGAACCTACCTCTGATATCCTTCCTATTGTGGTGACCTGGCTTTAAAGACCATTTTCAATCCAAGGTTTGAAAAAGTTGGAGAGAGGGTGCCTGCATTCTCAAGCACCTTCTTCTTCACTTACCTGCCATGGCATTCTGCCACTGTTTTCAATCTGTTTATTTCTAGAGGGACTAAATTGAAAAGCAGAGCAGTTTTTTTTAATGCGTTCATGGGACATGGGAGTTGCTGCAAATATTAAACATATCAGTACATGATGGAGGAATAATACAGCAGCTTGTCTTTTACCTTCAGCAAGTTTATTCTGCATCCAACTCAGCAGAGATACAAACTCGATATAATTTCCCTCCAGCAACTGTTCCAGCTGTGTCTATTCATAGTGTTTTGGAGGTTGAATCAATGAGCATTATCTGTCTTTAATAACAATGTAATTGGGGTGGTACAGTGGCACAGTGGTTAGCACTGCTGCCTCACAGCACCAGTGAGCTGGGTTCAATTCCAACCTTGGATGACTGTGCGGAGTTTGCATGTTCTCCCCCTATCTGCGTGTGTTTCCTTCGGCTGCTCTGGTTTCCCCCCACACTCCAAAGGTGTGCAGGTAAGGTGGATCGGCCAAACCAAATTGTCCCTTAGTTCCCAAAAATGTGTAGGTTCGGGAAATTAGTGGGATAATGGGGAGAGGGTGCAGTGTGGCCTGGATAAGATGGAGAGTCAGTGCAGACTCTATGGGCCGAATGGTCTCCAGTTGCACTGTAGAGGTTTTATAATTCTATGATTAACATATTGACAGTGGCTACTGAGGCCAGTATCCTTAATGCTCATCTTTATTTGCCCTTGACAAGGGGTGGTGAACTGCCTTCTTGAACCACAGTCGGTAGGTGCACCCACAATGTTGTTCAAGAGGGAGTTCCAGGATTTTGAGGCAGTGCCAATAAGGGAATGGCAACATTTATCCACATCAGGAAGGTGTCTGGCTTGGAGGGGAACCTGCAGGTGTGGTGTTCCCATGCATCTGCTGCCCTTGTCCTTCTCGGTGGTAGAAGTCAAGGTTTGGTAGGTGCTGTCAAAGCAGCCTTGGTGAATTACTGTACTGCATCTTGTAGACAGTACTCACTGCTGCCAAAGTGTGTTGGTCATGGAGCGAGTGAATCTATCCCATTTAGATGGTGGTAGTGCCACACAACACGATGGAGGATATCTTAAATGTGAAGATGAGTGGACACTCTTACCAATACTCTCACGGACAGATGCATCTGCAACAGGTAGATTGGTGAGGATGAGGTCAAGTAGGTTTTTCTCTTTTGTTGATTCCCTCACCACCTGCTGCAGACTCAGTCTGGTACTTGGTCTTTGGAACTCAGCCAGTTTGGTCATTTGTGAGCCATTCATGGTGATGGACATTGAGATCCCCCATCCAGAGATCATTCTGTGTTCTTGCCACCCACAGTGTTTCCTCCGAGTGATGTTCAACATGGAGAAGTACTGATTCATCAGCTGAGGGGAATACATGATAATCAGGAAGAGGCTTCCTTGCCCATGTTTGACCAGGTACAATGAGACTTCATGGGGTCTAGAGTCGATGTTGAGCACTTTCATGAAAACCTGATTGTGCAACAATATGTCCTGTCCAGCCAACAGGAAGGATGATGGTGGATGATATCTGTCAGATATGATTCCGTGAGTATGATTATGTTAGGCTGTTGCTTTACTAGTCAGTGGGACAGCTCTCCCAATTTTGGCTTAAATTCCTAGCAGGACTTTATAAGGTTGGGCTTATCATTGTTGTTTCTGGTGCCTCGATAGATGATGGGTGATCTGTCCATTTTAATTCCTTTTTGTAGGCTTTGTAGTGGTTTGATCCAACCAAGTGGCTTCCCAAGCCATTAATAGTCAACCACATTATTGTGGGTCTGGATTCACATATAGGCCAGGCAGATTTCCTTCCCTAAAGGGCACGAATGACCCCAGATGGATTTTTAATGACAACATTTTCATAGTCACTATTGCTGAGGCGAGCTTTTTAATTCCAGGTTTATTAACCGAATTTAAATTCCTCCAACCAGTGGGATTTGAACCCGTGTCCCATTGGCCTGGGCCCCTGGATTACTGGTTTGGTGACATTACCATTATGCTACCGCTTCCTCCTCTTCTTAGTTGTGAGGCACTTTAAGTGCTGTTCTGCTCTCGCTATTGTGAAAAGGATATATGAGGCACTGGTTTAAGGTACTAAAAGGGTTTATAAGGAGATCCGTAGAGCTGAGAGCAGTTCTGCATGATTTCCAACCCTTTGTATTCCAAACCTCTTGTTATAAATGTTCACATTCCATTCACCTTTTAATTTTTTAAATATTTCTGTCTAATAGCTTTCAGTGATTTCTGTACATGTGCGGCTTAATTCCTCTGCTTCGCTGCACATCCCAGATTCTTACCATTTCAGAACATCTTTCATAGTTTTAAAGTGGATGACCTCACACCTTTTTGCATTGAACTCCAGCTTTACAGTTTTTTCCACTCACTTAATCTTCAATGTTCCTTTGCAGTTTTCTGCTCCTATCTCCATTACTTATTGTTCCGCCTAACTTAGTGATGTTGGAAAGATATGCCATTCTCCAAGCCCTCCAGTACACATCCTCCAGGGACATTGTTAATCACATTCTGTCAATTGGAATACATCTCCACTATTCCCATTCTTTGTCACCTACCTCAGAACTAATTGTCCCCCCATGCCAATAAGTTGTCTCCAATCTACGCACCAACCAACAAAACCAATAAATTGCAATTATATAGAGCATTTAAATAGTAAAATGCTGTTGGGCACTTTACAAAAGGGTTATCAAACAAAATTTGAGCCCAATTAGGAGATATTAGTCCATGAACTTCTTTTTAAGTGATGCACTAACGAGAGTTGGGGAGGTGATGGCTTAGTGGTATTATCGTTAGACTATTAATCCAGAAACTCAGTTAATGTTCTGGGGACTGGGGTTTGAATCTGGTGGAATTTGAATTCAATAAAATAATTTGGAATTAAGAATCTACTGATAACCATGAAACTATTGTCGATTGTTGTCAAAACCCATCTGGTTCACTAATGTCCTTCAGGGAAGGAAATCTGCCATCCTTACCTGGTCTGGCCTACATGTGACCCCAGAGCCACAGCAATGTGGTTGATCTCAACAACCCTTCATGAGCAACTAGGGATGAGCAATAAATGCTGACCAGCCAGCGACGCCCATGTCCCATGAATAAAAAAAGACTAACAAGAGAAAGAAAGGCAAAGAGACAGAGAGATTTAGAGAACAAATTCCAAAGCTTATGGCTTGTGTGTCTGAAGGCATGGGAACTGATGGTGTAATGATAAAAACTGAGTGTGAAATAGAGGAGCACAGTGATCTTAGAGGCTTGGGAAGCTGGATAGGGTTACAGATATAGTATAGAACAACAATACGGAGGGTTTTGAAAATAAGATTTATTTTTACTTGGTACTAATCACCGCCAAAAGTCTTTTGTGTGGAACCTTATTGAATGCTTTCTGGAAGTCCATTTAATTTGCTTTCATTGACACATTCTTATCTACCATGTAAAAAAAACCAATTGGGTTTGTTAGGCATGCCTTATGTAGAACAAAGCCATGCTGGTTCTCTCTAATCAGTTCATACCACTGAACCAAGACTGAAAATTTCCTTTAGAGGCAGGAGTAGAAGAACAAGGCATTCTGTCTGCTGTTTCGGAAAGTAGCAAAATGCCCTTGAGACTGGGCGGTTGTTACCATAGTTGCACGACTCTCTTCTGAAGAGTCGAGCTTATTTACCCTACTTTCTGCCACTCCACTGCTGTGAGAAGGGTCTGTACTGGGGATGTCTGATCCTTGTATGTGATTTGAATCCAAAAATACAACAGATACCATTTCTAGGCTGTTCAAGTGATTAGATTAACATTTGTAATATAGATGTTGTGACGACAATATGCATAAATTTAAGATTATCTGGCAATCATCACCAGTTGAGACCAGACAAATGGTTTGAAGAGGAATATATGCATAATTATAACAATTTGACTGAGAAATGTTGATGTATGTTGAGGAAAAGTGAAACAAAGAATTTTTGAAAATTCTAGATAAATATGCCCCCAGGAAAATTACGTGAAAGCTAAATCAGGAGTATCCAAAACTGAGTGAAGAAAATAAAAAGTACCAAACCATACAAATCCGTAAGGCAACAGGAAGGAGGGTACCCTTGGGAAGCACGGGAATATCTAAAGCATATTAAAATGAGATTAAATGCAAAGAGGACCCAGGAGAAGAGGATAGCTAAAGATGTTAAATGTAATCCATTGTAAAACTCTTCTAGTATCATAACAGTAAACAAACAGTAGGAGAGGAAGTTTGAACTATAAAAGATGAAAATGGCAGTAAAGTTCAATGATAAAATAGTTGAAATGTGAAATGAATATTTAGTACAAGCATTCACTAGAGAGGATAAAACAAGCTTACTGGCCAGTTTTTGTTGTAGAGCCTGTATCCCAGAGAATTTGAAAATAGGTACGATTGACAAATCGGACAAAACTCGAATCTAATAAATCTCCAGGGTCCAATGGCATGTATCCTCAGAATCCTAGGAAGAAATTCATGGCGCACTGAATTGCGGAGCACTATTGAGGATTCCGAGGGTAAGCTAACTTATATTTAAAAAGGATAAAAAAATAACTCAGGTGCATGCCCATTAATCTGAGTGGGTGGTAGGAGGAGTATTTGTACAGCAATAACTTAATCAGAAGCAGACAATGTAGACAAAATACTGCGTCTTGCCGACTGTCTTGAGTTTTTCCAAATTCCCAGCTATAATACCTATAATGCTCGATTCAAAGAAATCATAGAAACCCTACAGTGCAGAAGGAGGCCATTTGGCCCATCAATTCTGCACCGACAACAAAGCCACCCAGGCCCTATTCCTGTAACTCCACACATTTACCCTACCTCCAATCTACGCATCCCGAGACACTAAGGGGCAATTTAGCAAAGCCAATCAACCTAACCCACATATCTTTGGATTGTGGGAGGAAACTGGAGCACCCAAAGGAAACCCACGCAGGCACGGGGAGAATGTGCAAACTCCACAAGACTTTGGCCCAAGCTGGAAATCGGACCCGGGTCCCTGGAGCTGTGAGGCAGCAGTGCTAACCACTGTGCCACCATGCCGCCCCAATTCTAACTCCTTCCCCACAACAGCAAAAATGCTAACTGGCCTATAATTTCCTATTTACTGCCTCCTTCTCTTCTTGAATAGAAGGGTAACATTTGCTACTTCTCAGTCTGTTGGAACCTTTCCAGAATCTACCGAGTTTTGGAAAATTAACACCAGCTCCCTCATTAACCACCTCTTTAAAAACCCGAGGATGAAGTCCATCAGAATCTGAAGACCTGTCAGCCCGCAGCTCCATCAGTTTGTTCAACACCATTTCCTTGGTGATTCTAATTTCACAAAGTTCCTCTCTTCCTTCTACGTGTTGATTTACAGCTATTACTGAAACCTGTTTTATCTTCTATAGTGAAGACGGCATTGTGGCACATTGGTTGGCACGACTGCCTTACAGTGTCAGGGACCCGGCTTCAATTCCGACCTGGGTGCCTGACTGTTTGGAGTTTGCACATCCCCCCATGCCCGTGTGGGTTTCTTCCCGGTGCTCCAGTTTCCTCCCACTGTCAAAAGATGTGCAGGTTAGATGGATAGGCCACGCTAAATTGTCCCTTAGTTTGTGTGAATGTGACTATGCTTGATGTGGTGTCGTGCCCCTCAAGCGAAAAGCGCCTGGTGACAGACTAGCAAACTTTTCCAGGAATAATTCATTATAGAAACAGACAAAAGTCTGACCTATGTACCGTCAGGGTACAGAAAGGTTGAGAGAGAGAGATACTGAAGACAGAAGCAAAATATTTACTCATTTTATCTATTATTTCCTTATTGTATACTCCCTGTTCACACAGGGGACCAACACTCACCTTACTTACAATTTCCCTTTGTAAATACCTATAGAAACTCTTGCTGTCAATTTTTACGCTTCTAGCTTGCTTCCTCTCATGCTCTACTTTCTTATTCTGAGTATTCTGAAATTAAATATCTGCCACTGCTTCTCTGTTGATCTACCTTCTAGCGTAATATCCCAGTTCACTACAGCTCAGCTTTCATGCCCATGTAGCTGCCCTTATTTAAGTTTAAAATATTAGCCTTAGATCCAATCTTCTCCCTTTCAAACTGAATTCAATCATGTTGTAGTTTCTGCTACCTAGGTTTGCCTTTATTCTAAGGTGATTAATTAATCTTGTCACATTACAGAATGCCAAGTCTAATATAACCTGTTCTCTGATTGGTTCCTAAGAAACTATCTCAATAGCATTCTATGAACTCTTCATCCAGGTTATTACTGCCAATCTGATTTTTAAAGTTTATATGTAGATTAAGGTCACTCATAATTATTACTGTCCCTTTATCACAAGCACCCAATATTTTTCTTGCATACTTTGTTTTACACTGTGGTTGCTGTTAGGGGGGCTGTAAACCCTTCCCACTTGTAACTTCTTTCCCCGACTGTTCCTCATCTCTAACGAAACCAATTCTACATCCTGAACCAAGGTCATCTTTAATTATTGCACCAATGCCATCCTCGATTAACAGTGCCACCCCACCACATTTACCTGGCTTCCTATTCTTCCTGAATGTCATAGACCCATCAATGCCCAGGGCCCTTGTCCTGGTCAGCCTGTAGCCACATCTCCACAATGGCGAACAGATCATATTTATTTAATTCAATATGCACTATCAATTTGTTTACTTTGTTATGTAGGCAACATGCTTTCAGATACAGAGCTTTTAGTTTAATATTTTTGTTATCTTCACTTTTAGTCTTGACTTTTAGTGTATTCTTAGGGTTTATGTCTCTGGCCTTCCTGCTATTCTATAACCCTCATTTCCCATATTACATTTATCTCTCTTACCTTGAATCTACTCCTTGGCTTGCTACATTTACTTAAGCTTGATCCTCCCCTACATGTTTAGTTTAAGAAACGAGAGCACTCACTTGACCAGAATACTGAAAGGCCTGGATAGAGTGGATGTAGGGAAGATGTTTCCATTATTAGGAAAGACTAAGATCCGAGGGCGCAACCTCAGAGTAAAGGGACAACCCTTTAGAACTGAGGTGAGGAGGAATTTCTTCAGCCAGCGGGTGGTGAATCTGTGGAATTCATTACCGCAGAAGGCTGTGGAGGTCAAATCATTGAGTGTATTTAAGACAGAGATAGATAGGTTCTTGATTGGTGAGGAGATCAAAGGTTATGGGGCAAAGGCGGGAGAATGGGGTTGAGAAACTTACCAGCCATGATTGAATGGCGGAGCAGACTCGATGCACGTCATTGCCGAATTCTGCTCCGATATCTTATGGAACATCATTTGACTTTGTTGAGAAATTGTAGATACAGTAGATAGTGCTATTCCCAAGGTATGTATTATTTAAACTTCCGGGGAGCTTTTGATAACATTTTGTGCAAAAGACTTCTTAATTAAACTAGTAAGCACAGGAATTGAGGGTAGTATTAAAGCTTTATAATGTTTACGCCAGATTACATTTGGAATTTCGTTTTGGTTTTATTCACCACGGGCTTTCAAGAGTATCAAGACTGATCCCAAATGTAAATTGGATAAGCTATGATGAAAGATTAGAGAAACTTTAGTTTTGGAGACTAAGATAGAGCAATTAAAGGGAAATCTCATTGGAGTACACATGATATTAAATAGTAAGGAAAGGTAAAGAAGAACAGTTAATTAAACACAATTATCAATAGCGATGAAGAAAAACCATAAAAGTCCATTCTGTACATTAAATTTTCCATCAGGACATCAACGAATCAACAAGGTCAAATCAAATAATTTCAATATCTGAGTTTATTACAAAGAACAGTACAGCACAGGAACAGGCCTTTCGGCCCTCCAAGCCTGCGTCGATTGTGATGCCTGCCTAAACTAAAACTGACACTTACGGAGTCCGTATCCTTTCATTCCCCTCCTATTCATGTATTTGTCTAGATGCCCCTTAAATACCGCTACCGTACCTTCTCCCACCAGACATTCACCACCCTCTGTGTAAAAAACTTGCCTTGCACATCTCCTCTAAACTTTTCCCCGTGCACCTTAAACCTTATGCCTACTAGTACTTGACTTTTCTACCTGAGGAAAGAGCATCTGACTATCCACTCTGTCCATGCCTCTCATAATCTTGTAAACCTCTATCAGGTCATCCCTCAACCTCCATCGATCCAGTGCCCTCGAAGATTACTTCAAAGATAGCTAAAAAAGTAGGAACGTAAGAATAGGAGTATATGCCAGCTCAGTTTATTTTACAGCCTTCTCCCCTCTTATGTGTTCAAGTCGTTTTCCAAGATTTGCAGGAACAATCTAGGCCCAAACTACAGGGCAATACAGAAGAGCAGAAAATATTCAAGGTGTTTCCCTTCTCATCTCTTCATGGTGTGTTGTACAGGTGTCTCCCATTCACGTAAACATTACAAATCCTATGGCGGCACTTAATGAGGAAGTGTTCTTGTAAACATTCCATGCATGACCAACACCAGTAACAAGAGATTAACTGACCTTTCATCCAATTTTTCCGATGCAAAATGCTTGTTTTCACAACGACAGTGACTGCATTTCAATGTCATTCCTTGTCGGTGAATTATTTTCCCATGTTTATGAACACTCTGCTCAGTTGCTAAATATGTTCAAGCCTTTCTAAAGAGGTAGCACCCATCAAGGTCCCTGATAACAGTCCATGATATAAATGGATGGTGTGAAAGCAGCAGCATAATAATGTAGGCGAAAGTGCAGCTACAGTGTTTTCACTGTGTGGGTCTCCCGTGTGTTAGCAGCATTCCAAGGACCTGTCAGACTGGACATCTGGCTGAGAGGGGCTCCGAAAGCTTGTGTGGCTTTTGCTACCAAATAAACCTGTTGGACTTTAACCTGGCGTTGTTAGACTTCTTACTGTGTTTACCCCAGTCCAACGCCGGCATCTCCACATCATGAGAGGGGAGTGCCAGCTTTCTCATGTTCTATTGCAGTAGTGCATATTATAAACGTATTTAATTTGCCGAATTATAGGCAACCTTACTCAGTTCATGCCTTTCTCAGCTGTGTCCATGGCTCTGTGATTATGGGAGAACAGTATTCACAATCTGTTCTAATATTTGTTCTATCATTTGTCATAATGGTAATGTTGGGGGCCAGTATGCATGCGCTGATCTCCCAGTATACGGAGGGATCGGTTGATAATCACCTCTCCCGATCGCTGCCCCCCCCCCCCCGCCCCCCCCCCCCCCCCCGCCCACCCTCCACAATTGCCGGTCCCAACCCCCCTTCCCGATCGCTGGTCAGACGTCCCAGCCCCCCACGATCACCTGCCCCTTCCCCTCCCCCTCCCCCGATCATCAGCCCTGGCTCCCCACCCCGCCAATCACCTGCCCCTTCCCCTCCTCGTCCCCTGAGTGACAGCCCTGACCCCCTCCCTCCCCCACCGATAGCCAGTCTCCTGATGGCCGGACTTAGCCTCTGATTGCCGGCCCCACATCAGTCCCCACCTCTCATGCAGAGTTCCCCCCTTCTCTCCCCTCAGACCTCCCCCCACTCCCACTCCCTGGTCTGGCCCTTCCCTCTCAGGCCCTGCCCCCTTTGCACTGCCTGGTGCCCGCTGGCCAGGCAGGCACTGCCTAAGGGGCAATCCCCTGACCCCTGACCTCCCAGGGGTCCTATAGTCCCACTAGCAAGGCCATTACACCTGGTCCCCATTGCTGTGGACCAGACGTGACCCCTGCTGGCATGGACCTCCACCGGCAGGGTCAGAAACTTTAGCAAGCCTGGACGATTGCATCCTGGGCTCGGTAAATTGATGGAAATGCCGATTTCCATATTGCATTCAGCTTTGTGCTGTTACCCAGAATACGCCCAAAAGAATGGCCCGGGAACATTGCGACTGGCCGGACACCGGTCGCGATTCTCGGTCGGGACCGGCGCAACTCGAGCAGTGCAGCGGGCTGGGAAAATCTTGCCCTATATGTCCAAGTGTGCTCACGTATGAAAATCCAAGAACCAATATTGCCGTAAAACTCCTTCCGTTGGTTCCGAACGATGGGCCAGATAGTCAGGGGATGAATTTTGAAATCTCATACATATCGCTGTTTTCTATTCAACTCTCTAAAATTCTGGCTGGTTTACGTTTTCGATCGATGCCGAATAGGAACTGGATTGAGAGGCAGCTGAGTGGTGTGTGAAAGTGGGAAACTTCATGTGACAGGCCGAATCGAGAGAGCTGCAATGGGACAATAAAGGAGGACACTGCCAGTAATATCATGAAGTAACCATGCCTCAGTTACAGGATAAGATATAAAGGTCCCAATAGCACAACAAGGAATTTCATAACAAGCTAAGGGAAGGATTTGTGAGCAAGCTGAGCTCCCTGAGATATTCAAACCAGCTTTAATTTAACATTCATCTCCATTTTCTGTAAATCTTAGAAAGAGGAGAGATTGTATTGGTGCTACACATGCTGGTCAGGAATGCTATTTGTGGAAAAAAATCGATAGACAGAAACACAGTATGAGGAAATGAAGAACTTACCCGACTGAGGATGAGGGGTGGGGGAGAGCCGGATATAATTGACTGCAACATGGAATTTAGTGAGAATAAATGGACAATTTTATAAAGTCTTATTCAAGTTTGTTGATCAGTGTCAAAAGTAGGCTTACAAAGAACAAAGGAACATAGAAAATTACAGCGCAGGAACAGGCCCTTCGGCCCTCCAAGCCTGCACCGACCATGCTGCCCGGCTGAACTAAAATCACCGACCCTTCCGGGTTCCATACCCCTCTATTCCCATCCTATTCATGTGTTTGTCAAGATGCCCCTTACATTAACACTGCAGTGAAGTTACTGTGAAAATCCCCCAGTCGAAACACTCCGGCGCCTGTTCGGGTACACTGAGGGCCAATGCACCCAACCAGCACATCTTTCAGACTGTGGGAGATAGAAAAGTGAAAAAAGGTACATAGAAATAAGATACCTTCCCCCCCACCGCCCCGCACCCCTTGCAAAATTCTTAGACTTTGGTAAAAGTACACTGCTGAGAAATATCTGAATCGCTGTGTCCTGTCACTCCACTGAACCAACCTCAGGTGAGTGATTTTTTGTCAGCTTTGCTAGTTTCAAGTTCTTTGCAAATCCCTTTCATCATCTCATCATTCTGACTCTTTTATCCTTCTGCCATTAGGACTTCCATACTTCATTGTACCACCACCACATTGTTGTCTCGTTTGGTTCCTGCAACAATCTTGCTTTATTCTTCCAATGCCGTTCATTCGCTTTGTTGTGTCAGTGAGATTCTCTTGCCTTTGTGTGTCACTCACACTTCCACTTACTTGAAGCCCTCTTTTCTCCTCGCTTTAATTGGATCTATTTGCTTCTTGTGTCACTTCGCTCCCTCTTCTTGTCAAGTCTCTCCCATTCTTTAGCCTCAGGTGGATTTCTCAGTTCTCAACCAGGTGGACTGCCGTGTGAAATCAACATGATCCATCGCGAAACAGAAAAAAAATGACAGCACAGGTCTTACTTGTATTGTGCTTTCTGAAACAAGATACAGGTTGCTGACGGTTATGGAGGAAAGGAGAAGTGTGATATAATCAGCTTAACAGAGGAATGGATACATGAGTTTTGGATTTGCTGGGTTTGGAAATAATAATCAAGTAGATTAAGGGAGGGGCAGCATTGGTAATAACTGAGGGTCAGACAGTTATCACAAGCGATGTTTTATCCTCAGATAAAAGGACCAAGTCCATGTGGTTGGGAAGCTGTGACACCAGAGGAGAGAGATTTCTTTGAAAACTATCAGGAAAAGTGTGATATGGAACTATCTGAGTGACTGCGTTGAGCATTGGAGAAGAGAAAGTGCTAATTGTATTTAATTGCCAAGAAGTGAAGTAGAATGATGGTGTGAAGTTTCAAAAGGAGACGTTAATTAATGAAGCTAGTGCAGGATTTCTGGATCTGTGCACGTTCAAATATGGATCCCAGGGAATCCATTGGCCGGGATTCTCCCAAAAAAATTCCAAGCGCCGAATTCACATAATAACTGGAGTAGAACCCATTGGTTTATTCAGCGGGATTTTCAAAATGAATCTCCCACACTCTGTGCACTGTGGAGTGCCCGAGCATGAATCGCGATAAAAATCAGTCAGCGGGGCCTATTCCCATTGGAGAGGCCGGCAGCATAGCGCTGAGCGGGTCACTGCGCATGCGCTGATCTGTCAGCGCCAAGATTGGCACATGCGCAGTAACCCCTTTCTGCCGGCCTCCCAATTGCTGGCCAGCCCCACAGACCCGCATTGCTGCCCTTGCCGAGCCCCCCCCCACCCCTGATTGCTGCCCTCCCGGAACTCTCTCGGCCAGCCCCGACCCCCCCCCACAACCCCATTCTCCCCAACCCCCCCACTGGCAGCCCCAACCCCCCCCTCAGTCCCAACACCCCCTCCCCTCGCAGCCCATCGCGCATCCCCCCCCGCAGCCCCAAACCACCCCCAACAGGCCGAACGCTCCCCCTCCACCCAGATGGCCAGCATCCATCACTGTCCACCCTCCCTCTGTCACTGATCCCAAGTGCAGAGTGGTAGCGGCAGCCCCCCCACCCCCACCGATCTCCACCCACAGACCACGCCCCCAATAGGCCCTGTCCTCTCTGGCCCTGTCCCCTCGGCATTGCTCGATGCCTGGTGGGCAGTGCTAATGTGCCTCCTGGGCATTGCCACTTTGCCCCTTGGGCAGTGCCAGGGGACCAGGCTGGCACTGCCAGACTCGCAATGCCCAGGCGGCAACCCCCCATTGTCCCCCCACCTCCTGGGGGGGCCTCCATGGCCACCCTTCACTCCAGCGGGGTTGGGCCACCTGCTCCCCGTTAGTAGGGAACTGTTGTAAACCCCACTAGTGTTAACCACTCCTGGCAGGGGTCCGCGGGGGGGGGGGGTAGTCGCTAGTGGGCCCGGAGACTTCAATCCCGGGCCTGTTAATAGGATTTAAATCAGAATTTTAATATAATCGGCTTCACACAGAATTCCGGTGCGTAGCTGATAACGCTAGAAATCCAGCAGCCTGAGATGTGTGGAGGCCATGGCATCCAGGAGGGAACCTGCTAAACGGCCTCTGCTTTTGTCTCCCAGCCTGGAGTGCAGCGGTCTGGGAGAATCGCCCTTGTTATGTTTAACAGCCAGTCTGAGGCAGAGGATAACCTGGAGTTGGAGCATAGTTAAGTGCCAGCTATCACATGTCATTAAGTTCGGACTTGTCGCAGAGCTAGAATGCTAGGTTCCTCCAAAATCTAGAACGTTATTGTACATTTGGCACAGTGATTAGCAACTTCAGCCTCACAGCACCAGGGATCCAGTTTCGATTCCCGGCTTGGGTGGAGTTGTGTGGAGTTGTGTGGAGTTTGCATGTTCTCCCCGTGTCTACATGGGTTTCCTCCGGGTGCTCTAGTTTTCTCCCACAGTCCAAAAGACATGCTGATTAGGTGCATTGGCCGTGCTAAATTCTCCCTCAGCGTACCTGAACAGGCGCCGGAGTATGGCGACGAGGGAATTTTCACAGTAACTTCATTGCAGTGTTAATGTAAGCCTACTTGTGACACTAAAAATAAACTTAAAGAAAACATTCATTGTACCCACAGACCAGTACTGATGGAGTGCTACAGTGCCAGAGGTGTCATCTTCCAAAAGAGATGATAGCCTAAGACCCTATCGATTCTCTCAGGTGAGTGTAAAAGATTTCAGGGTACTTTCAAAAAAGAGGAAGAGAGTTCTCCACCGTCTCCTGCCAATATTCATCCTTCGATCACCATCACTAAAAAAGCTTATCTGGTTATTATCATATTGCTGTTCTGGGAGCTCGCTGTGTACTATGTAGCTGTGAGATTTCCACATTCCAAAATTAACTATTCACAAGTGTTTAATTGGTTGTAAAGCATTTTCGTCGTGCATCGTTGTTGGCATCCTCTGGGTTTTGAAGCCGTGAGACTCCGCCACACGACAACAGAATTCCTTATGCACAGAGCAGCTGTCGTCACCACACTCCTGTGCTGAGACCTAGAATGTGTATCAGCAACATACCAGAGGGAGAGAAATTCCATCAGGAATGCCTTCGCCACATCCCGAATGTGGATTCAATGGTTGGGTTGAACAAATGCTCGTGTCCTCCCGAAGCCAGCTCCACAAGCATTTTGGCAAAACTGTTGCAGAGCCATTAAAATGGGTTGGAGGCAGCCTGGATGGCCACCAGGTCTTACTTTATCAACTCTCTAAAGGTCCAGGAGAGGATAAAGAAAACACTTCAAATGCGCTCTCCTTGCAGCGTGGCAGCGTTCGTGTTAATGACTGGGAGGAGCTTGCCACCAATCTGTCAAAATGGTGACAACCTGTCCACTAAGCTGAATCATGCATTGAGTTCAAACCCTTTAATGGTGAAACAGGGCGGCAGCAGAGAAGGAAAGAAAGGAAGCGATTCCAGCACGCGAGAACCCACTACAAACTGGGATTTCCTGCCCCATGTGCCCAAAGATCTGTGGGTTGGCAATTGGCCTGTTCAGTTACTCGAAGACTGCTGCTCTGCCTCTCATTCAAGCATTTGTACTCAAAGCATGATTCAGCTAATGGGCCATGATGAACGATTGGTAACAAACCCCTCCTAGCTTCAATGCTGCTGTGCTTCAGAGTATCTCTAAAGCACTTTCTTTGTCCTTCCCATGACAGAAACTCACGACCCTGAGTAGATGTCCTCGAATTGAGGGACAATCAATGATGACCAGGCCTGACCCGGATGTGAGCATGAGTCATGTGACAGTGCTTCCTCTCAGCGAGAAACCTCTTCTGAGACGTCATCTTCCTCCTCCTCTGGCACCACTCCTGAGTGACACTCGAAAGGCTTGTGATGAGATGAAAGGCATGAAGAAGAACTTTAAAGATTAAAGGGTTCAAATCGACATTTGTGTAGATCTTCATAGCTTTGTTACTGCTGATATCAAGTCAATATGAGTGAGTGTAATGTGCCACGTGATTGTCTTATGTTAATTCCAACACCAGGTGGCTGGAAGATCTCCATCGCCAATGGCCATGCAGACCAACATCTGCTTATCCTCATTGTGCCACCTCTACAATGGTCAACTGAGCCATCAGCTGAGGGCGGAGGAACGAATCAGCTGCCATCCTACCAGGAGAGATGGCAGGGAATGCACCTATCTGGCGTGGGATCCCGCCATTCTGGCACTGTCAGAGCTGCCCACCACTGCACTTAGTCTCAAAATGAGAGACTTCCGCCCTCCCAGAGAGCTCAACAAAGTAGAAGCTGTGAAGTTGTTTCCCCTGGTTGGAAAGCCTAGAATAAGGGGCGTTTGTGTTAGGACAAAAGGTTGGCCATTTAGGACTGAGGTTAGGAGAAGGTTTTTCATTCAGAGATATGAGGAGGGATTTTATTGCATTACTCGAGCGAGACTGGAAAATCCCGCCCGAGGTCAACGGACACTTCTATTGTCTGCCCCTCACCTGCTCCGATTCCATGGTGGGTGGGGCGGTAGAATTCCAATGATAAACTCTGGATTCCTGAGAGCATCAGTTGTTGCGTATATTCGAGGCTAATGTTGATAGGTTTTTGGAACCTAAAGGAATCAAGGGATGTGGAGAGCAGGCAGGAAAGTCTTTTTTTGTTTAATGGTGTCACAAGTAGGCTTACATTAACACTGCAATGAAATTACTGTGAAAATCCCCGAGTCGCCACACTCTGGTGCCTGTTCGGGTACACTGAGGGAGAATTTAGTATGGCCAATGCACCTAACGAGCACGTCTTTCAGACTGTGTGAGGAAAGCGGAGAACCCAGAGGAAACCCACGCAGGCACGAGGAGAACGTGCAGACTCTGCGCCGACAGTGACCCGAGCCAGGAATCGAAACCAGGGCCGGAATTCTCCCATCCCTCCTACCACTGGAATTTTAGCGGGGTGGGGGGGGGGGGGGGGGGGGTGGGGAGGTGGGGGGCGGGTGGCGGACAATATGAAACCCCCATTGACAGTCGGGCGGGAATTTTTGGCTTTTAGATCAGCGCGGCTGGAGAATTCCGCCCCAGGTTTCTGGCGCCGTGAGGCAGCAGTGCTAACCACTGTGCCACCATGCCATCCATAACTCATTCGAGTGAGACAGATGATCAGCCATAATTTTATTGAGTAATGGGGCAGGCTCAATCTCAGGGCAGTCTGGTCTACTCATGCTCCTATTTTTTGAAAAATGTTTTCATGTCCTTTGATGAAATGCAAACTGGGTTGACCCAATTATTTCCCTGTGCTGTAATCGGTTACAAATAAAAATTACTACTTCAAAGAGAGGATACGTTCAATGACGAGTCGAAGGGCGAGAGAATTCACAGGAGCAAAATGCTTGGTATTATTTAAAGAAATGGGATGGAAGATTGGAAAATATACAAGCGAGTACCGGCATGGTAACTCAGGTAAAGAAAGGACCATCACAGTGGATGGTAAAGAAAATTAAATCTGCATTGTTCAGAGCTGGGTATCGCTGCTACAATTTCACTGCTGAATCTAGTCGCTCATCCAATACACACAGCAGTTATCACTCCTCTCCATTTTCCATGTAATACTAAACCCAGCTTTATTGGAATAGTCCTTATTCAGTAAAACCAATTAAGGCGATTATTAGATGGAAAATCTCGCTTGACTGAAATATTCCCAGTATCTCAGCATTTCTTTTTCTGATAGGTCAGATTTGAAAAAGGAATTAATATTTCTCACTGCCTTACAATGATAGCTGCTCACAGATCACTTGTTCTGTCTTCACAACATGAATCCGCTCTGCGCCATGTAAAGATAGTGTTTCATTATTCTTCACTAATGTATCAATATCTGATGAATTTCAGGCACTTCAATCAATGGTTATTTGTACGGAAATCACAGTTTAAAGGATACAAACAACATTGATACCATTTAGTTGATCTCATTTGTCCTTTAAGTGAGTTATTGTTTCTAATGTAAAATGTTAATCCTGTATTTGCATCAAGTTAAAAGTATCCTGCTATTGATTTATTATCTATATCCATGTATGTCTATTCATACCAGTAAATTAAAGATGGCACATCAGCAAAGGTGGATGTCAATCTGAAAATGTCACACTTTATATAATTGCACAGTACATGGTGTACATAATTGCCACACTTAGAATCATAGAATCCCTACAGTGCAGAAGGAGGCCCATTTAGTCTGCACCTATTCTCTGACAGCGCGTCTTACCCAGGCTCCATCCCCGTAACCCCCCACATTTACCCCGCTAATCCCCCTAACCTACACATCCTGGCACACGCAAGCGCAATTTAGCACGGCCAATCCACTTAATCCATACATCTTTGGAGGAAACCGGAGCACCCGGAGGAAACCCACGCAGACACGGGGAGAATGGCAACCGGTGACAAGTGGTGTCCCGCAGGGTTCAGTGTTGGGGCCACAGCTGTTCTCTTTATATATTAACGATCTAGATGACGGGACTGGGAGCATTCTGGCCAAGTTTGCCGATGATACAAAGATAGGTGGAGGGGCAGGTAGTATTGAGGAGGTGGGGAGGCTGCAGAAAGATTTAGACAGTTTAGGAGAGTGGTCCAAGAAGTGGCTGATGAAATTCAACGTGGGCAAGTGCGAGGTCGTACACTTTGGAAAAAAGAATAGAGGCATGGACTATTTTCTAAACGGTGACAAAATTCATAATGCTAAAGTGCAAAGGGACTTGGGAGTCCTAGTCCAGGATTCTCTAAAGGTAAACTTGCAGGTTGAGTCCGTAATTAAGAAAGCAAATGTAATGTTGTCATTTATCTCAAGAGGCTTGGAATACAAAAGCAGGGATGTACTTCTGAGGCTTTATAAAGCACTGGTTAGGCCCCATTTGGAGTACTGTGAGCAATTTTGGGCCCCACACCTCAGGAAGGACATACTGGCACTGGAGCGGGTCCAGCGGAGATTCACACGGATGATCCCAGGAATGGTAGGCCTGACATACGATGAACGTCTGAGGATCGTGGGATTATATTCATTGGAGTTTAGGAGGTTGAGGGGAGATCTGATAGAAACTTACAAGATAATGAACGGCTTAGATAGGATGGACGTAGGGAAGTTGTTTCCATTAACAGGGGAGACTAGGACGCGGGGGCACAGCCTTAGAATAAAAGGGAGTCACTTTAGAACAGAGATGAGGAGAAATTTCTTCAGCCAGAGAGTGGTGGGTCTGTGGAATTCATTGCCACAGAGGGCTGTGGAGGCCGAGACGTTGAGCGTCTTCAAGACAGAAATTGATAAATTCTTGATTTCTCGAGGAATTAAGGGCTATGGGGAGAGAGCGGGTAAATGGAGTTGAAATCAACCATGATTGAATGGTGGAGTGGACTCGATGGGCCGAATGGCCTTACTTCCGCTCCTATGTCTTATGGTCTTATGGTCTCTGCACAAGTATTAGCAGGAGTGCCTGATCTCATGCAAAGTCACCCAAGGGTGGAATTGAACCCGGGCACCTGGTGCTGTGAGGCAACAGTGCTGTTATTTAAAAGAAAGAATTTCAAAGTGTTACAGTTCTTTTACCCCTCTCATTCCCCCTTCCTCTGCTTGAAAAGCAGGCACATTTTACTCTTTTTGACCAATTCACAGTGACACTCTTTCTGTCCCACCAGTTGAATGACGGTTTTGTGCTATTACTACTTTGATACTCTGCTGGCACTTTCCTCCCCTCTCCAATGTCTCTCACCCTGTTGTCTTCTCCAGTGTCTTGCAATCCTTCCCCTTCCATTTTCAAACTGGCGCCATTCTCTTTGCTTACAATTTTACCCTGGAACTCTTCCCCTCTGCATTTAATCATAGAATTTCTGTTTGTTTAATCATTGTGGTGAACCATCGTTGGTTCCCACTAGATAGTACTGAGCCAGGGTCTGGCCAGTACTACAAGTATGTATATATGTTGCTGTTGGGGTTAGGGATGGGTTGTTCTACTTGTTGCTGTTGGGGTTAGGGTTGGGCTGTTACACCTTGTATTATAGTTATTGTGGTACATCCCAGTCGGGCTCCGCCTCCTGGGAGAGGTATAAAGAATCATAGAAACCCTACAGTGCAGAAGGAGGCCATTCGGCCCATCGAGTCTGCACCGACCACAATCCCACCCAGGCCCTACCCCCACATATTTTACCCGCTAATCCCTCTAACCTACACATCCCAGGACTCTAAGGGGCAATTTTTTAACCTGGCCAATCAACCTAACCTGCACATCTTTGGACTGTGGGAGGAAACCGGAGCACCCGGAGGAAACCCACGCAGACAAGAGGAGAATGTGCAAACTCCACACAGACAGTGACCCGAGCCGGGAATCGAACCCGGGACCCTGGAGCTGTGAAGCAGCAGTGCTAACCACTGTGCTACCGTGCCGCCCTGGTCACTGCTCTGTCTGGGACCCCTCAGTCTGGGATCGTGTATATAATTAGTAGCTTCGTTGTAACAGCAAATAAAAGCCTTTATTTCCTGAGCATCTCAAGCCTCGTGTGTGATAACGCGCATCAATTTTATTTGCTGTTAAGTAAACTCTCGTCGAAGAAAAAAAAAATCGATACAGAGAGTATGGAGCAGATGTTAAAACCTGAACGTCTTACACTGGATCCACGTGCGGCGGGCGCCTCTAACACCTTTGACCACTGGTTGAAATGTTTTGAGGACTACCTGGCAGCCTCCGCAGCGGTCACCACAGACGATGACAGACTCCGGGTCCTCCACGCGAGGGTAAGCGACACCGTATACCTCGCGATCCGTGCGGCCACCGACTACACAAAGGCCCTCGAGCTTCTTAAGAAGCGTTACATTAAACCGCTAAACGAAATGCATGCTCGATACCTCTTAGCCACTCGACGACGGCAGCCCGGCGAAACAACGGAAGAATGCGCGAACGAGCTCCTACAGCTAGCCAGGGGCTGTAACTGCAAAGGAGTGTCGGCAGACCAGAATATGAACGACCTCGCTCGAGATGCGTTTGTGGCGGGAATCGGATCATCTTATATCCGACTCAGACTACTGGAGCAAGGTAATCTTGACCTCACTAAGTCGATAGAACTAGCGGATACGTTGGAGACGGCCTCCAAAAGCCTAGTATTGTATCCTGAAGACCACGTGGAGACAACGTGGCAGGAGCAGTCGCTGATCCCTCCTCGTCCCTCGGGTTCGAAAGGCTGCATGATGGCGTGCCCACAGTCGGGCCTGACGACGGCAGCAGCTCCGGGTGGCCCGCGGTGTTACTTCTGTGGGGGAGCGAAGCATACTCGGCAACGGTGTCCCGCTAAAGCTGTGTTGTGCTCCGCCTGCGGTAAGAAGGGGCACTATTCGAAAGTATGCCGATCTAAACCTGCTTCTAGGAACAGCAGTGCGGCCTGCGATTCCTCGGAGCCCGGTTCTTCGTTGTCGGCATTGTCAAGGGTTTCGTCCACGTGCAAGGCCAGGACGACGCCATTACGGTCGACGGAGTCGGAGATGCGTGACCACCAGGGGTCACTGATTTTGGCGCCATCACCCACGTGCGACCTATGGGAGCGGCCATGTTGGTCGGCACCGACCGCGAACGACCAGCAGGGGTCATCCTCGTCAATCTCAGCTGCCTGCAGTGGCGCTCATGAACCAATGGTGGCGTCGATCATCCTGGACCAGGCCAAGCCTCATAGACTCGACAAGTCTATGATGGACATTCAGGTAAACAATCACTTGATTTATTGTCTGTTTGACAGCGGGAGCACTGAGAGTTTTATCCACCCAGATGCTGTGAAGCGGTGTGGACTCCAGATTCAACCTGTCAAACAGACAATTTCTATGGCATCAAGGTCCCGGTCTGTCACCGTGCTAGGGAGCTGCGTGGTAACTTTAACGGTGCAAGGCACGGTTTACGAGCGCTTCAAGCTCCTGGTGTTGCCGCACCTTTGCGCGCCAATACTCCTCGGACTAAACTTCATGGTCTACTTGAGGAGTGTAACCCTACAGTACGGTGGGCCACTCCCTCCGCTTTCAGTGGGAGAACAGCAGCTTCCAAATTGCCCAACGCGCCCTGCCTGTAGCCTCTCGACGCTGAAGATTACCACACCCTCCCTGTTCCAGAATCTTGTGCCAGGCTGCAAGCCCATTGCGACTAAGAGTAGGCGTTACAGCGCTGAGGATCGGATCTTCATTCGATCTGAAGTTCAGCGGCTCCTCAAGGAAAGGATCATACAACCTAGTGCTAGTCCGTGGAGAGCGCAGGTCGTGGTGGTCAAGAGTGGGAACAAACCCCGGATGGTCATTGACTATAGTCAGACCGTTAATAGATACACGCAGTTGGATGCGTATCCCCTCCCGCGCTTATCTGACATGGTCAATCAGATTGCGCAGTACCGGGTGTTCTCCACCATAGACCTCAAGTCTGCCTACCACCAACTCCCCATTCGCCCAGAGGACCGACAATACACGGCTTTTGAGGCGGATGGTCGCTTGTATCATTTTCTCAGGGTTCCTTTTGGTGTCACCAATGGTGTCTCGGTCTTCCAGCGTGCTATGGACCAAATGGTGGACCAGAACGGGCTGCGGGCTACCTTCCCGTACCTGGATAACGTCACCATCTGCGGCCATGACCAGCAGGACCACGACACAAATCTCCTGAATTTCCTACGCACTGCATCTCGCCTGAATCTGACCTACAACAGGGAGAAGTGTGTATTTCGTACGCGCCGTTTAGCCATCCTCGGATACGTGGTGGAAAACGGGGTCATTGGCCCTGATCCAGACCGTATGCGTCCCCTCTTTGAACTTCCCCTGCCCACTAGTGCAAAAGCACTGAGAAGATGCTTAGGCTTCTTCTCTTACTATGCACAGTGGGTTCCCAATTACGCGGACAAAGCCCGTCCGCTCATCAAGTCCACTTCTTTTCCCCTAACACCAGAGGCTCGATTGGCCTTTGATAAACTAAAAGCCGACATCACGAAAGCCACGATGCACGCTGTTGATGAGTCCATCCCTTTTCAGGTGGAGAGCGATGCATCTGATTTCGCCCTGGCCGCCACACTGAACCAGGCGGGCAGGCCCGTTGCTTTTTTTTCCCGCACCCTCCAAGGCCCCGAAATTCGGCATTCAGCGGTGGAAAAGGAGGCCCAGGCCATTGTGGAGGCCGTCAGGCACTGGCGCCATTACTTGGCGGGAAAACGGTTCACCCTGATCACGGACCAGCGGTCCGTGGCGTTCATGTTCAATAACACGCTGAGGGGCAAGATCAAGAACGACAAGATCTTGCGGTGGAGAATTGAGCTCTCCACCTATAATTATGACATCATGTATCTTCCAGGGAAACTCAATGAGCCTTCGGATGCCCTGTCGCGTGGAACATGCGCCAGTATACAGGAGGACCGTTTGCAGGCTCTCCATAATGACCTATGCCATCCTGGGGTCACTTGGCTCTACCACTTTGTAAAAGCCCGCAATCTGCCCTACTCAGTGGAGGATGTCAGGTCCATAACAAGTAGAACAACCCATCCCTAACCCCAACAGCAACATATATACATACTTGTAGTACTGGCCAGACCCTGGCTCAGTACTATCTAGTGGGAACCAACGATGGTTCACCACAATCATAGAATCATACAGTGCAGAAGGAGGCCATTCAGCCCATCGAGTCTGCACCGACCACAATCCCACCCAGGCCCTAGCCCCATAACCCCATGCATTTACCTTGGCTTGTCCCCCTGATACTAAGGGGCAACTTTACCATGGCCAATCCTCCAAACCCGCACATCTTTGGACTGTGGGAGGAAACCGGAGCACCCGGAGGAAACCCACGCAGACACGGGGAGAACGTGCAAACTCCACACAGACAGTGACCCAAGCCGGGAATCGAACCCGGGTTCCTGGCGCTGTGAGGCAGAAATGAAAAGCCGCACTCTTTATTTCTCCTGCTCCAATATTATGCTACTTACGCCCTTATTGTTGCTGCTGACTTCCTTCCTCTCAGCATCGCTCCCAATCCCCACCAGCAGCTCCAGCTCCGAGTGACTGTACAGCCATATATATTGGGAGTAGGCATATTCATGCGATCAGGCACTCCTGCTGGTACTATGCCACAGTGTTCAATCATTTACAGCAGCAGGGAAGAACCATGAGCCATTTTGAAGGGGATATTCCTTCTGCCTAGCAATTAACCTTTAACTGAACTTGTCCCCTCTTTAATTAACATCAATTATGCTTTGTAATACAAATATCTACATTTTAGCAGCAAATTTGTCAATGAGTCAAATTTTCCACTGTCACTGCATAAGAAAATAGGTGGGAGTTCTATCTTTTGTGTCTCTTTCAAACTATACAATGATGCAGTTTAAGGGGCTGCGGCTGGGGGTGGAAGGAGAAGCCAGTGACGTAGGCACAAGACACTGGATCAATTAAGTATTAATCTAGTGTTGGCATATCTCCCATGCCATTTTAGGAAGCCAGGGCATCTGGGGCCTTATTTCTAAAGGACAGTCAGGTGAAATAAACACCCAACATTGTGAGGAAAATAGCTGATTTAAAGGACACCAAAATATTTGATTTGATTTGATTTGATTTATTATTATCACATGTATTAATCTTGACTTTCATTTAAAAGAACATAAGAACTAGGAGCAGGAATAGGCCATCAGGCCCCTCGAGCCTGCTCCGCCATTCAGTAAGATCATGGTTGATCTTTTTGTGGACTCAGCTCCACTTATCCACCCGCTCATAACCCTTAATTCCTTTAACGTTCAAAAATCTGTCTATCTGTGCCTTAAAAACATTCAATGAGGTAGCCTCAACTGCTTCACTGGGCAGGGAATTCCACAGATTCGCAACCCTTTGGGTGAAGAAGTTCCTCCTCAACTCAGTCCTAATTGCTGATTAGATGCATTGGCCATGCTAAATTCTCCCTCAGTGTAGCTGAACAGGTACCAGAGTCTGGCGACTAGGGGATTTTCACAGTAACTTCATCACAGTGTGAAGGTGAGCCTACTTGTGACAAGGGGCGAGGTTTAAAGGAGATGTACGAGGCAAATGTTCTACACAGAGGTTGCCTGGAATTCGCTGCCGGGGGAGGTAGTGGAAGTAGATACGATAGTGACTTTTAAGGGGCATCTTGACAAATGCACGAATAGGATGGGAATGGAGGGATATTGTCCCCGGAAGGGTCAGGCCTTTTAGTTCAGTCGGGCAGCATGGTCGTGCAGGCTTGGAGGGCCAAAAGGTCTGTTCCTGTGCTGTAATTTTCTTTGTTCTTTGTTCTAAACCTACTCCCCGTTATTTTGAGGCCATGCCCCCTAGTCCTGGTTTCACCCACCAGTGGAAACAACTTCCCTGCTTCTATCTTATCTATTTCCTTCATAATTTTATATGTTTCTATAAGATCCCCCCTCATTCTTCTGAATTCCAATGAGTATAGTATTTCCAGTTGTAACTTGTTTTTTCCACCAGGACGTGGTCTCTCGTGAGCCTTTGTGCCAGATGTTTATTATTGCCCTCCGCAACATCTGCCTGTAATATTACCAGGGCATGATGGATGGGTACACGTCCTGGCCAACAGATTTCAAATGTCCAACAGACCTTAGACTTCGTGTTTTGTCCATTGCAAATGTGTGTGCTCCGCTTGCAAGAAAACAATGTAAGGTTTAAAGAACGATTGATGCTTATTTAGAGGCCATGTACAGACAAACTCTCCCAACAGATCATTCCCAAGCTACTGGGCTCTGGTTCATGAACTGACTTGTGTATGAACTAACTTAATGTTTGCTTAAGACAATCGCACACAATTGATGTGGTGATTGTCCCTTTAAGATAAACACAGCGGAGCAAGGGTCACATGGCCTGTGTGACCAATCGGGACTCAGAATGTGGAATCACCCCATGGTGACAGATGCTCTGAGGAAAAAATACTTTTTGGGAGCTCGCGACATCCATTGAGACTACTGTACAATTCTTATTAATACATACCTTTGTGTTCATTAATATAAAAAGAAAGTCTTTGAAAGTGCATCTTTACAGTTGGGTTAAAGAAATACACATCTATGTTTAACACTAGAGAATACATTTTGTTTTAGAATCATAGAATAGAATCATAGAATTCCGACAATGCAGAAGGAGGCCATTCGACCCATCGAGCCTGCACAGACAGCAATCCCATCCATGCCCTATCCCTGTAACCCCATATATTTACCATACTAATCCCCCTGACACTAAGGAGCAATTTAGCATGGCCATTCAACCTTACCCACACACCTTTAGACTGAGAGAGGAAACCGGAGCACCCAGAGGAAACCCACACAGACACAGGGAGAACGTGCAAACTCCACACAGAGTCACCCGAGTCCGGAATTGAACCCGGGTCCCTGGCGCTATGAGGCTGCAGTGCTAATCACTGTGCCACCGTGCCGCCCACATGGCCGAGTGAAGCTTTTCTCACAGTATATCCCTTGACTTACTGTGAGCAGGACCGTGAAGATCTGCTCGTATTATTGTTAAACCAGGTGATATTCCCTCTCTATTACATAACAGTACCGATCACAATTAATCATCAAGAACCTCCTTTCTCCATCAGATATCACGCCCTAATAGGGCGTTAGTGTCCATGGACATCCATTGGATTTGTCAGTGATTATGTTTGGCTGAACTAGTGGTTTGCATTGCCTGCTGCAAAATGGCTGACCAGGAAACTCTCCCGCTCTGCCATCAGGCGTTTTGAAAGAATTTACAGGCTCATAATTGATCTGTTTGGCCATATTATGAATGCATCTTCTGTGGTCTGAAGTGGGACTTGAACCCAGAGCTCCTGGCCCAGAGGTACAACTATTACTGCGCCCTAAAACCTCCAATCACCATGAACAGTATTTCAAATTCCATGGTCTATTTACACTGTATTGATTTATATGATATTTTTAGGTGCAGCTTATACTGGTCACATTTTAAAACACAGAGGCATTTCTGTCTGTGTGTCAGACAGACCAAAACTCTGATTGCATGTTTATACATACATAGAAACAGAAATGGAAAATCAAAGCAGGAGTAGGCCATTCGGCCCTTCAAGTCTGCTCCGTCATTCATTTTGATCACGGCTGATCATCAAATTCAATATCTTGATCCTGCCTTTCCCCCACATCCCTTGATTCCTTTAGCCCCAGGAGCTATATCTAATTCCTTCTCGAAATCACACAATTTTTTGGCCTCAACTACTTTCTGCTTGTCTGCGTGGGTTTTCTCCGGATGCTCCGGTTTCCTCCCACACATGCTGAAACATGTGCTGGTTAGGTGCATTGGCCATGTTAATTCTTCCTCAGTGTACCCGAACAGGCACTAGAGTGTGGCGACTGAGGAATTTTCACAGTAACTTCACTGCAGTGTTAATGTAAGCCTACTTTGTGACTAATAAATCAACTTTACTTTTACAATGCTCCACATCTCCCTGTTCGACCAAGCCTCAACACTCCACCGGAATATTATCAAACTCAGGACCTCAGAGGGCGGTGGTGTCTTTCAGAAGGTGGTGGTGAGCTGCCATCTTGAACCACTGCAGTCCCTGTGGTGTAGGAACACCCTCAGTGCTGTTGGGGAGGAAGTTCCAGAATTTTGACCTTGCAACAATGACAGAGTGGACTTTCCAAGTCAGCATGGTGAGTGACATTTGGAGGCTGGGGCGGTGGTAGGTACCACTAGGTGATGGTGTTCCCAGGTATCTTCTGCTTTTGTCCTTCTAGATGGTATTCGTTGTGGGTTTGGAAGATGCTGCCTAAGGAGCCTTCGTGAGTTCCTGCAGTGCATCTTATAGATGGTACACACAGTTGCCACTGTTCGTTGGTGGAGGAGGGATTGAATGTATATTTAAGGGGCAGGTAACAATCAAGCAAGTTGCTTTGTCCTGGATAGTGTCTATTGGTACATCTTGCATATTTTCCCGTATATTTCCAGCTTGAAAAATGTCAATAGATTACATTAAATTAAGTACTTAGTTAAAGGAATATACATAAAATATAATGGCTATTGATTTCTGCTATGCACAGAACAATGGACAGAATTGTAATCAAGGCTAAAAACTCCAGAATATGAAATAAAATGTGATTTGACTTATTCAGTTGCAGCAAAGCTGATGTCAGGGCTGTGAGTATTTCTTCCACAATAAAGGAAATGTCCTTAACTCCCCTGGAACGAGCAATGTGTGCCAACCATGAGATGTGCCAATATATTTAGTTCCCTGACTAAGCTAGTCTCAACAAATCATGATGATGTGCACATGAATAAAGTGAAACCAATGTAATGTAAAATATTTACAAGTGAAATTGAATTTTGAAGAACATCCAAGCCATCTTTGTGCTTTCAATAACTCTTATGTTAATTGTAATGGAAGAGCAGGAAAGTTTTGACTGTGATGTAGAGCCTTCTTGTTTGACAAGGGGAGTTGTGTTATAGCCCACACATTGATGCAACATGTCATCTGATGACAGGTTTCACCATTGTAAAGCATCCCCGCCATGTGTCTCCTTTGAACACCAATGATACTTCAAATTTTCATTGTAATTGTGTGCGAAATAGTATTCTCAGGAAAACAGAGGTTGTTTTAACGGATTTATATTTATAAATATTAGAAATAGGGTATAGGCTTAAATTGGTTTAGTTTAGTGGTTCTGTGTAAGAGGAGTAAAACTCGAGTTAGATTCATGCTAGGCCAAGGTGTTTGCATGCTTGGGGGTTTGGTCAGTTCCTACTGTGCCTCCATTGTGCTTAGGGAGGGTTACGGCATGAAAAGTAAAGAAACTGAGGGAAATAAAAAGTCATTACTTAGCAACCAGGGGCATCTTTAGGGGAAGTAGGCTTTTTGAATGTTTTTAACTGATTTCATAGCAATTGATTATAGGAAGATAGAGAGGTAACAGGTTTGCTAGAAGAATAGCCACACCATGGAGTAATCGTTAAGAAAACCAGTGCAGGTGACTAGCTAAGGAAACTGGAGAAATTAAGAGAATTTTCCAAGAAGTTTGAGGTTAAAGGAACAGAGGAAATAGATATTTGAACAGAGTAACATTTAGAAAAAAACCGACAGAGCTGAGAAGAAGTTGGCGAGTGAGAATAGAGTCATAGAGTCACAGAGGTTTACAGCATGGAAATAGGCCCTTCGGCCCAACTTGGCATGCCGCCCATTTTTAAAAAAACCCTAAACTAATCCCAATTGCCTGCATTCAGCCCATATCCCTCTATACTCATCTTATTCATGTAACTATCTAAATGCTTTTTAAAAGACAACATTGTACCTGCCTCTACTACTACCTCTGGCAGCTTGTTCCAGACACTCACCACCCTCTCTGTGTGAAAGAATTGCCCCTCTGGACACTTTTGTATCTCTCCCCTCTCACCTTAAACCTATACCCTCTAGTTTTAGACTCCCCTACTCTTGTGAAAAGATATTGACTACCTAGCTGATCTGTGCCCCTCATTATTTTATAGACCTCTATAAGATCATCCCTCAGCCTCCTACACTCCAGAGAAAAAAGTCCCAGTCTATCCAGCCTCTCCTTATAACCCAAACCATCAAGTCCCGGTAGCATCCTAGGAAATCTTTTCTGCACTCTTTCTAGTTTAATAATATCATTTCTATAATAGGGTGACCAGAACTCCACACAGTATTCCAAGTGTGGCCTTACCAATGTCTTGTACAACTTCAACAACACGACCCAATTCCTGTATTCAATGTTCTGACCGATGAAACCAAGCATGCCGAATGTCACCTTCTCCACTCTGTCTACCTGTAACTCCACTGTCAAGGAGCTATGAACATGTACCCCTAGATCTCTTTGTTCTGTAACTCTCCCCAACCATTAACTGAGTAAGTCCTACCCTGGTTCAATCTACCAAAATACACCACCTCGCATTTGTCTAAAAGAAGCCTAAAAGATATCTGAAGTGATTTTAAGGTTTGTGAGATTTTACTACAGCCTGCGGAATGTGAGTTGAAATAATGACGGAAGTCGGTGGCTGTATCTCAGCGTTTATGTAAAAGCATTGAAGGCAAAGGAAACTTGAAAGGAGAGGTGAAAACCCCGGTGTTGGATTCCTTGTTAAAAGTGGAGTGGCAGAATTGTTTGAAAGGATAGTTGGAAAAGCTGGAGTGGATTCCTGGTGCAAGTATCTGATGGAAAGCATCGTTTGAAAGAAGATTTTAAAGTGCGTTTTTTTGGGAGTGGAATTTGTGACATTCATTTGGAGGATTGTGAGAAAAATAATCCACGGAAAATCAGATGGTTGAAGCCACTTGGTTTCAGAGTGGGGTGTTATCCTTGAAATTTATATGGAATTATAAAGTTAAAGGGGGGAATGAAGGAGTATTATATCATAATCAAACTTTTCATGTTTAATAAATGTATTTTTTTCTTGGTTTAAAAACTAATTAGCAGTCCTGTGTCTTTGTTCCTCCTTTTAAAAATAGTAAAAGTTATGTTAATTTGAGCCACGGTTCCATTCTGGAATCTTCCCAAACAGTTATAACATCAACTAGGACTGTAGTGGGGGAAAAGGCAAGAGAGCGGAGGTAATGCACACTTCCAGTTATGCTGTCGATAATGTCACACTGTTAACAAAATCTCTCCCAATATATTCAATACTGGGAGAGATTTTACTGGCTTGCATCTGGTTTGTGTTCCAGACATTACACCTTCCTAGGGCAGTAAAACATTCATCTAAAAAGGAGAAAGAACACCAGACAATTCAATTTCCACATTGAAAACCCCAAGGTACAGATAATAGCTGCTAACTTTTTTTTGAAGTAATATCTCAAAAATTGCATACAAAATTACCGGTAGCCTACTTTCAACCCCTCCCTCTGATTTTTATATAAACTCTGCTTGGTTGCTTCCAGTGTAAGCTCCTCTTAGTTTGCTTAACATCAGCTCAAAAGAATGCCTTGGGCGAAGAAAGTCGAGCTGCAAAATAAATGAATGCCTCAGCCCTCTTGAAATATGATTTCCTAGAATCTTAAGTGCCCTCAGCTGGAATATCAGATCCAGTGCAATAGTTAACATGCTGGTCATAATAATGGAATCTCAGCAATCAGCATGACATCTGGTGAATACTGGAATCAAAGATGCACGGGCCTAGAATTAGTGGGGCGGCACGGTGGCACACTGGTTAGCACTGCTGCTTCACAGCGTCAGGGACCCAACTTCGATTCCTGGCTTAGGTGACTGCCTATGTGGACACAGTAAGAAGTCTCACAACACCAGGTTAAAGTCCAACAAGTTTATTTGGTAGCACGAGCTTTTGGAGCGTTGCTCCTTCATCAGGTGAGTGAAGGAGCAGTGCTCTTGAAGCTCGTGCTACCAAATAAACCTTTTGGACTTTAACTTGGAGTTGTGAGATTTCTTACTGTGCCCACCCCAGTCCAACACCAGCATCTTCACATGATGTCTGTGTGGAGTTTGCATGTTTTCCCCGTGTCTGCGTGGGTTTTCTCTGGGTGCTCCGGTTTCCTCCCGCAGTCCAAAGATGTGCAGGTTAGGTGGATTGGCCATGCTAAATTGCCCCTTAGTGTCGGGGGGGACTAGCTAGGGTAAATGCATGGGGTTATGGGGATAGGGCTTGGGGGAGGGTGGGGGCGATTGTAGTGAGTGCAGGCTCGATGGGCCGAATGGCCTCCTTCTGCAGTTTAGGGATTCTGTGATTCTCTTGCTTGACTTGCGAAGGCTCACTTCAGAATGGATCAGCTTAAAAGTGGACCTGAAATGGGTGACGGCATCGTTGGGACTGCAGTGTGGTATGTAGATCGTGTTTTCTTGAAAGCAGCCAGTCCAGCCAGCTGTGTTTTTCTGGATATTGATTTGGGCTGACATGCTGAATTGGATGTTTTTGTAGTGATTTATGCTTGGGTGACTGATGGCATCAGCAGAAGTGATTTTTGTTTGCTGCATGCTTGACCCTTTATTGGACAATCATCAGTAAGGGGGGAAATTCCATTGTTATGATACCATGTGACTGGAGTTGACCTGGCTTTGCCTGTGGCTTTGGCTTGGCATGATACATTTTCTGCTTGACATTTATCTAGCCATCAGAGACTTGTTGCTTAGTTTCTAGATCTGTTGAACGACCCTCGATTAGATTAACTGCTGAGCAGAGTGCTGAGAGTTTATTTGAGTCATGCCCTTTCTCCAAGGTTCAATGGCAGAACATTTCAGATTTAAAAAAATGTTTTCTATAATTTGTGTTTAAAGTTCACAACTTACACCAATGAAAATATCTTTAGCTGATTCCTGATCTCAAATGTGTGTAAAAGGTTTTTACAGATTCATTCTGAAGTTGTTCAAGAAATTAAAACATCTTGTACTTTCTTAGCTTTTTGATAGCTGTTCCAGTATTAGACAGAATATTCACAATATCTTGCAAACTTTCTTAATGTAGAAATGAAGTTCTCTTTAGTCTGGCCCACTTTCGTTCTTTCATGGGATGTGGATGTTGCTGGCAAGGTCAGCATTTATTGACCATCCCAAATTGCCTTGGAGAAGGTGATGGTGAGCTGCCTTCTTGAACCGCTGCAGTCCATGTGGTGTAGGTACATCCACAGTACTGTTAGGGAGGGAGTTCCAGAATTTTGACCCAATGGTAATGATGGAGTGATGATATAGTTCCAGGTCAGGTTGGCATGTGGCTTGAAAGCGAATTTGCAACTAGTGATATTCCCGTACATCTGCTGTCCTTGTCCTTCTAGGTGGGAGAGGCTGTGGGTATGGAAGGTGCTGTCGAAGGAACCTTGATGAATTGCAGGAATGCATCTTGTAGATGGTACACACTGCTGCCACTGTGTTGGTGGTGGAGGGATTGAATGTTTAAGGTGGTGGATGGGGTGCCAATCATGTGGGCTTCTTTGTCCTTGATGGTGTTGAGTATATTGAATGGTGTTGGAGCTGCACTGAAATGACGAGTATTCCATCACACTCCTGACTTGTGCCTTGTAGATTGTGGATGGGTTGTAGGGAGTCAGGAGGTGAGTTACTTGCTGCAGAATTCCCAGCCTCCAACCTGATCCTTCAGCCACAGTATTAATATGGCTGGTCCAGTTCGGTTTCTGGTCAATGGTAACCCCTAGGACGTTGATAATGGGGAATTCAATAATGGTAGTGCCATTGGTTTTAAGGGGAGAGAGTTGGATTCTCTCTTGTTGGAGATCGTAATTGCCTGGCACTTGTTTAGTGTGAATGTTACTTGTCACTTATTAGCCCAAGCTTGAATGTTGTCATGATCTTGCTGCTTATGGGCAAGGACTGCTTCAGTAAAAGAAAAGTTGCGAATGATGCTGAACACTTCCGAGCTTATCATGGAGGGAAGGTCATTGATGATGCAACTGAAGTTGGTTGGGCCTATGACACTACGTAGGGCGCTCCTACAGTGATTTCCTGGGACTGAGAGGATCGATCTCCAACAATCACACCCATCATCCTTTGGGCTAGGGATGACTCCAATGAGTGGAGAGCTTTCCTTCTGATTTCAGTTGACTCCAGTTTTGCTAGGACTACCTGATGCCATATCCAGTCATGTGCTGTCTTAATGCCAAGAACAGTGACACTTTCCTCTCTTTCGTCCATTTTTGGATTGAGGCTGAAATGGCGTTAGGAGCTGAGTTGCCCTGGGGGATCCCAAATTGAGTGTTAGTGAGCAAGTTATTGCTGAGTAAAGGCCCTCGATGACCATTTCTTTGATGGTGATCGATAATGGTCTAACAGGGTGACAATTGGTTGGCTTGGATTTGTCCTGCTTTTTGTGGAGAGGGTAGACCTGTTGTCAGGGCCGATAGCCTTTGCAGTGTCCAATGTCTTCTTGATGTCACGTCCAGTGAATTGAATTGGCAATGTCAAAAATCGAATGATACAGTCACACAATTTCGCCAAACTCAGGTGGGTTAGCAGTCGAAGAGAAAAGAAAATCAGGGAACGGGTTTGGCTGACATTTTTTCCCCAGAGCCTCCATGTCATCACCTAACCACCACCTCTGCAGAGATGGCCAATGACCACCTCACCACTGCTGGCCACATGTGAAGCCTGGACAACCCCCAAGCTGTCATTTTCTGATCCTTGCTGCTTCCCTCACAGATCCATGGAACTAACAGGAGAAGAGTAGCTATGATCCACAAACATCTTTTTTGACCCTGGCAGTGCATTACCAGTGGTGGGCTGGTGTGTAGTCTGGGCTCAAGGCTTTCTTGTGAAGGCAAGCCACTGGCAGCACTGTTCCTCGCCAGCATCTTGTCTGTACACTATGGTGTGAGATACTGTACATTGATGCGATGTACTTATTGTTCTGCTAGACCACTCTGGGTACCCTTGTTCCCCGAAAATGCAAAGTTAAAGAGAAATCAGAAATAAATAAATGGTAAAACGTTTATCCACAGCAAAAATATCGAAAAGTGTCTGAGAAATAGCCTTTCTGTGGTTCCTTATAAAGTATTCGCTGGCCGTTAAAATCTGTAACAATTAACGTCATGCTTTTTATATGAACATTACTGGTGCTGAGTGCAAATGGGGCAGCAATACCAGAAAATGGGATATATAATGCCAGCATGTCATTCATGCCTCATCTCACTTTGGAACTCAGAAACAGGAGTAGACCATTCAGCCCATTGAGTTGGTACCTAGCCGAGTTTGGAAAGATGCAATTGACACAGCATCAAGGGAGAGATAGAGATCTCAACTACACTCCGCCATGTTTGGGATTACATCCCTTTGCAACTTCCTGTACGTAATATCAGTCATATTAGTGCCAATCCTAATTTAGTGTTATTTTCAAACTTGTACAACTCTCTATTCCTTCCTCCAGATCATTAATAAATATAGTGAAAGGTTAAGGCCCAAGAACATATCCGTAGGAAACACTGCTTGCTACATCTGCCAATTCGAGTGTTAACCCTTTATTCCCCACTCTCTGGGCAGGATTTTATAGCCGCGCTTGCCCCAAAACTGGGAAATCCCGCCCGAGGTCGATGGACCTTTGCATAGTCCGCCCCCGCCTGCTACAATTCACGTGGTGGGAGGGACAAGAAAATTCCACCTCTTTCTCCTGCCTCTAAAGTAGTTTCCAGCTCAATGGTCCAATGATGTCTAATCTCATTTTTGCGAGTAATCTTTTGTGTGGAATCTGATTGAATGCTTTCTGGAATTTCCATAGATACTCTCCTATCTATTGTATTAATGATCTCCTGAAAAAAATCAACTTAGTATGTTAAAGCTTAATAAAACGATATTGACTCTCCCTGATCAGCTCATATTTATTCAGATGCCTCAAGGTGGATTCCAGGAGGTTGCTCACAACTAATGTTAAACTGGCAGTTACTTGGTTTGTCTCTCTCACCCTTCTTAAATAATTGAGTAGCATTTGAAGCTTCCAATCTAATGATACATTTTCTGAAACAAGAATGCTTTGAAAGATTGTAACTAATGCTTCTGCAATTTCTTTGCCGACTTATTTTATTACTCTTGGTTGTAAACCCATTAGGTACTGGAGATTTATCTATCCCAAGTCCCATTATTTTCTCCATTACCATTTTTTATCTTATATTGAATCAATATGATTTATTTTGTTTCCCTTCTATCACTGGTGTTTTATCCTCTTCTTCTACGGTGAAAACAGATAGAAAGTATCTGTTTAATAAATCTGCCTTACCTTGTTCTGTTTCACAGCTTCACCTGCATTTGTCTTTAGTGAGCCTGCATTTTCCAAGCCACAATCTTACTCTCAATGTATTTATAAAAGCTATGACCAGTAACCAATATTGCTTGTATTTTGTTGTTTTTGTTGCTTGTTCAGTTCAGAACACCACAACTTAGGAAGCTTGTACTGGCCTTGGAAAGAATGCATTGGCGATTTATCCAAATGATAATTGAACTCCAAGGCTTAAGTTGTAAGGGAAGGTTGCACAAACTAGTGTTGTTTTCCCTAGAATTTAGAAGACCGAGGATTGATTTGATTGAAGTATTCAAGATTTTATGGAGAATTCATGGGATAAATGAGTCGGATCTATGAGAGTTAGTGAGAGTGTTGTGCTTAATGACAGCGCAGGTTCCATCCTTGTACCAGTTGAGGTTGTTCTTGAGGCCTACCTCTTCTACATGCCCTGAATGAGATAATGGCAGCGTGGGATGGCTGCTAAAGATAAAAAGGTCTGGAGAACCATGACCAGCGATTTTTGGACATTTGAGGATGCAGTATGAAGATAGAGATGGGGTAGATAGGGAAAAACAATTTCTGCTGGTAGGGAGTCAAAGACTAGGGGTATAGTTTAAAGGTTAGAAACCAGGGGTGTGATGTTCTGCCTGCGCTTGCCCCCAAGACCAGAAGATCCCGTCCGAGGTCAACGGACCTTTGCATGGTTTGGCCCCCACCGCTATGATTCATGTGGTGGGTGGGATGGGAAAATTCCACCCGGGTCTTTCAGAATGAAGCGAGGGACATTTCTTCATGCAGAAGGTTTTCGAAGTTTGGAATGCTCTTCCATAAATGCTAGGTCAGTTATTATCTTTAAATCCATACAATCCCATAGAATTAAATCTGACCTTGATAGATTTTTGTCAACCAAAGATATTAAGTGATATTTGGTACATGGCATTAAGTCAAAGATCTAATATTCTTTTCAAATAGTGCAATAGGCATGTCGAGCCAAATTACTTACTCATGTAAATTTGTTCCTATTTTCTAAGGATCTACTAGGTCATTGCTTTTCTCGGTGTAAGCCACTTCTTTCACTTTTAGACTCCATTTTACGTCATACGTTGACCATATCCTTGACCATTTCTTGCTGCATAGGTTTTATAAGCACTGAGAGGCTACCTCATGAGGGAGGTTTCCTCTCTTTCTTATTCTCTTTTATCTGCAGGCAGCAGCTCCTTCTGTGCTGGTGGGCCTCCTATTGGCCCTCTAGGTTTGAGAGCCCGTCGGCTCTGGGAGGTGTTGATTGTTGAACATCAAAGATAGGCTTAGATTGTTTTACTGGGAAGAAAGTACAAGATATTAGCACTTGGAGACAATGGCGGCAGCTTGTGTGTTAACAATGGAGATTGCGAGTCTCCAAAATCCAGAAAAGTGTTGAGATTGTTGGGTTGTAAAGAGTTGTGGTTTAAATTGTCCATTTAGTTCCAAGTTGATAAAGAGTTGGGGATGAAGAATAGTTAATCAGCATTTCTATCTGGATGCAAAGAGCAAAGAACAGTACAGCACAGGAAACAGGCCCTTTGGCCCTCCAAGCCTGTGCCGCTCATTGGTCCAACTAGACAAAGAACAAAGAACAAAGGACAGTACAGCACAGGAAACAGGCCCTTCGGCCCTCCAAGCCTGTGCCGCTCCTTGGTCCAACTAGACCAATCGTTTGTATCCCTCCATTCCCAGGCTGCTCATGTGACTATCCAGGTAAGTCTTAAACGATGTCAGCGTGCCTGCCTCCACCACCCTACTTGGCAGCGCATTCCAGACCCCCACCACCCTCTGTGTAAAAAACGTCCCTCTGATATCTGAGTTATACTTCGCCCCTCTCAGCTTGAGCCCGTGACCCCTCGTGATCGTCACCTCCGACCTGAAAAAAGCTTCCCACTGTTCACCCTATCTATACCCTTCATAATCTTGTACACCTCTATTAGATCTCCCCTCATTCTCCGTCTTTCCAAGGAGAACAACCCCAGTCTACCCAATCTCTCCTCATAGCTAAGAGCCTCCATACCAGGCAACATCCTGGTAAACCTTCTCTGCACTCTCTCCAATGCCTCCACGTCCTTCTGGTAGTGCGGCGACCAGAACTGGACGCAGTACTCCAAATGTGGCCTAACCAGCGTTCTATACAGCTGCATCATCAGACTCCAGCTTTTATACTCTATACTCCGTCCTATAAAGGCAAGCATACCATATGCCTTCTTCACCACCTTCTCCACCTGTGTTGCCACCTTCAAGGATTTGCGGACTTGCACACCTAGGTCCCTCTGTGTTTCTATACTCCTGATGACTCTGCCATTTATTGTATAACTCCTCCCTACATTATTTCTTCCAAAATGCATCACTTCGCATTTATCCGGATTAAACTCCATCTGCCACCTCTCCGCCCAATTTTCCAGCCTATTTATATCCTGCTGTATTGCCCGACAATGCTCTTCGCTATCCGCAATTCCAGCCATCTTCGTGTCATCCGCAAACTTGCTGATTACACCAGTTACACCTTCTTCCAAATCATTTATATATATCACAAATAGTGATATATATAACCATTCGTTTGTAAGGCTAATGATGCAAGGCTAATGTGTTTCACATTGCGATGGAGAAGTGGATTTAGGAAACCATTTGAGATTGGGTTACTGGCTTCCCTGCAACTCACTGAATATCACAGATAGACATCTGTTTAAATGTGGTCAGACGAGCAAAGAGGCTGCTTGGCTTGGTGAACTACCAAAGCCGGATACAGGAGGGATATGATCAGGATTGTGGGAGATTCATCCTGGCCAGAGGAGAAGAATCATCAGGACAGGCTTCACTGCTGATACTGTACATAAGAAATCTCCAAAGATGGAGGGAAGCATCTGCAGATGGTCACTTGAAGATACTACTTGGCGAAATGGGGAAATGCAAACACATTGGAAGCTGGGAGGAATTGTAGGCGGAGTGTTCCCATTTCTCCAGAGACACAGCCGAGTTTTCAGACAACATCCAGCATGGCAATATCGCCAGCTCCTTATCATGATGCCATGTTGAGAAGGTTTGAATATTCAGTGAGAGGGGATCAGGAGGTGGGGCGACTCAGTAATGCAATTAAAATGTACCCCAAACCATTAAAATACATGTGATGTCACCAGCGAGAGGCTTGGAAAATCAGGAAATGCGAATTTCCCAGCAAGAATCACATTTACTGATTCTCATCATTTTTCCGCTCACGTTGCCGTTCCATCCGAAGTCTAAGGTGGACTGAAAATTACCCGTTGTGGATTGTTCACTGTAAGGACTACTATTGTGTGAAGAATTGCAATGTGTGTCAAGTATAAAGGAGAACAATTGCTTTTGAGTTGGAAGTCTAAGTTGCCAGCAAAAAGAAAATAGGGTGTTCTCAGCTGTGATTGTTTTGAGTCAATTTTTACAGTAGAGGATTTAAAGGGTGCAATCCTGTTGTGTCATTCTTTCAGCTATTTACTGGAAGTTTAAATCCTTTTTAAAAAAGTTATTGCTCTTTACAGAGATCAAACCAAAATTACAAACTTTCCTTACTGTACTGCTTCCGGGTCGAAGGTCATCACAGTGTACACGTGGAGGAAACTCTTATTGTGGTCACAGAACATTGAGGGTGGGGAATCTCTTCCTCTTGGTGAATCGAACTGGCCAGTCACTCAGTGCTTTGATGGCCACGTGAATACAATCAATAAGTGCACCTACTTACTAAATGCCAAATCTGCCCTTGTCCATGGATTCCTTTATGAGGCTGGGTTAATGTCCTGTAGCAGCAATGACTGGCTCCCCCACTGTTTACCTTCTGCCCTCAGCAGAGCTGCAACAGAATTCGCCCCAGAGTAAGAGAGAAACTTTAGAATGCACATTGTCCATGAGATACAGAAGGTCAATTTGACAGGTGGATACTCAACGAGACTTTGGTTTCCTCGTGCATCAATCGCTGAAAGTAAGTGCGTAGGCGATCAAGGCGGAAAATGGTATGATGGCCTTCATAGCGAGAGAATTTGAGTACAGAAATAGGGATGCTTTACTGCAATTGTACAGGGCCTTGGTGAGGCCACTCCTGAAGTATTGTGTGCAGTTTTGGTGTCCTTATCTAAGGAAGGATGCCCTTGCTACAGAGGGTGTGCAGCAAAGGTTTACCAGGCTGATTCCTGGGATGGTAGGTCTGTCATATGAGGAGTAATTAAGTCGGTTTGGATTATATTCACTGGAGTTTAGAAGAGTGAGCGGGGATCTCATAGAAACTTAAAAAATTCGAACAGGATTAAACAGAGTAGATTCAGAAAGAATGTTCCCAATGGTGGACGAATCCAGCACTAGCTTGAGGATAAGGGGACTTTAGGACTTTAGGTCCTTTTAGGACTGAGGTGAGGAGAAATTTCTTCACCCAGAGAGTGGTGAATTTGTGGAATTCACTACCACAGAAAGTAGTTGAGGCCAAAAAATGGTGTGATTTCAAGAGGAAATTAGATATGGCTCTTGGGGTTAAAGGGATCAAGGGGTATGGGGGGGAAGGGGGGATCCGGATATTGAATTTGATGATCAGCCATGATTATAATGAACGGTGGAACAGGCTCAACGGGCCGAATGGCCTATTCCGGCTTCTATTTTCTATGTTTCTATGTTTACAGAAGGTCAATTTGTGACATTAAGAAAATGGGATACGGAATTTCATTAGACATGGATGGAATACAGAAAACACAAACACTAGAAGCAACCAACGTAGACTCAAGACATTGGCGAGGCTAAATCTTGCAAAGCTTATTGAGGGTCGTCACTAGCAGGTTGCACGATAGCTATTGTGATTCCAATCTTTAAAAAGCGCAGAGGTGCAATGCAGGGAATTATAGGCCTGTTAGTGTGACATCTATGGTAAGAAAAATACTAAAGTATGCAGTAAAAATAAACAATACAAGAGCATCCAGAAATGGAAAACCAATATATCCAAGCCAATAAACCTCTGCAGAAGACAGATCTGAGCCAATAAATTTATTGGAATTCTTTGGAGGAGAAGCAGTGGGTGGATAAAGGTAACGGTGACTTTCAAAAAGTATTTCATAAACATCCCCCAAGATTTGCAGCAAAAGTGGAACCTCAGGGGGACCTGAGCGGAGGTAATAAATTAGATTATTAATTAGCTAGATAATAGGGAACAGAAGGTAGTTATTAATGGTAATATTAATTGAGTGCTTGTGACCAGTAGAATCCCTCAGCAAACAGTCCCAGAAAACCCCATAGTTAATAAATTTATTAATATCTAACAGGGTTTTCTGGGAAGATGGTTTAATTCAGAAATGCAGTTAACAAAGTGGGAAGATGAATTATAAATTGCATTTACCATTCCAGTAAATGCATACTGTGCTAAAATAATACACATGATCACAATATGCAGTGTAATATTATATAAATTGCAATAAGAAAAAGATTTCAATGTGTTAATGTGATGGACCTGAGGATCTATCCAGATTCATATCATATATTTTTTGATTAAATTTTAAACTAGGTCAATGCCCGGGGACTTTTAAAAATGGACTTGAGCCAGCTTTTTCTGAGACTAAGCTACTGTTTCTGTGGCTTGCACAATGCTGGATCGTCTGGTGTGATGCCTTTGCAACCCACCAACCAACTTGTGCATCCTTTGCAGGAGAGTCAATTTGATCATTTCTGTCGGAAAGGTAGCAAAATATGGAAACTTTTAGACTCCAGTGACTTGATAATAATTATTATCTCATCACAGGACCTCCTGCTGATATGGACAGTTGTTACTCTAATTGTTGAACTAAACAAAAATAAGTTTGTTTACTGGAAGATTACAACAGAGGCAGAAACAGGCCATTTGGCCCAACAAGCCCATACCTGCTTTTATGTTCAACTTGAGCCTCCTCCAGTCTTTCTGTAATAATTCCTGTTCACCATTTAAGGGAAAAACAACAACATGTTTATTTACAGGTAAAGGCTTTACAGAGGCTTGCAGCCTCATGGCTGCAGCCAGCTCCCAAGAAGGATCTGGAACAGAAACCACAACTCACCATCTGATTCCGCCACGCTGTATTTTTCCCTTCAATGTATCGATATTATTTGCTTCAACCACTTCTTGTTCCACATAAGCACCTCTTAGCCTTTCCCCTTGTTTCTGTGGCTATGACTCATCTTCATTCCCTCACCCTACAGTCTAAATATCTCCCACTTTCATAGAATCTACAGTGCATAAGCGGGCCAATTGGCCCATCGAGTCTGCAGTGACCACAATCCCACCCAGACCCTATTCCCTTAACCCCTCATATTTACCCTGCTAATCCCCCTGACACTAGGGTTAATTTAGCATGTTCAATTATCCTAACCCACACAGCTTTGGAGTGTGGGAGGAAACCAGAGTAATCTGGAGGAAACCCATGCAAACACGGGGAGAACGTGCAACCTCCACAAATACAGTGAGCCGAGGCCGGAATTGGACCAAGGTCCCTGGTGCTGTGAGGCAGCAGTGCTAACCACTGTGCCACCGAGCCACCTTTCTATGCCTTTCAGCTTTGACAAAGGATCATCTGGACTCGAAACGTCAGCTCTTTTCTCTCCTTCCAAATGCTGCCAGACCTGCTGAGATTTTCCAGCATTTTCTCTTTTGGTTCCACATTTTCACCCATTTGTGTCAAAGACATTGGTTGAGATTTTCCAGCCTTCCTGAAAGTGGGATCATCTGGTCCTGCCAACGGTAACTGCCCTGCCACAGGTTTCCTGGTGATGGATAGTGTGAACAATAAGAAACCCTGTTGACAGCAGAGGGACTGGACGATCCCACTGCCAACCAATGATGAACCACCTCCACCAACACAAAACACACCATGGTGGCAGCGGGGGGAGGAGGGAAATCCTGCCTGTTTCTTCTGAATTCCATTTTGGATTTCTTGGTGACGGTTGCATTGATGGCACTTAGTTCTGCTCATCCGCACAAGAGGAAAGATAGTCAGCTGCAAATTGAGTAAGCGTCTTCTGGTGAGAGTATTGTTTAATTCATTCTCAAGACAAGGCATTGTGAGCAAGACGAGCCTTTACTGTCCATCTCTGGATGTCCTTAAGCTGCCAGTTGAGATGCTACATGGGCCATCTCCCAATACTGTGCTTTGGCCAGGATAATGCAGGCGGCTGGGAGGTGGGGTAGGCAATGGGTGGGGAGGGGGTGGTGGGGGGAGTGTGGTGGTGTGGGGGGGGGGGGGAAACAGGAGGAAGGAGGTTGCTGGTAAAATCAGGAGCCGGGTTGGATCGGCTCCTTGACATGTTTCTGTCATTGGGTCACTTTACCATTAGCAGGATCGAAGGTGGAGAGGCTGCTCATCCGAGGGAAAGGAGAATTCGGTGGGAGACCAAAGAAATCTAGGAATATCCCACGGGATTGTCCGCTGGTGCCTGCCGTGTCTGATTAGGCAACCTACAGGTGGTCAGCATGTAACTGATATGCATCCAGCTAATGAATGCAAATGAAGACCCAATTCTCTGCGATGCCAGTGGAAAAACACACCAGTCCAGAACACATCTGGAGCAACATGGCGTTCAGAAGTCAGGACATACCTGAAAAATGCCTGGATTGCCTCCAGTGCTCAGGATGGAGAATGTGGAGCCTGGAACACAGCAGTGGGTGGGTGGAACATCTACAGGTGGATCTTTCAGCTTCAGTGCCATTGAGGAGGTCCAACGTCCAGGTTCTGGGTGCTCCTCGAGAACCATCATCTTTTTTGAGGAGGTCCATCTTCTTTCTTCAACAGTGGGTGAGGTGTTTTTAAATGTGGCACCCATCTATGATAGTGGGACTCACACAATCAAGTCTGGGTTGCCACAGTTTAAGTTTATTTATTAGCATCACAAGTAGGCTTACATGAACAATGCAATGCAGTTACTGTGAAAATTCCCTAGTCGCCACACTCCGGCACCTGTTCAGGTATACTGAGGGAGAATTTAGCATGGCCAATACACCTAACCAGCACGCTGTTTTGGACTGTGGGAGGAAACCGGAGCACCCGGAGAAAACCCACGCAGACACGGGGAGAACGTGCAAACTCCACACAGGCAGTGACGCAAGCCGGGAATCGAACACAGGTCCCTGGCAATGTGCCACCGTGCTGCCCACAGAATGTGACATTAAACTCCTGGATGCATAATTGATGAGGTTGGGGGTGGAAGATATGGCGTGGTTTCCCAAAATCCAAAATGGAATTCAGAAGAAATAGGCGGGATTCCCCTCCTTCCCCGCTGCCACCATGTGTTGTTTTGTGGTGGCAGAGGTGGTATGCCATTGGTTGACACTCCTAGTTCCCGTCCCCACCCCCACTACGGGACGTAGTCCCAGATGGATTAAATTCCACCCTTCCTCACGGGGTGTAAATTTTACACCGAGATTTTAGGAGCGTAGGTTTCCTTTGGATTTACGATCGAGATGGACAAAAGCAATTCCTGTCTTGGAATTTAGTTTGACATAATGCCAGATTTAATAAAATATGTGTTTAACAAATGAAAATATAACAACAGTAAATATCAAACAGAGACATGCTTGCACTGAATTAATAGTGAGATGGTTGCCAAATGAGAACAAAACATAAATTAACAGCAGCAGATCTTCACACAGAGTGAAGGAACAATTAGAATTCCCCCTCAACAGCGTCTGGGCCAATTTAAATTAGATAATTTTGGTCATGGGGCACAAACATGAGTCAAAATAAAACTGAGCAAAAATCTAATTGAGATTTGTAAAGGTGATGGGGGGATGGATTTTGGTTTCCTGTTTCTGTGGGGGGTGGGGCGGGAGGGTGGGTGGGGTTGGGGGGGGGGGGTGGCGGGGAGGGCAGGATTGGCAGCGGGACTGGGAAATCCACAGGAGTTTCAAGACATGATTTACACTTCTGGGATTTCCTGCTCTGACTTTCCCCACCTCCTGCCAATGACATCATGGGAATCCCCAATGTTGGGAACCCTGCTTGAATACATTGAAATACAATGATCAGGCCTTTACACCTGATTGCCTGCTCCCCCCCCCTACCAGCTCCCCCCCCGCCCCACCCACCCCACCACCACCACCCACCCCCCCCCCCTACCTGATTGTCCATTAACATAAGCCCGAGGACACGCCATCGTGAATCATCACAGATCCCCCTATGATGTGCACCTGGTGAGCAGAACCTTCCGGAGACACACAGATGAGTTCATCCCCTGGGGGGAGAGGGTCATGCCCGGGCAGTACCCTGGTACTGGGTGCAAATTGCCCCCTGGCCCTGCTTGTGCAATACCCCCAACACAAGATAATGCTTTAGGGTCCTAGGTTTGGATCCCACCACTGTAGATGTTGGAGATTGAATTCAATAAAGCTCTGGAAAAATATATAACCATTGAAATGATTGTCATTAAAAGCCATTTGCTTCACTAATATCCTTTAGGAAATGGAATCAGCCACCTTACCTGGCCTGGCCTGCATGTGACTCCAAGCCCACAGCAATGTGGTTGTCTCTTAAATGCCCGCTGAAATGGCCTCAAACGCTACCTAGTTGTATCAAACCACGAGAAAGTCAATAAAAAGGAATGAAACTGAATGGAACACCTGACATCACCGTAGGCACCAGCTATGATCACATTGAATGGAAGATCATGTTTGTTGGGCTGAATGGCCTACTTCTGCTCTTATTTTCTAAGTTTTTATGTTTCTATGAAGTTCTGGGTGGTTGAACAATCTCAGACTTCTCTAGAAGTTCACAGCATCACAAATGTCAGTCTTCAGTCAATTCGATTCACTCCACATGGTTAAAAGGAATGGCTGAAGGCACGGGATACAGTAAACTATGGGCCCTGGCAATATTCAGCTGAAGTACTGAGAAGTCGTTCTCCAGAACGTGCCACGCACTTAGCCAAGGTGTTCCAGTACAGCTACAACACTGGCATCTAACTGGCAATGTGGAAAATTGCCCAGGCAGGTCCTGTACACAGGAAACAGGACAAATCCAACCCAGCCAATTATTGCCCCATCAGTTTACTTCCAATCATCAGTAAAGTGATGGAAGGCATCATCAACAATGCTATCAAATGGCCCTTGTTTGGCAATAACCTGATTACTGATGCTCAGTTTGGGTCTCACCAAGGTCACTCAGCTCCTGACCTCATTATGGCCTTGGTTCAAACATGGACAAAAGAACTGAATACTAGAAGTGAGGTGAGAGTGACTGCCCTTGACACCAAGGCAGCATTTGATCGAGTGTGGCATCTAAGAGCCCTAGCACAACTGGATTCAATGGGAATCAGTGGGGAACCTCACCACTGGTAGGAGTCATGCTTGGCACAAAGGGAGATGGTTGTGGTGGTTGGCCAATCTTCTCAGTTCCCTGTAGGGGTTCCTCAGGGTAATGTCAAAGCCCCAACCATCTTCAGCTGCTGCGCCAATGATCTTCATTCTACCATTAGGTCAGGAGTATGGATGTTCGCTGATGACTGCGCAATGTTCACCACCAATCATGACGATTCAGGTACGAAAGCAGTCCATGTCCAAATGCAGCAAGACCTGGACAATATCCAGGCTTGGGCAGTCAAGCGGCAAGTAACATTCATGCCACACAAGCGCCAAGAAATGACCATCTCCAACAAGTGACGATCTACCCATCACCCCTTGACATTCAATGGCAGAACAGTCACTGAATTCTCCCACTCTCAACATCCTGGGGGTTGCCATTGATCAGAAACTGGACTAGCCATATAAATACTATGGCTACAAGCCCAGGTCAGAGCCGAGGAATCCTGTGGTGAGTAACTTACCTCCTGACTCTCCAAAGCCTGTCGACCATCCACAAGGTACAAGTCAGGAGTGTGATGAAATATTGTCTGCTTGCCTGGATGCGTGCAGCTCCAACGACACTCAAGAATCTTGACACTATTGAGGTCAAAGCAGCTCGCTTGATTGGCACTCCTTCCACCAACATTCTCTCTCTTGACTACTGATGAACAGTGGCGGCCGTGTGTACCATCTATAAGATGAACCGCAGGAACTCCTGAAGGTTCTTACACAGCACCTTCCAAACATACCATCTAGAAGGATAAGGGCAGCAGGTACATGGGAACACCACCACCTGGAAGTTCCTCTCCAAGCCACACACCATCCTGACCTGGGAATATATCACCTTCACTGTTGCTGGGTCAAAATCCTGGAAGTCCCCTCCAAACAGCACAGTGGGTGTACCTACACTGCGTGGACTGCAGTGGTTCAAGAAGGCAGTTCACCACCATCTTCTCAATGGCAATTAGGGTTGGGCAATAAATTCTGGCCTAGCCGGCAAGACCTGTCTTCTGTGAAAGAATAAAAAAAATAATAGATCTGTCTGAAGTGTTTAAAATGTCAAAAGGATTCGACTGGCCGAATAGAGAGAAGTAATTTCCTTTGGTGGAAGAATCAAGAGCAAGAGGACGTGATCTTAAAAGTAAAGTTTGATCATTCAGGAACAATTTCTGAAAACACTTCTTCACACAATGGGTAAGTAGAAGTTTGGAAACTTCCCTCAAAAAGTTATGGAAGTTGGGGGAATTTGAGCTTTTAAGATGGGAAAAGGTATATTCTCAAGTTTCCAATATACCTATGATCCTCAAGGAACAAAGAACAAAGAACAGCACAGCACAGGAACAGGCCCTTCAGCCCACCAAGTCTGTGCCGGCACAGATGCCTCACTAATCTAATATTTTCTTGCCTCTATGTGGTCCATGTCCCTCTATTCCCAACCTTTTCATGTATCTATCCAGATGCCTCTTGAACGTTGTTATAGAATCTGCTTCCACCACCTCCTGCGGCAGCATGTTCCAGGCATTCACCACTCTCTGTATGAAAAACTTGCCTCTTACATCTCTTTTAAACTTTCCCCCTCTCACTTTCAACCTATGCCCCTGAGTAATTGACCCTTCGACCCTGGGAAAAAGACTCTGACTATCCTCTCTGTCCAAGCCTGTCATAATCTTGTAAATCTCTATCAGGTCCCCCTCATCCTCTGATGCTCCAATGAAGCAATCCAAGTTTGTTCAACCTTTCTTCACAGTCCATACCCTCCAAACCAGGCAACATCCTGGTAAATCTCTTCTGCACCCTTTCCAATGTATCATCATCCTTCTGGTAGTGTGGCAACCAGAATTGTACACAATACTCCAAATGCGGCTTAACCAAAGTCTTACACAGCTGCAACATGATTTTCCAATTCCTATATTCAACGCCCCGACCGATGAAGGCCAGCATGCCATATGCCTTCTTAACCATCTTGTCCACCTGAGTTGCCACCTTCAGGGAACTGTGGATCTGCACGCCTAGATCCCTCTGTATGCTAATATTTCTAAGGGCTCTATCATTTACTGTAAACTTCCCTTCTGCAGTGGACTTTCCAAATAGCATCACCTCACATTTGTCCTGGTTAAATTCCATCTGCCATCTTTCGGCCCAGGTCTCCAGCCGATTTATATTCTGTTATATCCTCTGACAATCCTCCTCACTATTCACTACTCCCCCAATTTTTGTATCATCTGCAAATTTACTAATCAGACCATCTACATATATTACAGAGGCCCCAGCACTGATCCTTGTGGAACACCGCTTGTCACTGACCTCCAGTGCTACTCTCTGCTTTCTATGCCCATGTCAGTTTTGTATCCATCTTACCAGCTCACCTCAGATCCCATATGAGCTGAAGTATGGAAAAGGATTTGAATGTCATTGACAGAATATTAAGTGCCGACAAAATTAAAACAATTTTCACAAAGAACAAAGAACAAAGAAAATTATAGCACAGGAACAGGCCTTTCGGCCCTCCAAGCCTGCACCGACTATGCTGCCCATTTGAACTAAAACCCCATACCCTTACGGGTACCATATCCCTCTATTCTCATCCTATTTATGTATTTGTCAAGACCCCACTTAAAAGTCACTTTCGTATCCTATTTGTCCAGATGTCCCTTAAAAGTCACGATCGTACGGAGAAGATTTCAGAGACATCACTATCCAAAATCAAGATTCAAAGTTTGCTTGCTCAACCGAGTGTCCTTTAGCCTTTGGAGTTTCTAGACTTGACAAATTACTTGGGTCCTAAATGTCACAACCATTTGCAATCGAATTGTGGTTAAAATGCAATAAAAAGAGGATGAAGCAATAAATATGCCATTGCAGTAGTTCATATGGAAAAGCTTCCAAGGAAGCTTCCATTCCTTGCAGCATCGATGTTCACCCTCTCCGGGAGTGCTTTTTAAAGGACATTCTGGGTTGGGGAGGGATCGGTTGCAGTTAAAAAAGCAGCTTAGAATTGCAAAGGCTTATTAAAAAAACAAGCTAATTCTAAACATGAAAGTAATTATCTGGAGCCTGACAGATATACGTAAATGAGCCATTAATTTAAACTGCATACAATTTGCTTTTCTTTTAACATTTAGCAATTTTATTAATTCATTAATTTTATGAAGCCATTAACAAAATTAAGTAATGTGATACAAGTTGATTACTTCCAAAATCAGCTTCAACCTAATTTCAGAGAGTTGGGACAACAACGTTGGAGCCGTGCGATTTATCACAGCTGGTAAGGGCATCTCTGCATTACATTTCAATAAGCTGCATGTCCTGGCAGAATCTAATTAGTTACGCGGGAAGCTTCAGCATAAATTGACACCAGGAAAATCAGCAGTGCGAATGAGCATGAGTCGGATCGAAGGGCGGCACAGAGGCACAGTGGTTAGCGCTGCTGCCTCAACGTCAGGGACCCGGGTTCGATTCCGACCTTGGGTCACTGTCTGTGTGGAGTTTGCACGTTCTCCCCGTGTCTGCCTGGGTTTCCTCCGGGTGCTCCGGTTTCCTCCCACAGTTCAAAGATGTGCAGGTTAGGTGGATTGGCCATGATAAATTGCCCCTTCTGGGCTGAATTTTCCCACGGGAATCCTGGCGGGCGGGACACGGACCATGCAAAGGTCTGTTGACTTCGGGTGGAATTTCCGGCTTTGGGCTGAGAGCGGCCAGAAAATCCTGGCCTTGGTGTCCAAAGATGTGTAGGTTAGGTGGATTGGTCACAGTAAATGTGCGGGGTCATGGGGATGTGGGTGGAAGGGAGGGCCTGAGTGGGATGCTTTTTCGGACAGTCGGTGCAGATTCGATGGGCTGGATGGCCTCTTTCTGCACTGTAGGGATTCAATGATTCCATAATCCTAAAACATGCCGGCTTTCGACATTCTGCGGTTGAGTGCTAATTTTTCAGCTTCATCCCAGGCTCTGTTCCACATCTTACAGTTTTCGATTGTTTCTTCGACCTGATGGTTATTTTTCTTTGTTGCACTGGAATTTTCTCCTGCCAAAATTTAAAATGAAGGTCGAGCAAGTGGTCACTGCTTTTTCAGTGGTCAGACAAATGATCTTGATCATGTGACCCCCACAGTTCAATAAGCGTCTGTTCTGCTATGCATCTGGTGCCCCCCGCAGTGAACTCTGTTCTGCTCAACTGGTTTTATCACTCTGCGTTGTGATTGTTCGCCTTTATTCTGGAATTGACTGTAGCAAGTGAGCTTCTGTCCCGTCCCCGGTTCCGCTGAGTGCACAGGCCTGCAGCACACTTTCTCCCACTCCATTGGCTTCCTGACTCTGCAGTCGGCTTGCTTTTCTGCCATTGGTGGCGAAGTGTTCATCACCCGCGGAGAGTAAGCTCTGATTCTGTTGCCTGCCTGGACTTGCAGTAAACAAGCTGTTCTGTTTTTACCATCCAGTAATCCTCAAAAGTGGTTCCTGTTCCTTGAATGTGGTGCAGAATTAGCATCAGAGTAATGAATCTATTAGGAAACAAGTCGCGACCCAGTGCAAATCCTCATTTGCTGCATCACGTATTTCTGTACGGGGATGCTGTAAACACACAATATAAAAAAGCACTTGGTGTGCTGCAACATTCACCAATAATCACCTGGATATAATGAGGGTCATTTTGACTTTGGCCAAGGGTGTAAAATGGATTAGCCGCACATTGCCACCACCCCAAAATGTTCAGCTCCATTGACTTAATTGTGACCAGTGACATTATTGAGGCTCAATTTGCAATTCAGGCTGAGGCCTGAATAGGCAGGGGAAGCAGCCTGGAATAGCAGACAGAGCCAGAGGAGGCCCCAGCAAGGTAAGCTTTGATTGTTTTTTTTCAGCTGTTCTCCTCCAGGTCACGCGCAAACCTTGGCGCTCCTTCAACCTGGGCTGTGCCCAATCCCTGGACGTGGATTTCTTCCTCGAGGTTTACCTGACTGCCCGGTAGAATCATAGAATCCCTGCAGCGCAGAAGGAGGCCATTCAGCCCATCAGGCTTGCATCAACAACAATCCCACCCAGGCCCTATTCCCGTAACCCCACTAATCCCTCTCACACTAAGGAGCAATTTAACATGACCAATCCACCTAACCTGCACATTTTTGGACTATGGGAGGAAACCGGAGCACCCGGAGGAAACCCACGCAAGCATGGGGGGTGGGGGGGGGTGGGGGTGGGGTGGGTGAGACGTGCAAACAGGTATCAAGCTAACTAGCCTATAGTTTCCATTTTACTGCCTTCTTATTTTCTTGAATAGAAGGGTAACATTTGCTACTTCCCAGTCTGTTGGAACCTTTCCAGAATCTACCGAGTTTTGGAAAATTAACACCAGCTCCCTCATTAACCACCTCCTTAAAAACCCGAGGATGAAGTCCATCAGAATCTGAAGACCTGTCAGCCCGCAGCTCCATCAGTTTGTTCAACACCATTTCCTTGGTGATTCTAATTTCACTAAGTTCCCCTCTTCCTTCTACGTGTTGATTTACAGCTATTACTGAAACCTGTTTTATCTTCTACAGTGAAGACGGCATTGTGGCACATTGGTTGGCACGACTGCCTTACAGTGTCAGGGACCCGGCTTCAATTCCGACCTGGGTGCCTGACTGTTTGGAGTTTGCACATTCCCCCCATGCCCGTGTGGGTTTCTTCCAGGTGCTCCGGTTTCCTCCCACTGTCAAAAGATGTGCAGGTTAGCTGGATAGGCCACGCTAAATTGCCCCTTAGTTTGTGTGAATGTGACTATGCTTGATGTGGTGTCGTGCCCCTCAAGCGAAAAGCGCCTGGTGACAGACTAGCAAACTTTTCCAGGAATAATTCATTACAGAAACAGACAAAAGTCTGACCTATGTACCGTCAGGGTACAGAAAGGTTGAGAGAGAGAGAGAGATACTGAAGACAGAAGCAAAATATTTACTCATTTTATCTATCATTTCCTTATTGTATACTCCCTGTTCACACACTGCAGGGAACCAACACTCACCTTACTTACAATTTCCCTTTGTAAATACCTATAGAAACTCTTGCTGTCAATTTTTACGCTTCTAGCTTGCTTCCTCTCATGCTCTGCTTTCTTATTCTGAGTATTCTGAAATTAAATATCTGCCACTGCTTCTCTGTTGATCTACCTTCTAGCGTAATATCCCAGTTCACTACAGCTCAGCTTTCATGCCCATGTAGCTGCCCTTATTTAAGTTTAAAATATTAGCCTTAGATCCAATCTTCTCCCTTTCAAACTGAATGTAAAATTCAATCGTGTTGTCGTTTCTGCTACCTAGGTTTGCCTTTATTCTGAGGTGATTAAATCAATCTTGTCACATTACACAATGCCAAGTCTAATATAATCTGCTCTCCAAACACTGTGCCACCGTGCTGCCCCAATAGTGTCAGTGAGAGCGCCAAGAGTGCCTCCTTATAGCCCATGTTTCTGTTTCCTACTGCTTGTCAGGCAATGGTGAATATGGAAATAAATTCAGGGGGTTAAAATCTCACTGGGCTGTAGCATGGGAGCTGGTAGTTGCCCTGCCACCCCCATCTTCATTCCCCGATGTTGCCCTGGGTTAACGTCGAGACTGAAGAATTTGAAAGGGTATGAGGACAGGAGGAATTAGAATAAATGACTAGCTGTTTCAGAGAATGGGAAAAGGATTGATGAGCTGAATCTTTCCAATCTTTAAAATTCTGCAATGCCTCGGCACACAAATGGATGAAGATAAAGAATATTTTCAGATCATCAGGAGCTTCCGGCAGTACATCTGTGCGTACGGAACTACAAAAGGTCGTGAATGTAGCCCAATCCATCACGCAAACCAGCCTCCCATCCATTGACTCTGTCTACTCTTCCTGCTGCCTCAACAAAGCAGCCATCATAATTAAGGACCCCACGCACCCCGGACATTCTCTCTTCCACCCTCTTCCTTTGGGAAAAAGATACATAAGTCCAAGGTCACATACCAACCGACTCGAAAACAGCTTCATCGCTGCCGCTGTCAGACTTTTGAACGGACCTACCTTGCATTAAGTTGATCTTTCTCTACACCCTCGCTATGACTGTAACACTACATTCTGCACTCTTTTGTTTCCTTCTCTATGACCGGTATGTTTTGTCTGTATAGCGCACAAAAAACAATACTTTTCACCGTATGTTAATACATGTGACAATAATAAATCAAATCAAATCAAATCCAGAAGGATATGGGTGGGATTTTCTGGCCCCTACACAGCAAATTTTCTAAGGTGGAGATGCCAGCATGGGACTGGGGTGGGCACAGTAAGAAGTCTCACAACACCAGATTAAAATCCAACAGTTTATTTGGAATGACGAGCTTTCGGAGTGCTGCTCCTTCGTCAGGTGAGTGGAGGTAGGTTCACAAAAACAGAGATGTGTATTGCCTCCTGCCAGGACCTTCTCCGGCGCCTTCAACATGTCATTGATGAAGACGAACATCTTGCCAAGGCCATCCCCACACCCCACTTCTTGCCTTCAAACAACCGCACAACCTCAAACAGACAATTGTCTGCAGCAAACTACCCAGCCTTCAGGAGGACAGTGACCACGACACCACACAACCCTGCCACAGCAACCTCTGCAAGACATGCCGGATCATCGACACGGATGCCATCATCTCACGTGAGAACACCATCCACCAGGTACATGGTACATACTCTTGCAACTCGGCCAACTATGTCTACCTAATACGCTGCAGGAAAGGATGTCCCAAGGCATGGTACATTGGGAAGACCATGCAGACGCTACGACAATGGATGAATGAATACCGCTCGACAATCACCAGGTAAGAGTGTTCTCTTCCTGTTGGGGAACACTTCAGCGGTCACGGGCATTCGGCCTCTGATCTTCGGGTAAACATTCTCCAAGGCGGCCTTCACGACACACGACAACGCAGAGTCACTGAGCAGAGACTGAGAGCCAAGTTCTGCAAACATGAGGACGGCCTCAACCGGGGTCTTGGGTTCATGTCACACTATCTGTAACCCCTGTGACTTGCCTGGGCTTGCAAAATCTCACTAACTGTCCTGGCAGGAGGCAATACACATCTCTTTAACCTGTGCTTAACCCTCTCTCCATTCACATTGTCTGTACCTTTAAGACTTGATTACCTGTAAAGACTCGCATTCCAACCATTATTTTGTAAATTGAGTTTGTGTCTTTATATGCCCTGTTTGTGAACAGAACTCCCACTTACCTGACGAAGGAGCAGCGATCTGAAAGCTCGTGGCTTTTGCTACCAAATAAACCTGTTGGACTTTAACCTGGTGTTGTGAGACTTCTTACTGCGTTTACCCCAGTCCAATGCCAGCATCTCCACATCATGACCACCATTTATTGCCCATTCCTAGTTTCCCTTGGAGGGCAGTTAAGAGTGGCATTGCTGTAGCTCTGGAGTCACATGTAGGCTAAACTAGGTAAGGACGACAGATTTCCTTCCCTAAAGGACATTAGTGAACCAGATGGGTTTTTCTGACAATCGGCAATGGTTTCATGGTCTTCAGTAGATTCTTAATTCCAGATATTTTTTATTGGATTCAAATTCTACCATTTGCCATGGCGGGATTCGAACCCAGTTCTCCAGAACATTAGCTGAGTTTTTAGATTAATAGTCTAGCGTTAATACCACTAAGACATTACCTCCCCTTCTCAAAATAGGGAGAGCGCTGGTCGGGTCAAATTTATTCCCCAAATCAAGTTATCACAAAACAGTAATGATATAAGTTCGATTAGAAATGCTGGAAGGTCACATGTTTTGCCTTTTTTTTGCTTCTCCCAGCATGTCTTGCAGTTGTGGGACAACTCCTGTAGGTCATAAATCTATCCTTATATCCGTCTGCTGAAGAAGGAATTTCATGAACTTGGAAACCCAAAAAAAGTACGCTTGAATTGTAAGAATTATTAATTATCTGAAAGTTGCTGCTCTTACTTGAGAGGTCATGTAATCTGTCAAATAAAACCTGTTATATGAAATGAAAGCAGAAGACGCTGGCAAAACTCAGCAGGTCTGACAGCATCCGTGGAGAGAAAAACAGAGTTCATGTTTTGAATCTGCGTGACTCTTCTTCAAAGCTAAAAAGAGGGATAAATGTGATGGATTTTATACCGTTTGTGGGGGTTGAGCAGGTGGAGCAAAATAGGTTAGGGATGGATCGGAATTCAGAAAGATTTGACAAAGATGTCATGGACATGAGAAAAAGGGTGTGTTAATGGTAATGTTAAAGACTAAGAAAGGTGCAAATTGTGGCATCCAGGTCAGACTAAACACAAGCTGGGTAATCCCTTTGCGGAACACCTTAGTTTATTCCTCAAGCATGACGCTAGCCTTTCTGTCATTTGCCATTTCAGCTCATCATCTTGCTTTCATGGTAATGTTAAAGACTAAGAAAGATGCAAATAGTGGCTTAAAAGGCAGATGACAGAATGTGTTAATAGCAGAAAGCAGCTCAGCGCTCTGTGAAAGCAACACAGGTGACAGATGGCCCTGTGTTAAGAGGGATGGGGGAAAATAAGATATTAAAAAAGATAGAAATGGAGGAGACAGTTCATGATTGGAAGTTGTCAAACTCAGTGTTAAGTCCAGAAGGCTGTAAAGTTCCTAATCGGAAGATGCTATTCCTTCAGTTTGCGTTGGGCTTCACTGGAACACTGCAGCAATGATGTGGAGATGCTGGCGTTGGACTGGGGTGAACACAGTAAGAAGTCTCACAACACCAGGTTAAAGTCCAACAGGTTTATTTGGTAGCAAATACCATAAGCTTTCGGAGCACAGCTCCTTCGTCAGATGGAGTGGAAATGTGCTCTCAAACAGTGCAAACAGACACAAAATCAAGTTGCAGAATACTGATTAGAATGCGAATCCCTACAACCAGCCAGGTCTTAAAGGTACAGACAATGTGGGTGGAGGGAACATTAAACACAGGTTAAAGAGTTGTGTATTATCTCCAGACAGAACAGCCAGTGAGATTCTGCAAGCCCAGGAGGCAAGCTGTGGGGGTTACTGATCATGTGACATAAATCCAACATCCCGGTTTAGGCCGTCCTCATGTGTGCGGAACTTGGCTATCAGTTTCTGCTCAGCGACTCTGCGCTGTCGTGTGTCGTGAAGGCCGCCTTGGAGAACGCTTACCTGAAGATCCAAGGCTGAATGCCCGTGACTGCTGAAGTGCTCCCCCACAGGAAGAGAACAGTCTTGCCTGGTGATTGTCGAGCGGTGTTCATTCATCCGTTGTCGTAGCGTCTGCATGGTTTCCCCAGTGTACCATTCCTCGGGACATCCTTTCCTGCAGCGTATCAGGTAGACAATGTTGGCCGAGTTGCAAGAGTAGGTACCATGTACCTGGTAGATGGTGTTCTCACGTGAGATGATGGCATCCGTGTCGATGATCCGGCACGTCTTGCAGAGGTTGCTGTGGCAGGGTTGTGTGGTGTCGTGGTCACTGTTCTCCTGAAGGCTGGGTAGTTTGCTGCGGACAATGGTCTGTTTGAGGTTGCGTGGTTGTTTGAAGGCAAGAAGTGGGGGTATGGGGATGGCCTTGGCCTTGGGGGTGTGGGAATGGCCTGCAGCAAGCCAAGGACAGAAATATGCACATGAGAGCAAGATGATGAACTGGAATGGCAAAAGACAGAAAGGTCAGTGTCATGTCTGAGGAATGAACCAAGGAGTTCCGCAAAGGGGTTACCCAGTTTGTGTTTAGTCTCACTAATGTAGAGGAGTGAATACAGTAAACTAAGTTGAAAGACATGCAAGTGAAGTGCTGCTTTACCTGAAAGAGGTGTTTAGGGTGTTGGGCAGTGAGGAGGTAGGACATTATGGGGCATATGTTATAAATTCTGCAATTGCATGGGAAAGTGTCATGGGAAGGGGATGAGTGCTGGGGGTGACAGAGGAGTGAACATGGTGTCACAGAGGGAACAGGAGCGGTCCCCAAGGAATTTTGGAAGAACTAATGTAGGGGGGAGTTATACAATAAATGGCAGAGCCATCAAGAACATAGAAACACAGAGGGACCAAGGTGTGCAAGTCCACAAATCCTTGAAGGTGGCAGCACAGGTGGAGAAGGTGGTGAAGAAGGCATATGGTATGCTTGCCTTTATAGGACGGAGTATAGAGTATAAAAGCTGGAGTATGATGTTGCAGCTGTATAGAACGCTGGTTAGGCCACATTTGGAGTACTGCGTCCAGTTCTGGTCGCCGCACTACCAGAAGGACGTGGAGGCTTTGGAGAGAGTGCAGAGAAGGTTTACCAGGATGTTGCCTGCAATGGAGGGTCTTAGCTTTGAGGAGAGATTGGGTAAACTGGGCTTGTTCTCCCGGGAAAGACGGAGAATGAGGGGAGACCTAATAGAGGTGCACAAAATTATGAAGGGCATAGATAGGGTGAACAGTGGGAAACTTTTTCCCAGATCAGAGGTGGCAATCAGAGGGGTCACGGGCTCAAGGTGAGAGGGGCGAGGTATAACTCAGATATCAGAGGGACGTTTTTTACACGGAGAGTGCTGGGGGCCTGGAATGCACTGCCAAGTAGGGTGGTGGAGGCAGACACGCTGGCATCGTTTAAGACTTACCTGGAAAGTCACATGAGAAGTCTGGGAATGGAGGGATACAAACGAATCGTCTAGTTGGACCAATGAGCGGCACAGGCTTGGAGGGCTGAAGGGCCTGTTTCCTGTGCTGTACTGTTCTTTGATCTTTGTTCTTTGAATGCTGATGGTGGTGTGTGGTTGGGGGGCGGGGGTGGGTAGGGGGGAGGAGAATGGTGAGAGGAAGATATATTTGCTGTTGGCATCATGCAGGAGTTGGCAGAAATGGCAGAGGATGTTTCTTTGAATGTCAAGGCTGCTGGGGTGCAAAGTGAGGACAAAGGGGACCCGATCATTGTTCTGGGAGGGAGGGGAAGGGGTGAAGGCAGAGGTGCGGGAAATGGGTTGGACCTGTCAACCACAATGAGTGGTGGATCCTCAGCACAGGAAAAAGGAAGCTATGTGTGGTGAACCATCGTTGGTTCCCACTGGATAGTACTGAGCCAGGGGCTGGCCAGTACTACAAGGATGTACATATGTTACTGTTGGGTTGTGCTATTGTTGCTGTTGGGGTTAGGGTGGGGTTGTTACACCTTTGTACTGTAGTGTTGTGGCACATCCCAGTCGGGCTACGCCTCCTGGGAGAGGTATAAGAGTCCCTGCTCTGGCCAGGACCCCTTCAGTCTGGGATAGTGTATATAAGTACTGGCTGCTTCATTATAGTAAATAAAAGCCTTTCATTTACCGAGCTTCAGGCCTCGTGTTTGAGTAGTGCATCACTATGTCAGAAGTGCTGTTTTGGAAGGTAGCATAATTGGAACAGATGTAACAGAGATGAAGGAAATGGGAAAATGCAATGGAGCCTGTGCAGGAAGAAGGGTGTGAGGAGCTGTCATTGAGGTTGCTATGGCAGTTGGTGGGCTTGTAACGAATACTGGTAGACAGTCTAACACCAGAAATGGAGACAAAGAAGTCAAAGAAGGGAAAGGAAGTGTCAGAGGTGGACCAAATGAAGAGTCTACAGAACTATCTCCACTGCAGTTGTTAGAGAAATTTGATAAATTGCTCAGAAGATGCGCACGGAGGATTCATCATCACCATGACTACTGAGATAGACTCTGGTTCATAGGGATGCTAAGAAATGGGTATTATCTTGAGTATGTACTATTGCTTAGTGGTTTAATAAAGGTGTATCACCTTTGTTGAAATTTCATCCAAGTTGTATCAGTAATATCCAAAGTAAAGAACCTTTAGACCAGGTACCTTTAGAACAGGGTTGTACATCAGCCACCAGTTGGTGGAAATACCATTTTACCTGGTTTATCCAGGACTTCCTCCAAAGTTATGGTGACCACTTGGGCAAATCCACCCCCTACCTATCCCATCCCACCATGAGGAGATTCCTGGCATCTGTGTTTAACAAAACCTGGTTCGACATTTCAACTAATTCATTGTATTAATTGAATGAAAGTGTACACAGGATCAGGCTGTAAAATGCAAGGAGAGTATAATCCAACAATTGTCTGATAAACTGTAGGACAATAAGAAGTACTTAGTTCAATTCCCAGCTCAGTTGATGGAGACTGTGTTAAGGTTGAGAAGGAAAAGTGGGAGAGAGAATCTGAAAATGATCAACATGAATCTCAGCTAAATAAATAGGATTATATGTTGAGAAAGAGTGTGACATTTAAAGGCCATGGAAGCATAAGCATGAATCCTGTAGCCAAATTAGCTGATGCAACCAGTGATACACTTAAATGTTAGGAATGTTAAATTGAAAAATAAGACTGAAGGTAATAACATAAAGAAATAAGGTACAGAAAGTTAATTACAAAACTGCAGGAATGGTGGGGGGAGTGGCAGTTGCTAGGAGAACCTGAGTTTTAGTTTATTTATTAATGTCACAAGTAGGCTTACAATAACACTGCAATGAAGTCACTGTGAAAATCCCCTAGTCGCCACACTCCGGCGCCTGTTCGGGTACACTGAGAGAGAATTTAGCATGGCCAATGCACCTAACCAGCACGTCTTTCAGACTGTGGGAGGAAACCGGAGAACTTAGAGGAAACCCACGCAGACACAGGGAGAACGTGCAGACTAGGCGAGAATTTCACAGTAACTTCATTGCAGTGTAAATGTAAGCCTTACTTGTGACTAATAAATAAACTTTAACTTTAGGTGAGGGCCTCGTGGTATTATCGCTAGATTGCTAATCCAGAAACTCAGCTAATGTTCTGGGTTCGAATCCACACCCGGGTTCGAATCCTGCCATGGCAGGTGGTGGAATTTGAATTTTTAAAAAATCTGGAATTAAGAATCTACTGATGACCAAGAAACCATTGTCAATTGTCAGAAAGGCCCATCTGCTTCACTAATGTCCTTTAGGGAAGGAAATCTGCCGCCCTTACCTGGTCTGGCCCACATGTGATGCCAGAGCCACAGCAATGTGGTTGACTCTCAGCTGCCCTCTGAATAGGGGCAACTAGTAATGGGCAATAAATGTTGGCCAACCAATGAGGCCCACGTCCCACAAATAAATAAAAACTCCGCACACACAGGAATCAAACCTGGGTCCCAGGTGCTGTGAGGCAGCACAGTGACTGAAAATAGGCATTGTTGGACTGGCTGCCCATAATAAACAGCGCTCAATATTAAGTGTTGTCGTAGTTAATGAAATTAAATACCAGGCACTACATATAAGGGGCAGCAGATCCGACCCTACCCATTTTGCACCACTTCCCGAGACTAATTTGTGTTTCTCCATGACAATTATTTTCTTATGGGCAATAATCATTGATGATTTTAATCGACATATAGGTTGGATGAATCAGATTGGCAAAGGTAGCTTGGAAGATGAATTCATAGAGCGTTTTGGAGACAGTTTATTTGAGCAGTTTGTTCCACAAGCAACCAAAGAGCAGGCTATTCTCGACCTGGGAATGTGCAATGAGGCAGGATTAATAAATGAACGCACAGTAAAGGAGCTCCGAGGTATCATGATCATAACATGATGGCATTTCACATCCAGTTTGAGGGAAAGAAGAGTGTGTCAAAGACTAGCGTTTCAAACTTAACTAAAGGCAATTACAAAGAAAATGAAGATCCTCTTTCCTCAGGTGCTGTGCCCTAACATTGGTGATCATGGTTTATCATTGGATTGGTTTGTGATTAAGCTTGGCAAAGTGCTGCAGTGTTTTGCTGTTGCTTTCTGCAGGATGGCTGACCAGCAGACTCTCCCACTTTTACTGATTGCCATTAGGTGTACTGGAAGGATTTACGGGCTGACAATCAACCTATTTGGCCCCGTTATACATGAGTATGAAAATAGAGGTGGCCAAGGTGAACTGGAAAATCAAGTTAAAGAATATGTCAGTAGAGATGCAAGGGTAGACATTTAAAGAGATGTTTCATAACCCTCCACAAAGTTACATTCCAGTGAGAAAGAAAGATTCTGGGAGACGGATTAATTATTCACAGCTAACTAAGGAAGTTAAAGGTAGTACCAAATTGAAAGAAAAAAACCATACAATTCCGCAAAGATTAGTGGCAGGTCAGAAGACTGGATGGGAAATAAAAGGGAGCAAAGAAAGGCGAAAAACGTAACAAAGAGGGAGAAATTAGAATATGACTGAAAGCTAGCGAGAAACATAAAACAGACAGTAAGGCCGGAACTCTATCACCTTGCCCGCCATGGAATCTGAGCGGGCGAGGGTCCGACAATGGAAATCTCCATTGACCTCGGGTGGGGATTTCTGGTCTCACTCGAGCGAGGCCATAAAATCCAGTGTTTTTACAGGTACTTAAACATGAATGTTGGTCCAATAGAGAATAAGTTTGGGAAATTAATAATGGGAAATAAGGAAATGGCGGATACACTGAAGAGATAATCTCAAGTGGAATTTTGAGACTAAGTGAAGCACCTTTCCCCCTGGCCATCCAGATTCTGCACTTGGAACGTCATTAATTATGCACAGGCGAGTTCCACTCTGACTCTCCTGATGGATTGGCAGCTGATTCATCCACCTGCCCTCAGCTGATGGGTCTGAAAGTCCCAGTCCCAGGATATCTCTACAGGAGTTCCTCAGGGGTGTGTCCAAGGCCCAACCAACTGCTTCATTAATGATCTTCCTTCCTCATAAGGTTAGAAGAGGGGATGTTTGCTGCTGATTGCACAATGTTCAGCACCATTCATGACTCCACAGATACTGAAGCAGTCTGTGCCCTTCTGCAGCAAGACTTGGACAACATACAGACATGGGCTGATTAGTGGCTGCTAACATACACACTACGCAAGTGTCAGGCAATGACCAACTTGAAAAAGAGAAAATCCAACCATCTCCCCCTGACAATCAATGTCATCACCATTGCTGAGTTCCTCACAATCAACAATCTGGGGGTTACCACTGACCAAAAACTGAACTGAACCAGCATTATAAATACTATGGCTATAAGAGTAGGTCAGAGGCTGGGATCTCTGCAGCGAATAACTTACCTCCTGATTCCCAAAAGCCTGACCTCCATCTAAAAGGCACACGTCAGGGGTGTAATGGAATACCCTTCACTTGCCTGGATGAGTGCAACTCCAACAACACTCAAGAAGCTCGACACCTTCCAGGATAAAGCGGCCCATTTGATTGGCACCCCATCCACAAACATTCAATCCCTCCACCGCTGATGAACAGTCGCAGCCGTTTGTACCAAATGCAAGATGCACTAAGTAGCTTACTAAGACTCATTTGATAGCACCTTCAAAATCCACAACCGCAACCATCTAGAAGGATAAGGGCAACAGATAGATTGGTGCATCACCATCTGGAAGTTTCCCTCCAAGCCACTCGCCATCTTGAATTCGAACAACATCACCGTTCCTTCATTGCCACTGGGTCAAAATCCTGGAGCTCTCTTCCCAGCAGCACAGTTGCTGTGTCTCAACCAAATCGACTGCAGTGGTTCAAGAAGGCGGCTCACCATCACCTTCTCAAAGGCAGTCTGGAATTGACAATAAATGCTGGCCACGTACTGTGAAAAAAAGAACACTCTGCAGAGTAATCAGTGTCTAGGAGAAAGTGATTACCATGGATAGTGAATTTTGTTGCAATTGTAGATTGGACATTAGGATGTAGAGGTTTTTTGTGTTAATGTGATTGGTGACACTTGCATGCTTAGCAAATCCTCACCATCTTCTCAATATCATTATTGATCCCTGGCCAGGACTCAGCATCTGCTGACAGGCACCTTTGTTTACTCTATATGCCTCAGGTGTAACTGTGACAATATATCCCAGCATAGAGCTTCTGGCACAAGCACCCGTTTGAAAATCAAGCCTCTTGCTCACTTCTGTAGAATCAAAATCATCCCAGTGTGTCTGGGGCTCCTTGTACCATATCAGGCCACCCTTCTACAATAATTGTTTCGTATGTTGGCTTATCTTGGGTAACTCTGGTCTGACTCTGGAGGATTGTTTCAAGCTGCTTTTTGAAAAATATATTCAAAATAAGCTTTCTCATGAAATACAGACTGTTACATTGCTCTATAGAGATTCTAACACATTATTGCTGGTGTCACTGTTCTATCATGATTTATATCTCTCATTACCATAACTATTCTAATAACCCATTACGTGACAGTGACACTCCATAATGCCTTCAGCTGGGGATCATTTACTGATTCCTCCTGAAGTTGGATACCTCTGTGTTGACCAAAACTCATCAGGTCGACATTGAGTACATCTTTTACCTTGATGTCGATGATGTCTGCTTGTAGGTCTAGCAAAATACCCACAATCTTTTTTGGGGATTTGACAACCTGCCCAGTGTGTCTGAAGTAACCATTTTGATTCCCCAGTTTGTAACAGATGTCAAAGTTGCATCGCCTTATTTTTATCAGCAGTCACAGCAGTCTGGGTGGTACACTCATTAGTGCCGAATCATTTCCAATCATTTGTGCTCAGTTTCCATGATGAATCATTTACCAAATAGGTACGTGTGGATTCTTATGTACTGAATATTAATGGCGGAACAGACTCGAAGGGCCAAATGGCCTCCTCCTGCTCCTATCTTCTATGTTTCTATGAATCCCAGAGCAAGTGTCTCACACACTACCTTCGGATAATTGGACTGTGCCTGCGATAGACTTTTGAAGCTAAATCCAATTGGTTTGTCATCATACATGATGCCCACTGCTAACTCTTTTTGAGATGTCGACCTGTTAGAATGTTTGTTTTCTTGGATTGTGGTGTTGTAGGAAACAGGATCCATATCTCTTCTGACATTGCCTGATTAGGTGACTGGAACACGTGTTAACGGTGCTCCTGCCATACGTATGGAATGTCCTTACTTCGCAGCTCTAAGTAATGACATTTTCACGGCAAATTTTGGGTATCCATGATGCTAAAGAAGTGAAAAGTCCAAGTCCTCTTTACAAGTCCTCTTCGAGCAGGCATTTGCTGTACATCTTCAAGTTTGCCTGGGACAGGGTGAAACCTCAAATTTGAATAAATAGAGTCGATAAAGTTTATGCGATTTTCGTTAACCTGGTATTTCTCCCTGTTGAAGATGACTCTTTCACAGCAAGTTGCTCCCATCAGTGAGTGTAGATTTTGGTCAAGCTCTTCTTTAGTTTTGCCCATTGCCTCAGACGGGTGGCACAATGATGCAGTGGTTCGCACTGCTGCCTCACACCGCCAGGGACCTGGGTTCGATTCCTGGCTTGGGTCACTGCCTGTGTGGAGTCTGCACATTCTCCAAGTGTCTGCGTGGGTTTCCTCTGGGTGCCCCGGTTTCCTCCCACAGTCCAAAAGACATGATGGTTAGGTGTATTGGCCATGCTAAATTCTCCCTCAATGTACCCGAATAGGCGCCGGAGTGGGGCGACTAGGGGATTTTCACAGTAACTTAATGTAAGCCTACTTGTGACACTAATAAATAAACTTAAACTTATCATTGGCAATGGGTAATGTCATAAGGCAATACCCCTTTGTTTTTGAAAACATGGGCTGAAATTCTCCCTAAACATTTTAAGTGTCGAATTTGCTTGTAAATTGGAGTAAGTCACACCGGTTTTTTCAGCGGGATTTTCAAAATGAATCTCCCACAATCTGTGCACTGCAGAGTGCACTAGTGTGATTCACTCCAGAAATCAGTGGGTGGGGCCTATTCCCACTGGAGAGGCCAGTAGCATAACGCTGGCGCTGAGCGAGCCATTGCACATGAGCCGATCTGTCAGCGCCAAGTTCGGCTCATTCACAGCGGCCGGCCTTCCAAATGCTGGCTAGCTCGATCGCTGGCCAGCCCCCGACCCCCGCAATGCTGGCTCTCCAACCACCCACGGCCGAATCGCTGGCTCCCCGACCACGTCCGGCCCAGCCTCCACCCCCCTCCCCCACAGCCCCGATCTCCTACTCCCCCGATCCCCCTCCCCCAACCAGCAGTCCCAACCGCCCCTCCATGGAAGTCCTGACCCACCCCCCCTGCAGTCCCGACCCACCCTTGCAGTCCGAACCCTTCCCAGCAGGCTGACCGCTCCCTCCCCCACGGTCAGTCTGCTGGGAAGGGTTCGGACTGCAAGGGTGGGTCGGGACTGCCCATCCAGCAGTGCCAAGGTGTGCCTTGGGCATTGGCATTTTGCCCCTTGGGCAGTGCCAGGGGGAATAGGTTGGCACAGCCAAGGTTCCAATGTCCAAGGGGCACCACCCCCTGGCCACCCAACTCTCTGGGGGGGTGGGCCTGATTTCCCCCCCTCCACTTCAGCAGGGTCGGGCTACATGGTAATTAGTGTTAACATAATTTATGCGCCTCCCTGCTGTTTTCTGGCACGGATGTGACACTGCTGGAAATCCGGTGCTGGGAGATGCGAGTGGGCCGGGACGCCCAGCGCAGATCCCGTGCATTGGGCACTGCTGGAATCTTCCAGCCCGCAGCACTAAAAAACTAGCGGAGCGGGATGGGAAAATGGCCCCCTATCATTTTTCATCTTTCAACTGACTGCAAACTTTCCAATTTGTACTGAGACAGAACAAGCCGAAAATTTAAGGCCACATTTTAAGGTGAATGTGAGAAAAAAAACAAATCACTATCAGGGCAGTGTGAAGAGAGAGACATTTTCTATAATCCAGGCACCCACTGAAATTCGTAACTGTTGAAGGAAGAAACATTAAAGATGCAAAGTATTGGATATTGAAACAATGGCTGCCACAGATAGGCACACCCAAAACTTCTTGCAAATACACAATGGATGACCGATCCAGGGAAGATCCACAACTCCATTATTTGATGCAATCAGTTCGCACTCGGTTTAGCCTGCAGTGCTTCCTCTTTTCATGATGTGGAGATGCCGGCGCTGGACTGGGGTGGGGCACAGTAAGAAGTCTCACAACACCAGGTTAAAGTCCAACAGATTTATCTGGAATCATGAGCTTTCAGAGCGCTGCTCCTTCATCAGGTGAGTGGAGAGTTGGGTTCACAAACGGGGCATATATAGACAAAGACACAATTGTAAGATAATTACAGATTGGAATCTGAAGAATGGTTTTCATGACAGCTGTTCTGTCTGGCTCCATCTGCAGTTGCTTTCATGTCTCTGACTCTGCCTAGAAAGCAGATACGCTCTCTAATACATTTTTAAACTATTGGCTTTTTCCTTGCCTGCAAAGCTTCTTACAGAACCCATAAGCTTCATATTACCGCTTTTATCTCTTACAGTATTTTTTAAAACTCTGCCAAGCTTCAAGATTGGATGGGGGGGGTTTATCTTTGAGATAAAATTCGTTCAAGCGAAACCATAAATTCCCGCCAAATGGTCAGTGGATATTTCCGTTGTCTCTCCCGCTCCGATTCCGTGGCGGGCGAGGCAGTAGAATTCCGGCGGTAAGGTCAAATTCTTCCTCCTTTAATGTGAGACTGTGGTATTCTTCCTTCAGTTGTCCTCAAGGAAGGAAGAGATGGAACTGTTCTTGAATGTCAACTGAAGAGCTAATCAAGAGCCTCCCACGCCTGGTGAGTTTGACCCGGCGTGATTCATGTGGGGGATGTTTCTCATTTTTAAAGTTGGGGAATCTCACCTCATTTACGCTGCCAATTCCAGCGGGAAATGCACCCATTTTCCCGCTGGCGGCAGCACTTTGATTTTTCTTGGGAGAATCGTGGCCAACATCTTGGAATCTAGGACGGCTTTGTGCTGGTGCAGTAGAATGCTCGTTCCAGATGACTTATCTGCTTCCTGTGTTTTGTCTACTATACCCATACTGGTGGTTGCACCCAATGCTTTCAGTGCTGTTGTCCAATGGCTTTGTATTTTGTGCAATCCTTTTAACAGCATGTCAATATCATGACCTTTTTCTTCAAAGGGTTTTTTTGGAAAGCTTCGGTCAGTTTTTGAAGTTATAAGCATCTCCATTATCTGTTCAGACAGCTCGGTTTCTGAAACATTGCAGTCCTCGCCCTTGCCTGGATGAACTGATCGATTGATTCTTCCAGCTGCTGTCTGCAAGCCATCAGTTCCAAATGGTGAACTCTGGAGTTCACTTTTACACAAAGCTGTTTGTAATAATTCAGCCGAATGCCAGTTTTCCCATCACCCAACAACCTTTTATTGTGTACCAAGAAAGAGACCACTCCAGCTAGGTCGTGCAACACCTCAGGACCTACAACACTGGTCCGGTGAAGTAACAGATTTAAAAAATGCCTGCTGCACGCTTCCTATTGGGCAAGCCTCCACTTGCTCGGTAAGGGAGCTCGTACTCCATGACGCCCACTGGGAGATCTATCAACGTTCCCCCGGTCATTATAACACTGATTCTTCAGCATCTTTCATAGCTTAACAGGGTCCTTCTGACCCTCCTCAGACAGGCTTGAAGTGTTTACTCTATGCAACACAAAAGAGAAAGCTGGTTAGCAGATAGGAGGCAAGAGTTGACATAAATGGGTCTTTTTCCGATTGGCAGTCAGTGACCACAGGGATCTGGGCTAGGACCCCAATTGTAAAGAAGGCAAATGGTATGTCGATCTTCATAGCGAGAGGTTTTGAGGTCACACCTGGAGTATTGTGTGAAGTTTTGGTGTCCTTAACTGAGGAAGGATGTCCTTGCTTTAGAGGGAGTATAGCGAAGGCTTACCATCCTGGGATGGCAGGTTTGTCATCTGAGGAGAGACTAAGTCGGTTAGGACTATATTCACTGGAGTTTAGAAGAGTGAGAGGAATCTCATAGAAACATATAAAATTCTAACAGAGTTAGACAGGGTAGATTCAGAAAGAATGTTCCCAGTGGTGGGGGAGTCCAGAACTAGGGGTCATAGTTTGAGGATATGGGATAAACATTTTGGAGCTGAGGTGAAGGGAAACTTCTTCTCCCAGAGAGTGATGAATCTGTGGAATGCACTACCACAGAATGTAGTTGAGGCCAAAATGTTGTCTGATTTCAAGAAGCAATTAGATATAGCTCTTGGGGTTAAAGGGATCAAGGGATATGGGGGAAGGAGAGATCAGGATCTTGAATTTGATGATCAGTCATGATCAAAATGAATGGTGGAGCAGGCTCAAAGGGCTAAATAGTCTACTCCTGCCTCTAATTTCTATGTTTCTATACAACACCTTGTTTCTGATAGCTATCTTTATTTTCATGGTCTGTGTGGTGGACCTCAGTTGTGCCTTTGTCCTATATGGACCACCGTTGTGTGTGTTTGTCATACCTGGACACATCCCCTTCCAGTTTGGTTCCTCCCCTCAGCACCTAGTATAAAGGTGGCTGTCTCCTCCCCCTTGTTCAGTCCAGGTCGGTTAATTGTTGGGATCTGCTCCTGATTCTGTTGTGAATAAAAGCCTACACTTATATTGGCATATCGGTAGTCTTTCGCCTTATTGATAGTGCATCAATTTTATTCACAACAGTTACTAGTATGGAGCAGTTTCTAAAACCCGACAAGTTAGCTTTAGACCCTCAAGAGGTTGGAGCCTCTGATAAATTTGATCATTGGTTGGACTGCTTCGAAGCATTCGTCGACACCGCTACGGCCATCGACACCGACGCTGCTAAACTCCACGTGCTCCGCGCCCGGGTAAGCGAAACTGTCTATGGAATCTTCCGGGACGCTGCTACTTACGCGGACGCTATCGAACTCCTAAAAGGGCAGTTCCGAAAGAGCCCTAACGTGGTTTACGCCAGACACCTCCTAACTACCCGCAAACAGCAGCCAGGAGAATCGTGCGCCCAATTTCTGCGCGCCCTGCGAGTCCTTGCCCGAGCATGCGACTGTAAGGCTGTTTCAGCAGCTCAGAACACGGAGGATCTGATCCGCGACGCCTACGTTGCGGGCATTGAGTCTACATACATCCAGCAGCGTCTGCTGGAACAAGATGACCTAGACCTCCGGAAAACGGCCACGATGGCTGAAACGTTAGAAGCAGCCTCCCATAATCTCGGGTCTTACCTTGGATCCCGTTCCACCGACGGCTCCACTGCGACGGCTGCTCCAGCAGGGCCCAAATGTTACTTTTGTGGCCTCCCTAAGCACCCTCGGCGTCACTGCCCGGCAAAGGATGCGATTTGCTCCGGATGCGGTAAGCTAGGCCACTTTGTTAAAGTCTGCAGAGCAAAGCCGCTTCTGAAGACTCGTGGAGCCATGTGTGCTCCGAGGGCGCGGCCATCTTTGATGCAGGCGGCGGCTGCGCGCGAATCGCCATCTTGGATGCGGTCACCGGAAGTGCGGGAATCGCCATCTTTGATGCGGTCACCGGAAGTGCGGGAGTCGCCATCTTTGAGACTGGCATCAAGGCAAGCTGAGCAGGAAGCTTCATCCGTGACGTCATCAGACGGCGACGAAGATGGATTCTTCTTTAATTCAACAGTGGCATCGATTTGCCTGGACCAGTCGCAGCCACATCAACTCTCCAAGTCCATAATGGAGATCAAGGTAAATGGTTATGCAGAAAACTGCCTGTTTGACTGTGGGAGCACGGAAAGTTTTATACACCCTCGCACAGTGCGTCAATATGCCCTTCCCGTGCGACCCTGGAGCCAGACCATCTCCATGGCCTCGAATTCTCACTCAGTGGAGGTCCTCGGGTGCTGCTTGGTGACGCTGACGGTACAGGGCACAGTCTACGAGCGTTTTCGGCTCCTCGTGCTGCCGCGACTCTGCGCAGCTGTACTGCTGGGGTTAGATTTCCTCAGCCATCATAGGAGCGTCACCCTGCAGTATGATGGCCCTTATCCTCCGCTCTCCGTCTGCCAGGCACCGTCACTGCAGCGCCCCTCGCGCACCACCTGCAGTCTCTCGACCCTCAAGATCACCCCCCCCCCGTTATTTGATAACCTCACCCCGGATTGTAGGCCTATAGCCACCAAGAGTAGGCGCTATAGTGCGGATGACCGGGCCTTCATTCGGTCCGAGGTACAACGTTTGCTCCAGGAAGGGATTATCCAGGCCAGCACCAGCCCCTGGAGGGCGCAAGTGGTCGTAGTTAAATCGGGGGAGAAACACCGCATGGTGATTGACTACAGCCAGACCATAAACAGGTATACCCAACTAGATGCATATCCTCTTCCCCGTATCGCGGACATAGTCAACCACATCGCGCACTATAGGGTTTTTTCAACGATCGATTTGAAATCGGCTTACCACCAGCTCCCTATCCGCTCGGAGGATCGCCCATACACTGCCTTTGAGGCGGATGGCCGCCTCTACCAGTTCCTCCGAGTCCCCTTTGGTGTCACCAATGGGGTCTCAGTCTTCCAACGGGCCATGGATCAAATGGTGGACCAGCACGGACTACAGGCCACTTTCCCGTATCTGGATAACGTCACCATCTGCGGCCATGACCTGCAGGACCATGATGCCAACCTACAAAAATTCCTTCGTACGGCCACTCTCCTGAACCTCACATACAATGAGGCGAAGTGTGTTTTCCGGACACGCCGCCTCGCCATCCTTGGGTACGTGATAGAAAATGGTGTCCTTGGCCCCGACCCAGCCCGTATGCGTCCCCTTATGCAGCTTCCCCTCCCTACTACCCTCAAAGCACTGAGGAGATGCCTGGGCTTCTTCTCCTATTATGCCCAGTGGGTTCCCCGTTACGCAGATAAAGCCCGTCCGCTCCTAAAATCGACCTCTTTTCCCCTGGCGGAGGAGGCCTGTCGGGCCTTCGATGACATCAAAGCGGACATCGCGAAGGCCGCGATGCACGCTGTGGACGAATCCATCCCATTCCAAGTGGAAAGTGATGCGTCTGACTTTGCCCTAGCTGCCACCCTTAACCAGAGGGGCCGTCCGGTGGCCTTCTTTTCCCGGACCTTACAAGGCCCTGAGATTCGACACTCCTCGGTCGAGAAGGAGGCCCAGGCCATCGTGGAAGCCGTCCGGCATTGGCGCCATTATCTCGCGGGCCAACGATTCACCTTAATTACGGACCAGCGGTCAGTTGCCTTCCTGTTTAACACCAGGCAAAAGGGCAAGATTAAGAATGACAAGATCTTGCGGTGGAGGATTGAGCTCTCCACCTACAGATATGACATCATGTACCGGCCTGGGAAGCTCAATGAGCCCCCAGACGCCCTGTCCCGTGGATCATGTGCCAGTGCCCAACTAGACCAGCTACAGTCCCTCCATAACGACCTCTGTCACCCGGGTGTCACCAGATTTTTCCATTTTGTCAAGTCCCGTAACCTGCCCTTCTCCCTTGAGGAAGTCCGGACGATTACCAGGCAATGCAGGGTCTGCGCTGAGTGCAAACCGCAGTTCTACCGGCCAGGTAGGGCGCACCTTGTAAAGGCCACTCGCGCGTTCGAGCGCCTTAGCGTTGATTTTAAAGGCCCCCTCCCCTCCTCTAACCGCAATGTTTATTTCCTGAATATCATTGACGAATACTCACGTTTCCCTTTTGCCTTCCCCTGCTCGGACATGACCACGGCTACAGTGATTCGGACCCTGAACAAGCTCTTCACCCTGTTCGGCTTCCCAGCCTATATTCATAGCGACCGTGGGTCCTCTTTCATGAGTGATGAGCTGAGGCAGTACCTGCTCGCCAAAGGCGTTGCCTCCAGCCGCACCACTAGCTATAACCCCAGGGGCAATGGTCAAGTAGAGCGGGAGAACGCAACCGTCTGGAAGGCCGTTCTATTAGCGTTACGGTCTAGGGGCCTTCCAGTCAGCCGTTGGCAAGACGTCCTTCCGGACGCATTACATTCCATTAGGTCACTCTTGTGCACAGCGACCAATACGACCCCTCACGAGCGGATGTTTTCATTTCCCAGGAAGTCCTCCTCGGGTACTTCGCTCCCGGATTGGCTGATGTCCCCGGGACCCGTCCTGCTTCGGAAGCATGTCCGGACCCATAAGGCAGATCCCTTGGTCGAGGAGGTCCAACTGCTCCATGCTAATCCCCAATATGCTTATGTAGCGTACCCTGATGGGCGGGAGGACACGGTTTCTGTCCGTGACTTGGCACCCGCGGGTGCCCCGGAGGTCACCACGTCCTTCCGCCCCACGGTCCCTGGTGTCGTCCATTCGGAGACTGCTACGCCTCTTCCTCCCTCAGTCCCTGTCCCCAATGTAGTGTGCCCAGAGCCTGTTGCAGCCCCCCACCCCCCAGCTCCAGTTCCCACTGTTCCCCATACGCCACCAGGGCCACAGCCCATTCCTCTCGCCCCTATGTACAGCTCGCTTGAGTCGCCGGAGCCGTCGCCACGCAGTACCCGACGACTGGACGGGACGACGGATCGGTCCGCTTCACACCACCCAGCGCCTTCTCTCGACGCTCACTGTACGGAGCCTGGGCCGACATCGCTCCCTGCTCGGACGACTCTGCGACCTGCACTACGACGATCACGACGACGGATCAAGCCACCGGTTCGTCTGGACTTGTGATATTGTTTCCGCTTCACCCCCGTGTTGTTTTTTTAAAAGGAAGGGGTGAATGTGGTGGACCTCAGTTGTGCCTTTGTCCTATATGGACCACCGTTGTGTGTGTTTGTCATACCTGGACACATCCCCTTCCAGTTTGGTTCCTCCCCTCAGCACCTAGTATAAAGGTGGCTGTCTCCTCCCCCTTGTTCAGTCCAGGTCGGTTAATTGTTGGGATCTGCTCCTGATTCTGTTGTGAATAAAAGCCTACACTTATATTGGCATATCGGTAGTCTTTCGCCTTATTGATAGTGCATCAGTCTGCTATCTGGTTCTGTGATGCATAATTCAAAAAGATTTTGTTCCATCCTTTGTCCGAATAGCCTATATTTTTATAAGAAATCTTTGGCATTCCAGTTCACACTGGAGAATTTGGTAATCACCTCCCCGATGTTGTTTGTCTTTTGCAGACACTTCCAATGTGTAGGGGTTTGTAATCTCTCTACTCTGCGGAGAGATTCATCAGTGCCGCTACTGTGTTATTTTGCCATTCCCTTGCTTTTTCTTTGGGTGCAGATCAGTTTTTTTTCCTCGTGGTTAGCACTGCTGCCTCACAACTTCTGGGAGCCAGCCTCAATTCCGACCTTGGATGTCTATCTCAATGGAATTTGCATGTTCTTCCTTTGTCTGAATGGGTTTCCTCTGGGTTCTCTAGTTTCCTCCCGCAGTCCAAAGGTGCGCAGGTTTTGTGGATTGGCCATTCTAAATTGCCCCTTAGTGTCCCAAGATGTGTAGGTTCGGGAGATTAGTCATGGTCAATGTGTGGGGATGGGGAGTGGATATGGGTAAAATGCTCTGTTGGAGAGTTAGTGCAGACTTGATGGGCAGAATGGCCTCCTTGTGTACTTTAAAGATTCTATGATTCTATGACGTGCTTTTTGACTAATGGGAGAATGGCACCGAAGGACATCTCGATGGCCCTGCAACCTTTACTGTACGATTTAAAACCAATGGCATAGCACAATTCTGAACTACCTTGTTGCTCCCATTAAAGACCGATCCAGATTTTCCAGATATCATGTATTCACTGTTCTGCAAAGCACCATCTGTAGAGTGACTCTGCCTCCTTGATTGTGGCTCCTCTGAAAGTCTTCAAATTCACATTGCTGCCACCATGTTATATTTCTATGTCAGCTTTACACAAACCATAAACGCACGAATCTCAGACACAGGACTAGTAAAATATAATAGTAAACTATAGGAGTATGATGAACTAGTCGGTTCACTTTGTTTGTAGATACAGTATAGGATGGCTCAGCAGACAGATTGCCTTTATGGATTCAGCAGCCATTACTCAGAAGCACAACATGGATGTAATTCCTATGCATGCACGCTCGCTCGCTCGCTCGCTCGCTCGCTCACTCGCTCACTCACTCACTCACTCACTCACTCACTCACTCACTCGCTCACTCGCTCGCTCGCTCGCTCGCTCGCTCACTCACTCACTCCCCGATTGTTTATTCATTTATATGTTCTTTTCAAATAACATCATAACACAGAGAATGTTCACTCGACTGATTCCTGGGATGAAAAGGTTGGCTGATGAGGAATAGTTGAACAGGTTTGTCCTGTGTGTGTGACCTTTAGAGGTTAGCAGAATAAGAAGTTTTCTTATTGAGAGGACTTGATGGAGTGGATGTTGAAATGATGTTTTCCTTTCATGGGCGAGACCGAAAAGGGATTGGATTTTAAGGAGTCAAAAAATTGCAGCATTTTTCAGAAACAGTTTGATAAGAATTTGTGACATATAGAAATACATAAGGTATCAATGATAAGAAAACTTGTCAAAAAAAAAACATAGGTCTGTTTCACGTTGTTAGCTCCATTGTTCATGGACTTCCCTTACTTACATTCCAAATGTGAGCAAATACTATAGGTGTCAAACTAAGCCTAACCTTTGGAGTGTGGGAGGAAACCGGAGCATCTGGAGGAAACCCATGCAGACATGGGGGGGATGTGCAAACTCCACACAGATGGTGACCCGAGACTGGAATGGAACCCGGGTCCCTGGCGCTGTGAGGCAGCAGTGTTAACCACTGTGCCGCCCTCATATTTTTGAATCGACACTAAGACCTCAATAGTGAAGGAATGAAATAGGTGCAAGCACTCTGAGAGGCCAAGGCTGTGATCATGGGTAAATGCCATGGTATTCATACAGCCAGAAAGTTGTGGAACCTTTGGCATGATCAGAAATGGCATGATACACAATACAAGAAGGCCCATTTGGGGACTGCCCCAAAGGCCAACTCATTTGTTGGTGCCTCCCATGCCAAAGGAATAATCTTGGGAAACGTTGGTGTTGAGGCTAAACAGCCTAATTCTGCCATCAGAAAGTGTGCTCGAGTCCAGCTTATCAAGAATGACAAGAAAATCACGGCTTTTGTTCCAGATGAATGTTGCTTGAATTTGACTGAAGAAAGTGATGAAGTTTTAGTTGCCAGTTTTGGTCGTAAGGATCAGACTGTTGGTGATATTCCTGGTGTCGGTTTCAAGGTGGTGAAAATAGCCAACATTTCTCTATTGGTCCCGTACAAAGACAAGAAGGAGAGAACAAAGATCTTAAAATTTTTCAGTATATTAACCAAGATGGAAAATAAAACATTTTAAAATAGTTGTACTACAGAATCCGGTAAGAGCAAGGAGTTCTTGATGCAAGGACTCCTTCCCCATTCACTAGCTGCCCTCCTCTCTGGGTGCACCGCTTCCTCTGCCTAGCAGCACTGGAGGGTATACCCAATTGCTTACATAGAAACTTAGAAACATTGAAACATAGCAGATAGGAGCAGGCGGAGGCCATTTGGCACTTCGAACCTGCCCCGCCATTCATCACGATCATGGCTGATCGTCCAACTCAATAGTCTAATCCTACTTTCTCCCCATAACCTTTCATCCCACTCGCCCCAAGTGCTTTATCTAGCCGCCTCTTGAATACATACAATGTTTTGGCATCAGCTTCTTCCTGTGGTAATGAACTCACCGCTCTTTGGGTGAAGAAATGTCTCCCCATCTCCGTCCTAAATGGTCTACCCGAATCCTCAGACTGTGACCCCTGGCTCTGGATTCCCCCACCATTGGGAACATCCTCCCTGCATCTACCCCTCTCATTCATCTGAACTCCAGCAAAAACAATCCAATCCTCTCCTCATACATCAGTCCCGCTACCCCCAGCCTGGTAAACCTTCGTTGCAGTCCCTCGAGTGTTTGTTTCTAACTGTGCCGTGCACCATTCGCTCTTACTGTGAAGAGTGATTAGGGAATGATGATACCAGGCCCTGCTTGTGATAACACAGAAGGTTGAAGTTTATCATTAAACTGCTGAAGACCCTCGCTGACTGCCCTGGCTCAATGCTTTCCTTTTCAATAAATCCGTGCGCTGACTCTCAGTGGGTATCTTCTCCTTATCTGCCCTAACTAACTCTTGGAAGGCTGTGAAATATCGTCGCTCTGTGATACCCATCTTTTCATTTCAAAACACGACACGCACTGATAAATCCAAGGGCAATGCGCTTTCATAATTATTCTATTAGGTTCTCCGGGTCTGACATGGATTGTCCATGTATCTTGCTCTCTCGGCTTCGAGAAAGTATGATAAACGGATCACTTACTCTGGCTGACGGCCATTGCTTCACACTAAAAATAAGAAGTGATTAGAACGCGGTTTCTCCGGTATGCTCTGCTGTTCCCTCGCTTTCTTTATCTGCTGCTCAAGAGGATTTGGAGTGCGGAGTAATGACCTAATCAGGGATATAGGGTCGTTGTGGCTTCTCACCATGGCGACAAAGAAAAGGGGAGAATTGGAATAATTTTTATCTATTGTCACATTACTGCTGTTAAAAAGAAATTTGACTTTGCGGGTCATTTTCCAGTAATGTTCCATTCAACTGTGACATTTTCGTTTTTGTATTATATTCACCGAGGAGCGCCAAGCTACACAAGATTTCCAATACTTCTAAATTTCAACCTCTGTGCCACTTTAGAGGGAGCAATGTATACTAAACAGAATTCAATTTAAATGTACGTCGCACTGTACAGCAGAACATTTCCATATTCATGTTGAAATCTGACAATAACATGGAGCGAGGGAATGGAGCCTTGCTAATTGGGAAATGACCTCAGTCTGAAACTACAGCGAATGAGCTGCTTAAACCTCCTGTAAAATTTAGCTTGTACATCTTAAAGGTTAAAAACTGCTGGGTGAATTTGGCTAATCTTTCCAGTCCTATATCTTTAAAGGTTTGCTGTCACCATGGTAATGAGTTTGAGAAGGTATTTTACCCTGTTACTACTCAGAGGATGATGTGATTACATCAGTCTGTCAGTCGCTACAAATATTAGTTTTAGTCTAGATCTGAGAAAATAAACAAGGCCCAGCCATTTTTATCATGAAGATCATGTTAAAAATGCGGCCACAGACGATGGTAGCGTCGACTTGCTGCAGTACGCAATACAAAGGCTTGGCTGAATAGTCTGGCGGGTGGCACAGTGATCAGCGCTGCTGCCTCACAGCGCCAGGGACCCGGGTTCAATTCCGGCTTCGGGTCACCATTTGTGTGCAGTTTTCCCTGTGTCTGTGTGGGTTTCCTCCGGGTGCTCCCGTTTCCTCCCACAGTCCAAAGCCATGCAGATTAGGTGGATTGGCCATGCTAAATTGCCCCTTAGTGTCCCGAGATGTGTAGGTTAGGTGGATTAGCTATGGTAAATGTTCGGGGTTATAGGGATAGGGTGGGGGAAAGGGCCAGGGTAAGGTACTCTGTCAGAGAGAGTTGGTGCAGAATTGATGGGCTGAATGGTCTCCTTTTGTACTGCAGTGATTCTATGAAAACTGAATATACTTGAGAACTTTTTGATATGATGACATTGCCCCTTTTTAAAGATTATCTTCAAATTAGCAATGACAAACGTTGTAATGCGATGTGTTTTTTTAACTAAAGGAGTACAGCGAGTGGAGGTGGAAAGTGAAAATTATGTAAGAAGGAAAAAAAGAGAATCATAGAATTCCTACAGTGCAGAAGGAGGCCATTTGGCCCATCGAGTCTGCACTGACCACAATCCCACCCAGGCCCTACCCCATGAACCCATGCATTTACCTTAGCTAGTCCCCCTGACACGAAGGAGCAATTTTAGCATGGCCAACCCACCTAACCTGCACATCGTTCGACTGTGGGAGGAAACCAGAGCACCCGGAGGAAACCCACGCAGACACGGGGAGAATGTGCAAACTCCACACGGACAGTGACCCAAGCCAGGAATTGAACCCGGGTCCCTGGCGCTGTGAGACAGCAGTGCTAACCACCGTGCCCAAGAGAGAATACAAGAAAAATCTTAGAAGGGAACAAAAAAATGTAATCCAAATTTTTCTTAATAAACATATAGATAGGAAAAGGCTAAGTCAAGGCATGGTGGAGCCAATCAGAGACAAGGGAGGAAATCTTTTTGTTCAGGCAGCAGTACCGAGTGAATACTCTGCACCTGTCTTCCAAAAGAAAAGGATGAAGTTAATGTCACAGTAGAGAATTGGAAAGTAAAGAAATTGGATAGAAAAAAATGGATTCGTAAGAGATGTTAACCAGAACTTAAAGTTAATAAGTCACCTGATCCAGCTGGGGTGTATCCTAGATTGCTGAGAGAAACATGGGTAGTAACAGCAGAAGATCTGATCATGGTTTCTCAAGCCTCCTTGGATATGGGTGTGGTGCCAGGTACTGGAAAAGCTGTCACCCCACATCCCAACCCACCTCAAAGACTGCCTGGTTTCAATCTTCCAAGGAAAGAGTGGTCCACTCTCAACAGGTTCAGGACCGGCTTTTGCTTGGCCAACCTCCACAGATGGTTATTTTTTAAATTTATTTTTTATTGTCACAAGTGGGCTTACATTAACACTGCAATGAAGTTACTGTGAAAATCCCCGAATTGTCACACTCCGGCGCCTGATCGGGTACACTGAGGGAGAATTTAGCATGGCCAATGCATCTAACCTGCACGTCTTTCAGACTGTGGGAGGAAACCGGAGCACCCGGAAGAAATCCATGCAGACATGGGGAGAACGTGCAGACTTCGTACAGACAATGATCCAAGCCGGGAATCGAATCCAGGTCCCTGACGCTGTGAGGCAGCAGTTCTAACCACTGTGCCACCGTGCCATAATATGGAACATAGATGGGGCATTAGTGCCAGCCCCTTATGTGCCTGAGGGAGAGAGCAAACTATGCAGCACGTCATAGAAGAGTGTCCAATCCACAGACTCAGTGGAGGCCTATCCGTACTCAACACAGTGGGACCTGAAGAAACTGCTTGGCTTTGGGACTTTGCATTCTCAAAACAACAAATAAATAAACAACCAAATAAATAAATACTGGGGAAGTGTGAATGTTCCACCCATATTCAAAAAATGGGAGAAGGTTAAATCTGATAACTCCAGTCTAATATGTAAAAAGATGGAATAGGTTTTCTCTCCTCAATTTGTAATCACACATATTTGCCGATTTTGTGTGTGTCGGAATAAATTGCTGTTTGCAAATTTATCATGTGCAGTGCAAAAGATATGCTGAACTGTGAATGCTTGCAACATGCAGAGTTGAGGACAGATGTATCCTGTTATGAAGGAATTAGTGTGAAGTGAATATATTGCGACATAAGAAGAGTTACTTCTCCTTAAGATGTTGGATAAGATTATCATGGATTAATTTACTAATGATTGTTTTACTGATTCATTTGCTGATTTACTATTGCAAGGATAAGGCTCTGTCCTTGATAATGCAGTAATCTGAGTACATTTTAAACGTGCATTAACTGAAGTAGTTTTATGAAAGCTGTGGCTTGAATAAAATTAACGTGCACACAGCATGTTTGAACAGACCCTTCTCTCAAAGCAGGGTGGTGGTTTCGGGGAAGTGTTTGTGATTAATAACGAAAACTTGTGAGCAGCACGTGAATTATCAAATGAACTAAACATAATAACGGTTGGCTGTTGCTCCAATCCAGAATGGGAAGTGGGGGGGGAGCGCAGGGGCAGCAAAATAGAATACCTCTACAAGATGTTGTATTGGAATGAGGACTGTCAGTGTGTGTGCAGTTGAAATCAAGATATGCAGACATCAGTAATAAAAGCAAATTACTGCGGTTGCTGGAATCTGAAACCAAAAGAGAAAATGCCAGAACATCTCAGCAGGCTGGCAGCATCTGTAAGGAGAGAAAAGAGCAGACATTTTGAATCCAGATGATCCTTTGTCAAACTAAAAGGCATAGAAAGTGGGTGATATCTTTCCCTCACCCTGCAGTATAAATATCTCTCACTTTCTATACCTTTTAGCTTTGACAAAGGGTCATCTGGACTCGAAACGTCAGCTCTTTTCTCTCCTTACAGATGCTGCCAGACCTGCTGAGATTTTCCAGCATTTTCTCTTTTGGTTCGGCAAACATCAGTGTTTGAGATGGTGTGGACAAAAGTTATTGTTTTTTTATTCATTTGTGAGACATGGGCGTAGGTGACTTGCAACATTTATTGCCCATCTCTTAGTTGCCCTTGGACTGAGTGGCTTGCTAGGCCATTTCAGAGTCAACCACATGACTATGGCTCTGGAGTCACATGTAGGCCAGATCAGGTAAGGATGGCAGATTTCCTTCCCTAAAGGACATGAGTGAACTAGATGGGTTTTTCTGACAATTGACAATCGTTTCATGGTCACGAGTAGATTCTTAATTCCAGATATTTTTTATTGAATCAAACTCCACTATCTACCGTGGCGGGATTCAAACTTGGGTCCCCAGAATGTTAGCTGAGTTTCTAGCGATAGTGCCACTCGGCCATCGCCTCCCCTGGCCATATTAAGTCAGATGACCAGCACTTGGCATTAAAAATGAGGGGTTGTGATGCAGAGGGCAGAACTTAGGATTTGTGATATTTGCTGGCAGAAGCTCCATGTCACTGCCATTGGTGAAGGCCTGTTGTTATTCAGAGTCCAGGATCAATGAGGGACACTAGGCCAAAGGAGAATGAGGGTGGGATGGGGGGGGGGGGGGGGCGGGGGTGGTTCTTAAGGTAGGGGTTGTGGGAGAGTGAGAGGGATGGGGATCAGAGGTAATGGCAGGGGTGTGGCTTTCAATGGGCCTCCCTTCCCATTGGTGAGTACCTCGGTGAGGCACTGTGTGCCTTTGAGGGACCCTCCCATGGAAGCCCATAAGCAAACTCAACAAGATTTTCTTTTCCAGCTTCCTTTTAGAATTCCCCACTTGATGCTGGTTGAATTCAGCAGCAGCTGGATGAGGCCCTCAAGTGGGCATTCATTGCCCATCTAGGGACCTCAATTAGCATCTGGGCAAGTAGGCCATCAACGAGCCTCCTTAGCACTGATTTTATAAGACAGCGGTGGGAAGGCAATGATGTCGTCACCCTGTAACCTTCTGCTTCATTAAATAACCCCCCCAACTATCCCCCCCCCCCCTCATGCCTCCAAACTCACTGTCAGGATAGGAGTATTAAATTCTGCTCAGAGAGTTAAGACGAGGAGAAGGCACCCTCCTGGTATGGGTGGAAGTAATGCAGGCACGACAGTGACATAGTGCTAATGTTACTCGACTAGCAATCCAGAAACCCCACAAAAATGCTCCAGGGCCATGAGTTCAAATCCCACCACGGCAGCTGGAGAATTTAAATTCAATTAATTAATGAATCTAGAATTTTTAAAAATCTCATTAATAATAACAACAGATCGTCATAAAAACCCATCTGGTTCACTAATATCATTCAGGGGAGGAAACCTGCCAGACTGACCCTTCAGCCCCTCAACAATGTGTTTAACTGCCCTCTGAAAGCCACTCCATGATAGTTAGCTCACCACCATCGGCTGAAGGGCAATTCGAGATGGGCAATAAATGCTGGCCTTGCCAGCGATGCTCACATCTCATGATGAAGTGCTAAAGAAGCTGAACAAGAAGAAGTAGACAGTGCATGCTTCTCTACCTTATATGATCTGTTTGAAACTGTAAATTATTGCCCAGACAGCGTGATGCTTTGATTTCTGCTCTATGTGTCAATTAATCTCAAGTTCCAGTCCTTTGAATTCCGACAAATCTCGGTGGTGTGTTTTCTTAAATGAAAATCATGTCTGTCTAACCTGATTGAGGTCCTTTGACGAATTAACAGAGGCTTTTGATGATGGTCATGCATTATATATGGACTTTCAAAAGGCATTTGATAAAGTACCATGCAGCAGACTTCTTTGGAAAGTTGAAGCACACGGGCTGAAGGGGACAGTGGGAATTTAGGTATGTAACTGATTCAGAGGCACACTGTGATGGTGAACAGATGTTGCTCAGACTGGAGGAAAATATGCAGCGGGATTTCCCCAGGAATTGGTTCAGAACATGCTATGTGTTTTTGTTGCGCCTTGGATCCCGGATGTTGATAATAATCACACTTCAAGCTTGGGAAGATATTTATGTTTAATACTTGCCAATGCAAAAGAAGGACTGGTTTGAACTGGTTCTAATGCACATCACATGAGTCTTTAGCACAGCCTTGAAATGTGTCCCCCCAGAACACTTGCACATAACAATTGGTTCCTAGATAACATGTTCTTAGTTCTTTACTGATAGAGATAACACAACAATATATAACAGTATTATTTTTTCTTTGTCATATTTAAATGATCTGGACTTAGGTATAGTGCAATTTAAATTTGGGAATGATACAGACATGCCAATGTAGTGAATAAGGAAGAGGACTTCATTGTCTCCACTGCACAGATGGACAGGTGAAATGGGCAGGTGCAAGATACAGTGGATAATTTTTAAAAATTCAATTAAGGGACATGGGTGTCACTGGCTGGCCAGCATCCCTAGTTGCCCTCGTTCAGAGGGTAGTTGAGAGTCAACCACATTGCTGTGGCTCTGGAGTCACTTGTAGGCCAGACTGGGTAAGGATGGCAGATTTCCTTCCCTGAAGGACATTAGTGAACCAGATGGGTTTTTCTGACAATTGACAATGGTTTCAAGGTCATCATTAGACTTTTCATTCCAGATTTTTTATTGAATTCAAATTCCACCATCTGCCATGGCTAGGTTCGAACCCAGGTCCCCAGAACATTCGCCAAGTTTCTGGATTAATAGTCTAGCAATAATACCACTAAGCCATCGTGTCCCCTGGAAAGTAATGTAAAGTAATGGACAACATGGAGAGGCAGTACAATCTAAATGGTACTGCTCTGAGGTTTGTGGGGTGGGGGGAGGTGTGACAGTTGTGGGGAGATGCAAGAATAGAAGAGCCTGGGGTTACATATTCACAGATCTTTGGAGGTGATGGGGCAAATTGATAAGGCAGTTAAGAAAGCAAATGAGATATTTGCCTTTGTAAATAGGAAAATTGAAGTAAAACAGGAGGCCATTTAGAAAGGCTGATTCAGATTCAGCTTCAGTATTATGTACAATTCCCGGCACACACACTCTAGTAAGGATTTCAAGATCTTAGAAAGGACATACGTGAGGTTTACGGAGATGATATTAAGCATGACTGTTATAGGGAGGGATTGGAGTTACCGGGTTGTTCTCCTTAGAGCAGAGAAGGCTAAGGGGAGATGAAATAAACTATTCAAGATTACGATGGATTTCGATAGAGCAAGTAGGGAAAGACTGTTTCCTTTAGTCGGGGTATCAGAAATCATAGATTTAAAATAATTGACAAAAGATCAAAAGGGAAAATGAGGAGTTTTTTTTCAGAGTGTTGTGGTGATCTGGAATGTGCTACCTGCAAGGGTAGTGAAAGCTGATTCCATTGGAGCCTTCAAAAGATAATTGAGCAAGGACTTGAGGAGGGCTATTTGCAGGGTTATGGGGAAAAATCTGGAGCATGGAACTAAATTGGACAGCTTTTTCAAAGAGCCAGCCCTAGTATAATGGGCTGAATGGCCGCCTTCTATGTTTTAAGAGCCGATGATTCTATGAATGTTTAGGAGTTTTTAATTTGAAGCACATGACTAAAATTTTGTCAAGTTAATATTGTACCCTATTTCTCAAGGGATTGCTCCTATTCAGGAACGATGCTGCTTCTCTTCTTAGTTATACTTATTCAACTTAAGACATCATTTACTGTAGCTGTTGAATGAAAGTAAAGCAGCAACATATATTCTCAATGAATTTGCGGTGTCGTTTCAGATTTGTAACTACACCGTTATAAATTTTATAAATTTCCCTTATAAATAATAAGAACTTTTAAGGGTTTGCTTTTAGCCTTCTCAAAAGTATTTCAGTTAATAATTTTCCCTAACTTAATCTTGTAGTAAGTCCTCAGAGGCTGAAGTCCCTTCACCAAAATCCCTTTATTTACAAGTCCGACAACAGCATACAGAATGCTTTCAGTTAGCAGCCTACACTAGGAGTCCCAGAGGAACTGACACTCCTGGTTACGTACAAAGCAAGAGGCTCCCTGATTGCCCCATCAATTTGGCTCTTTTTATTATCAAAACAGCTACAAATACAAAAATACATTATGAACAGCAAACATGTCACTTCAATATGATAGTACAAATAACATATAATAACAAGCAGCTCGCAGCAACAATAAACCAGCGAATCGCTACTTAAACAGTACCGACGGCTAATGCTGTCCTCTAACCAATAACAAACAACTACTCCCTTGCACTAAGAAAGGGTTCATTGTAGGTTATCTTCAAATTTCCAGGGCGTTGCCATGCATAATCAATTTGACCCTGAATCACGGAGTCCATATTCTAATAGGCCAACCTCAATTGCCTGATTAAAGTCATTGCAATCTGTTTTTGGTTCGTTCCAGTGATCTCACTGGTCTTGTAGCACCTCCCTTCTGCTGGGTTAGAAGAAAAGTGAACTCAAAATTAACCTTTGTCATTCCCTGATGCACAATGGGGGAAATTGATGTGCAGCTTTGAATCATAGAATCCCGACCGTGCAGAAGGAGGCCATTCGGCCCATCGAGCCTGCACCGACAACACTCCCACCCAGGCCTGATCTCTGACAGAGCATTTTACCTAGGCCCACTCCCTGCCCTATCCTCGTAACCCCACGCATTTACCCTGTTAATCCCCTTGACACTCAGGGGCTATGTAGCATGGCCAATCAACCTAACCCGCACATCTTTGGACTGTGGGACGAAACTAGAGCACCCAGAGGAAACCCATGCAGACACGGGGAGAATGCACAAACTCCACACAGACAGTGACCCGAGGCCGGAATTGGACCCCTGTCCAATGGCACTGCCCACTGGCACTGTGAGGCAGCAGTGCTAACCACTATGGCACCATGCTGCCCTGGGTGGATTGGCCATGCTAAATTGCCCCTGAGTGTCCCAAGATGTGTAGGTTAGATGGATGAGTCATGCAAAATATGTGGGGTTACAGGGATAGGGTGGGGGAGAGGGCTCGGGTAAAATACTATGTCTGTCAGTGCAGACTTGATGGGCCGAATGGCCTATTCTGTCTCTTGGGCTGCAGTTTATTGTGGAGTTTGGGCAATGGAAATGAACCAGCAATAAACACTGCCCTGTGTGATTGTGCTGTTGTATTTGAGCTGAGCTACAGAACAGTGAACAGCAAATTATCCTGAATGGGAAACAGAATAACGATGGACTGTAGACTATCACACTTTAACTACCATCAAAACCCAACTTTGTCCTACTGTAATTTTCAGTCAATTCACGCTGGCCCAGATTTTTCACAACTTCTCGGAGTTTTCAAACCCTTGCCTGGCATAGACCTGTCTCAATTTACAGACAAATCAATTGGAAAAAGGTTGTGCCCAGTGCATCTATTGTTTTTCCAATCTTTGTTCCATTTCACTTTAATATTTATTTCCAAACTTTACAATTGAGTTCATTTATTTTTATTTGAAGGAACCTTAAGTGAGAATATAAATTGGAAATTATTAGACAGAGATGTGTTTCTACCTCCCACTGAAGGACTTTGATCAAGTACATGCATACTTGGACACACAGTGGAGCTGAGGGACATGTGCAATGCTTTGGACAAATCTGGAGTCAAAGGGACTTTGTATTTATTTTCTGGTGGGATCAGACACTTTTGTCTGTGGAAATTCCTCAGCAAAGGGTGGCAGGTTGGCACAGTGTTTAGCACTGCTGCCTCACAACGCCAGGGACCCGGGTCACAGTCTGTGTGGAGTTTTCACGTTCTCCCTGTGTCTGCGTGGGTTGCCTCCGGGTGCTCTGGTTTCCTCCCACAGTCCAAAGATGTACAGGTTAGGTGAATTGGCCATGCTAAATTCTCCCTCAGTGTACCCGAACAAGTATACCCTAGTGTGAAAACTAGGGGATTTTCATATTAACTTCATTGCAGTGTGAATGTAAGCCTACTCGTAGTTAATAAATAAGTAAAATATCAAAGGAACGACCTTGAATTGTCCGATAAGGAAAGTCAGGTATTATCACAAGCTTTATGTCTTCGCTTGGAGAGTCTTGCACCAAAACCTCCAATTTTGTCCAGGGCTGGGATTCTCCGGTGCCACTGCAGTGGTTGGAGTTTTGGCTAATCGCCAAATGCTTCATTCTCGCTGACAGTCGGTCAGCTACGGATGAGATTGGAGAATTCCACCCTTGGATTTTCTGAAGCATTCTTTGTTTGCTTCATTCAACGTGTGGACAGGCGGAGGAGCTTGCTTAATTGGAAAGAGAGTCTTTGGAAAGAATGATGGAAATGGACATTTGCTGACAGAATGTGCAGGAGTTGGTTATCTGCTGTTCAGTATGGCTGCACAAGGCCTGGAATACTTTATATCATTATTCTGATAGAGATAATTTCAATATTTTGTTAATTTTATCATATTTCCAATTGTCCATTTCAGATGAGCACAGTAATAATTGTTGGGACAAACCAAGAATCATTAGAGATCGGAAATAGAAAACAATGTGTGTTTATATAACCTTTCACAACTACCTTTTTTAAGGGGCGTCTTGACAAATACATGAATAGGATTGGAATAGAGGGATATGATCCCCAGAAAGGTAGGGGGTTTTAGTTAAGTCGGGTAGCAAGGTCATGGAAATCATAGAAACCCTACAGTGCAGAAACAGGCCATTCGGCCCATCGAGTCTGCACCGACCACAATCCAACCCAGGCCCTACCCCCATATCCCTACACATTTACCTGCTAATCCCTCTAACCAACACATCTCAGGACACTAAGGGGCAATTTTAGCATAGCCAATCAACCTAACCCGCACATCTTTGGACTGCGGGAGGAAACCGGAGCACCCGGAGGAAACCCACACAGACACGAGGAGAATGTGCAAACTCCACACAGACAGTGACCCAAGCCGGGAATCGAACCCAGGTCCCTGGAGCTGTGAAGCAGCAGTGCTAACCACTGTGCTACCGTGCCGCCAAGGTCGGTGCAGGCTTGGAGGGCTGAAGGGCCTGTTCTTGCGCTGTAATTTTCTTTGTTCTTTGTTCTTTGTACCTGGACATCAGAGCAGCCATCTTTTTTATTTCCTGTACTCCACAGTGTGCTATTTACTGCAGAATAACCAGTACACAAACTTCTTGGACAGGCACAGGCTTTTCCACAGAAGTGAAAGTTACCACAACAGAAGCTTTTGTACAATCATAGAATACTACAGTGCAGAAGGAGGCCATTCGGCCCATCAAGTCTATACCAACCACAATCCCACCCAGGCCCTATCCCCATTACCCTGCTAATCCCCCTGACACTAAGGGGCAATTTATCATGGCTAATCCACCTGGGAGGAAACCACAGCACCTGGAGGAAACCCATGCAGACACGAGGGGAACGTGCAGGCTCCGCACACACAGTGACCCAGACCGAGAATCAAACCCGTGTCCCTGGCGCTGTGAGGCAGCAGTGCTAACCACTGTACCACCGTGCCACCCCGTACTGCTGTATTCTTCAAATCCACCACAAGATACATCCGCCAGATTAAGCAATGGATGTTTGAATGAAGCAAGTGAAAAATGCTATGGTTGCAAGGACCAAACATTTCCTCAATTTTCCTGGAATTATCGGCTGCACAATGAGTTTAGCTTTCACTGAGTGTCTGTGTTTGTGTCCTGGGCATTGCAAACACTATTTGGGTGAATCAATGTACTTCATAATACATAATGGTCTTTTCAAACAGAAAGGGGCCTCACTCAATTAACGCTCACTATGTATGTCTATGGTAGGTCCAGGAAGCTGCCATGGTGGCTTCATTGAGTGGCAGTGCCTGTGTTATTTGAAGGACATGAAATAATGCAGATGGTTCTTGGGAAACCAGAACTGCTGTTCTTTGGCTGTGATCGCGGCCTTGAAGAAATGTGTGAGAAGCAGCCTTGACACAATGCAAGCTTGTGTGAAAACGGGCAATGCCCGTAAATGGTAACTTACAGAAGGTGTGTCATTGTGCTATGCCTGATACACAAAATTAATCATAGCTGCTGCACTTTTCTCCTGGAGGAAAACTGTGCATCATGCGGATCCAAGTACATGAGACCTGAGTGACTGCATTGACCCAGTGACTTTTCGCCTTGCTGCTTGCACCTTTGCTTTTACTGAAGGGTTCGTTCAAAAAGTGACACTCGCCTTTGCTGTACCTCTGAGAGCAAAATCTCCAACTCTTCTGTGCCCAGATCAAAGTATTTCTCTGCTCTTGGAAGATTTCAAAAGGAGCAGAAAATGCTGGAGAAACTCAGCAGGTCTGACAGCATCTGTAAGGGAGAGAATAAGCCAATGTTTCATGTCGGGAACAGGCTTAGCAAAAGTGAGTTACTTGCTGCAGATTTCCCAGCCCCTAGCTTGCTTTTCTGGCCACAATATTTATGTGCCTGGTTCAGTTAAGTTGGGAGCTTTGCTCGTTCTGGAGTGAATGATAGCCTTTGCAGACCTAGCCATAATGCAGCAGCAGTGGTCACTGTCTCAGCTGTCACTGTAACAGACAGAAGCCACCCAGCGTATTGGTGTCGCAGTGAAAACTCGGTCTGGCATTGTGAGATTCATGCTTGTTGATAAGCAGGCATGCATGTTCTCCTGACAATCTAGGATTGGTGAGGACTGCCCTGGGAGTGGCAGTAGCTCTGTGCAGGGCTAACCTGCTGTACTCTCTCAGTGTGACAGCATTTGCACTCTCAACACTGCCACTCCATCAGGACCCTTGGGTTAGGGCCCCTAACCAGAATCCCAAATTACATTAGGAACCCAGACGAGACCCCAGTATTTTTTCTATTTTGGCATAAATGCGAGGATGGGATGCTTTACTCGAGGAGTAATTCTGCTGACAAATGAGGGATTTTTTATAGGTAAAACAAACTTTATTTAATAACACAGTTTCACTATAACTCTAGAAAATAAAGCAGCTTAACTATTACCCATTTGCACAATATTTAACCATGAAGAGAAACAACTCTAATTTCTAAACCATTGCTGTTTCAGTTCCAAATAAGCAACGTTTTTCTTACAGATTCAAAAACCACTTTAAATACAGTTCGCATCCATAAATATACTCACTATGAGGGTGTAAACAGCCTTGAAGCTTTCAGAGAGATTTTGTGGAGAGGACAGCTTGCAGACCTCTGTCTTTAAACTAACTCCACCAGAACTCAAAAGTTCTCTGCTCAATACCTAGCTCCTCCCATTAACCACATTGTTAAATGACCCTGTCAATCAAAAAGGCACCTTCCATTCCTTTAATCAAAAACCCCAGGGGACCTTTTCTTTTTGTAAGCTAAGTCGATTAGCTCTCTCCTCTATGTAAACATTACTTGGCTAAAATGAGTAACTATCCTGCTTTCCCAGCATCTGAGCTGCATTCCTACCAGACATACTGACTGCCTGTAGAAAGAGATGAACTTTGAAACAGTCCCTTAAATGTAAGATATATGTATATATACAGCAATAACACACTATCATCACACCTTGCTGTTGCCTTTCAGCTAGCCCAGACTGTTGCTGTCCAAAGCAAAGTAGTGCAGACATTTGCCAAGCTTCCTTAGCTGAGAGCTGCTTCAGGTTGTCCTGCAAGATCATCAGTTGTCTCCTCCAATGAAGGTCAGCAACATTTCACTAGTGAGGGTGAAAGGTCGTCGAGCTGATACACTAAAAGCAAAATACGCAGATGCTGGAATCTGAAACAAAAACAGAAAGCGCTGGAAAATCTCAGCAGGTCTGGCAGTATCTGTGGGGAGAGAATAGAGCCAACGAGTCAGAGCTGACACGTTCATTCTGTTTTTCTCCACAGATGCTGCCTGACCTGCTGAAGCATTTCCTGTTTTTATTGTAACCATCCGCCAGTCTTGCTATAACCTCTGGAGCCGGAACACTCAATGGTCCTTAAGAGAATTCACAAGGTGTTCATTAATTTATGTCTGTATGATTAAATGTGTTTCTGGCTAAAGATATTATTGGTGGAGGCTTTTGCTGCAGGATCAAAGGGATACTGTGATGGTGCGTCCCAGGTAGATGATAAGGTGGGGAGTGGTAGAGCCATGGTTTTGGAGGGACATTCTCCTCAGGTAAGGAGAGTCAGAACAAGCATTCTCAAATACCAAGGCGGCATAGTAGCACTGTGGTTAGCACTGCTGCCTCACAGCACCGGGGACCCGGGTTCGATTCCGACCTTGGGCCACTGTCTGTGTGAAGTTTGCACGTTCTCGCCGTGTCTGTGTGGGTTTCCTCCAGGTGCTCCGATTTCCTCCCACAGTCCAAAGATGTGCAGGTTAGGTGGATTAACCATGCTAAATTAACCCTAGTGTCAGGTGATTAGCAGGGTAAATATGTGGGGTTATGGGAATAGGGCCTGGGCTGGATTGTGGCCGGTGCAGACTTGATGGGCCGAATGGCCTCCTTCTGCACTGTAGGGATTCTATGATTTAGTCAGCAAGCTCCCGGGCTTCTCTTCTTTTGTCCGGGCCGTGGATGTCGTCTACATGGATTTTAGTAAAGCATTTGACAAGGCCCCTCATGGTTAAATCTCACGGAATCAAAGGTGAACTAGCTAGATGGGTACAGAACTGGCTTGGCCATAGAAGACAGAGGGTAGCAGTGGAGGGGTCTTTTTCTGATTGGAGGTCTGTGACTAGTGGTGTTCCTCAGGGCTCTGCACTGGGACCTCTGCTGTTTGTGATATATATGAATGATTTGGAAGAAGATGTAGCTGGTCTGATTAGTAAGTTTGCGGACGACACAAAGATTGCTGGAGTTGCGGATAGTGATGAACATTGTCAGAGAATACAGTAGGATATAGATAGGCTGGAAAATTGGGCGGAGAAATGGCAGATGGAATTTAATCCAGATAAATGCGAAGTGATGCATTTTGGTAGATCTAATGCAGGGGGGAGCTACACAATAAATGGTAGAACCATCAGGAGTATAGACACACAGAGGGATCTGGGTGTGCAAGTCCACAGATCCTTAAAGGTGGCAGCACAGGTGGAAAAGGTGGTGAAGAAGGCATATGGTATGCTTGCGTTTATTGGATGGGGCATAGAGTATAAAAGTTGGCATATGATGTTGCAGCTATATGGAACCTTGGTTAGGCCACATTTGGAATACTGCGTCCAGTTCTGGTCGCCACACTACCAGAAGGACGTGGAGGCTTTGGAGACAGTGCAGAAAAGGTTTACCAGGATGTTGCCTGGTATGGAGGGTCTTAGCTATGAGGAGAGATTGGGTAAACTGGGGTTGTTCTCCCTGGAAAAACGGAGGTTGAGGGGCGACCTAATAGAAGTTTATAAAATTATGAAGGGCATAGATAGGGTGAACAGTTGGAAGCTTTTTCCCAGGTCAGAAATGACAAACACAAGGGGTCACAAGTTCAAGGTAAGGGGGGCAAGGTTCAATACAGATATGCGGGGGACGTATTTTACACAGAGGGTGGTGGGGGCCTGGAATGCACTACCAAGCTAGGTGGGTTGAGGCAGACACGCTGGGATCATTTAAGACTTATCGAAATAGCCACATGAACAGACTGGGAATAGAGGGATACAAACGGATGGTCTAGTTAGGAACACATGATCGGTGCAGGCTTGGAGGGCCGAAGGGCCTGTTCCTGTGCTGTATTGTTCTTTGTTCTTTATCCTCCTCCTCCTGAGGGGACTTCCTGATGCCTGGAAGGAATGGCTGCACAATCATGATGGCAATGTTGTGGAGCACACAGCGAAACATCAAGATCCCAGAGAAAGGTTGTGGCATTTACTGGAGGACTTGTCTGAGCAGTCCAGGCAGCAGCAGTGTCACTTCGCACAACAATGGCCTGCTCCCTGAGGTTTCTGGTGGCTGCAAAGCTTTCAATATGGATCTGCTGTCTTCTGACGGTTAAGTGGCAGAGAGGAGTCACCAGCCAGGTGTAGAGGGACTATTTCTTGCCTCATAGCAGCCGGCCTTTAAGGTGGTGGGAATGGGATACAGCCACAAGATGTAAATATTGTGGCTCCTGCCAGGATAATGGGTATTCACCGACATTACGGTTGTTCATGGTTACATATTGACAGCTCATTGATGGAATGGAAGTGCTTGTGCTTCCTATACCCCTCCCTGTGGAGGCCCCGTCCACAAGCATCCACTCCCTCCGCCACCGACGCTCAGTAGCAGCAGTGTGTACTATCTACAAGATGCACTGCAGCAATTCACCAAAGATCCTTAGACAGCACCTTCCAAACCCACGACCACTTCCATCTAGAAGGACAAGGGCAGCAGATACATGGGAACACCACCATCTGCAAGTTCCTCTCCAAGCCACTCAGCATCCTGACTTGGAAATATATCGCCGTTCCCTCGCAGTCACTGGGTCAAAATCTTGGAATTCCCTCCCTAACGGCATTGTGCGTCAACCCACAGTACATGGACTGCAGCGATTCAAGAAGGAAGCTCACCACCACCTTCTCAAGAGCAGCTAGAGATGGGCAATAAATGCTGGCCAACCAGTGACGCTGATGTCCCATGAATGAATTTTTAAAAAGAATTTAAAAACACCATTTGTTCTGCACCCAAAACTAGTGGAAACAGTCTGATTTAATAGCATCCAATATCGCATTCATTCATAATTTTACCCAATTCAATTATGTTGTCCAGTAATCTGAATTCTCATAAATAAAAATCAATTGTTCAAACCTTTCTTCATATTTGTATTTCCTCATATTGGAAAGCAGACGAGTGAATATGCATTGTACTTGCTCCAATATTTTTCCTACAGTATGTCTAAAATGTTATTTTTATTCATCATTATTTTGCTTTCAATCATTTCAGGATTCATCTGCTTCTGATAATATTCCATTGACTAAAGACTGACGTGAAGAACTTATTCAGCATTTCTGCCACTGTTTGATCATCTTGTATACATTGACAATTCTTTCCTCCAAGGACTCCCACTTCACTTTTAACAATTCTCTTTATATTGGTGGACTTGTAAAATACCTTTTGATGATCTTTTGACATTTTTCCCTCATATTCCTTTTGAGCTTTCCTTATCCTGCTCTTAACCTTTGATTTCTTATTTTATCATAGAACCATAGAACCCCTACAATGCAGAAGGAGGCCATTCGGAGCATTGCATCTGCACCGACCACAATCCCACCCAGACCCTATTCCCGTAACCACACATATTTACCCTGCTAATCCCCTGACACTAGGGTCAATTTAAAATGGCCAACCAACCTAACCCGCACATCTTTGGACTGTGGGAGGAAACCGTAGCACCCCGGAGGAAACTCACACAGACATGAAGGGAATGTGCAAACTCTACACAGACAGTGGGGGGAATTTTACCATTCAGACTCTAAGGGCGGGATCCGGGCGTAATGCAGATCCGAGCCCGGAATCCTCTTTGCAGCGCGCCCATACACTTTTTGCCAGCTCCGGTCCGATCCACGCGGTGGGCGGGGCTTAGCGCTGCCGGAACGATCGGAGCTCTGAACTGCGCATGCGCAGTTCGAAAAAAAATCCGAAGCAGCGCGTCCGGGCGCGAAAGGAAAAATAGCAGAGAGAGCAGAGAGGGGGAGAGGATGGACTTGGGAGAATCTTGCAAACTGAAAGTAATGTAGCATCTTCTTTGTGCTGCCTAATCATCTATGAGAAAGGTAATTAAACTACAGTGTCCTCGTGAGCAAGTAGTGACCTGTATAATACATTTGTGATCTGTAACTGGATTGTTGATGCTCAAATGTTCAGAGTCCTGTGATGAACTTGGAAGAATTGTCCCCGTGGTGGAACTTGGTTGGAAATAAGATTCAAGGAGATTACTAAATCTTGTTTTCATCTGAACATTGCACAGAATTAGAGGAATTCCCTTTGGAAGATAATGTCAAAATTAAAATCGCAGGAACTAAAAACCCGACAGTCAAAGATTTGGGAAAATATTTCAAAATATATATCCCCCCATCCATATTTTGAAATATTTTCCCAAATTTTTGACAGTCAGGTTTGTAGTTCTTGCGATTTGTGGTAAAATCGGGCCCAGTGACCCGAGGCTGGAATTGAACCTGGGTCCCTGGCGCTGTGAGGCAGCAGTGCTCACTACTGTGCTACCATGCTGCCCCAATCATATTATTCTTTAATTTAAAAAATAATACTGGGCATTTGGACATTATCGCCCACCCTTAATTTCCCTTGAGAATGTAGTGGTCAGCTGATTTCGTGAACTGTAGTCGTCTGTGTGGTGAAGGCCTCTCATACTGCTTGTTAGGAAGGGAGTGAGTCCCAGGGATTTAATCCAGCAACAATGGGGGCTTTGGGATATAGTTCCAAGTCAGGATGGTGTAACATGGATGGTAAACTGCAGATAGTGGAGTTCCCTTGTGCCTTCCACACTGGTCCCTCTAGGCGGTAGAGTTAGTGGGCTTGGGGGGTGCTGTTGAAGAAGCCTTGGTAAATGACTGTAGTGCATCTTGTCAATTGACGTACTGATGGTGGATGGAGTGAAGGTTTAAAATGGTAGCTAGGTGTTGGTCAAGCGGGCTGCATTGTCTTGCATGATATGGATCTTCTCCAGTGTTGGTGGAGCTGCACTCATCCTGGCAAGTGGAGAGTATCACACTTCTGACTTGTGCTTACTAGATGATGGACAGGTTTTGGACATTCAGAAGGTGAATCACTCGGCACATGATTCCTAGTCTCTGAACTGCTCTTGTCAAAAGATTTGTGTAACTAGTCCAATTAAGATTATGGTCGATGGTGTAACTCCCTGGATGCTGATGATGGGGATTCAGTGACGGTAAAGGGAAGGTGATTAGATTCTCTTGTTGGAGAGAGTCAGTGCCTGACAATTATCGTGGTGTGAATCTTGTTTGCGATGTTTTAGACCAATCCTGAATGTTTGTCCAGGTCTTGCTACATGTGCTCACGGACTGCTTTAGTATCTACGAACACTGTGTGGTCATCAGCAAACATCCCCACTTCTGACTTTACGATGAGCAGCTGAGGATGGGTGGACCTGGGACACAGAACTTAGAAAATGTTGGGGCTAAGTTGATTGACTTCCAAAAATCAAAACCAATTTCCTTTGTGTGAAGTTTTAATAAAATATTCTTTTGGCCCTGATAGACCCTCTTCTTCAATTTTAATTAATTTCTCACATCACGATCTTTCTATGGGCGGGATTCTCTGGCCTCCCAGGAATGGATGCGATGGGAGGTGGCGTGCCATTCCCGCCGCTGTCAATAGGATTAGCCTCCCTATGCCGCTGGAAAACCCATGGGAGGGGACCAGAGAATCCCACCGCCAATGAACGGCCAGACAATCCTGCCCTATGACATTCTAGAACTATTGGTTTCTCTCCTTTTTAATGGAATTTGCTTATTCTTTACCTTTTAAATCCTCCCACTTTCCTGTACAGTACTCTGTACCATTCTTCCTTTCACCTCACCCCAGCCAACACACTGATATCTTTGGAAAATCTCCATTAACGCAATTGCTTAATTTGGTTTTTGTTCTGAATTTTTATTTTTCCTGTTGAGTTGTTGAATCTTAATGTCTAGTAATAGCCATTTCTCACATCTCTGACCTATTTCATAACTCATAATCAGAATTAGCAACACTTATGACCTTGTAGGATGAATAACATACCGCTTGAGATAGGAGTCTGTGCATACTTTAGGAATTACGTTTTCTTTTCCAGTTTGCAACCAGGCTCATGTTCATGTCATTTAGTATGAAGTCTCACAACACCAGGTTAAAGTCCCACAGGTTGAGTTGGAATCATGAGTTTTCGGAGCGTTGTTCCTCTGAAAGCTCGTGATTCCAAATAAACCTGTTGGACTTTAACCTGGTGTTGTGAGACTGCCCACCCCAGTCCAATGCCAGCATCTCCACCTCATGTTATTTAGCTGAGATCTCCCGGTAAGGTACTTATTTTCAGTTCCCTCCATTCATTTCCCACACTCTGTGCATTGTGATATGTAAATTTAATCTTTCCTAATCCTCATCATTTTCCATTGATGTTTTGTTGAAAATGTCTTTCGTCATTTATAATGTTGATTTGATTGTTTCTCTGCTCCATATCCCTCTTACTAAATTGTTTTCTTCTTTTTCTCCCTTTTCTGGCTTTTTTTCTGTTACCACCTTTAGTTTAAATATTTTGTCACTTCCCTATTTAATCATTTTGCCACCTTCCACAGGAACATCCCAAAGCACTCTGCAGGTGATCAAGTTCCTTTGAAATTTAGTCAGTGTTGCAACATAGAGGAAGCACCTCACCCCTCAATCAGGTAAAGTCCATCCTTGTGGAATTAACCCCCATGGCTGATGTAAAATCTTTGTCCTTCAATATCTATCAGTGATGTGACTAGCCACTTCAAAATTTTTTTATTGCTTCTTAAGATGTGGGTGTCGTTGCCAGGCCAATGGGGCATTTATTGCCCCATCCCTTGGACTGTGTGGCTTGCTCTGCCATTTCAGAGGGCAATTTAAGAGTCAACCACATTGCCATGGATCTGGTGTCACAGGTCAGACCAGGTAAGGACAGCAGATCTCCTTCCCTAAAGGACATTAATGAACCAGATGGGTTTTTCCGACAATGATTTCATGGTCATCATTAGATTTTTAATTCCAAATTTTTCTGAGTTTCAAATTTCACCAACTGTTGTGGTGGGATTTGAACTCTGGCCCCCAGAGCATTACCATGGGTCTCTGGATTACTAGTCCAGTGACAATATCACGAGGCCATCACCTTCCCTTACATTGCAATCAACTTAAAAGGGATAATTTTCATAATATAGAATTCATAGAATCCCTACAATGCAGAAGGAGGCCGTCTGACCCATTCAGTTTGCATCAACTCTCCCACAGATATCTTACCCAGGCCCTCGCCCTGTAACCCCATGTGTTTACCCCACTAACCACTGACCTACATATCTTGGGACACTCTGGGGCAATTGAGCATGGCCAATCCACCTAACCTGCACATCTTTTGACGTGAGAGGAAAGCGGAGCACCCAAAGGCAGTCCATGCAGACACAGGGTGAATGTGCAAACTCCACACTGTCACCCAAGTCTGGAATTGATACTGCGTTGCTGGCTGTGAGGCAGCAGTCCTAACCACTGTTCCAGCGTGCCACCCAATTATCAGACATACGTTGCTAGTGATTGGTCCAATACGTACTACAGGCCGAGAGGTAGATTTGGAAAATGGAAATCACATTGTGGCCTTTTTGATGTCCAATCACTGTATCTATTTCAATATTGATACTGGGGCCTCCAAGTTAAACTAGAATTGCAAATAAACAGTTTTATTCTCGACACCATTACAGTTTTGCTCCAATGTGATTCTCTATTTGACAATGGGAATGGACTGAACTGTAAACACTTTAAAGGGTTACATCAATGCTGCTTTAATATGCACAGCTAAGAAAGCCCAGGGCCAGTAAAATCAATCTTCTGGTTGATTTTACCATTTCTCTGTGGGCTGTATGGTACTATTCTGAGGCGCTGCAAGTAATAGCTCAGTGGAGAAACAGCAAAACTGGCCCTATGGGGATGGGTAAATAAGAAATAGGAGCAGGAGTAGGCCATGTGGCCCCTCGAGCCTGCTCCTTTGAGCAATCAAGTGCAAGGCTGAGTGGGAAGCTGAGATTTAACTGGATGTCCTTATACAGTGGCATAAGAATCTTTTATTATTCCTGAAAAATGATCAAAGTAGGCTAGCAAGGCATCTATTGGTTAGATAAAAAGAAAACAATTCAAACAGCAACTCCATTGCCTTTGTCCTGTTCATTTAAACAAAGACACAGCAACTTGCACAAGGCAATACAGAAACATGGAGCCATCACAAGGTACCAGCAATATTATTCTGTTAAACTGATGCCAAACGCAGATTGACAGAGCACTGTCTCCTGCCATTGGACTTAATGTAGCGCTGACTGCTTGTACAATTTAGTCATGGTGGAAATGCCCCCTGGAAGTGGGTGAATGAGTAACCTCTGTTCCCTCCTTTGTCAAGTAGTTGTGCGCTAACAAGAATGGGCTCCTGAATTATTGGGCAGAGTGTAGAATCAGTTCTAAGGCAGACTGGCGGGCCGAACTCATTCAGTAAGCATTGATTAAGAGACCTAGGAGGGCCTAATGTCGCTCCATGATTACTTTGAATGACTTCTTTCTGCTGTCTTCCAATGAGTTCTCCATATTCACTGCTAGCAAGAGTCAACGAATCCATCTTGCATCTTCTATTTGTGAATTGAATGCTTCATTTCACAGTTGGTGCCATTGGCATTATGATACACTGACAACTCTTGCGTTAACTACAATTGATTCTTTTCCTGATTGCCTTATCCAGCAAAAATCACAGAGGTCGTGAGATTTAACACACTCTGGGAACCCCCTGGATTCAGCGGCACAGTTTAAACTCTTTTTTCTTATGGGTGAGTAAGTCATCACTACCTTGTTAAACAAAGAAAAACTTCTGTTTTGTTTTCGCAAAATGATGAGAGTATTGGCAGCAGAAAAAGTGGCCCTTCAGCCCATCGTACAAAAGAACAAAGAACAAAGAACAATACAGCACAGGAACAGGCCCTTCGGCCCTCCAAGTCCACGCCACTCCCTGGTCCAAACTAGACCATTCTTTTGTATCCCTCCATTCCCACTCCATTCATGTGGCTATCTAGATAAGTCTTAAACGTTCCCAGTGTGTCCGCCTCCACCACCTTGCCCGGCAGCGCATTCCAGGCCCCCACCACCCTCTGTGTAAAATACGTCCTTCTGATATCCATGTTAAACCTCCCCCCCCTCACCTTGAACCTATGACCCCTCGTGAACGTCACCACCGACCTGGGAAAAAGCTTCCCACCGTTCACCCTATCTATGCCTTTCATAATTTTATACACCTCTATTAGGTCACCCCTCATCCTCCGTCTTTCCAGTGAGAACAACCCCAGTTTACCCAATCTCTCCTCATAACTAAGCCCTTCCATACCAGGCAACATGCTGGTAAACCTCCTCTGCACTCTCTCTAAAGCCTCCACGTCCTTCTGGTAGTGTGGCGACCAGAACTGGGCGCAGTATTCCAAATGCGGCCGAACCAACGTTCTATACAACTGCAACATCAGACCCCAACTTTTATACTCTATGCCCCGTCCTATAAAGGCAAGCATGCCATATGCCTTCTTCACTACCTTCTCCACCTGTGACGTCACCTTCAAGAATCTGTGGACTTGCACACCCAGGTCCCTCTGCGTATCTACACCCTTTATGGTTCAGCCATTTATCGTATAGCTCCCCCCTACGTTAGTTCTAACAAAATGCATCACTTCGCATTTATCTGGATTGAACTCCATCTGCCATTTCTTTGCCCAAATTTCCAGCCTATCTATCCTTCTGTAGCCTCTGATAATGTTCCTCACTATCTGCAAGTCCAGCCATTTTCGTGTCGTCCGCAAACTTACTGATCACCCCAGTTACACCTTCTTCCAGATCGTTTATATAAATCACAAACAGCAGAGGTCCAAATACAGAGCCCTGCGGAACACCACTAGTCACAGGCATCCAGCCGGAAAAAGGCCCTTCCACTACCACCCTCTGTCTTCTGTGACCAAGTCAGTTCTCCACCCATCTAGCCACGTCCCCCTTTATCACTTCTTCAAAAAACTCCACCAGGTTAGTGAGGCATGACCTCCCTCTCACAAAACCATGCTGACTATTGTTAATGAGTTTATTCCTTTCTAAATGCGCATACATCCTATCTTTAAGAATCCTCTCCAACAACTTCCCTACCACGGACGTCAAGCTCACCGGCCTATAATTTCCCGGGTTATCCTTCCTACCCTTCTTGAATAACGGGACCACATTAGCTATCCTCTAATCCTCTGGGATCTCACCTGTGTCCAGTGACGAGACAGAGATTTGTATCAGAGGCCCAGCGATTTCATCTCCCGTCTCACTGAGCAGCCTGGGATAAATTCCATCAGGCCCTGGGGACTTGTCAGTCTTTATATTCCCTAAAAAACCTAACACTTCCTCCCTTGCAATGGAGATTTTCTCTAACGGGTCAACGCTCCCCTCCGAGACACTCCCAGTCATCACATCCCTCTCCTTTGTGAATACTGACGCAAAGTATTCATTTAGGATCTCCCCTACTTCTTTGGGCTCGAAGCATAATTCCCCACTTTTGTCCCTGAGAGGTCCGATTTTTTCCCTGACAACCCTTTTGCTCCTAATGTATGAATAAAATGCCTTGGGATTCTCCTTAATCCTGTCTGCCAAGGACATTTCGTGACCCCTTTTTGCCCTTCTAATTCCTCGTTTGAGTTCTTTCCTACTTTCTTTGTATTCCTCCAGAGCTCCCTCCGTTTTTAGCTGCCTGGACCTAACATACGCCACTCTTTTCTTTATGACCAATCGCTCAATTTCCCTGATTATCCACGGTTCTCGAATCCTACCCTTCCTATCCTTCTTTTTTACAGGCACATGCCTATCCTGCAGCCCTAACAACTGTTCCTTAAAAGACTCCCACAAGGCAGATGTGGATTTACCCTCAAACAGCCTCTCCCAATCAACAGCTGCCAAATTCTGCCTAATCCCACAAAAGTTAGCCTTCCCCTAATCCAACACCTTACCCTTGGGACACCACTCATCCTTTTCCATCACTATCCTAAAGCTAACAGAATTGTGGTCACTATTTGCCACATGTTCCCCTACCAAAACTTTGAAGACCTGACCGGGCTCATTCCCCAGTACCAGGTCCAGTATAGCCCTCTCTCTAGTCGGGCTATCTACATATTGTTCCAAAGAACCTTCCTGTACGCATTTTACAAATGCCTCCCCATTCAGACTCCCAGCCCTACGCGATTTCCAGTCTATACCAGGGAAATTGAAGTCTCCCACTATAAGAACCCTATTTTTCCTGCACCTATCCATTATCTCCTGACATATCCGTTCTTCCACTTCCCTTGGGCTGTTGGGGGGCCTGTAGTATACCCCCAACGTAGTGACTGCGCCCTTCCTGTTTCTGAGCTCCACCCACAGTGACTCGTTACACGACCCCTCTGAATTGTCCTCCCTCTGCACCGCTGTAATATGCTCTCTAACTAATACTGCTACTCCCCCACCTCTTTTGGCCCCTCCTCTGTCTTGCCTAAAACACTTGTACCCCGGAATATTCAGCTGCCAGTCCTGTCCCTCTTTCAACCAAGTCTCTGTCACCGCAACCACATCCAAATTCCTCGTAAGCATTAAGGCCCTAAATTCGTCTGTCTTACCTGCTACGCTCCTTCCATTGAAGTAGATGCACTCCAGACCTCCAGGCTCAGTGAGGTCATCCTCCCCCAGAGTGCTCTTCTTCTTTGCCAGCCTTGTCCTGGCCCCAAGCTTGTCCCCAGCCTCTACACTTGTAGACCTAATTTTTTGATCCCCACCCCCCTGCCATATTAGTTTAAACCCACCCGAACTGCACTAGCAAAACTCCCAGCCAGGATATTCGTGCCCTTCCAATTTAGTTGTGACCCGTCCTTGTACAGGTGCCCTCCTCTCTTGAAAACTTCCCAGTGATCCAGGAATATGAAGCCCTCCCTCCTGGACCAGTCCTTTAGCCAAGCGTTCAATTGTAGAACAAAGAACAAGAACAAAGAACAATACAGCACAGGAACAGGCCCTTCGGCCCTCCAAGCCCGCGCCGCTCCCTGGTCCAAACTAGACCATTCTTTTGTACCCCTCCATTCCCACTCCGTTCATATGGCTGTCTAGATAAGTCTTAAACGTTCCCAGTGTGTCTGCCTCCACCACCTTGCCTGGCAGCGCATTCCAGGCCCCCACCACCCTCTGTGTAAAATATGTCCGTCTGATATCTGTGTTAAACCTCCCCCCCTTCACCTTGAACCTATGATCCCTCATGAACGTCATCACCGACCTGGGGAAAAGCTTCCCACCGTTCACCCTATCTATGCCTTTCATAATTTTATACACCTCTATTAAGTCTCCCCTCATCCTCCGTCTTTCCAGGGAGAACAACCCCAGTTTACCCAATCTCTCCTCATAACTAATCCCCTCCATACCAGGTAACATCCTGGTAAACCTCCTCTGTACTCTCTCCAAAGCCTCCATGTCCTTCTGGTAGTGTGGCGACCAGAACTGGACGCAGTATTCCAGATGCGGCCGAACCAACGTTCTATACCTCTGCAACATCAGACCCCAACTTTTATACTCTATGCCCTGTCCTATAAAGGCAAGCATGCCATATGCCTTCTTCACTACCTTCTCCACCTGTGACGTCACTTTCAAGGATCTGTGGACTTGCACACCCAGGTCCCTCTGCGTATCTACACCCTTTATGGTTCTGCCATTTATCATATAGCTCCTCCCTACATTATTTCTACCAAAATGCATCACTTCGCATTAATCAGGATTGAACTCCATCTGCCATTTCTTTGCCCAAATTTCCAGCCTATCTATATCCTTCTGTAGCTTCTGACAATGCTCCTCACTATCTGCAAGTCCTGCCAATTTTGTGTCATCCGCAAACTTACTGATCACCCCAGTTACACCTTCTTCCAGATCATTTATATAAATCACAAACAGCGGAGGTCCCAATACAGAGCCCTGCGGTACACCACTAGTCACAGGCCTCCAGCCGGAAAAAGACCTTTCCACTACCACCCTCTGTCTTCTGTGACCAAGCCAGTTCTCCACCCATCTAGCCACCTCCCCCTTTATCCCATGAGATCCAACCTTTTTCACCAGCCTACCATGAGGGACTTTGTCAAACGCTTTACTAAAGTCCATATAGACGACATCCACGGCCCTTCCCTCGTCAACCATTTTGGTCACTTCTTCAAAAAACTCCACCAGGTTAGTGAGGCATGACCTCCCTCTCACAAAACCATGCTGACTATCGTTAATGAGTTTATTCCTTTCTAAATGCGCATACATCCTATCTCTAAGAATCTTCTCCAACAACTTCCCCACCACGGACGTCAAGCTCACCGACCTATAATTACCCGGGTTATCCTTCCTACCCTTCTTAAATAATGGGACCACATTAGCTATCCTCCATTCCTCTGGGACCTCACCTGCGTCCAGTGACGAGACAAAGATTTGCGTCAGAGGCCCAGCGATTTCATCTCTCGTCTCCCTGAGCAGCCTTGGATAGATTCCATCAGGCCCTGGGGATTTGTCAGTCTTTAAATTCTCTAACAAACCTAACACTTCCTCCTTTGTAATGGAGATTTTCTCCAACGGTTCAACACTCCCCTCCGAGACACACCCAGTCAACACATCCCTCTCCTTTGTACTATCTCCCTATTCCTAGCCTCACTGGCCCTAGGCATTGGGAGCAGCCCAGAGATTGCCACTCTGGAGGCCCTACTTTTTAGCCTATTTCCCAACTCCCTGAATTGCTCTCGCAGGATCCCTCTGCTCTTTCTATCTACGTCATTCGCACCAATGTGTACAATGACATCCGTTTCTTTATCCTCCCCTTTTAATATGCCTCCTATCCACTCGGAGACATCCAGTACCCCAGCCCCAGGTAGGCAGACCACCATCCTGGAGTCCCGTTCGCACCCACAGAATCGCCTGTCCGTGCCTCTAACCGACACGTCCCCCACCACTATTGCTCTCCTAATCCCTCTCTTTCCTTTCCGGACCACAGAGCCTGATTGTGTGCCAGTGACCTGGTCACTGTGGCTTACCCGTGGAGAGTCATCCTCCTCCACACTATCCAAAACAATATACCTGTTTTGGAGGGGGACAACCACGGGTGACCCCACCACTAATTGCTCACACCCCTCCCCTCTCACACCTGCCGCCGAGCCCTGGACAGCCATTGGAATACTCTCTGGTACGTTACCCTTATGACCTTTACTCCTCCTAACTGTAACCCACATGTCTTCCCCCTGAGGCCCCAGTGTAACTATTTGCCTATAACTCATGTCTATTTGTCTCTCATTCTCCCTGACTAGACTAAGGTCATCAAGCCGCTGCTCCAGTTCTCCTCGTGTCTGTGTTGGCCACCCAACACCAATCTATTCTAATCCCTAGCACTATGATCCACCGTACAGTAAATGTCTGTTTGGGATTATTTGTCTTAACTTTAACTCATGGCTCATTGCGAATGGAATGTAGATCGCTTTGGCATTGAACCTGCCCTGTTCCCTGTTAGAGGGGACAGTCAACAAGAGTGCCCTGTAATCTCTGAATTGGAAAAGTGAAGAGCTATAAAATACAATATAATTGACTTGACCAATTTTATATACAACATAAGCTTTTCAAAATTTAACAGTAGGGAGGAAGAGTTAACATTTTAGCTTAGTGTGTTCTCAATTATTACTTGTGACTTGGGGTGGGTTGGTGGGCAAGTCAACAATAGTTGCTGTACAATGTTTTTTTTGCAAGCAGATGTCCAGAAAAAGAAATGGATATTGTCTGGTAGAATGGCCTTGAAGTGAATTGAACAGCAGTAGTTTACCAGCAAGCGACAACCCTGGTTAGGCATTCTTTACATAGAAAGCCTTTGCAACAGGACATTGTAGATTTCAACCCTCATAAGAAAATAACAAAACATGCTGGAAATGTGCAACAAGTCAGTAAATGTCTGCAAGAAAAATAATAAGCTGATGTATTAAGCGGACGTCTTCATCTCAACTGGTTGACCTGAATGACACAGTCCAGTAAATGAATTAAAGGATATATCTGCTTACGGTGAGACAATGGCATTCATACAGACTTGTGAGGAAGATGGACATTTACTAACTGTGACAAGAAAAATCATAATTGCAATGGATTTCTGTAGAAAGGAGATCAGTTATGTTGCATAATCGCCGACCAATTCAATATTGCCCATTTAAAGCCATCAGCCACAGTTAAAATTACCCAAAATGAGCTCAAAAGCAATGCATTAACTGAGAAAGAACTGTCTTGATGTCTTATGATTGTTGGATGCCCTCAGCAAGGAGACTGTGTCATACATTATGCTCAAGAAATGAGCTGAAGCCACTTTGAAGGTTGTATAGCAACTGAACCTAACTAAAATATGAATCCTTTACTCAGAGGCATGTTTGAGAAGATGGAGAAACAGGGAGCATAACAGATGGAACTTGCAGATCAGGAGGGACAGAACATTTTCCATTATTTTGTTTATTTTGTTGATAAACATGAGACGTGTGTGTTGACTAGAATAACATGCGCTGTTATGATTGGATGAAGATTAACTTTGCCCGCTTATGCTTTCAAGAGAAAAGAAATAGCCTCTTCCATATTCGAACAAAGAACAAATAAAATTACAGCACAGGAACAGGCCCTTTTGCCCTCCAAGCCTGCACCGACCATGCTGCCCGTCTGAACAAAAAGCCCCTACTCTTCTGGGGACCATATCCCTCTATTTCCATCCTATTCATGGATTTTTCCAAATGCCCCTTAAAAGTCACTATCGTATCTGCTTCCACTACCTCCCCCGGCAGCGGGTTCCAGGCACCTACCACCTGCTGTGTAAAAAACTCGCCTCATAAAAACTTGTCTTTAAACATTGCTCCTTGCACTTTAAACCTCTGCCCCCTAGCAATTGACCCTTCCACCCTGGGAAAAAGCTTCTGACTACCCACTCTGTCCATGCTCCTCACAATCTTGTAGACTTCTATCAGGTGGCCCCTCAACCTCCATCGTTCCAACAAACCAAGTTTCTCCAACCTCTCCTCATGGCTAATGCCCTCCACATCAGGCAACATCCTGGTAAATCTTTCCTGCACCGTCTCCAAAGCCTCCACATCCTTCAGGTAGCGTGGAAGTGTTGCCATTGTTTAATATATATGTATTTCATGTGTTATGCCCTCTGGCCTATATTTTCCAAGGGAGCCATGATGACAAGAATGATTTGATTCAGTGGGAGGGAACTGTTGGAAATGTCTTGTGAGACGAGGAAAAGGTAAATCCAAAGCATTCATGTGAAGAGGTAGCTGTGCAGAGAACGGTAAAAATTGCCACTAGTAATTCCAACATGGTTAGAAACGTGAGGAGTTTTTAATGTTATCATAACATTCCTGGGAAGAAGAGCTGAATGATTACACAGACATTTTCAAGGAGCATCTAGCTGGCAATAAAAAGTCTTTGGTGATTAAGAAATAGGCTCCTGTAGAGGTAATTTTGAAAGCCCTTTCACAGTGTGGAGCCTGGCTAGACAAGATTGAAGCATCATCCCTATATTATCATGTCTGGCCCATGCTCCATTTGACACCCTTGCCCAAGCACCTGACCTCACAATATTACCTCTCTCCACGCGTCAACAGACTTATTTGACCAAAGAACTAGTTGACAAAAGAAAAAGACTTGGATTTTAACGAATCCTTTCTTGACTGCAGACATTTAAAAGCAGTTTGCAGCCATTGCGTATTTGTGAGGTGTAGTCACTGTTGCAATGTAGGCAGACACCCTACGCACAGCATGATCCCACAAACAGTAAAGTGGTAATGACCAGATAATCTGTTTTGGTGATGTGTTGTTTGAGGGATAAACATGGGCCAGGACATCAGAGGGAATTCCTGGATGCTTCTTTGGAATAGTGCCATAGTATCTTTATATGCACCTACAATAGCAGTCAAGACCCTAGTTTTAGAGCTCATTTGAAAGAAGACATATCTGACAGCGCAGCATTCCCTTGTTATTGCACTCACAGCCTAGATTGCCTGTAGAACCCTAATGGGACTTGAACCCACAATCTTCTTAGAGGTCAGTCTGTTCTAGATTTTCATTGAATTTGGCTGGAACAGGAGCCCTTTAAAAATGGGTGGTGGACCCTGATTCTGGTATTCCTGACCCCTTCCCAGGGGTTTGTAATTTCTGGGATCACTTTTATTGATGTGGGCTGCTCCCTATCAAAAATCCACATTCAGCACTCCCGCCCTGGCGTGCTCCATTGCAAAAAGTGGCATGTCCTTTTCCCCTGCAATTTTCATTGAGTCCCGAGCCGGGTTTTTAAAGAGCTGTGGTTCATGGTCTTTTAGGTGAATACAAGTGTGCAGGAGGGGATCTTTTAAAAGGCAAGCTCTAAAGGCCCCCCTCATGCTACCATGCCAAACTCTGTTCTTCCACCCACTCCCTAAGTCCCTTCATACCTCCGATGCCATACTCATTGGTCCACTGTACATTTGTCTGCAACCAGCGAATACCACAGTGTAAAGTGCTATGGTATTCACTGATTGCAGAAAATCTACAGTGGATCAATGTACAGTGTTGAAAAAAGTTCCAAAATAAAGTAATTCACTGATTAATTTCTCCTATGGGAAGAAAGGTCTGAATAGCAAGCTAATTCTGGTCCCTCATTATAGAAAGGATGCGGAAGCCATAGAAAGGGTGCAGAGGAGATTTACAAGGATGTTGCCTGGATTAGGTGGCATGCCTTATGAGGGTAGGTTGAGAGAACTAGGTCTTTTCTCCTTGGAGAGGTGAAGGATGAGGGGTGATCTGATAGAGGTGTATAAGATGTTGAGGGGTATTGATAGAGTGGATTCTCAGAGGCTTTTACCCAGGGCTGTAATGGTTGCCACAAGAGGTCACAGATTTAGGGTGCTAGGGAGTAGGTACAGAGGAGATATTAGGGGTAAGTTTTGCACTCAGAGGGTGGTGGGTGTGTGGAATTGGCTGCCGGTAGTGGTGGTGGAGGCGGATTCGATAGGGTCTTTTAAGAGACTTTTGGATAAGTTCATGGAAGTTAGTAAGATAGAGGGTTATAGTATGCCTAGTAGGTAGGGACATGTTCGGTGCAACTTGTGGGCCGAAGGGCCTGTTTGTGCTGTAGCTTTTCTATGTTCTATGTTCTATGTTCTAATAAAAGTGTCAGTCATTCAGGCCTTTTGAAGTTTCCAAACCGCAAACACAAACACTTGAAACCATTTACTTATGTCAACAAACATTGTGAAATTGACAGTAGAGATTTAAGAGCCTGAGTGGTCAATCAAAAAATGTTTCTCTGGGGAGCAGGTGTCCTGTTACCGTAATAGATGCCTGGGTCCTCAGTCAAGCTTACATAATATGCACCAAGCCACCAACAATGAAGATTAGACCTCGGAAGGCACTTTCGCCTGAGGTTGGTGGGCTGAGCCAAGAATTTTCTCGACTCTCCCTAATCATCTCAAGGATGAAAATCTAGGCTTCTGCCTGAAGGAACTTGAGAATTGACCAGAAGTTCTGGAATCCCTAGCTTTGAGTTAGATCACAAGATATGTATGCTCTGCTCCCTCAGGTAAATAATTGCCACATAAGGTTCATGAAGGTGATGGAATTCGATAGCACAATTGTTATCAACCACCCAATATCAATAGTGAATTTTCTTATGCACAGTTAGATAAGAATCATGATTTCAAAGTGACAGCACAGTTAGCACTTATGCTTGTAAACTTTTGATTTAATATTCCTGGAGGAGATCCCATATGAAAGCAAGAGTTCAGCTGTGAGATCAGCATTCAGTTCATGGCTTATCCATTATTTCTATCCATTAAATTTAATGGATGGAAAATTGTGCAGGCCAACCAATGGGCCTAACCTCCACGCCTAGAATTGCAATATGCACTATTGCTTAGAAAAAGATACAGATATACTGCAATGGAATAATAAAACCCCATAACTGACTTGATCGATAACGCTAAACAGTGAGACTCCCAAACCTGTGTCTTCAGTGTACTTCTCTATGATGGTGAAACTGGGCCATGTATGACAGGCAAGAGAAAAAGCTGAACAGATTCAACCTTTGCCTTATCCTCAGCATCTCTTTGCATGACAGAGTTGCCAACTCAGAAGTCCTGGAGTGTGCTAATTCCATCAGCTTGCACCTGTTACTAAGTCAGTGATAGATGTGCTGGCTAGGCCACATTCATTGGATGGATGACAACTGTATGCCCATAAGCCTTCTGTAAAATGAAGTGACTACTGGGTCACGACCTGATGGACATCCATACCTCTGCTACAAGGATACTTACAGGTGAGATATGATGTTGGCAGACATCGATACAAATAGGTGACAGTCCACGATGGCCGTGATCTCTGAAGGCCGACGCTTTGGAGGGGCATTGGAAGAGGAGAGGAGAAATGGAAAGTTGAGCTGGCTGAGAGAAGGTCTGGCAAAAACATTGACTGCACGGTGGCACAGTTGTTAGCACTGCTGCCTCACAGCACCAGGGACCCGGGTTCAATTCCGGCCTTGGGTGACTGTCTGTGTGGAGTCTGCATGTTCTCCCTGCGTCTGCATGGGTTTCCTCAGGGTGCTCCAGTTTCCTCCCACACTTCAAAGCTGTGCGGGTTAGGTTGATTGGCCAAGCTATATTGCTCCTAGTCCCAAGAAGCGTAGGTTAGGGGGAATTAGCGGGTTAAATAATTGGAGTTACGGGAATATGGCCTGGGTAAGATGCTCTGTCGGAGAGTCGGGGCAGACTCGATGGGCTGAATGGCCTCCTTCTGCACTATAAGGGTTATATGAACAGAGGCCAGTGAATCATACATCTTCTCAGCTCACTGTCTTCACCTGCAACAAATGTAGCAGAGAGTGAGGCTTCTGAGCCACACTAGGTGATGCTTAACATGAGATGGTAGGCTGCCATATAGATAATTCAAATGCGGCTGATAAAAATATCAAAACATAATTTAATGGCAGAACCTTATTAAGCATACAATGCAAATTCCATGTGGCTAATGCATAGAAAAACTTGAATTATAGTTTCTAGGAATATATAAATAAACCATTTGCATCAATGTGTCACTCTAACAATAAAATGCAGTGGTAATGATTTAACCAAATGTGATAGAATTTCTAAACATTTCCAAACTATTATTTCTTCTATTTTGAACGGTCAGGGCATGGAATTTATGCACAGCGATATGTAACTTTATTGTGAATTCACTATGAATTATTAACATAATTCTTGGTTGCATATTTTCCAATGCATTATCAATAGTGACAACAGATTTTCTAAAATGCAAATTAACCTAAAGAGCTTGTTTCCTTAATGTGTTGAAGTTGGGAAACGCATCCAAAGCCATGAATCAGATCATATAAACTGAAATTTGGGTCTTTAAAGTGGGACCATTAATAACTGGAATAAAACTGAAGTATTTACTTAATCATCCCCTTGGAGTCAACATTGCAAATCTAAAGAGAACAATGTTCTGTTTTTATTTTCTATTTTTTGTTAAATCAGATCCATTCATAACATATACTCTATTACTTTAAATAATTGTTATTAAGTGCTTCAATTGTATAATGAGCATTTATAATGTTTCTCTCCATTAACCAGTGAATATTATCTCAAGGAATGTAACTAATCATTCTTCACAAATATCGCCTAACTGTTCAGAAGTACTTTAAATTAAATATTGATGTTTGGAAAGATTTGGGGATTCCCGTGCAAGAAAGCAATGCTGGGGTCTCAACTATTTACAATTTACGTTAATGATTTGAGGAGACTGAATGCACCTTTGTTAAGTTTGCTGACAACATAAAGATAGGTAGGAAAGTAAGAGGACTTAAGGAGTCTGCAAAGGGACATAAGTGTCACTTTCAGTGCGTGGTAAAAATTTGGAAGATGGAGTAAACTGGCGGAAAATGTGAACCTGTCCATTTTGGCAGGAAGTGTAGAAAAGCAGCATATTATTTGAATGGAGGGAGATTGTGGAACCATTGAAGTACAGAGGGATCTAAGTGTTCTGGTACATGTATCAGGAAAGTTTAGCATGCAGGCGCAGCAAGTGATTAGGAAGGCAAATGAATGTTGTCATTTATTACAAGGGGGATGGAATATAAATGTGGGAATGTTTTGCTACAGTTGTACAGGGAGTTGTTGAGACCACATTTTTAAAAATTCATTCATGGGACATGGGCGTTGCTGGCTGGGTCAGCATTTATTGCCCATCCCTAGTTGCCCTTGAACTGAGTGTCTCACTCGGCCATTTTAGAGAGCAGTTAAGAGTCAACCACATTGCTGTGGCTCTGGAGTCACATGTAGGCCAGTCTAGGTAAGGACGGCAGGTTTCCTTCCCTAAAGGACATTAGTGAACCAGATGGGTTTTTCCGACAATCGACAATGGTTTCATGGCCATCAGTAGATTCTTCATTCCAGATACCTTTTATTGAATTCAAATTCCACCATCTGGCGGGATTCGAACCCGGGTCCCCAGAACATTAGCTGAGTTCCTGGATTAGTAATCTAGTGATAATACCACTCGGCCACCGCCGCCCCGAATTTAGAATACTGTGTATAGTTTTGGTCTCCTTATTTAAAAAAGGGCGTAAATATGTTAGACACAGTTCAGAGAAGGTTCACTCAGTTGATATCTGGGAAAGCAGCGCTATCTTATGAGGATAGGTTGGACAGGCTGAGACTGTATCCACTGGAGTTTAGGAGATTAAGAGGTGATCATATTGAAATATATAAGATCTTGAGGGGACATGGCAGCGTGGATGTTGAATGGATGTTTCCCCATGTGGGAGAGATTGGGTCAGAATTCTCCGGATGTTCATGTCCCGCTACCGCTGCCAGAGAGGACGTGAATTTGGTGCTCAGCCAAATCTCTGTTCACTGCAGCGGGACGGGAGAATCCCACTGACATGGGCGACCGGAGGATCCCACCTTAGAGTTGGAGGACATAATTTAAAAATGTGGGTTCTCCCATTTAAGATCGAGATGAGAAGACATTTTTTTCTCAGAGGGTCATGAATCTTTGGATCTCCCTTTCTTGGAGAAGGTGGAAGCAGGGTCAATGGATATTTTCAAGGCGGGGTAGATAGATTCTTGATTACCAAGGAAGTCAAACATTATTGGGGGTAGGCAGAATGTGGAGTGGAGGCCACACCCGATCAGTCATGGTCTCATTGAATGGTGGAGCAGGCTCTCCTCCTTCTAATTTGTATCTTTATAAAACATTAGCAAACGAAGGCCAATGGCATGTTGACCTCTTATGCAAAGGGACTGGAGTAGAACTGTAAGGAAGTCCAATTACTATTACGTAGGGCTTTAATGAGACTTAATTTGGAATACTGTACACAATTTGGTCTCTTTATCTAAGGAAGGACAGTCTTGGAGGAGGTGCAACAATTTAACTAAGATAACTATGGGATGAGATGGTTATCCTATAATAAGAGGTTGAGTAAAAGTAGGCCATAAGGCCCTCAAGAGGTCGAGTGGAATGGGTGCATACTCTGCAATTTAGGACAATGAGAGGTGATCGCATTGAAACTCGCAAGGTCTAAAGTGACTTGACAGGGTTGATGCTGGAGGTTGCTTTCCCTGGCTAGGCAGTCGATGACTAGCGGGTATATTCCAAGCATAAAAAATTGGTAGAAAAAAATGAAGAGAAATTTCTTCAGGCAGAGAGTTGTGAATCTTTGGTGCTTAGTCATTAAATATATTCAAGGCTGAGACTGATAGATTTTAGACTCTTGGGGAATGAAGGGATATGGGTGTTGGGTATGAAAGTGGAGGTCAAAGATTAACCATGACCTATTGAAGGCGTTATGGCCTACTCCTACTTTTATTTCTTATATTCTTGTGTTAATACTACATTCAATCCTTTTGTTTTAAATTCCAAGGAACATGGAGATTGAGCTAAGTTTCTTTTTTCTTTGTTGTTGGTGTAATTTTAAGAAATCTTTAATTGTTTAAAAATGTCCAAGGGAACTATTGATATGTACTTTGGCTTTATTCCAATTACGAACACTCCCAGTTTTAAACCCCAAATTGCATCTTATATAAACTAAATCATGACTTCTATAAATAAAGGAAATAAGGTTATTGATGAGACTTTGAAAACCGTTCAACGGAGAATAACTCTGATAATTCATAGTGAATTCACAATAATGTTAATGGTTTTAAATTTTAGAGAAATAAGAATTGATTTCGACCAATCTGAGCGCTATAATACTTAATTTGTTGAAACAGTTGTAAATGTTTCAACTATCATTTGAATGTTGATTTTATTTTAATTGTTGAATTAAGTTTGTGATACTCATTATGCTAATACAGAACAATCAACAACTCAAACCCAATATTCAGAAAGCTGAATTAAATCACTATTTCATCCAGAGCCGCATTGTCAATAATCGAAAGCCATGGTGTAATAATGTTTGGATATATAACCTCAAATTAAATATCTGATTAAACTGGTCTTACCCCCACAAAGCGAAACATGTAAATATCAAACTATTGATAATGTTTATTATATTTTAATAATAGTGCAGTTCTCACCTCAATTAAGTGTGTTAGTGGAAGATTAATAGATGTGATTTGTAACCAATGATGACATACAGATAATCAATAAATATTTATGTGAAATGCGTTGTACAGAGTACAGTGATTTCCTTTTCACCTGTGGCTGGATTCAGGTGAAAAAAAATGGATCTTTTTCCATCTGTTTCAAGGATAGATTTTACAAATTTATGCAAAGCTTCCTGCGACAGGAATGTATATTTGGGAAATTGAGTCCAAAATCCTGGAGGATTTTCAACTCATTATTTTTCTGTGGGACTCACTGACCTCTGTACCAAATGTTGACAACATGCATTCCCGCGGCATAATGGTCTATGCCAGACTTAGACTCAAATAGTGCACATTTGCAGAATCTACCCTTTAATATGCTTTTAATATCCGGTCAACATCTGCGAGAACATAATGGGGATTTAATGGGATAGAATGAAATGCAATTGTAAAAGCAGAATGCCTTATGTCATATTCTGTTTCATAATGCTCCTGTGAAGTGCCTTGGGATATTTCACCATGTTAAAGACTCTATTTAAGTGCAAGTTCTTATTGTAGGACCATCCACAAGGCATAAGTCAGGAGTGTGATGGAATTCTGCTCATTTGCCTGGATGAGTGCAGCTCCAACTGCACTCAAGAAGCTCAATACCATCCAGGACAAAGCAGCCTGCTTGATTGGCAACTAATCCAGCATCTAAAAAATTGATACCCTCCAAGACAAGATGAGCTGCAACAACTTGCCGATCCTTCTTTGGGCAAACACATGGCAGCTGCAGTACAAAGTGGCTAAATGTGAAGTTGTACACTTTGGTGTGAAAAACAGAAAGGAAGAGTAATATAGAAATGGTGATGTTATTTGGGAAGCATGGGATACAAAGGGATCTGGGTGTCCTTGTCAATGAAAGTGGAGAGGCAGGTGCAGCAAGTAAATCGGAAGGCAAGTGGTAGGTTGGCCTTCATTGCAAGAGGATTTGAGTTCAGAAGTAGGGATGTCTAACTGCAGTTATACAGGGCCTTAGTGAGACCACTAAGGATTATTGCATGCAGATTTGGTCTCTCTCTACCTAAGAAAGGATACACTTGCCACAGAGGGAGTGCAGCGGAGGTTCACTGGGCTGATACTGGGCTTGGTGAGACTTTCCTATGAGGAGAGATTGGTTTGATTGGGCTTGTATTCACTAGAGATTAGAAGGATGAGGGGACATCTGATTGAACGTATAAAATTCTAACAGAGCTGGACAGACTAGATGGGGGGAGGATGTTTTCCCTGGTTGGGGAATCTAGAACCAGGGGACACTGTCTCAGGATATGGAGTAGATCATTTAGGACTGAGATAAGAAAACATTTCTTCACTCAAAGGGTAGTGGACCTGTGGAATTCTTGACCACAGAAAGCTGTGGAGGCCAAGTCACTGAATATATTTAAGAAATGGATCGATTTTTTTTAGATTTTAATGGCATCAAGGAATATGGGGAGAAAGCAGGAATTTGGCATTGAGATTGAGGATCAGCCATGATCATATTGAATGGCAGAGCAGGCTCGAAGGGCTACCTGGCCTACTCCTGCTCTTAGTTTCTATGTTTGAAAGCATGTTCCATGCTACAACCTCTACCATCTACAAAGATAAGGGCAGTAGATGCAGAGGAACACCACTACCTGCAGGTTCCCTTCCAAGTCACACACAATCTTGACTTTGATATTGGTGCTCCTTCACTGTCATTGACTCTGAAACCTAGAATTCCCTTCCTAATCGCACCGTGGGTGCACCTACACCAGATAAACTGCAGCAGTTCAAGAATGTGGGCTCACCACTACATTCTCAAGGGTAATTAGGGATGGACAGCAAGTGTTGGCCCAACCAGGGAAGTTGAATAAAAAAAAACAGCTTTGCATGAACAGTGGAACATGTTTGTTTACTTGAGTTTGATTGCCAAAAGGCAACCACTTTGCTTTGTACAGAGGGATATCTCTACGCTGCAGAGTTTTCTCATTCCCTCTCCTCTCTCTCAGAATGATTGCATGCGACTACTTAATCATAACTTGAGTCAAAAATTGAATTGAGATCGGGAGGTAACCCGGGTGAATGCGAGTTGGAAAATTGGGTGAAGAACGGTTTCTTTCCTTCTTTCATGCTGGTTGTGATTGCCTGGTGGCATCTAAATATCTGGTCAATGAGCTGCTGCACAAATTATGGAGCTTCTTTAGTGTTCATACATTTTACTATAAATAGCTGTCTGCCATGGCTTCACTACTGTGCTCAAAGATAGGGGCCAATTGGAATCAACTTTTTTAAAAAGCAGCCACCCAGACTGGTAAGAGGATTGTTGGAACCCTTTAACCTGCATTGGCCCATATTTGTAACATGTACTTTCAGACATCACCGGACACAGGGAAGGCCCTGCCAGTGACTGTGAAGGTGACAACACTCTTGAACCTCTTTGCTACCGGCCTGTTCTAAACCACTATGATGCTATTTGTCAAGTAAGACAACCCACTGTACACCGATGCATTGAACAGGGGAGGGAAGTGAGGTTTACTTTCACCAATTTCACCTCTGGAAAAGGTACAGCAGCACAAGAGGAGAAAATGGTGACTGCTTTCTTAACATGGAGGGTTTCATTGATATGGCCATTCAGGCTTCTATCATAAGGCCCATGCTGTTCATTAACAGAGAGAAGGTGCCAATCAACTAATGTGCAGGTTCACTGAGGCTATAGACATCAAATGATACAAAACCCTGTCCAGTACCTTTGTAGTAGCCATAATTTCTTTATTTTACAGATATCCAGTGTGCTATCATTACTTGAAGCGGGGGGAGAGATTGGACTAATGCCATCCTGGGAACCAAAGATACAGTGTTGATGCACTGAATACATGGTTGATGTATCTTACGCCAGCCATGATGAGGAATGTGGTGACAATATAATGAGTCCCATGCCTTGCCAGAATTTCTGTGGGATATATGACTGGCATGTTAACTCAAGTTTGGATGTTTGAATAATTCGGGGGTAAAGGTTTATGGCATAGTCAAAGATCTCAGAAACCATTTCTGTGTTGACTGAGAGCTCTTAACTGAGGAATCAGTCGGATGATTCATGATTCGTAAAATTCATGCAGAGTACAAGATCGAGTTCAATTTAATTTAATTCAAAAGTGGAAAAAAATAATTTCTCAATGTTTTGCAACGTTTAACTCCACTGCTGTAATCTACTCCGAGAATTCTTCTATTTCCGTTGAAGGTTCTCAAAGCCATTAATCTTTTGCTAGTAAACTCGTGACATTTACTGCTGCAGATTCAAAGTCATTAAACAACTATATAACATCTGCATCATTGGGTCTGCTGAGTTTGATTTGATTGGTAGAAGTATATTACTTGTTATAACTAATTGCTGAGATCTCCAAGTGTTGAGATGTGAAGCACATTTAAAATTGTGTTTTCCTGTCAAATTGAACTCAGATTTATCGTTTGCAATCAGCAATGTACAGCACAGAGGAAGGCCATTCAGTCCATCAATGCCTGTTTGAAATGTTAAATATTATTATTGAACATTGTCACTTCTGGGAGCAATGTAATAATTTAATCACGCTCCGCAATTGCCACCTTCAATTACCTATTATTCTGCTTAATTTAAACTTCTGTTAAACTAAACTGAAACCATGCATTCCTGTAATGGTTTCAATGCCAGTTACCAATCACATATCATGGCAGGCTAATCTAGAGTGGAAAGTGTGAATTACAGAAGCTTGTGAGTAAATTGCGATGTTTATCCTTTTTTGCGGGATCATTAAGTACAATATTGTGTATTCCGCAGCTGACTGAATTAACCTCTTGTAATTTATATTGACTAAATGACTTGTAGCTCATTGCAAAACATTAAAGGAGTGTTACAGGCAATGCTATAGTGATTATCCAATTCTATATCATTCCAATTATCAGTTCATAAAACTGACTGCAGTGAAATGGTGCTGGTCACCCTTTACAATCAATAAAAATATATTATTTTAGTCTTTTTTAATGATATACATCACTCCAAATGTTTTTGATTAAAATTCTTAACATATTTTTATTGCTGTGCTTCCTGAGGCGGTACGGTGGCACAGTGGTTAGCACTGCTGCCTCACGGCACCCAGGGCCCTGGGTTAGATTCCCGGTTTGGGTCACTGTCTGTGTGGAGTTTGCACGTTCTCCCCGTGTCTGCGAGAGTTCCCTCCGGGTGCTCCGGTTTTCTCCCACATTCTGAAAGATGTGCTGGTTAGGTGCATTGGCCATGCTAAATTCTCCCTCAGTGTGCCCAAACAGGCGCCGGAGTGTAGGGGATTTTCACAGTAACTTCATTGCAGTGTTAATGTAAGCCTACTTGTGACACTAACAAATAAAATTTTTTAAAAACTCCAGCCACCTGATTTGAAGATTGAGACCTGCCTTTTAAAAAGGGTTGCGTTGGTTGAAGACTCAGGCTGTAGGTTTTTTTTTAAGCAATTAGCAGCATAGATTTTTAAAATGCTTCTAGGGTAATCTGCGGTGAGAAATCTTAATGGTCCCAGCAGCTGGGGTAAAATATTGTCTGCAGCACTTAAGTAGTTAATTCATGCCTTTATAGCTATGGTTACACTGACTTAGGAATCAATAAAAGGCGCAGAACTCATTAAAGCTTGTGTTATGAAGCAGCCGAAGCTCCAAGCATTAAGGATCATATACTTGGAATACCCAATTATCACTATGTGGAATATGGCACTTTAGGCAGTAAGAGCATATTTAGCTTCCATGTCATATGTTCAACTGTGGATTCAACACCATGCTAACAGTTACTGCTGGGGAACCGAAGATGCCAATTTAGTCAATTACTCGGAGCCAGATCACATTCATACATTTTCCACAATTTCAAACCCTCTATGTCAGAGAATTTTAATTCCAACTCCAATTTGACAGAATTTGGAATATACAATGACTGTTCAAACATTAAGGGCGCTTAATAAGTTAGACAGAGCAATACAAACAATATTTTCCACCCTTGTGATTGAGCCCTCAGCATTCCAATGCATGTTTCCGAAGTCGTGAAAAGTTTGCAACTGTAACAAAACAAATCAGAAATGAGATCAATAGGATGGAAATTGGTCTTTATTGCCATCCATTTTCACATGGAAAACAGGGCAAACAGGAATAAATTCAGAGTTCAATTTCCCACACTGGACTCAAATCTATGTCAGCTTATTGGGAGGTGCTGAGTGAGAAAGGTATCACATAAATGCAAATTCTTTTTCTTTCTAGAGAATATTTGCCCCTTTCTACGATGGTGTTTTATATAACAGACTGGCATGCACAGTACCTTGCATAAGGCAGTTCAAAGTTCAGCTTGCATAGAATTTGCCAGAAGAAACAGCACGTTAGTTTTTTAAATTCATTCGTGGGATGTGGGTTGTTGGCCAGGCCAGCATTTATTGCCCATCCCTAATTACCCTTGAACTGAGTGGTTGGCTTGGTCAGTTCAGAAGGCATTTAAGGGTCAACCACATTGCTGTGGCTCTGGAGTCACATATAGGTCAGACCGGGTAAGGATAGCACATTGGTGAACCAGATGGGTTTTAAAGACAGTCAACAGTGGTTATCATTAGACTTTTAATTTCAGATCTTTTATTGAATTCAAATTTCACCATCTGCCACGGTGGGATTTGAACCAGGGTCCTGAGAGTGTTACCCTGGGTTTCTGAATTACTGGTTCAGTACCAATAATTCCAGACAATACCATTGCATCACTGCCTCCCCAGTTGACCCAGAATTGAATGAGCTTAGTAACCTGGATAGATTGTAGAAGCTACTCTGCTTATAGAAGAGAAGGGGCAGGATTCTGAGCCCATTCTGTGTATGAGAATGGAGGAATGGGCTCAAAATGTGGAGAGCTTGAAAACATCGATCTCGCTAAAATCCTGGGTTTACCATTGATGAGAAATTTAAATGTTCCAGCCATATAAATTCCGTGGCTACAAGAACAGTTAAAAGTCTGGTAATTCTGTGGTCGCTATCTCACCTTCTTACCTCCCAAAGCCTATCCACTATCTACAAGTCACAAGTCAGGAGTGTGATAGAATATTTTCTATTTGCCTGGATATGAGTGCAGCTCCAACAACATTCACGAAGTCAACGCCATCCACGACAAAGAAGGCCACTTAATCAGCACTCTACTAAACTTCCTTAAACAGTTACTTCCTCTACCACTGACACACAGTGGCAGCATTGTGTACCGTCTACAAATTGCACTCCAGCAACTCACCAAGCCTCTGGCAGCACCTTCGAACACTGACTCCGATCATCTGGAGGGGCAAGGGCAGAAGACAAGTGGGAATACCATCACCTTAAGGTCCCCTTCAAGTCACTCTCCTTTCACTGTCACAGGGTCAGGAACTCCAAGGTTGCAAGCCCATGCCAAATATCAACATTAAAGGCAAAGGACTGGTATTTTATTGGGTTTGTCTTTAAATAAGAACAATATAGCACAGGAACAGGCCCTTCAGCCCACAAAGGGCAGAAGAAAGTGCAAAAGTAAAATATGCTTACTCTACCCTTTGAGATTACCAAGAGCAACGTGCATTAGCTGCCTCAGAGTAAAGGGACAACCCTTTAGAACTGAGATGAGGAGGAATTTCTTCAGCCAGAGGGTGATGAATATATGGAATTCATTGTCACAGAAGGCTGTGGAGGCCAGGTCATTGAGTGCATTTAAAACAGAGATAGATAAGTTCTTGATTGGTAAATGGATCAAGGTTTACGGGGAAAAAGCAGGAGAATGGGGTTGAGAGACTTATCAGCCATGATTGAATGGTGGGGGAAACTCAGTGGGCCAAATGGTCTATTTCTGCCCCAAATCTTATGATAGAACATAGAACATAGAACAGTACAGCACAGAACAGGCCCTTCGGCCCACGATGTTGTGCCGAGCTTTATCTGAAACCAAGATCAAGCTATCCCACTCCCTATCATCCTGGTGTGCTCCATGTGCCTATCCAATAACCGCTTAAATGTTTCTAAAGTGTCTGACTCCACTATCACTGCAGGCAGTCCATTCCACACCCCAACCACTCTCTGCGTAAAGAACCTACCTCTGATATCCGTCCTGTATCTCCCACCACGAACCCTATAGTTATGCCCCCTTGTAATAGCTCCATCCACCCGAGGAAATAGTCTTTGAACGTTCACTCTATCTATCCCCTTCATCATTTTATACACCTCTATCAAGTCTCCCCTCAGCCTCCTCCGCTCCAGAGAGAATAGCCCTAGCTCCCTCAACCTTTCCTCATATGACCTACCCTCCAAACCAGGCAGCATCCTGGTAAATCTCCTCTGCACTCCTTCCAGCGCTTCCACATCCTTCCTATAGTGAGGTGACCAGAACTGCACACAATATTCCAAATGTGGTCTCACCAAGGTCCTGTACAGTTGCAGCATAACCCCACGGCTCTTAAACTCCAACCCCCTGTTAATAAAAGCTAACACACTATAGGCCTTCTTCACAGCTCTATCCACTTGAGTGGCAACCTTTAGAGATCTGTGGATATGGACCCCAAGATCTCTCTGTTCCTCCACAGTCTTCAGAACCCTACCTTTGACCCTGTAATCCACATTTAAATTTGTCCTACCAAAATGAATCACCTCACATTTATCAGGGTTAAACTCCATTTGCCATTTTTCAGCCCAGCTTTGCATCCTATCGATGTCTCTTTGCAGCCTACAACAGCCCTCCACCTCATCCACTACTCCACCAATCTTGGTGTCATCAGCAAATTTACTGATCCACCCTTCAGCCCCCTCCTCTAAGTCATTAATAAAAATCACAAAGAGCAGAGGACCAAGCACTGATCCCTGCGGCACACCGCTAGCAACCTGCCTCCAATCCGAAAATTTTCCATCGACCACCACCCTCTGTCTTCGGTCAGACAGCCAGTTGCCTATCCAATCGGCCAACTTTCCCTCTATCCCACACCTCCTCACTTTCATCATAAGCCGACCATGGGGGACCTTATCAAACGCCTTACTAAAATCCATGTATATGACATCAACTGCCCTACCTTCATCAACACACTTAGTTACCTCCTCAAAGAATTCTATCAAATTTGTGAGGCACGACTTGCCCTTCACGAATCCGTGCTGACTATCTCGGATTAATCCGCATCTTTCTAAATGGTCGTAAATCCCATCCCTAAGGACCCTTTCCATCAATTTACCAACCACCGAAGTAAGACTAACCGGTCTATAATTACCAGGGTCATTTCTATTCCCTTTCTTAAACAGAGGAACAACATTCGCCATTCTCCAGTCCTCTGGCACCATCCCCGTGGACAGCGAGGACCCAAAGATCAACGCCAAAGGCTCTGCAATCTCATCCCTTGCCTCCCAAAGAATCCTAGGATACATTTCATCAGGCCCAGGGGACTTATCGACCTTCAGTTTATTCAAAACTGCCAAGACATCCTCCCTCCGAACATCTATTTCCTCCAGCCTATTAGCCTGTAACACCTTCTCTTCCTCAAAAACATGGCCCCTCTCCTTGGTGAACACTGAAGAAAAGTATTCATTCATCACCTCGCCTATCTCTACTGACTCCATACACAAGTTCCCACTACTGTCCTTGACCGGCCCTAACCTCACCCTGGTCATTCTTTTATTCCTCACATAAGAGTAAAAAGCCTTGGGGTTTTCCTTGATCCATAAGACCATAAGACCATAAGACATAGGAGCGGAAGTAAGGCCATTCGGCCCATCGAGTCCACTCCACCATTCAATCATGGTTGATTTCAACTCCATTTACCCGCTCTCTCCCCATAGCCCTTAATTCCTCGAGAAATCAAGAATTTATCAATTTCTGTCTTGAAGACGCTCAACGTCTCGGCCTCCACAGCCCTCTGTGGCAATGAATTCCACAGACCCACCACTCTCTGGCTGAAGAAATTTCTCCTCATCTCTGTTCTAAAGTGACTCCCTTTTATTCTAAGGCTGTGCCCCCGCGTCCTAGTCTCCCCTGTTAATGGAAACAACTTCCCTACGTCCATCCTATCTAAGCCGTTCATTATCTTGTAAGTTTCTATCAGATCTCCCCTCAACCTCCTAAACTCCAATGAATATAATCCCACGATCCTCAGACGTTCATCGTATGTCAGGCCTACCATTCCTGGGATCATCCGTGTGAATCTCTGCTGGACCCGCTCCAGTGCCAGTATGTCCTTCCTGAGGTGTGGGGCCCAAAATTGCTCACAGTACTCCAAATGGGGCCTAACCAGTGCTTTATAAAGCCTCAGAAGTACATCCCTGCTTTTGTATTCCAAGCCTCTTGAGATAAATGACAACATTACATTTGCTTTCTTAATTACGGACTCAACCTGCAAGTTTACCTTTAGAGAATCCTGGACTAGGACTCCCAAGTCCCTTTGCACTTTAGCATTATGAATTTTGTCACCGTTTAGAAAATAGTCCATGCCTCTATTCTTTTTTCCAAAGTGTACGACCTCGCACTTGCCCACGTTGAATTTCATCAGCCACTTCTTGGACCACTCTCCTAAACTGTCTAAATCTTTCTGCAGCCTCCCCACCTCCTCAATACTACCTGCCCCTCCACCTATCTTTGTATCATCGGCAAACTTGGCCAGAATGCTCCCAGTCCCGTCATCTAGATCGTTAATATATAAAGAGAACAGCTGTGGCCCCAACACTGAACCCTGCGGGACACCACTTGTCACCGGTTGCCATTCTGAGAAAGAACCTTTTATCCCAACTCTCTGCCAAGGACTTCTCATGTCCCCTCCTAGCTCTCCTAAGCTCTCCTAAGCCCCTTTTTCAGCTCATTCCTTGCTAACTTGTAACCCTCAATCGAGCCATCTGAACCTTGTTTCCTCATCCCGACATAAGCTTCCCTCTTCCTTTTCACAAGACATTCCACCTCTTTTGTGAACCATGGTTCCCTCACTCGGCCATTTCCTCCCTGCCTGACAGGAACATACCTATCAAGGACATCCAGTATTTGTTCCTTGAAAAAATTCCACTTTTCATTAGTTCCTTTCTCTGACAGTTTCTGTTCCCAACTTATGCCCCCTAATTCTTGCCTAATCGCATCATAATTACCCCTCCCCCAATTGTAAACCTTGCCCTGCCGTACGGCCCTATCCCTCTCCATTGCAATAACAAAAGACACCGAATTGTGGTCACTATCTCCAAATTGCTCTCCCACAACCAAATCTAACACTTGGCCCGGTTCATTTCCCAGTACCAAATCCAATGTGGCCTCACCTCTAGTCGGCCCATCCACATATTGTGTCAGGAAACCCTCCCGCACACACTGCACAAAAACTGCCCCATCCAAACTATTTGACCTACAAAGGTTCCAATCAATATTTGGAAAGTTAAAGTCCCCCATGACAACTACCCTGTGACCCCCACACATATCCATAATCTGCTTAGCAATTTCTTCCTCCACATCTCTATTACTATTTGGGGGCCTATAGTAAACTCCTAGCAACGTGACCGCTCCTTTCCTATTTCTAACTTCAGCCCATATTACCTCAGTGTGCAGATCCCCCACGAAGTGCCTTTCCGCAGCCGTTAAACTATCCTTGATTAACAATGCCACTCCTCCACCTCTTTTACCAGCTTCCCTACACTTAGTGAAACATCTATACCCCGGAACGTCCAACAACCATTCCTGTCCTTGTTCTACCCACGTCTCCGTAATGGCCACAACATCGTAGTCCCAAGTACCAATCCACACCCCAAGTTCATCTACCTTGTTCCGGATGCTCCTTGCATTGAAGTAGACACACTTCAACCCACCTTCCTGTCTACCAGTACCCACCCTTGACCCTGATACCTTCCCCAATACCTCACCACCCTCACTGACTTCTGGACTGCAACTCCCTTTCCCACTCCCCTGACAAATTAGTTTAAACCCCCCTGAAGAGCCATAACAAATTTCCCTCCGAGGATATTGGTGCCCCTCTGGTTCAGGTGCACCCCGTCCTGTTTGTACAGGTCCCACCTTCCCCAGAACATGTTCCAATTATCCACGTATCTGAAACCCTCCCTCCTACACCATCCCTGCAACCACATATTTAACTGCACTCTCTCCCTGTTCCTCAACTCGCTATCACGTGGTACCGGCAACGTACCAGAGATGACCACATGTTTTGTCTTGGCTCTCAGCTTCCAGCCCAGCTCCAGAAATTCCTGCTTTAAATCCCCGTCCCTTCTCTTACCTATGTCATTGGTACCAATGTGCACCACGACTTGTGACTGTTTCCCCTCCCCCTTCAGAATCTGGAAAACACGGTCTGAGACATCACGGACCTTGGCATCCGGTAGGCAACATACCATCCGTGAGTCTCTTTTGCTGCCACAGAACCTCCTATCTATCCCTCTAACTAACGAGTCCCCAATAACTATCGCCCTCCCGCTCTCCCCCTTTCCCTCCCGAGCCACAGAGACGGACACAGTGCTGGAGATCCTCTCACTGCGGCTCCCCACTGGTATGTCATCCCCCTCAACCGTATCCAAAGCGGAATACTTGTTGCTAAGGGGAACGACCACCGGGGATCCCTGCACGGACTGCTTCCTCCCAGCCCCTCTCACCGTCACCCATCTGTTTTCAATCCTCGGAGTAACTGTATTCCTAAAGCTTGTGTCTATGGCCATCTCTGCGTCCCTGATGATCCTAAGTTCATCCAACTCCAGCTCCAGTTCCCTAACACGGTTTTGGAGGAGCTGCAGATGGGTGCACTTCCCACAGGTGTAATCAGTAGGGACACTGTCGTCGTCCCTCACCTCAAACATAGTGCAAGAGGAACATTGCACTGCCTTCACACCCATCCCCTCTAGATACCTTGCCAGTACCAGGTAGAAAGTGCAAAAATGAATTCAACTCACCCCTACTCGCCCTTTCAGCCTAAGCCCTGTGAGCCAAAGTCTTATAGCTCACACTCTGCTTCCCACACACTACACTGCCCGCTCCCGACGCTGCCCGCTGTATACTGCAGCCTACCTTTTATACTTCACGCGCTTAAAAAACCCTTCCCAGACTCCTTTGCTGCCCACTTCTAGTTTTCACTTTAAACTTGAAAAACTGCTGTTAAAGTAAAGGCCAAAAAAATACACACACTAGCTGACTAATTAAATAAATAAACAATTCAATTAATCCAATTAATCTCTTACCAGCACTGCTGCTTTTCAATCACCCCTCTCAGCTTGCTCCAGTGGATCAATGATCTAATGGTAATTATGGCATTAGAGCACATTGAACATTACTGTAATGCTGTGGGAGGGATTTGTGGAAACATTGCGAATCCTGGAGCAAATTACTTCTTGGTGGTCATCAGTGGCAAAGGCTCAAGGAGGCGAGGGGACAAGCACCAAACATTGTTCTAATCAGGCACGCAACTGTAAGAGATTGTCACTATCATGTTTGCTCGGTTGGGAGTTTGTTTGGAAAAATCCAGTGATGGCAGACAATGTTCAGAGGGATTTGTGTGAAAGTAACACAAAGGTAGTATGCAGTTACAGAAATAATTAGGAAAACAAATGCTACGTTCGACTTTGTTGCAGGTAGTTGGTGTACAAGGTTAAGGACATCTTGCTACAATTGTGCAAGGCTATTGAGGAATACTGTGCATAGTTTTTGGTGTCAGTACACAAGATAGGATACACTTCCCTTAGAGAAAGGGAACAAATTGTTCACTAGATTGATCCCTGGAGTGAAAGGGTTGTCTTATGAGGAAAAGTTCAATAGAATGGGCCTCTGGAGTTAGAGAATGAGAGGTAGTCTCATTGAAACCAATAAGATTCTGAGAAGCTTGATGGGGTAAATGCTGAGAAGTTGTTTCTCTTGTTTGGAGAATCTAGAGGTGCATAGTGTCAGGCTAAGGGGTGGCCATTTTGGACAATGAGGAGCAAGAGGAGAAACTTCTTCAGTTGAGGAGTGTTGAGTCGTTGGAATTATCTATCTAAGAAGGCTGTGGAACTTCAGTCGTTAAGTACATTCGAAGCTGAGATTGATAACTTTTTGGAACATAAGAGAGTCAAGGGACAATGGGATTAGGCGGGAAAATCAATTTTAGGTCAAGTGTTAGCCACGATCTTACTGAAAGACTGAGCAGGCTCGAGGGGCTCCAGGGCCTTCTTTTGCTCCTGGTTCTTATGTTCTCAGGCCACAGCTGTATCAGAGACACCCTACGATAGTTGCCATGGAGGTTGATGGTCATTCAGCTACAGTATCCAGCAGTATGTTGGGGAGGTACATGGTGGGGATGGGCCAAATGAGATGGCGTCCTCTCAAAGTGGCAATATATCCTGCTCCTCCACTCAAGTCCTTTAAACGTTAAAAGTTGAGTTTGGGCAGTGGGTGTGTGTAACTTGATACTGGAGGGAATGAATGAGGTAACAAGTAAAGCTCTGCTTAATGTTCTCAGGATTTATGCAACGGGGGTGGATCTATGTGCGGGCCTTTTTCTCTTGCTGCTGTTATTTACACCCTGGAATAATGTCATCCTTTATCAGTAACCCCCACTCATTTGTTGAAACAATTAGTGATCTATTTTAATGACCCATTTTGAACCCTTTTAGTTGAAGCTATTACTCATTTACTGGTGTTTCTGTGAAGTGGATGATGAAATATTTTCACTGTATGGGTGCGACTAATTTCCATTGTTTACCCTTAAAGCTTCTTTCATTAGTGACCATAGTGTATTTCCAACTTATTGCCAGTAAAATAACTGATGACGCATTTATATTGGAAGAACCAGGCTGAGACTAATTTCAGGCAGGACACACTTTGTTCACAAGCTGATTCGCAGGAGGTTGCCATAAAACATTAGGGCCTGAAAATTCTGAGACTTGGCGGGGAATGAGTCCTTGCCAACTCCAACAGGCCCGCTGCCACTTTACACTCAATCGAGCGTTCTTCAGTAGCAGGTAGGACTTTCATCCACCCCTGGAGAGAAATCCCACCTTGGAGAGCTGTCAGCCAATCAGATTGCCTGCAAAGGCATGGGTGGCTTTCCCATTGGCAGGAACCCTTGAGGAAAGATGTAGTGGCATTGGAGGCAGTTCAGAGGAGGTTCACTAGATTGACCTAGATTGACAGGGCGGCACGGTAGCACAGTGGTTAGCACTGCTGCTTCACAGCTCCAGGGACCTGGGTTCGATTCCCGGCTTGGGTTATTGTCCGTGTGGAGTTTGCACATTCTCCTCGTGTCTGCGTGGGTTTCCTCCGGGTGCTCCGGTTTCCTCCCACAGTCCAAAGATGTGTGGGTTAGGTTGATTGGCCATGCTTAAAATTGCCCCTTAGTGTCCTGAGATGCGTAGGTTGGAGGGATTAGTGGGTAAATATGTAGGGATATGGGGCTAGGGCCTGGGTGGGATTGTGGCCAGTGCAGACTCAATGGGCCGAATGGCCTCTTTCTGTACTGTAGGGTTTCTATGATTTCTATGACTCCAGAGATGAGGGGATTGTCATATGAAGAGAGAGTGAACAGTTTAGGCCTATACTCTTTGGAATTTAGAAGAATGAGGGGAGATCAAATTGAGGTATACAAGATGATAAAAGATATGGATAAAGCAGACGTGGAGTGGATGCTTCCTCTTGTGGGTCATTCTAGGACAAAAGAAAAGGTCTTAGGATAAGGGGTAGCAAATTTAAAACAGAATTGCGGAGAAACTACTTCTCCCAAAGGGTTGTGAATCTGTGGAATTTGTTATCCCAAAGTGTGGTGGATGCTGGGACAGTGAGTAAATTTAAGGAAGAGTTAGATGGTTTTTTAATTGGTAGTGGGTTGAAGGGTTATGGGGAGAAGGCAGGAAAATGGGGATGACGAGCATATCAGCCACGATCGAATGACGGGAGTGGACTCGATGGGCCGAATGGCTTAATTCTGCTCCGACATCTTATGAACTTATGAACCCACCTGAGGGGGGAGGGTAGAGTAGACTCGATGGGCCGAATGGCCTAATTCTGCTCCTATACCTTACGGTCCTATGAACCCAGGCTTTTGAAATGATGAAAATGTGATGCAGCTTGATAAGGAGGTAATAAAAGGCTCCTAGTATGTTTGGTTTCATAAACCGGAGCATGTGACACATGAACAACAAAGTTATTTGTGCAAGACAATGTTTAAGCCAGAATAATGGGTGCAGTCTTGGTCGTCCCCGACATTAGAAAAAAGCATTAAAGTCATAGAGAGCACAGATTCACCAGTCTGCTGTAAGGGGGAATGGGAAATAATAGTTATGAGATGAAAATTGAGATAATAGGACTATTTTCACAGGAAGAGAGAGGGTGAAAGGAGATTTAATAAAGTTTTTTAAATTTTGAAGAGTTTTTATGATGGAAGGCTATTTCCTCTGTTTTGGAAAGTAGTGATGGGAAATGGGTCATCGATTTAAAACGCAGAAAGTAAGGAGAGAAGCGAGAAAATTTCCAATAATGAACGATTGTCAGAGCCTGTAATAGTTTGCCACAAGCAATAGTTGAGACTTTGGGAGAAAAAGGTTAATGCATGAAGCAGAGGAAGATAAAGGGCTATGGGGAGAGGGCACAGCTGTACTGGGTTACTCTGACAAATAGCACAGACACAGGAGGGGTGATTTTACCATTTTCATTCTAAGTTCTGGATGGACTTGAAACTGGGAGAGATTCAGCTCCAACTTTTAGGCCCATTTTTAGTCCCCCAATATGCACTCTGCCTGCAAAGTTTTGAGCACGTCAGATTTGCGCTGCAGAAGTCGGTGGGTGAGACTTAACATGCCCGAAAGCCTGCAGAGGGAGGGAGTACGCATGTGCAGGCCTCTGATGCTGCACATGCACATTAGCAGTTGCAGGGCTCTGACAGACAAGAGAGAGCTGTCAGGCCCCTGTTACTGCAGGCTGCCTGAAGCAGCTCCCCCCACCCCTCTGCAATTATGGGGGTCAGTGGCCTGAGATGTAGCCCCCCCCCCGACTCCCCCACCGCCCAGAGTGATCGCGGACCCCCCCTCCCCCGCGCTGATCGCTGCAGAGTGGCAGGGCACCCTGCCCCCATTAGCACCTCTCTCCGTTAGCCCCTCCCCATTAGCCCCTCCCCATTAACATCGCACCAATTAGCCCCGCCCCCAGCACTGCCCAATGGGCATTGCCCAGGTGCCAGGATGGCACTGCCAGTCTGGCAGTCAGAGTGGCATTGCCCTCGGCCTCCTCGGCTTCAATGGCCTCCGGTTCCACCGGTTCCACCGGCGAGGCCAAGTCAATTGCTCCCCATTAATGGGGAGCATGTCCATTCCTCGCCGGCTTGAACCATTCCCGAAGAAGTCATAAAGGGGGGCCGAGCCTGGACGATAAAGCGCTGGGCTCGGTAAGCAGATGCAAATGTTCATTTTAATAGATTTAAATATATTAACCTGGCTCTCACCCATTTCTGGCAAGAGGCTGACCGCGCCGGATATCCGGTGCTCGTAAAATGGTATCGGCCGCTAAAACTGGTGCCAATCGCAATCAGCGCTTTACGGCCCACTTTACCACCATGTCCCACTGGAAAATGGGTACAATGCGATGGTAAAATCACCCCCAGGGAGGTCATACTGGAATTGTGTTAATCACTGGTTAAGCCACAACTGAAGTACTTTTTTAAAATTCAATTGTGGGACATGGGCGTCTCTGGCTGGCCAGCATTAATTGCCCATCCCCAGTCGCCCCTGAGACTGAGTGACTTGCTGGGCCATTTCAGGGGGCAGTTGAGAGTCAACCACATTGCTGTGGCCCTGGAGTTACATGTGGGCCAGACCAGGTGAGTACGGCAGATTTCCTTCCTTAATGGACATTAGTGAACCAGATGAGTTTTCCCCACAATTGATAATGGTTTCATGGTCATCAGTCGATTCGGAATTCCAGGTTTTCTTTTTTGAAATCCATCATCTGCCGTGGTGGGATCTGAACCTGGGACCCCGGAGCATTAGCTGAGTTTCTGGATTAATAGTCTCGTGATAATACCATTAGGCCATCACCTCCCCTCTGGTCATCACATTATAGATGAGATTGCACTGAAGAGGGTGCAGAAGAGAATTACCAGGATGCTGTCTGGGCTGGAGGGTCTGAGCTATGGGAAAAAATTGGAAAAGTGGAGGCTGTTTTCCTTGGAGTAGTGAAGATTGGGAGGGGACCTGACAGAGATGTATAAGGTTATGAGGATAATATATAGGGTGGATAGTAAGGCATTTCTTCCATTTGTAGGGGGGTGAATAACCAGGGGTTATAGATTTAAGATAAGAGGTAGAAGCTAAGAGGGGACTTGAGGAGAAACATTTTTACCCAGAGGATGGTGGGAGTCTGGAACTCACTGCCTGAAAGGGTGATTGAATCAGAATCTCTTGTAACATTTAAGACATACTTAGATATTCACTTGCACTGCCATCACCTCTCGGGCTATGGGCTAAGCGCCGGAAAATGGGATTAATGTAGTCAGATGTTTGTTGACCAGCGTGGACATGATGGGCCGAATGGCCCCCTTCTGTGCCTTAAACGTCTATGAATCAATGAATTTACATGATGCCAAATGTTGAACAGCCTCCTCCTATGCTGTCAGTTTCTATGGTTACACTGCTTGATTTTATTTTGACCAGATGTTCGGGAGGTGGAGAGCAGTGATTTGACAACTTGGAACTTAGGAAAGAAGGGAAATGGGGTGGAGCTTCAAGGGATCTGGATTCAATCCAAAAATGAGCACAGCTTTGAACCATTGACTTGAAATGTGTTCTTCCCCATCACAGGAATTTCAAATCTGAGGAGATTCGGGCTGGAATTTTACCATCCCACCCACCATGGGAATTGGAGCAGGCGAGGGGCGGACCATGGAAAGGTTTGTTGACCTCAGGCAGGATTTTATGGTTTCGGGACCAGCAAGGCCGTAAAATTCCGTCCCTTGAGTAAATTAGGAATTCAAGCATTCAAACATACAAAACAGGAACAGAAGTGGGCCATTCTGCCCCTTGAGCCTGTTCCACCATTCAACAAGATTACGGCTAATCTGCTTGTGTTTTGAGTTCTACATTCCCCATCTACCCTCGATAGCTATTTGATTCCCTTGCGTAAGAAGAATCTACTTATCTCGGCTTTAGAAATATTCAGTCACCCCATTTCCACTGCCTTCTAAAGCAAGAGTTGGCGGCACAGTGGCACAGTGGTTAGCATTGCTGCCTCACAGCGCCAGGGATCCAGGTTCGATTCCTGCCCTGGATCACTGTCTGTGTGGAGTCTGTACGTTCTCCCCGTGTCTGCGTGGGTTTCCTCTGGGTGCTCCGGCTTCCTCCCACAGTCCAAAGATGTGCAGGTTAGGTTGATTGGCCATGCTAAATTGCCCCTTAGCGTTAAGGGGATGTCGGATAAATATGTGGGGTTATGGGGATAGGGCCTGCGTGGGATTGTTGTCGGTACTGGCTCAACGGGCTGGGCTGAACGATCTCCTTCTGCACTGCAGGGATTCTATTCTATTCTATAAAGAGTTCCAAAGTTGCACGATCCTCTGTGAGAAAGCTATTCTCCTCATCTCTGTCCTATAAGGGCAAGCCCTAATTTTAAAACAGTGTCCCTTAGTTCTGGACTCACCCACAAGGTGAAACATCCTTTCCACATTCACATTGCCAAGACTATTCAGTATCGTGGGCGGTATGGTGGCATAGTGGTTATTACTGCTGCCTCACAGTGCCAGGGACCCGGGTTCCATTCCCGGCTTGGGTCACTGTCTGTGTGGAGTCTGCACGTTCTCCCTGTATCTGCATGGATTTCGTCCGGGTGCTCTGGTGTCCTCCCACATTCCAAAAGACGTGCTTGTTAGATGCATTGGCCATGCTAAATTTTCCCCCAGTGTATCCGAACAGGTACCAGAGTGTGGTGACTAGGGGATTTTCACAGTAACTTCATTGCAGTGTGAATGTAAGCCAACTTGTGACTAATAAATAAACTTTAAAACTTTTTACGCACTTCAATCAAGTCACACCTCACTCTTATAAACTCCAGCAGAAATAAGCCTCATCTATCCAAACTTTCCTCATAAGACAATCTGCTCCTTTCAGGTATCTATCTAATGAACCTACTCTGAACTACATAGAAACAGAAAAACTACAGCACAAAACAGGCCCTTCGGCCCCACAAGTTGTGCCGAACATATCCCTACCTTTTAGGCCTACCTATAACCCTCCATCCTATTAAGCTCCATGTACTCATCCAGGAGTCTCTTAAAAGACCCTATTGAGTTTGCCTCCACCACCACTGACAGCAGCCGATTCCCCCTAACATTTCCCCTGTACCTACCCCCCAGCACTTTAAACCTGTGTCCTCTCGTAGCAGCCATTTCCACCCTGGGAAAAAGCCTCTGAGAGTCCACCCGATCTATGCCTCTCAACATCTTATATACCTCTATTAGATCTCCTCTCATCCTACGTCTCTCCAAGGAGAAAAGACCGAGCTCCCTCAGCCTATCCTCATAAGGCATGCCACTCAATCCAGGCAACATCCTGGTAAATCTCCTCTGCACCCTTTCAATCTTTTCCACATCCTTCCTGTCCTGGTCCCCCATGCTGACACGATAGTTAAAAAAGCCCACCAATGTGTCTACTTTCTCAGAAGACTAAGGAAATTTGGCATGTCAGCAACGACTCTTACTAACTTTTAGAGATGCACCATAGAAAGCATTCTTTCTGGTTGTGTCACAGCTTGGTATGGCTCCTGCTCTGCCCAAGACCGCAAGGATCTGCAAAAGGTCGTGAATGTAGCCCAAACCATCACGCAAACCAACCTCCCATCCATTGACTCTGTCTACACTTCCCGCTGCCTTGGCAAAGCAGCCAGCATAATTAAGGACCCCACGCACCCCGGACATTCTCTCTTCCACCTTCTTCTGTTGGGAAAATGATACAAAAGTCTGAGGAGACGTACCAACCGACTCAAGAGCAGTTTCTTCCCTGCTGCTGTCAGGGTTTTGAATGGACCTAACTCTCATTAAGTTGATCATTCTCTATACCCTAGCTATGACTGTAACACTACATTCTGCACTGTCTCGTTTCCATCACTATGAACGGTATGCTTTGTCTGTATAGCGCGCGCGAGAAACAATACTTTTCACTGTATGTTAATACATGAGACAATAATAAATCAAATCAAATCAAAATCAAATCGATGGGGGAATTTGGGTTGACAAATTTACCCTCTAATCTTAAAACTTCTGTTGCATTGAAAATAACCAATGCCAGGGGGTTCGTAGGGTAAATAAGTAGGGTTATGGGGATGGAGCCTGGGTGCGATTGTGGTCTGTGCAGACTCGATAGGCCGAATGGCCTCCTTCTGCACTGCAGGAATTCTATGAAATTCTATGAAAAGAACAAACTGGAGGTGGTAAAGAGCTCCACTGTTTAGATGCTTCTGAGTTAGAGCAGGAGATTCCAGTGAGAGAGAGGTTAGAAAGAGTTCCTTTAACCACAGAGTGGTTACACAGTGTAACTCACTACCTGAAGGAGTTGCTGTGTCAACAACTCCAGGTTTTTAGGTGTCCAGATCACCACTAACCTGCCTTGGTCCCCCCATGCCAACACTATAGTTAAGAAAACCCACCAATACCTCTACTTTGTCAGGAGACTAAGCAAATTTGGCATGTCCGCTACAACTCTTACCAACTTTGACAGATGCACCATAGAAAGCATTCTTTCTGGTTTTATCACAGCTTTGTTTGGCTCCTGCTCTGTCCAAGACTGCAACAAACTACAAAGGGTCGTGAACGAAGCCCAGTCCATCACTCAAACCAACCTCTCACCCATTGACTCTGTCTACACTTCCCGCTGCCTCGGAAAAGCAGCCAGCATAATTAAGGACCCCATGCACTGCGGGCATACTCTCTTCCACCTTCTTCTGTCGGGTAAAAGATACAAAAGTCTGAGGTCATGTACCAACCAACTCAAAAACTGCTTCTTCCCTGCTGCCATCAGATTTTTGAATGGACCTACCTCGCATTAAGTTGATCTTTCTCTACTCCCTAGCTATGACTGTAACACTACATTCTGCTCTGTTTCCTTTCCTTCCCTATGTACGGTATGTTTTGTCTGTTTAGTGTGCAGGAAACAATACTTTTCACTGTATACTAATACATGTGACAATAATAAATCAAATCAAATCAAATCAAAATCAAATAGCATGGATCTATATAAAGGGGTCTTTAGATAAACACATGAGGGGGAAAGTCATGGAAGGATATATTAATGGGGTTATATGATGAAGTGTACAAGGAGGTCGTGTTGATGCATAAACCTGCTGCTCCAAATGGTCTGCTTCTGTGCTATGAATACTCCATAACAGCTAAGTAATATTGCTTCCTCTTTTGTTCTATACAGGAGAAAGCAATAAAGGTATTAGATGAACCTCCCGAGATGAAAACAGTAATGGGCAGGCTTAAACCTTTATTGATAATTAAGAATTGCTAAGAGGCATGAAAAAAATAAAGTTGTATTGACACTGCAGGCCAAAGGATAGAGCTAGATCAACAGTATCAACAGGTGAAGAAGGACCAATAGTTTGGGCAGGAAAGATAAGAGATGGCGGCTGTGGTTAAACTTTTGAGAAATGCAAAGGGATTGTAATGGTTTTCGCTGTTCTGCGGAGGTAGAGAGGAGATCATCAAGCAGCGATTCTGTGATTGTACTCTGAAAAGACTGGAGGTTGTGAGCACAAATCGCATGCAATATGAAGCAGCTTGATGAATGAAGAGTGGAATCATCATCAAGAGAGCAGATGAGGTTGAATGGTGAGTGCCAGAGGTCATTGATACGAAGGAGTGAGCGAGAGTATAGAACCTTAAAAATCTCTATCTTCTTTAAGTAATGGAAAAAGAGTCAGAGGAAAGAACATGAAGTACACCGCAGATAGAGCCATTTGAAAAATAAATTACTTAGCCATGAATGTACCTCTGGCAGGAAGCCACTTAATGGTAACGTGTTTAAAAGTCAATAATGCCAGACCCTGTCAAAGGCCAGAGCTTTTGAGATCATGCAATTCACCAGCCACCTTCAGAACTGGAGAAAGTTTTGCTCTAAGGACAATAGAGTTGTTGTTTGAAAATATTTGATTGCAACCCATCCCATATAATGGAAACCGGGTGGGTGGAAAGTCAAAAATTAGCAGGTTAGTTAATTGCTTTTTTCTACCAGTTTAGAACTTTGCCTCCTGCATTCCGGAGGCAGATGAGATGACCATTTAAAGCAGAGGAGAGGCGATGGCCTAGTGGTATTATCACGAGACTATTAATCCAGAAACTCAGCTACTGTTCTGGGGACCCAGGTTCGAATCCCTCCACAGCAGATGGTGGAATTTGAATTCAATAAAAGTATCTGGAATTTAAAATCTACTGATGATCATGAAACCATTGTCGATTGTCAGAAAAACCCATCTGGTTCACTAATGTCCTTTAGGGAAGGAAATCTGCTGACCTTACCCGGTCTGGCCAACATGTGACTCCATCAGCACTGTGGTTGATTCTCAACTGCCCTCGGGCAACTCGGGCAACTGCCCTCGGGCAACTAGACACCTCTCACTGGTGAGCCAGCTGGAAGCCTCAGGCCGTTGGAGTTTCTTCTGCTGCCCATTGATTGACTGTCACATTCTATCTATTTCAGGTTGGCTATAGATTGGTGGCATGTCAGTGAAATAAAATACATCAGGCCTAAAACTGAAGCCAACATGCGCATTCAAAACTTGTTCTTCCAAACAGCTGCCCAAGCCCTGCAGAGTTTGAAGAGATGGCCCAGGTAGTAGTAGGTTATGAACCACATGTATTGATTGTAAGAGATGTGCTATTTGTATGAGGGGAAATCACCAATGGGGCTGTCCTAATACCCATCATGCCTAACCACTGTGTACTTACTACCAAAGTCACAATGTCTCTATGCCCATGATTAACAGGCCAGGTAGTTCATTTGGTTGCTCTGCATTCCAAACCTTATTAATCCACAGGGTCAACTAGGCATGTTATTTAGCAAGGTCCCTTATGTGTATCTTTACACTCCTTTTTCCCTTGGATAAAGATGTGGAATGTTAGAAGGATGTTGTAGGCTGATTAGGATGCTTTGAGCCACATGAACATTCCTTCCATTGCCAACAAGCCCTGGGCCAGCCCCACCCCCCACCCCCAGTAAGTTCTGAGGTGCAGGTGAAATGGAATTCCTTCTGGGTTCCCGCCAGCCTTGACCATGTTGAGATTTCACACTGGGGAAGGCAAGGCTTTGGATGGGAAGCTTGCCCTTGCCCCAGTTGGGAATGATACAATCTGATGAAAAATAGTTTTTTTATTCAGTCGTGGGACATGAGCATTGCTGACTGGCCAGCATTTATTGCCCATTCCTAAATACCTGAGGGCAGTTGAGAGTCACCCACATTGTTGTGGCTCTGAAGTCGCATGTAGGCCAGACTGGGTAAGGACAGCAGATTTCCTTTCCGAAAGGACATTAGTGAACCAGATGGGTTTTTCCAACAATCGACAATGGTTTCATGGTCATCAGTAGATTCTTAATTCCAGATATATTTTATTGAATTCAAATTCCACCACCTGCCGTGGCGGGATTCGAACCCAGGTCTCCAGAACATTAGCTGAGTTTTTGGATCAATACTCCAGCGATAGTACCACTAGGGCACTGCCTCCCCCTAGTGCTAGATAAATGGACAAATAGCTTTGAAGATGTCAAAAAAGGTTGTGAAAAATAACCTCATCACAATAGCACTGTTATCAATGTTGAAATCCCATCTGGAAAGGAACAGGGAATTTTTTCCCATCAGGAAATGAAAACTTAATGGCCACTTAAGGACCTTTTCCTGTCTCGCCTCAACTTTTTGTCTGATGGGTGGTGAGTGAATGACTGTCTGGGGAAGGGAATGCCAGAAAGAAATAAAGTTTGACCTTGGGCAGGAACAGGGAGTGGAAGGCATCTCCAGACCTCCCTCCCCTGCTGGCCTAATGCTGAGACCTCAATTGCTTCCCTTACAACTCCCCAGATGGTTCCCTACCTTCCCTGCCCTGGATCCCCTGCTACTTACCTATCTCAGGGTCCTGGGACATAGTTTCAGACAGCTCCCTGCAGTACCTCCTCTAGCACTGCAGCACTGTGCCTGGAGGGACTGGAGTGCTGTCGTTAATCAGATTGGCAGGCAACTCTCCATGGTGGAACTTCCTCCTAGTGAGGGTGGAGGTCTGTCTTATGCCAATCAATGCTGGTGAGAGTGTAACACGACATCAGGGCTGTTGGAATCGGGAGGGATATTTTCCGAGCCCAGCCTTACTAAAAATTCAAGCCTTAAACCTGGTGCTTTATAGTTCAGAGACAAGAGTATAACCAATTGAACCATTCGGGTTCTCTGTGTGTATAACACCAGGATAATAAGACCATAAGACCACAAGATACAGGAGTAGAATTAGGGCATTCGGGCCATCAAGTCTGCTCTGCCATTCAATCATGGCTGAGAAGTTTCTCAACCCCATTCTCCCGTCTTTTCTCCATTACCTTTGATCCCCTTACCACTCAAGAGCCTATCTATCTCGGTCTTAAATATATTCAATTGCCTGTCCTCCACAGCCTTCTGTGGCAATGAATTCCACAGATTCACCAACCTCTGGCTGAAGAAATTCTTCCGCATCTCGGTTCTAAAGGGTCGTCCCTTTACTCTGAGGCTGTGCCCTCGACTCCTAGTCTCTCCCACGAATGGAAACATCCTCTCCATGTCCACTCTATCCAAGCCATTCAGTATTCTGCAAATTTCAATGAGATTCCCCCCTCATCCTTCAAAACTCCATCGAGTACAGACCCAGGGTCCTCAAACACTCCTCATACATTAAGCTTTTCATTCCTGGGATTATTCTCGTGAACCTCTTCTGGACTTTCTCCATGGCAGATCAAATTAGAGATTGAGACTAGTACTGTTCATGCTTTTAATTCTAATATCTCTTAACTGACAACTTCCATCGTTTTGGGCTGACAAATGGCAGGTAACATTCGTGCCACACAAATGCCAGGCAATGACCATTACCAATAAGACACACTCTAACCGCTGCCCCTTGACATTCAATGGTGTTACCATCACTGAACCCCCCCCACTGTCAGCATCCTTGGGGGTTACCAGTGACCAGAAACTCAACTGGAATCACCACATCATAGAAATCATAGAATTGACATAAACACAATGGCAACAAGAGCAGGTCAGAGGCTAGGAATATTGCAGCGAGTAACTCACCTCCTCACTCCCCAGAGCCTATCCACCATCTGCAAGGTACAAGTCAGGAGTGTGATGGAATACTCCCCACTTGCCTTGTTGGGTGCAGCTCCAACAACACTCAAGGAGCTTGACACCACACCATCCAGGACAAAGCAGCCCGCTTAATTAGCACCACATCCACAAACATTCAATCTCTCCACCACCGACGGTCAGTCGCAGCAGTGTGTACCATCTACAAGATGCACTCCAGCAATTCACCAAAGATCCTTAGACAGCTTCCAAAGCTGCGACCACGCCCATCTAGAAGGACAAGAGCAGCAGATGGGAACACCACCACCTGCAAGTTCCGCGTCAAGCCACTCACCATCCTGACTTGGAAATGTATCGTTGTTCCTTCGCAGTTGCTGGGTCAAAATCCTGGAATTCCCTCCCGAACGGCATTGTGGGTCAACCCACAGAACGTGGACTGCAGCAGTTCAAGAAGACAGCTCACCACCAACTTCTCAAGGGCAACTAGGGATGGGCAACAAATGCTGGCCAGCCAGCGACGCCCATGTCCCACAAATGAATAAAAAGAAGACCTTTTTGCTCAGGTGAACCAATTTGAGAGTGTGCGCATCCACTGGCAGCTGTCATCACCGTTTCGTGTGTATTTTGAAAACAGGTTTAACAATGGCACAGCTGACTTATGCCCCAAGTCCTGGCCCTTCTGTCCTCAAAAACAAATTGCAGAATTTTAAACTCTCAGCCTATACTTCCTTCTCCGCTGTCAAGTCCTGTTTCGATATTCTTTCTTTATTTCACAGCAATCTTCATGCTCACAGCAATTTCTGCTTCATTTTTCAAAGTCAAATTATCCTCCAGCAGAGGATTCCAATGACTAGCCACTAACCAATCTGCCTCGGAGTGCTTATGTCAGAAATTGCCCAAATTTGCAATTTTCTAAAAGTTTCCATTATCTGATGGGAAAAGATTCCTCTCTCCGTTCCAGATGGGATTTCAACATTGATAATAGTGCTATTGTGACGAGGTTATTTCTCACAACTTTTTTTTTAGATCATCAAAGCTATTTGTCTGTTTATCTAGCATTATTTCTTACCAGGCTCCATGTCTCCCGGACAATATCCGAAAGATCAAACTTACTTTTTCAGATATCTTTAATCTCCTTTGTCTCCAATAAGCCTTGTTCCGGCCTCTTGGTCAACGTATTCCAGTCTGAAACCCAAGACCTTGCCTTCATCACCTCGAGCTTGAACTTTCCCACTGGAGACTGGGTGATCACGTGAATGCAGGGATGATGCTGGTAACAAAGACGCCACATGCTGGGAGCACGGGAGTTCTCCCCTGGGTGCTGGCAGTCACACAGCATGTAAGAAGTGCTCAGTATTATCAATAAACTTTTATTGTTGTTAGTCCCTGGTCGCCAGTTATTGCAAACCAGTGCTTGTACATCCACCATTTATTGCTTTTGCTTCACAGTCTAAATCTTCTACAGCCATTCCAATCACTCCTGTCTCCTCCATGCTTCATTGGCAACTATGCAAGTAAGTTGAGTTCAAAACGTTATACTCACATTCACTCCCTGGCCTTATTCCATCTTACATAGTATAAGAGAGAGAAAGCTTTTTAAAAAAAAATCATAGTGTGCATTGTGGTGGACCTCAGTTGTGCCTTTGTCCTATATGGACCACCGTTGTGTGTGTTTGTCATACCTGGACACATCCCCTTCCAGTTTGGTTCCTCCCCTCAGCACCTAGTATAAAGGTGGCTGTCTCCTCCCCCTTGTTCAGTCCAGGTCGGTTACTTGTTGGGATCTGCTCCTGATTCTGTTGTGAATAAAAGCCTACACTTATATTGGCATATCGGTAGTCTTTCGCCTTATTGATAGCGCATCAATTTTATTCACAACAGTTTCTAGTATGGAGCAGTTTCTAAAACCCGACAAGTTAGCATTAGACCCTCAAGAGGTTGGAGCCTCTGATAAATTTGATCATTGGTTGGACTGCTTCGAAGCATTCGTCGACACCGCTACGGCCATCGACACCGACGCTGCTAAACTCCACGTGCTCCGCGCCCGGGTAAGCGAAACTGTCTATGGAATCTTCCGGGACGCTGCTACTTACGCGGACGCTATCGAACTCCTAAAAGGGCAGTTCCGAAAGAGCCCTAACGTGGTTTACGCCAGACACCTCCTAACTACCCGCAAACAGCAGCCAGGAGAATCGTGCGCCCAATTTCTGCGCGCCCTGCGAGTCCTCGCCCGAGCATGCGACTGTAAGGCTGTTTCAGCAGCTCAGAACACGGAAGATCTGATCCGCGACGCCTACGTTGCGGGCATTGAGTCTACATACATCCAGCAGCGTCTGCTGGAACAAGATGACCTAGACCTCTGGAAAACGGCCACGATGGCTGAAACGTTAGAAGCAGCCTCCCATAATCTCGGGTCTTACCTTGGATCCCGTTCCACCGACGGCTCCACTGCGACGGCTGCTCCAGCAGGGCCCAAATGTTATTTTTGTGGCCTCCCTAAGCACCCTCGGCGTCACTGCCCAGCAAAGGACGTGATTTGCTCCGGATGCGGTAAGCTAGGCCACTTTGTTAAAGTCTGCCGAGCAAAGCCGCTTCTGAAGACTCGTGGAGCCATGTGTGCTCCGAGGGCGCGGCCATCTTTGATGCAGGTGGCGGCTGCGCGCGAATCGCCATCTTGGATGCGGTCACCGGAAGTGCGGGAATCGCCATCTTTGATGCGGTCATCGGAAGTGCGGGAGTCGCCATCTTTGAGACTGGCATCAAGGCAAGCTGAGCAGGAAGCTTCATCCGTGACGTCATCAGACGGCGACGAAGATGGATTCTTCTTTAATTCAACAGTGGCATCGATTTGCCTGGACCAGTCGCAGCCACATCAACTCTCCAAGTCCATAATGGAAATCAAGGTAAATGGTTATGCAGAAAACTGCCTGTTTGACTGTGGGAGCACGGAAAGTTTTATACACCCTCGCACAGTGCATCAATATGCCCTTCCCGTGCGACCCTGGAGCCAGACCATCTCCATGGCCTCGAATTCTCACTCAGTGGAGGTCCTCGGGTGCTGCTTGGTGACGCTGACGGTACAGGGCACAGTCTACGAGCGTTTTCGGCTCCTCGTGCTGCCGCGACTCTGCGCAGCTGTACTGCTGGGGTTAGATTTCCTCAGCCATCATAGAAGCGTCATCCTGCAGTACGATGGCCCTTATCCCCCGCTCTCCGTCTGCAAGGCGCCGTCACGGCAGCGCCCCTCGCGCACCACCTGCAGTCTCTCGACCCTCAAGATCACCCCCCCCCCGTTATTTGATAACCTCACCCCGGATTGTAGGCCTATAGCCACCAAGAGTAGGCGCTATAGTGTGGATGACCGGGCCTTCATTCGGTCCGAGGTACAACGTTTGCTCCAGGAAGGGATTATCCAGGCCAGCACCAGCCCCTGGAGGGCGCAAGTGGTCGTAGTTAAATCGGGGGAGAAACACCGCATAGTGATTGACTACAGCCAGACCATAAACAGGTATACCCAACTAGATGCATATCCTCTTCCCCGTATCGCGGACATAGTCAACCACATCGCGCACTATAGGGTTTTTTCAACGATCGATTTGAAATCGGCTTACCACCAGCTCCCTATCCGCTCGGAGGATCGCCCATACACTGCCTTTGAGGCGGATGGCCGCCTCTACCAGTTCCTCCGAGTCCCCTTTGGTGTCACCAATGGGGTCTCAGTCTTCCAACGGGCCATGGATCAAATGGTGGACCAGCACGGACTACGGGCCACTTTCCCGTATCTGGATAACGTCACCATCTGCGGCCATGACCTGCAGGACCATGATGCCAACCTACAAAAATTCCTTCGTACGGCCACTCTCCTGAACCTCACATACAATGAGGCGAAGTGTGTTTTCCGGACACGCCGCCTCGCCATCCTTGGGTACGTGATAGAAAATGGTGTCCTTGGCCCCGACCCAGCCCGTATGCGTCCCCTTATGCAGCTTCCCCTCCCTACTACCCTCAAAGCACTGAGGAGATGCCTGGGCTTCTTCTCCTATTATGCCCAGTGGGTTCCCCGTTACGCAGATAAAGCCCGTCCGCTCCTAAAATCGACCTCTTTTCCCCTGGCGGAGGAGGCCTGTCGGGCCTTCGATGACATCAAAGCGGACATCGCGAAGGCCGCGATGCACGCTGTGGACGAATCCATCCCATTCCAAGTGGAAAGTGATGCGTCTGACTTTGCCCTAGCTGCCACCCTTAACCAGAGGGGCTGTCCGGTGGCCTTCTTTTCCCGGACCTTACAAGGCCCTGAGATTCGACACTCCTCGGTCGAGAAGGAGGCCCAGGCCATCGTGGAAGCCGTCCGGCACTGGCGCCATTATCTCGCGGGCCAACGATTCACCTTAATTACGGACCAGCGGTCAGTTGCCTTCCTGTTTAACACCAGGCAAAAGGGCAAGATTAAGAATGACAAGATCTTGCGGTGGAGGATTGAGCTCTCCACCTACAGATATGACATCATGTACCGGCCTGGGAAGCTCAATGAGCCCCCAGACGCCCTGTCCCGTGGATCATGTGCCAGTGCCCAACTAGACCAGCTACAGTCCCTCCATAACGACCTCTGTCACCCGGGTGTCACCAGATTTTTCCATTTTGTCAAGTCCCGTAACCTGCCCTTCTCCCTTGAGGAAGTCCGGACGATTACCAGGCAATGCAGGGTCTGCGCTGAGTGCAAACCGCAGTTCTACCGGCCAGGTAGGGCGCACCTTGTAAAGGCCACTCGCGCGTTCGAGCGCCTTAGCGTTGATTTTAAAGGCCCCCTCCCCTCCTCTAACCGCAATGTTTATTTCCTGAATATCATTGACGAATACTCACGTTTCCCTTTTGCCTTCCCCTGCTCGGACATGACCACGGCTACAGTGATTCGGACCCTGAACAAGCTCTTCACCCTGTTCGGCTTCCCAGCCTATATTCATAGCGACCGTGGGTCCTCTTTCATGAGTGACGAGCTGAGGCAGTACCTGCTCGCCAAAGGCGTTGCCTCCAGCCGCACCACTAGCTATAACCCCAGGGGCAATGGTCAAGTAGAGCGGGAGAACGCAACCGTCTGGAAGGCCGTTCTATTAGCGTTACAGTCTAGGGGCCTTCCAGTCAGCGGTTGGCAAGACGTCCTTCCGGACGCATTACATTCCATTAGGTCACTCTTGTGCACAGCGACCAATACGACCCCTCACGAGCGGATGTTTGCGTTTCCCAGGAAGTCCTCCTTGGGTACTTCGCTCCCGGATTGGCTGATGTCCCCGGGACCCGTCCTGCTTCGGAAGCATGTCCGGACCCATAAGGCAGATCCCTTGGTCGAGGAGGTCCAACTGCTCCATGCTAATCCCCAATATGCTTATGTGGCGTACCCTGATGGGCGGGAGGACACGGTTTCTGTCCGTGACTTGGCACCCGCGGGTGCCCCGGAGGTCACCACGTCCTTCCGCCCCACGGTCCCTGGTGTCGTCCATTCGGAGACTGCTACGCCTCTTCCTCCCTCAGTCCCTGTCCCCAATGTAGTGCGCCCTGAGCCCGTGGCGGCCCCCCACCCCCCTGCTTCGGTTCCCACTGTTCCCCATACGCCACCAGGGCCACTGCTCATTCCCCTCGCCCCTATGTACAGCTCGCTTGAGTCGCCGGAGCCGTCGCCATGCAGTACCCGACGACTGGATGGGACGACGGATTGGTCCCCTTCACACCACCCAGCGCCTTCTCTCGACGCTCACTGTACGGAGCCTGGGCCGACATCGCTCCCTGCTCGGACGACTCTGCGACCTGCACTACGACGATCGCGACGACGGATCAAGCCACCGGTTCGTCTGGACTTGTGATATTGTTTCCGCTTCACCCCCGTGTTGTTTTTTTAAAAGGAAGGGGTGAATGTGGTGGACCTCAGTTGTGCCTTTGTCCTATATGGACCACCGTTGTGTGTGTTTGTCATACCTGGACACATCCCCTTCCAGTTTGGTTCCTCCCCTCAGCACCTAGTATAAAGGTGGCTGTCTCCTCCCCCTTGTTCAGTCCAGGTCGGTTAATTGTTGGGATCTGCTCCTGATTCTGTTGTGAATAAAAGCCTACACTTATATTGGCATATCGGTAGTCTTTCGCCTTATTGATAGCGCATCATGCATATTGCTGGCAAAGTCAACATTTATTCCCTCCACCTCATTGCCCTTGAGAAAATGGTGGTGAGTAACCTTCTTAAACTGTTGCAGTCCATGTAATTTACTTGTACTTACAGTGTTGTTGGGGAGGAAGTTCCAGGATTGTGATCCAGCGACAGTGAAGGAACGGTGATATGGTTCCAAGTCAGGATGCTGTGACTTTGAAAGGAACGTACAGTTGGTGGTGTTTCCATGCGTCTCCCACCCTTGTCCTTCTAGGTGGTAGAGATCAAGTTTTTGGAGGCTGTTGTCGAAATAATCATGGCAGATTGCTGCAGTGCAACTTGTCTCCAGTACATAATGTAGCTACTGTCGCTATGGTGCTGCTTTATCCTGGATGGTGTTGTTGGAGTTGCAAGTGGGCAGTATTCCAGCACACTCTTAACTTGTGCCTTGTAGATGGTGAACAAGCTTTGGGGTTCAGGAGGCAAGTTATCCACCGCAGAATTCCCAGAAGCTGTTCTGCTCTTCTAGCCTTAGTATTGATGTAACTGGTTCAGTTAAGTTTCTGGTAAATGTTGGTTGTGTGGGATTCAGCGATGATAGTGCCATTGACTGTCGAAGGGAGGTGGTTAAGCTCTGTCTTGTTGGAGATGTCCATTGCCTTGTAGTTGTTTTGTTGTTGAATGCCAGTTATCAGTCCAAGTCTGAATGTTGTCCAGTTCTTGCTGCATGTGGGGAAGGTGGGATCAGGCTACTGAGTTGGATGACCAGCCATGATCATAATGAATGGTGGAACAGGCTCAAAGGGCTAAATGGCCTCCCTTAGCTCCTATTTTCTATGCCAATGTTTCCAAAAGACTGCTTCAGTAACTGTGGAATTGTAAACAGTAATGAAACTATGAAATCACCTGCAAACATCTCCACGTCTGACCCTATGATCGAGAAAAGGCCATTGATGAAATCAACTCATTGGTTCTTGGAATGGACAACCCCAGCAATGATGTATTGGGGTTGAGATGATTGGCCTCCAACAACCATTGTTTGGAGTCATCCAGCCTTTTTTTCCACTTGATTCTCATTGACTTTAATTTTGCCGGAGCTCTGTCAAGTCCTGCCATGATGTTGAGCGTAGTCACTCTCAATTCACCTCTTGAATTCAGCTCATGTCCATGTTTGGTTGTAATGAGGTCTGGAGTTGAGTGGTCCTGGAGTCACCCAAACTGAGCGTCCGCAAGTGGTCAGGGCCCACAGACTGTGCTATAAACAGCCATTTCTTGATATCATTTTGAGTGAATCGAATTGGTTGGGTTTTGAGGAGAAGGCAGGGATGGATTATCCACTCGAGACTTCTGACTGAAGGTGGTTGCAAATCCTTCAGCCTCATCTTTTGTGCTGATGTGTTAGGCTCTGCCAACATTGAAAATGGGAATGCTGGTGGAGCCTCCTCCTGCAGTTAGTTGTTTAATTGTCCACTGCCATTCATGACCGGATGTGGCAGGATTGCAGAGCTTTGACCCGGTCCATTGGCTATTAGATCACAGGATTTTCTTCTGGTATGACTGACATTGACTAGCAAACAGTTGACAACCCACAGGGAACAAAAACCTTCTGATTGACATTAGGATGTTGGCCTCTAAGCTATCTGAAGATGTACCTAGTTACAGCAAGTGATCTTTTTTTTAAAGCTACAAAGGATAGGCCAGATTAGAAGCAATTACGTCTCAACAGTAGAGTAATATCGTGTGGCCTACGTGTCTCAACACTTGGAATCTTTATAAAATGGGATGGGTGAGATTCTCCATCCTCCCAGCCGCGTGTATCCCACCGGCAGGAGATGGCGTGTTGTTTGCTAGCAGCGGGATTCTCTGGTTCCGCCGCTGTCAATGAGAAATTCCACTGATGTCACCCCACACTGGCGGGAAACCCGTGGGTAGGGGTGCGTTGCCGGCAGGACCGGAGAATCCCTCCGGCATGAACGGCCAGAGAATTCCGGCCCATATCCTTTGATTTACTGTAGGCAAAACAGCCAGAGATTCACCAGTAAGCATTAAAGGACAAGGAAAGAATATACAAAAGCAACTCCACAATTAACTAAATATCCTCAGTTAAGTTGACTTGGAAAATATATTTGCAGCTTGATAAACCTGCTCCTCTATCAGGAGGGGAACTCCTGGCTTGATAACGTCAGAAGGACAACTAAGAAACCAAGGCAACCAGAAGTATTGATTCTAGTTTTGGGAGCAGAAACATAGATATTATCATTGCAACGATTGCAGATTCAGACTGGTAAGTACTTACATTGTCGGTTTTTCAGGAACAAACAAGATTTATATCAAACCAATGCAATCCCTAAAGCATAGAAGTTATTCTGTGTCAGACTTGCATCAAAACCTGTTGCACTGGTGCTTAGGAGAAGCAATGCACTGACCCAAGGAGACCACACTGCCAGGATTTGTATGGCTCTTGAAGGGGGCAAGAGGCTATCATGTGACCACATGTAGAGATATACAACAGGCCCTTTGGCCCAACTCGTCCACGCCGACCAGTTTTCCTAAACTGAACTAGTCCCATTTGCCTGCGTTTGGCCCATATCCCTCCAAACATTTCCTATCCATGTACCTATGCAAATGTGTTTTAAATGTTGTAATTGTACCCACCTCTACTACCTCCTCTGGCAGCTCATTCCATACACACAGCTTCAAGTCTATGTCTGAAAAATTTGTCTCAAGAGAAGATTTGTTCCACCTGAGATTTAAATGATTCAGAAAAGAGCATGTCAGGACATGGGTTTCAGTGATCACATCACTTCAGTCCCTCAGTGCTGGCTGAGCTGTGCTCCATATTAAACTGACCAACTTCCCCTCCCTTACTAACTGGCAGCTTATTTCTGATTGGACATTTGCTTGCAGTCACAACATGAGCTTCTTTTCTCATGTGTAATTCCTTATAACAAATAGGTCAGGTAAACCCCTTTATTATTTTGTCAAGCACCACAAACAACTCTGTCAGATCAGGTGTGTGAAAACAATAGAAATAGAGTCATCATATTAGGTGATTTCAACTTTCCCAACATTAACTGGGATATACATAGGGTTAAGGGCTTGGATGGAATAGATTTCTTGAAATGTATACTGGAGAACTTTTGAAATCAATATGTGGAGGGTCCAACAAGGGAGGGAGCTGTACTGGACCTAATTCTGGGGAATGAAGCTGAACAGGTGGTTGAGATGGTGTTGGGGGAGCATTTTAGTGATAGCGATCACAACATGGTACGATTTAAGCTTGTTATGGACAAGAAAATACACAACTGCAAAAAAACGTTTTAGCCTGGGGGAGAGCGGATTTTAATAAAATAAGATAGGATCTGGCCAAGGTAGACTGGGTACAGCTACTAACAGGAAAGTCTGCAGAAGGGCAGTGGGCAGGGGGGGGGGGGGGGGGGGGGGGCATTCAAAAAGGAAATGGGGAGGGCACAAGGCCAGCATGTTCTCTCTCGGGTGATAGGAAGGAGTAACAAGCCCAGAGAACCATGGATGACCAGAGATATTCAGGATACAATGAGAAGGAAAAGAAAGGCTTTTAAAAAGTACAAGGGGAGCAAATCAGTGGAGGCATTAGTGAGGTACAGAAAGTGCAGGGTGGAGCATAAGAAAGCAATTAGGAATGCAAAGAGGAGATATGAGAAAGCTCTGGCTGGTAAAAGTAGGGAAAATCCCAGGATATTCTATAAGTAATATCAATGGGAAGAGGACAACCAGGGAAAGAATAGGGCCCATGAGGGACCAAGGGGGCAATCTGTGGAGCCAGAGGACATTGGCAGAGTGTTGAGTGAATATTTCACATCCATCTTCACCCAAAAGATTGAGGACAGTGGTATGGAATTCAGGAAGAGAGACTGTGAAGATCTTGAGTAAATTGACAGAGGGAAGGACAAGGTATTGGAGGCGTTGACAGCCTTAAAAGTGGATAAATCTCCAGGTCCAGCCATAGGCTACTGTGGGAGGCAAAGGAGGAGATTGCAGGGGCTCTCTGGCCACAGAGGAGGTGCCATTCGACTGGAGAACAACGAATGTGGTTCAGCTGTTTAAGAGATAAACTCGGGAACTACAGACCAGTGAGTCTCATATCAGCGATAGGAAATCTATTCGAGAAAATTCTGAAGGAGAGCATCCATCTCCACTTGGAGAGGCAAAGCTTGGTCAGGGACAGACAGCACAGCTTCATTAGAGGGAGGTCAGGCCTAACAAATTTGATTGAATTTCTTGAGGAGGTGACCAGGTGTGTAGACAAGGATAGTGCAGTCGATGTAGTTTATATGGATTTCAACAAAGCCTTTGACAAGGTCCTACCTGGGAGATTTGTAAAGATGGTAAATTCACATGGGCTACAGGGTATTTTGATCAAGTGATTTCAAAATTGGTTCAGTTATAGGAGACAGAGGACGATGATAGAAGGTTGCTTTCGTGACTGATCTCCCACTCACCTGACGAAGGAGCAGGGCTCCGAAAGCTAGTGGCGTTTGCTACCAAATAAACTTGTTGGACTTTAACCTGGTGTTGTGAGACTTCTTACTGTGTTTACCCCAGTCCAACGCCGGCATCTCCACATAGTGACTGGAAGCCAGTGTCCAGTGGTGTACCAAAGGGATCTGTGTTGGGGCTCCTACTATGTGTCATTTATATAAATGACATTGATGACTGTGTGGAGGGTCCGATTAATAATTTGCAGATGACACAAAGATTGGTTGGGTGGTTAACAGTAAGGCGGAGTATCTTGGGCTACAAGAAGATATAGACAGAATGGTCAAATGAGCAGCAAAGTGGCAGATAGAATTTAATCCTGAAAAATGTAAAGTGATACACTTAGGAAGAAATGATTTGACAAGAAAGTATTCAATAAATGGTAAGACACTAGGAAGTTCTGTGGAACAAAGGGACCTTGGCGTGTTTGTCCACAGATCTCTGAAAGTGGAAGGACATGTTAGTAGGGTGGTAAAAATGGTATATGGGACACTTGCCTTTACCAATTGAGGCATGGATTACAAAAGCAAGGAAGCCATGTTGGAGTTGTGTAGCAATTTGGTGAGGCCACAGCTATGGTACTGTGTGCAGTTCTGGTCGCCACATTATCGGAAGGATGTGACTGCACTGGAGGGAGTGCAGAGGAGATTCACCAGGATGCTGCCTGGGAAGGAACAGTTATGAAGAGAGGTTACGTTTGCTTGGTTTATTTTCGTTGGAGCAGAGAGGACTGAGGGGACGACCTGATCGAAGTGTACAAGATTATGAGGGGCATGGGCAGAATGGAAAGGGAGCAGCTGTTCCCCTTAGTTGAAGGGTCAATCATGAGGGGGCATAGGTTCAAGATGAGGGGCAGGAGGTTTAGTGGGGAATGTGAGGAAAACAAATTTTACCCAGTGGGTGGTGGTGGTCTGGAATGAGCTGCCTGGGAGGGTGGTAGAGGCGGATTGCCTCACATCCTTTAAAAAGTATCTGGATGAACACTTGGCACATCATAACATTCAGGGCTATGGGCCAAATGCTGACAGATGGAATTAGGTGGGAGTTCAGGTGTTTCTAATGTGTCAGGGAGGACTCAATGGGCCGAAGGGCCTCTTCTGCGCTGTCTGATTCTATGATTCCATCTTCCAACATCCCTTATCTCAAACCAGATTGACATTCAAGTATCCAGCAGGAGATGTTATTTTAGACATAGAAACACAGAATGCTGAAACAATGGAATGTTGTAGGATGTCTCAGTCAGCTGTGTACAGAGAAGCTGGGACGCAAGCTTTACCTCTGCGCTCCAGTCTTTCACATTTGTGCACAACAACACATTTTTGCATTTATATAACCCTTTTTAATTTAGTAAAAATGTCCCAGGCCGCTTCACAGGGATGTTATCAATCCAGATTTGATGGTGAGCCAGACAAGGGCAGTGGAGGAGAAACTGCGACAAAGAGTTGGGTTTTAACGGCAGCACAGTGGCACAGTGGTTAGCACTGCTGCCTCACAGTGCCAGGGACCTGGGTTCAATTCCGTCCTCCCACAGTCTGAAAGACGTTCTGGCTAGGTGCATCGGCCATGCTAAATAAATGCTCCCTCAGTGTACCTGAGCAGGCCTGGAGTGTGGCACCTAGGGGATTTTCACAGTAACTTCATTGCAGTGTTAATGTAAGCTGACTTGTGACACTGATAAATAAACTTCGAGGAAGAAAGAGGGGAAGAGGTTTGGGCAGAAATTTCAGAGTTTAAGGCCCTGGCAGCTGAAGACAAGGTCACAAATGCTGCAGTGATTATAAGTGGTACACAATGCTGCATTGATATGTAAATGTGAGAAGGAATTAAAATAAGATATTTTGTTTTTACTCTCTGCGTGAAAAAATATTAAGACTTAACCATAAAGGTGTGGGATGGATTGCTCCCAGAATGTCTTTGGGGTCCAAACCTGTAGCAGAAACAAATTGACAATGAGGGTTTATGCTCATAAATATTTGCCACTATGCTGCAGGCTCCTGTCTGTGGAACATTTCTTGTTTAGCTCCAGATATTGATATTGTACTGTGTGGTAATACTGTCTATGATTACACACTTAATGGGTTTCTCAAGGACTGATGCTCTCTCGGAGGTGTGTTCTCCTGGTGATGGGCTGTCTGCTACAAGAACAGCAGTATTATATCTGGTCGGTTCTAATATTGACCGCGGTGGTTGTGTCATCCAGTCCCCTGAGAAAGGATTGGCAAGGTCTGCGCTGGTCACAATGATTTATCACTCCAGTGTTGAATGCAATGCTTTGACGTGATGGTGTGTAGCTTTGAAAAATTATAGTGAACATCATTTGACAGTCTGTGAAAGCCAGCAGCCTGATGCAGCACACCAATAAAAGAAGCGGGAGATCTTCACCCACACATATTGGGCAATGTCATCACCACAGATGAAAATAGAAGTTATCCTAACTTAAAAAACAGCTGAAGTAAAGACGAAAAATGCTTAAAGTGTTCAGTATTCAGGCAATGTCCAGGAAGAGAGGAGCAGAGTTTGTTAACTCAATGTTAGTCCATCACAAAGCCACCTGATCAATGGGAGGAAGCTGGGGAGGGGGGAGAAAGCTTCAACTCTGGAGGTGCACCTGCAATCTGATGTGTATTTTGATTTGATTTGATTTGACTTATTATTGTCCCATGTATTAGTAAACAGTGGAAGATATTGTTTCTTGCGCGCTACACAGACAAAGCATACCGTTCCGAGAAAAGGAAATGAGAGAGTTCAGAATGTAGTGTTACAGTCATAGCTAGGGCGTAGAGAAAGATCAACTCAGTGCAAGGTAGGTCCATTCAAAAGTCTGAGGGCAGCAGGGAAGAAGCTGTTCTTGAGTCGGTTGCTATGTGACCTCAAAACCTTGTATCTTTTTCCTGACGGAAGAAGGTGGAAAGAGATTTGCCCGCTGTTGTATTCAGAGCAGTAAGTTGTGAAGTGTACCAGTCCCTTGCCTCAGTCTGAATCGTTGAATGGTTTCAAGAAGGAGATAGATACATTTCTAATAAAAAAGGGATAAGGGGATATGTGGGATATGGGGAGGTGGATTTGAGACCAGGGAGAGATCAGCCATGATCTGATTGAATGGTGGAGCAGGCTCAAAGGGCTGAATTTGCCTACTTCTGCTCCTAATTTCTGTGTTCCTATGTCCTATGTTTTTACTTAAACGAGAGCCCCCTCACCACAGGGTGATTGGGAGTTTGATTTAAATTTAATTGCTGCCATGCAGCCGTGATTCTCAGGACTCAGAAAATCTGGCAGCAAACTGAAGCAGGGGCCTGCTGCTCCAGAAGGTAAGGATTCTTTCTCACACTTCTTGGGGGCCAGTGGGTGTTCCTCTGCCTCTCTCTCTCTCTCTATTTCTCTCTCCGTCTATCTCTCTCTCTCCCTCCCCCTGCTGCCGTGATTGGTGACTTACCCTAATCCAACCCCCAGCTGAAACTTGGCCCAAGATCATGTCCACCCCCAAAACCTTCCTCGCCACATACAATCCCATCCAAAAAAAACATACTGCGATTAGATTTGGCTGGATCTCCGTGTCTGTGGCCCAGCTGGGTTTTCCTCACTCCTCCCCACTTCCTCACAATACTGGGGCCAGTGTTTCAGGTTGATCACCTTTCAGCTGAACTGTTTTTAGGCAAATATCAAAGCAGGTAAAAGAGTGACAAAGGTCACTAGTCTGGCCCTAGCTGCAGTACTGTGTCCAATTCTGGGCACCACGCTTCAGAAGGATGTGAATTGAAGAGGACAGAGAAGGGATTTACAAGAATGGTTCTTGGGCGAGGGATTACAGTTAAGTGGATAGACTGGAGGAGCTGGAATTGTTTACCTCAGAGCACAGAAAGCTAAGAGGAAACTCTGATAGAAACATAGAAGCAGGAGCAGGCCATTCGGCTCTTCTTGCCTGCCTTGCCAGTCATTTTGATCATGACTGATTATCAAATTCAATACCATGATCCCGCCTTCCCACCATATCCTTTCATCCCTTTAGCCCCAAGAGCTATATTTAATTTCTTCTTGAAATCACACAACGTTTTGGCCTCAACTACTTTCTGTGGTTATTAATTTCACAGACTCACCACCCTCTGGGTAAAGAAATTTCTCCTCACCTCAGTCCTAAAAGGTTTACCCCTTATCCTCAAACTATGACCCCCTAGTTCTGGACTCTCCCACCATGGGGAACATTTTTTCTGAATCTACCCTGTCTAATCCTGTTAGAATTTTATAAGTTTCTAGGAGACCGCCCCCCCCCCCCTTCATTCTTCTAAACTCCAGTGAATATAATCCAAACCGACTTAGTCTCTCCTCATATCATAGAAATCATAGAAACCCTGCAGTGCAGAAAGAGGCCATTTGGCCCATCGAGTCTGCACCGACCACAATCCCACCCTGGCCCCAGCCCCATATCCCTACATATTTACCCGCTAATCCCTCTAACCTACGCATCTCAGGACTCTAAGGGGCAATTTTTAGCATGGCCAATCAACCTAGCCCTCACATCTTTGGACTGTGGGAGGAAACTGGAGCACCCGCAGGAAACCCACGCAGACACGAGGAGAATGTGCAAACTCCACACAGACAGTGACCCAAGCCGGGAATCGAACTTAGGTCCCTGGAGCTGTGAAGCAGCAGTGCCAACCACTGTGCTACCGTGCCGCCCTGACTCCCTCAGACTCCCTGTGTAGCAAGGACATCTTTCCTCAGATAGGGACACCAAAACTGCACACAATACTTCAGATGTGGCCTCACCAACGTCCTTTACAATTGCAGTAAAACATCTCTATTCCTATACTCAAATCCCCTTGCTATGAAGGCAACATACAATTTGCCTTCTTTACTGCCTGCTATACCTGCGCACTTGCTTTCAGAGACTGCTACATGAGGACACCAATGTCTTGCTGAGTATCCACCTCCCTCAATTGGCATCCATTCAAATAATAATCTGCCTTCCTATTATTGCTAATGAAATGGATAACCTCAAATTTATCCACATTATAATGCATCTGCCATGCATATGCCCATACAATCAGCCTTCCTAAATCATGCTGAAGCGTCTTTTCATCCTCCTCACAGATCACTCTCCCATCCAACTTTGTATCATCTGCAAATTTGGAGATAATACATTTAGTTCCCTCTTCCAAATCATTAATGTATAATGTGAACAGTTGGTGTCCAGATCCTGCTGTACCCTGCCTGCCAATCAGAAAAAGACCCATTTATGCCAACTCTTTGCTTCCTATCTGCTAACCAGCTTTCTATCCATCTTAAGACACTACCAGCAATCCCATGTGCTTTACATAGTAATCTGCGATGTGAGACCTTGTCGAAAGCCTTCTGAAAGTCTAAATAAACCACATCTACCGGTTCTCCCTGGTCAACACTCCTAGTTACATCTTCAAAGAATTCCAATAGATTTGTCAAGCATGATTTCCCCTGTGTAAATTCATGCTGACTTTGTCTGATTATTCCACTGGCTTCCAAACTCTTGAGTAATGAAATCCTTGATAATAGACTACTGACATTTGGCTCACTGGTCTCAATTTTCCTGTTTTCTCTCTACCTTCCTTTTTTAAATAGTGGGCTGACATTAGCCACCCTCCAATCTGTAGGAGCCAGACTTTCATTCAAATCTTAAACCAGAACTTTGTTTGCAGTTTGGTTTCTGAAGTTTCACACAGTGAATGAGGCTTGAATCAGTTGGATGGATGGAACTGTAAATTTGTTTAACTTGAGACACGGCTGATAAAATCAGACAGGTTAATGTATTAAATAATGCAGCAATCGCTACATATTTCTCTGTGAAATTGTGTTCAAATCCATCAAGCATTCTCTTTGAGTGCAATGCTGCACTACGTATGCACATTGGGCATTTCCATTCAATGCTGTCCTATATATTGAAGAGAATTGTACAAGTAGACTGGGCATTCGGGCATTGTGAAAGAGCTAATTAACATCAGGGGAAACACCATAATTTACTACAGGTACATCAGCTTGAGCTGTGCATGCTAATACAGCTCCCGCAGCCTTTCAGATGCATTAATGTCTCCCAATTTATTTTGCCCCAACAGTATTAGCAATCACTGTTTAAATTGCATTCAAGAGAAGAGCAATTGTATTTAACTTGCATTGAACTCTAGGAGAGGTGATGGCATAATGGTATTGTCACTAGACTAATAATCTAGCCAGACTCAGAGAAAGATCTGGGGACCTGGGTTCAGAATCCCACCGTGGCAGATAGTGAAATTTGAATTTAAAATCTGGAATTTAAAGTCTAATGATGACCCTGAAACCATTGTTAATTGTCATCAAAACCCATCTGGTTCGCTAACGTCCTTAACATCTTTCCTTTAGGGAAAGAAATTTGCCTTCCTTCCCTATTCCAGACCCACAACAATGTGGTTGGCTCTGAAACAGAGGGCAGTAAGGGATGGGCAATAAATGCTGGCCCAACCAGCGCACCACATCCCGTGAATGAATAAAAAAAAGTTGAACAACATTTAAGAGTACCGCGCATAGCTCTGCTCTCAATATTACAAAAAAAACTGGAGAAAATTCGAAGAAGATTTACAAGGATGACACCAGAATTGGGAGCTTGCCATGACTGGGAAAGTTTAACCAAACTGGAGCTCTCTCATCTAGAAAAGCAAAGACAGAGAGATGACCTGAAAAAGATCTTTAAAGTTATGTAAGTAATGAAGCTCAGTAAGGTAGAAGTAGAGAAGATGTTTCCACTTGGGTGCAGGGTGGAGGAGGGGGCGCAGTGTGCATTCAAAACGAGGGCCCATAATCACTAATAAATCCAGAAAGGAATTCAGAGAATGGTGAGAATGTGAACCTTGCTCGCACCTGGTGAATAGCATTTAGGGGGAAGCCAAATAAGCAGATGAATACTCAAGTACAAGAAATAGATGCAGTTATGGACTTATGGCAATCACCCTCAAACTGTATCAGGAATTTGATTATATTGTGGTCGGTAACCCCTAGGGGATCCTTAACCACAAGATCCCTTATTAATCCTTCTACATTACACAAAATCAAATCTAAAATAACCTATTCCTGGGTAGGTTCCACAACATACCGTTCTCAAAAGCAATCCCTGATGCGCTCCACAAATTCTTCTTCCATGCTACCCTTGCCGGTTTGGTTTATCCAATCAATATGCAGATTAAAATCTCCCATGACAATTGCAGTTCCCTTCGAACATGCCTTTGATATTTCCCCATTTATGCTCTGACTTCTTCAGAGGTCATTTTTGGGGGGTCTATAGACCACTCCCATCCTTGTCTTCCTTCCCCTGCTATTCATGATTTCAACTCAAACTGATTCTACATCACTATCCACTGCCTTCCTATCACGACTCAGCACTGCTCTAAAACCTTCCTTGATTAACAACCACATCCTGCCTCCTTTCCCATTTGGCCTGTTATTTTGGAACATTGTATACCTGGAATGTTGAGCACCCAGTCCTGGTCACCCTGCAACCATGATTCCGTAATAGCTAATGCATCAACTCATCTATCTTTCAGCAAATGTTTCATGCATTCAAATAAAGAACATTTAGCTATGATTGTTTTACAAGGAGAAAGGAAATAAAGGGCAAGTTGACAGGGCCAGATGAAGTGAAGTGGGAGGAGGCACAATTGGGGCATAAATGGGGCATAGATTAGTTGGGCTGAATGATCTGTTTCTGTGCTGTAAAAATTCTATATAAATGAAATGGTTAAAAGGCTATCAATAGAAATGAAGAAAGACGAGCAAAAGTGACCCTAACATTAATTCTTAGTAAGACTTTGATTTAGAAATCTAATCTAAATACCAAACTGACCACAAATTAACTGCAGTAGAAGACCAGCAATGTTGTAAATTGATATTTTCAATCCAACCAAGCAATTCTGTGCTTTACATTGGATATGGTCACTTAACAAGTAATTAGCTTGTGATTGAAACAGGAATGTTGTCTTTTATCACCGTCCTTGCACATAATACTGCCGAATGTAACAACCTCTTCTCTGCATCCAAAACAATAATAACAGATCAGCGCACTCAGGCCATCAGTTTACTAATCTTATTTGATCTTTTAAAAAAAAATTCTGTCACATATTTTTTGCTTTTATGTATTTTCAATTCAGAAATCCTAAAGAATGCTCGGCAAACTCTCTGCACAGCCGGAGGCGAAAGGTCGTCTAGGCAGAAGCTAATTGTAACTGAGCAATTGACAAGGTCCTTAATGCATAAGCAAAATACTGCAGATTCTGCAAATCTGAAATCATGGCAGATCATAGAAATCATAGAAATCATAGAAACCCTACAGTGCAGAAGGAGGCCATTCGGCCCATCAAGTCTGCACCGACCACAATCCCACCCGGGCCCTACCCCCACATATTTACCCGCTAATCCCTCTAACCTACACATCCCAGGACTCTAAGGAGCAATTTTTTTTTTTTTAACCTGGCCAATCAACCTAACCCGCACATCTTTGGACTGTGGGAGGAAACCGGAGCACCCGGAGGAAACCCACGCAGACACGAGGAGAATGTGCAAACTCCACACAGACAGTGACCTGAGCTGGGAATCGAACCCGGGACCCTGGAGCTGTGAAGCAGCAGTGCTAACCACTGTGCTACCGTGCCGCCCAGATCAAGCTGGAAAGACCAAACAACTCGTGCACTATCTTTGGAGAGAGAGATAGAGAGAGTTCCTTCTTTAGACCTGGTAAAAAATAGAGATGTGACAGATTTTAAGGAAATTAAAAGGCAGGGAAGTGGGTGGGTGAAGAACTATCATAGCATCATAGAACCCCTACAGTGCAGAAGGAAGCCATTCGGCCCATTGAGCCTGTCCCGACAACAGTCCCACCCAGACCCGATCCCTGTAACCCCATGTATTTGCCCTGCTAATCCCCTGATGCTGAGGTGCAATTTAGCATGGCCAACACCTAACCTGCACATCTATCATACTGTGGGAGGAAACCGGAGCACCCAGAGGAAACCCAAGCAGACACGAAGAGAACGTGCAAACTCCGCACAGACAGTCACCCAAGCTGGGAATTGAACCCGGGTCCTTGGCTCTGTGAGGCAGCAGCGCTAACCACTGTGCCACCCTGCAGCCCCAGAGTTATGGGGAAGGTCTGTCATAGGTTGAAAGGAAGATAGACACATGCAAAGAGCTTGAACGGCAATAATTTACATTTATTCAGTCGGCACTGTTTTATAGTCAGAATCATGCAATCTCCACGGCTTTGGAAGGCTTTCAATACACTGATAAGACAACATTCCAGTACTTCAATATAAACAAAGACAAGAAGTCAGAGATCTTGCTTTGTGATCCTCTGATCATGTAGTTATGGATGGTGGATTAAGCAAAGTCCAAGAGTAAACTCACTGGGTGCTTCTCTAATTTGCTCATTGTGCCAGGCAAATAAAATCATCGATGCCAGGGAAAGATGCAGCCAAATCTTTAACAGCAGCCCTTCAATCACTGAGATAGAGATACTGGACAGAATTCTCCCATCCTGCCAGTTGGCCAGAATATTCACATACCCATCCAATGAGTTTCATTCAGTGCAATGTACTGTCAGTGATAGCATACCTGTGAACCAGAAATCACATCAAAATGTTTAACCTTTCTAACCTTCCCGTTATGCACTGGTGTAGCCCTGACAGCAGGGGTGGAAGCAGCCGGCTGGTCCTACATCTTGATGCCTGTGTGATGACCTTGGTGGATGTCCTCTGATGGTCCTCTGAGGGACCCAGCCTGGCCTAACAAGGGTTTCCTGTTCAGAGGTAGAAGCGTCCTTGGTGGTTTGCGCTGTTGCAGTGGGTGCAGGTACAGGCAGAGGGTACTCTGAGCAGCTGCACATGCTTGGAGTGTCCTGAGTGGAGACCCCCGGAGTGTTTGGCTGACGTTCACGCTCCTTGTGTGTCACAGAGGACCCCAGCCTGACCCCTGTAGGAGATGGGTGCTTCACGGAGACACTCCACAGTTAAAAGACTCTCTGCCCGGACTGCACGGATCAAGGCAGCAAAGGCCTGGTGGCTGAAGCAGGGTGGGAGGGAACCGTTTTGCATCTGGCTTGTGGTTGTGGATGGTCACCACGAGGACAGGTGGGCTGGAGAGAGTGATATGTATGTGTTCAAGTATGGGGCTGCGACCTTCGAACCCACCAGCTGATGGTGGGCGGACGATTCCGCTCCCGTCCCACCAGGTGATTCAGGTGACTCATGCATAATTAATGAGGCTCAAAGCGCAGAATCAGGAGCGAGTTCACGCCATCCCAGCCAGTGGGAACGATGTCACGAGAACCACCTGCCATTGCACCTGGACAAAAACATGGAGAATTCAGCCACTGTGTTCCAGATATAAACACAGATGTATGCTTGTCATGGTGAACACTGTCTATTTTAAATCAGACTATTGACTCCTGGGATTGCAGAAAGATCCAGAACTTGACTGAAGTGACCAGTTGAATTCTTTGAAGGATCAAAGGTCAAAATGAAAGTCATGTCTTCAGGTTAGAGGGTCAATATTAGAAACAATAGTCAGCAATGTTTTTCTTTCTTGACTGCACTCTTTTCCATCGGGAAGTTTCCAGAAAAAATCATTCATGATTTATTCAATGAATAGAGAAATCCAAGGAGTTGGCCATGCCCATAAATTTCATTCCTTGGCATTTATAAAGTACAGCATTGAATTACTTTCTGAGTGACACACCTTACATTAAAAAGACTGACAGGTTGAGGAAATTTCAGTAATAACTTTCTTGATACGTGGTAATCAATTTAAAAGAATATTTAATTCAATTTTTATTGAGAGTGGAAGCACATGGTATTTGAATGACTTTGTAGAAAATTATTATTAAAATATACATAGTGGCCTGTTATATCTGATGCTGAATTGATGACAGAATTGTCCATTGATTGCTATAATTCAAAGCTGATATTAATTTCTCAGACAAAGACATGTGCAGAGCGAGGGAGAGTGGAGCGAAAGAAGATGAATAACGTTTTTATTGATAGACGAACTATTGAAAAAAAAATAATTCCGAGGAAATAAAGATGAAAGAAAATATGATTGTATGGAAAAATGGGTGCACGCGAGGAACAGCTTTGGGATGTGGGGCCTACTGACAGGCTTCACTGGAGACTTTAGCTTAACTAATGATTCAGAATGGAGGAGGTAGAAAGTGTGTAATGGGCTAACAGATGGGTCATGCTAATGTATGACCTAGGTGATGATGTACTATTGATGCTGAGTTGGGATCGTGCCGAGGAGCTACACGCCTACTGTGTAATTTGTTTAGATGTAGGACTAAGAAACAATTGTTAAGCAGATACCAGAGCCAAGTCCCAGGCCTAAAGTCCAACACAGAAGGACTCATCTCACGATATGGTTGCAATGTTGATGTAAAGAACACATCAGTGCCATTGAAGGAAGCACAGAGTGAAGAAACCCTTGATAGCAGCTTGTGAACATTTGGCAGTAGAAGGAGGCATATTGGAGAGAGGTAACAATGACCGTACCTGATGACCAGTCCTTGACTTTGCCCAACCCCATTTGACTACCTCGAGGGCCCACAGAGAGGCCAGCAGGGATTAATGGAAATGACATTTTCTCTGGTAATGAGCAGCACCAGATCTTCACAAAAAGGAGCTAAAGCTTTCACTTAGTCCCTTACTTTGTGCAGAAGGTCCAATAGCAGATGACATTCTCCTAAGACAGGGTGTACAAGAGCCCACCACAGATTTTGACCTCATCATTAAAGCCTTTGACATCTATCTGAGCCTGAAGCAAAATTTAGTAACTGAACGAAAACATTTTAACCAGCACTCGCAATGATCTGGGGAATTGAGTGAATTATTCCTAACCGATTTGCATTACCTCACGAGCTCTTGCTGATTGACAAGCTAATCTGCGATTGCATCGTCATGAATGTTCGGGATAAAAGACTTTCTGCAGATCAAAGATGATCTTACACCGGGTCAAGCAACCCAGTGTGTGAGGCAGGCGGAGCTTCGAACATTTAACCAGGCTACAATTTGTGACTCACCTGATGAAGGAGCAGTGCTCCGAAAGCTCGTGCTACCAAATAAACCTGTTGGACTTTAACCTGGTGTTGTGAGACTTCTTACTGTGCCTACCCTAGTCCAACACCAGCATCTCCACATCACAATTTGTGGTGACACCGAGGCTTTGTGTGACTCAGTAGATTGGGTAGGCCCATGGGCAGTGGCCTTCGCCCCCGCCCCCCACCCCCCCAAACCCACCCACCATAAGATATCGGAGCAGAATTAGGCCATTCGGCCCAATCAGTATGCTCCGCCATTCGATCACGGCTGATACGTTCCTCATCTCCATTTTCCTGCCTTCTCCCCGTAACCCTTCAACCCACGACCAATTAAAAATCTGTCTAACTCCTCCTTAAATTTACTCACTGTCCCAGCGTCCACCGCACTTTGGGGTAGTGAATTCCACCGCCACCTGATAGCATGCCAAACAAACCGAAAGGGTAGGAAACTCAACACCAGCAATCATTTTGGGATGCTCATATTGTGATGGGAAAACCCAGCATAGGTGCCAAGACTGCTCGGCAGAGTGGAATGCTTCCAGTGTGACAAAACTGGACATTTTAGGTGTTTCTTAATCAAAGTCACACGCCACCAAGTATTTACGGAACACATTCCTTCCAAGAAATGGAAAGTGCAGAAAACGGCAGCCCTTCCGCGTTCCGAGGGGAAGTGGATACTCTTGATCCAAACTACTCGTCAGTTACAGTCTAAGTTGAAGGCTTTGATAATAGTTTTAAAATTGGTACAGGAACTGCTGTTATCATATTAGCAGACAATCTCAACTGGCTTCTGCCAATGACCCTCTATCTATCAGAGATGAAATTACAAGGTCCATGCAGCATCGACCTTCCAATCAAAGGCAGGATTATTGCTGCTCTTAGATACAAGGGATGACAGATCATTCATTCTCTCTATGTTCTTCACAGCTAACATACATCCTTGTTGATTCGTGATTTTGACATACTTCTCGGAATCTTAGGAAAAACAGATGATGCTCATCATTTGAACGCCTGTCTATCTTTCATCCAAGAATCTTCAACCTTTTATTTCGAAGCAATGGACATTCAAGCTTTAGCAGCTGAGGAAGTTTATACACTCAGCAGTAAGATCCTCCCTTTCACAAAGACACCATCCACTCAACCCCAGGGCAGACACGGAAGTTAGGAATCGTTCAGTTCTTCATGAAGTAAGGCTGGAGGTGGAGGATACAGAAGGCATTGCAGCAGTTGGTGACCATCCCCGTGAAGACCTGATGGACCTGAATTGGCTCTTCCCAGAGAGTGATGAGGATGGATTCCTTACAGCCCTGAGAGAGTTCTTGGAGCTTGATGCCAGAGAATGACCTGTCTTTCCCATTGTTGATAACGCCATTTGGTATCTCTTTTTACAAGCAACATTCAAATCTTAGTTCCATAGAAACTACTGATGTGTTGTCTACTTTATCTTCTGTTGTTCAGGTATAGACTTCCATAGAGATTGCTTTTTATGTCCAGATTAGTGTTCACAGAGGATCAGACTGTTCAAGAGTTGATATCTCCCTGGGCAGCACGGTGGCACAATGGTTAGCATTGCTACCTCACAACGCCGGAGATCCGGGCTTGATTCCTGGCTTGGGTCACTGTCTGTGCGGAGTTTGCATGTTCTCCCCATGATGTGGAGATGCCGGCGTTGGACTAGGGTGAACACAGTAAGAAGTCTCACAACACCAGTTTAAAGTCCAACAGGTTTATTTGGTAGCAAATACCATAAGCTTTCGGAGCGCTGCTCCTTCGTCAGATGGAGTGGAAATCTGCTCTCAAACAGGGCACAGAGACACAGAAATCAAGTTACAGAATACTAATTAGAATGTGAATCCCTACAGCCAGCCAGGTCTTAAAGGTACAGACAATGTGGGTGGAGGGAGCATTAAACACAGGTTAAAGAGATGTGTATTGTCTCCAGACAGAACAGCTAGTGAGATTCTGCAAGTCCAGGGGGCAAGCTGTGGGGGTTACTGATAATGTGACATAAATCCAACATCCCGGTTTAGGCCGTCCTCATGTGTGCGGAACCTGGCTATCAGTTTCTGCTCAGCGACTCTGCGCTGTCGTGTGTCGTGAAGGCCGGCTTGGAGAACGCTTACCTGAAGATCCAAGGCTGAATGCCCGTTACTGCTGAAGTGCTCCCCCACAGGAAGAGAACAGTCTTGCCTGGTGATTAAGATGCCCTCATAAGAACAGGATATGGCGCTCGACTCATCGATCAACAGTTCCAACGCGCCACAGCGAAAAACCGCACCGACCTCCTCAGAAGACAAACACGGGACACGGTGGACAGAGTACCCTTCGTCGTCCAGTACTTCCCCGGAGCGGAGAAGCTACGGCATCTCCTCCGGAGCCTTCAACATGTAATTGATGAAGACGAACATCTCGCCAAGGCCATCCCCACACCCCCACTTCTTGCCTTCAAACAGCCCCGCAACCTCAAACAGACCATTGTCCGCAGCAAACTACCCAGCCTTCAGGAGAACAGTGACCACGACGCCACACAACTCTGCCACAGCAACCTCTGCAAGACATGCCGGATCATCGACACAGATGCCATCATCTCACCTGAGAACACCATCCACTAGGTACACGGTACCTACTCTTGCAACTCGGCCAACATTGTCTACCTGATGCGCTGCAGGAAAGGATGTCCCGAGGCATGGTACATTGGGGAAACCATGCAGATGCTACGACAACGGATGAATGAACACCGCTCGACAATCACCAGGTAAGACTGTTCTCTTCCTGTGGGGGAGCACTTTAGCAGTCACGGGCATTCAGCCTTGGATCTTCAGGTAAACGTTCTCCAAGGCGGCCTTCACGACACATGACAGCGCAGAGTCGCTGAGCAGAAACTGATAGCTAAGTTCCGCATACATGAGGACGGCCTAAACCGGGATGTTGGATTTATGTCACATTATCAGTAACCCCCACAGCTTGCCCCCTGGACTTGCAGAATCTCACTAGCTGTTCTGTCTGGAGACAATACACATCTCTTTAACCTGTGTTTAATGCTCCCTCCACCCACATTGTCTGTACCTTTAAGACCTGGCTGGCTGTAGGGATTCACATTCTAATTAGTATTCTGTAACTTGATTTCTGTGTCTCTATGCCCTGTTTGAGAGCAGATTTCCACTCCATCTGACGAAGGAGCAGCGCTCCGAAAGCTTATGGTATTTGCTACCAAATAAACCTGTTGGACTTTAACCTGGTGCTGTGAGACTTCTTACTGTGTTCTCCCCATGCCAGCATGGGTTTCCTCCAGATGCTGCGGTTTCCTCCCACAGTCTGAAAGACGTGCTGATTGGGTGCATTGGCCATGCTAAATTCTCCCTCAGTGTACCCAAACAGGCACCGGAGTGTGGCGACTAGGGGATTTTCACAGTAACTTTATTGCAGTAACTTAATGTAAACCTACTTGTGACACTAATAAATTTTTTAAAAAGGAAGTCAATTGGGAGTCATACTTCAGTCCCAGCTGAAGGTCTTGTCTTCAGAGTTGGAGGTCAGCATAGAAACTTTGGCAGAATCTTTAGAGTTTCTGACTCCTGTACAGCAATCATGTCCCAGAGTTGATTGTCCACAGGAAATATTTTTCATTGTCGAAGATGATACTGCCTCATCTCCATAATCTCAGCAATTTTTCCCATCTTCCAAAGTGGGGCAACCAGGTACAGAGAGGAGTGTGGCTCTCTTACCATTGCCTACATAAAGTGGATGACCCTTCGGGAAAATCATTGGGAAATCATTTTTTCTTTTCCTGACAGTTTTACGGGAAATTGGTTGCTTTTTTTCTTTTGTCATCTAACTTAATTGAAATTTCAGATCTTCAATGCCTCTTCAGTCATTGTAAGAAGTCTCACAACACCAGGTTAAAGTCTGTGCCCATCCCAGTCCAACGCCAGCGTCTCCACCTCATGGCTACCATCTTCAGTCATTATTACAGCAGTGGATGATATAACTGTCACAGCCTTCGCTGAAGTTGAAGATCATTTCTCTTCCGAAGCTCCTTTCCAGATGCCTTTTTGAGAGAGCAACAAGCTCCTCGGAGTTTCTTGAGTCCTCTTCTAGTCCCAAAGGATCCAAAGTTTGATTCTCTTCAGCCCTCTTCTTTAGATTGGTCTCTCATTGAAAGGTCTTTGTTGTCCTTGCAGTCCAGTCATCCTGAAACTTACATCCAGCTTCTCAGCAATGCTGTAAAAGAGTTGCCCTATTCGGCAGATGACGGTGTCCTCCCAGAAGGAAGTTCTCCTATCTCCAAGACGTCTCCCCTAAGGGCTGAGAGTACTAAGCCTGATTGAATTCCCAAGGACTGTGATGTAGGGAGGGGAAAAGTAGGAGTTGGAGTTGGCTAACAGCTATAGTTGTGAAAAAGGGCGTTAGAGAAATGCAATGTAAATGTTGTTGTTAAAGAGTAGTATCGCATTCTTGGGAGAGTTGTAGCATAAAGGGTTAAAAGGTGGGCTGTGTTAGTGGATGACATAGATGATGATGTATATCTGGCACTAATCAGTCATCAATCTCTTGAGAGAGAGAGAGTTTGGAATCAAGACTCAGAGCTACTCTGCCTGCTCTGTAACTCGTTTGGATGTGGTTCTAATAAAGAAGTGCTAAGCAGACACCAGATTATGTCTACACTCTGTCCGAAAAACCAGTCCCACACCTATATAAAACCAGCAGTATAAAATCTTGGTTAGACAGTATTTGGAGTATTGCGTTCAGTTCTGGTTGCCATACTACCAGAAGGACATGGAAGCTTTGGAGAGAGTGCAAAGAAAGTTCACCAGGGTGTTGCCTGGTCTCGAGGGCATTGGCTATGAGGAGAGGTTGAATAAACTAGGATTGTTTTCACTGGAAAGACAGAAGCTGAGGGGAGACCTGATAGAGGTCTACAAAATTATGAGAGGCATAGACAAGGTGGATAGTCAAAAGCTTTTTCCCAGGGTGGAAATGTCAATTACAAGGGGGCACAGGTTCAAGGTGAGAGGGGGAAAGTTTAAGGAAGATGTGCGAGAGGCATTTTTCATGCAGAGAGTGGTGGGTGCCTGGAACGCGCTGCCAGAGGAGGTGGTGGAAGCAGGCACATTAGCAACATTTAAGAGGCATCTAGATGGGTACATGAATAGGGAGGGAATAGAGGGATATGGACCGATAAAGGCAAAGGCTTTTTTGGTTTAGTTCGGGCTTCGTGATAGGCACGGGCTTGGAGAGCCGAAGGGCCTGTCCCTCTCCTGTACTTTTCTTTGTTCTAAAGTTCAAAACAGAAGGACTTAACCGGAATTCTACTGCCCTGCCTGCCATGGAATCGGAGCGGGTGAGGGGCGGACTACAGAAATGTCCATTGACCTCGGGTGGAGTTTCTGGTCGCTTGAGTGAGGACGTAAAATTTCACCCCTAATCTCAGAAGAGAAAGAGGGACTAAATGGAACTCATGGATGTGCCAGTTATGGATTGGCATTTGTCCAGCTTGTTATTCACCTCAGACATGAAATAAATTGGGTCATTCAGTTGGTGAAGCAATACAAGGAGAGCACAGATGCAATGCAGTCATAATGTAACCTTCAGAATGGAATGGTAAACCTGCATGGATCCAAACAGGGTCAATAAAATCAGTAAAGGACACCCCTAATCCCAGCGAATTATATTCCCTTCTCAACATTAATGTTAAAAAATAACCATGACAAAAATAAGAAAATGTAAAAAGGGGTGCAAGTCTGAATAGACATGGTAATAAAAGAAAAATACTGCGGATGTTGGACCTTCCTGTCCCTTGCCACTTCCACCCACCATCTTGCTCTCATGCCTACATGTCCATCCATGGCCTGCTGCAATGCTCCTGTGAAGCCTGGCTTTTAATTAAGCACGCTATAACCTTTTGGACTCAATAATGAGTTCAACAACTTCAGATTGTGAACTCTCTACTCCATCTTGACCCCCCTTTTTAATTGAATTGTTTTTGTCTTAATCTAACTCCTTCCCCCACAGGGCCATCTGCCACTTGTTCTTAAGTTTACTTTCACAGAGGGCTGAGCTCTGTTCTGCCATTAACACATTCTACCATCTTACCTTTATGCCATTATTAGCACCTTCTTCAGTCCTTAACATGACCATTAACACTCACCTTTTCTCATGCCCAAAACACCTTGGGGAATCTCTCCTAGCTCCCATCTATCACTGACCTGCTATTTTGCTCCACTCCCTCTTATACATTATAAAATCACATTTTCCCCTCTCTTTAACTCTGAAGACGGGGTCATACAGACTCAAAACGTTAACACTGTTTCTCTCTCCACAGACGCTGCCAGACCTGCTGAGTTTACCCTGCATTTTCTGTTTTTATTTTGAAAGAAAATGGTAGTAGGCTAGTCAAATATATTTAGAACATAGAACAGTACAGCACAGAACAGGCCCTTCGGCCCACGATGTTGTGCCGAGCTTTATCTGAAACCAAGATCAAGCTATCCCACTCCCTATCATCCTGGTGTGCTCCATGTGCCTATCCAATAACCGCTTAAATGTTTCTAAAGTGTCTGACTCCACTATCACTGCAGGCAGTCCATTCCACACCCCAACCACTCTCTGCATAAAGAACCTACCTCTGATATCCGTCCTGTATCTCCCACCACGAACCCTATAGTTATGCCCCCTTGTAATAGCTCCATCCATCCGAGGAAATAGTCTTATTTATATATTACTCATATATAACATATATGAGTAATGTTCCCATTCCAAAATAGGGCCACCAGAAACATCAGATTCAACATCTCCAGATGGTAATGGACATAATGAACCATGCCCAGTACTTAATCTTTGTAAATTGTCCTGAGCAGTGACTGCTGATCAGCTAATTGATCAGAGATCTATACAATGAAACACTTCTGTTGTCATTTGGTGCCCACATCAGAACACTTCCAACAGGGTTCCTGGGTAGTGATCAGGAGTGGCAAATTTTTCTCCTCTTCCATGTGGTACTGCCAATATCACCTGGCCGAGACTCTTAACCTTACAACAAGAGAGGAACCATTAAGGGACACTTTGTACTGATACTGTAGTTATAAAGATGACAGAGTACTAATAACAAGAACTTCATGACACAAAAAGAAGGCATTCCCATCCTGTCTTTTCTTTCTATTCATTCTTGGGACATGGGCATTGCTGGCTGGCCAGCATTTATTGCCCATCCTTAGTTGCCCCTGGAGGGCAGTTGAGAGTCAACCACATTACTGTGGCTCTGGAGTTACATGTAGGCCAGACCGGGTAAGGATGGTCGATTTCCTTCCCTAAAGCACATTAGTGACTCAGATGGGTTTTTCCGACAATCGACAATGGTTTCATGGTCATCAGTAGATTCTTAAATCCAGATTTTTTTATTGAATTCAAATTCAACTATCTGCTGTGTCGGGATTCGAACCCAGGTCCCCAGAATTTTAGATAAAAGCAAATTACTGCAGATGCTGGAATCTGAAGCCAAAAGAGAAAATGCTGGAAAATCTCAGCAGCTCTGGCAGCGCCTGTAAGGAGAGAAAAGAGCTGACATTTCGAGTCCAGATGACCTTTCTGGACTCGAAACGTCAGCTCTTTTCTCTCCTCCCAGATGCTGCCTGACCTGCTGAGATTTTCCAGCATTTTCTCTTTTGCTCCCCAGAACTTAAGCCGAGTTTCTGGATTAGTAGCCATCGCTTGCTGAAAATATCTATCCAGTCTCTTCCCAACATCCAAGTCTCGGTCCGTAGCCTTGAAGGTCATAACACTTCAAGTTCTCCTGGTTTTTGTGTATAAATAATGACTGCATTGTCTGCATATTGTTCATGCATATTCTCCATTATGGACATTAATTACTCTCCTGATTGTTCAGCAGGTTAATACAGTGCAGGAGATGGCATGGAGCCAGGCAGATCAGACGTCTTGTCCTGAGGGCCATGGGATTGTTAGCTTTGCAAAGACCTACCTCTTCCTTGCGACATGTCATCGATTCAACTAATGTTTTTACAGCTTCCCAGTTGCAGGTCTACTCGTGTGTTCCAGATTATTTTCTGCACAACTTCCAGGTTAATAACATCTTCCCTCCTGTGACACTGAGAAACAAGACACGAGCAAAAGGTTATTTTCAGTTTGCTCAGTCAGGTTGTCTGTTGCCTGACATTAACTTCAGTCTTTTCTTTCCCCTGGAATCCAAAGCATCGAGCTTGATGGATAAATTAATATCTTCTTTCAACAGAAGGTTTAGCAAATCTCTTTTTTTGTGGAAGGATAAAGCAACCTGAGCTATCCGTCAAGTCTGAGTTATCATGTGCAAGTGATGTTATGACACCTTTTAAAGAATTTTAATTTATACTGTGGCATTCTCGAGGATGAATATTGATTTGATTCTGTCAGGACCACTTGGTTCCAGACCAAGCCAAAAAAAAAACAGTTTTAGTTCGTGCCTATATATAAGGCTCTCAAGTAAATTTTGAGTTAAACATAGAACATAGAACATTACAGCGCAGTACAGGCCCTTCGGCCCTCGATGTTGCGCCGATCAGTGGAACCAATCTAAAGCCCCTCTAATCTACACTATTCCAACATCATCCATATGTTTATCCAATGACCATTTGAATGCTCTTAATGTTGACGAGTCCACTACTGCTGCAGGCAGGGCATTCCACGCCCTTACTACTCTCTGAGTAAAGAACCTACCTCTAACATCTGTCCTATATCTCTCACCCCTCAATTTAAAGCTATGTCCCCTCGTGCTAGCCATCACCATCCAAGGAAAAAGGCTCTCACTATCCACCCTATCTAATCCTCTGATCATCTTGTATGCCTCTATTAAGTCACCTCTTAACCTTCTTCTCTCTAACGAAAACAACCTCAAGCCCCTCAGCCTTTCCTCATACGATTTTCCCACCATACCAGGCAACATCCTGGTAAATCTCCTCTGCACCCTTTCCAACACTTCCACATCTTTCCTATAATACGGTGACCAGAACTGTACGCAATACTCCAAATGCGGCCGCACCAAAGTTTTGTACAGTTGCAGCATGACCTTCTGGCTCCAAAACTCAATCTCTACCAATAAAAGCTAACACACCGTACGCCTTCTTAACAACCCTATCAACCTGGGTGCCAACTTTCAGGGATCTATGCACATGGACACCCAGATCCCTCTGTTCATCCACACTAGCAAGTATCTTACCATTAGCCCAGTACTCTGTATTCCTGTTACTCCTTCCAAAGTGAATCACCTCACACTTATCTGCATTAAACTCCATTTGCCACCTCTCAGCCCAGCTCTGCAGCTTATCAATGTCCCTCTGTAACCTGCCACTTCCCTCCGCACTGTCTACAACTCCACCGACTTCAGTGTCATCCGCAAATTTACTAATCCATCCTTCCACGCCCTCATCCAGGTCATTAATAAAAATGACAAACAGCAGTGGCCCCAAAACAGATCCTTGCGGTACACCACTAGTAACTGAACTCCAGGATGAATATTTCCCATCAACCACCACCCTCTGTTTTCTTACAGCTAGCCAATTCCTGATCCAAACCACTAAATCACCCTCAATCCCATGTGTCTGTATTTTCTGCAAAAGCTTACCATGGGGAACCTTATCAAACGCTTTGCTGAAATCCATATACACCACATCAACCGCCTTACCCTCATCCACCTCTTTGGTCACCTTCTCACCCTCCACATGCACCATACAGTGCCAGGCAATGTGGGCATCACTGGCTAGGTCTGTATTTATTGCCTATCCATAATTGCCCATGAGAAGGTGGTGGTGAGCCATCTTCTTTAATCGCTGCGGTCTATGTGGTGTCGGTATACTCACAGGGAGGGAGTTCCATATGTTGACCCAGCAACAGTGAAGGAACGACAATATATTTCCAAGTCAGACTGGTTTGTTTTTGGAAGGTAACTTGAAGGTTCTGGTGTTCTCATGCATTTGCTGCTCTTGTCCTTCTAGCTGGGGGAGGTTGTGAATTAGGAGCCTTGCTGAGTTGCTGCAATGCATCGTGTAGATGGTACACACTGCTGTCACTATGAATCGGTGGCAGAGGGAGTGAATTTTTAATGTGGTGGATTGGGGTGCCAATTAAGCGTGCACTTTGTCCTGGATGGTGACGAGCTTCTTGGGTGTTGTTGGAGCTGCACTCATCCAGCTAAGTGGGGAATATTCCACCGCAATTCTAACTCATGGCTTGTTGAACGGGGACAGGTTTTGGGGAATCAGGAGGTGAGTTGCTCTCTGCAGATTCCCAACCTCTGGCTTGTTATTGTAGCCCCAGTTTTAATTTTGCTGCTCCAGTTCAGTTTCTGCTCTATGGTAATCCCAGGATGTTGATAGTGGGGGATTCAGCAAGGATAATGCCAATGAATGTCAAGGGGAGATGGTTAGATGCTCTCTTGTTGGAGATGGTGATTGCTTGGTACTTGTGTGACACAAATTTTATTTGTCATGTGTCAGCCCAGCAGCCTGAATATGGTCATGGAGTGCTTTGTATTTGAGGAATCGTGAATGGTGCTGAACATTGTGCAATCGTCAGCGAACATCCCCACTTTTGACCTTATGATGGAAGTCAGGTCATTGTTGAAGCAGCTACTGATGGTTGAGTGTAGGACACTACCCTGAGGGACTCCTGCAGCGATGTTCTGGAAGTGAGTTGTGCAGAGTTAGGTCAGCTCAATTGGACAAGAAGGCTGGACCTCTGAGCAGATTTGAGAGAAGTCTGGGATAATGTGCCTATTGGGTTAAGATTGCACCCTAGGCTGGGATTTTGTCCTCCTGTCCACATTGGGTGTTAATGGCAACAGGAGCGCAGAAGCTTGTGAGAGGACTAAAACGCATTGTACATCGATGGGAAGTCCCATCGCGATTGTCCCAACCCCTGCCAGTGATATAATGGGATTCCCAATGTTCAGTGTCTTGAAGCCCATTGGAATAAATTTATATCTAATTATCAGACCTCCACACCAGATAAATCCATCTCCCATCCCGCATTATATTATCCATTCATATGCCAATGTGAATTACCACTGCTCTCTCACAGTTTGCACCTGATAGGCAGAACCCGCAGGTAGAGTTCAACTGAGTGCATCCCTCAGAGGGTCGAGGATCATAGGTAGATTGATAGATAGATAGGTAGATAGAGATATAGATAGATAGATAGATGGATAAATAGATAGGTAGATAGAGAGATAGATAGATAGATAGATAGATAGATAGATAGATAGATAGATAGATAGATAGACTGATAGATAGATAAATAGATAGATGGATAGATAGATAGATAGATAGATAGATGGATGGATGGATGGATGGATGGATGGATGGATGGATGGATGGATGGATGGATGGATGGATGGATGTGCAGTCGGGAATGGGTTAATGACCCTTGTCACACTTTAGCAGTAAGACCCGAACTCTGTGATTTTGTTTAGAACACTGCAGAGTCCATGTTTTTGTCAGAGTTCGGTGTTTTTCATGTCTGTGCCAGATAAAAGGAACAGCTATTCCTCTGTCTCCATTTGTTATCAAGAAATGCGATTAACCCAGCTCGAAATAAGCTAAACAGTCTCCATTTTTATGTACCTTTGTTTAAAATGATGGAGTTGGCATGTATGCCTTCTGTCTTTGAATCACCATAGATTCATATATATATATTCATCATACGTTATTCATCTTATCCTGATATAAAGTATTATACAAACCTGCATGTAGATTAGTTAACTTGTTTGTGCAAAACCTGTGATGTTGTTTCAAGAATATAAATGACGAACAATCATGGCCTTGGAGATCGAACAAACTACGCAGAGGAAGATATTGCTAAAACAACAAGAATCTCACCATGAACAATGACAGACATCTCAGGTTTTGCAATGTAATGAGGGCGGGGCCCGGGACATATATAAACTCTGTTCTTACTTGTGTTCGGTGAGAAGGCTGGGGGTCCACTGTTAGGAACCTCACTTCTCCCACAATTGTGAAAATAAACACTGCATTTTGAACCACGAATAGTGTCAGAGGTTTTTTACCTACAACAGATGGATGGATGGATGGACGGATGGATGGATGTCTGGGCAGTGCCCGGGGGCAGTGCCAGGGGATGTTGCATGGGGTGGGGTGTCCTGTGAGGGAGATGTGGTTTGGGGGGCTATGGTGTTCTGTTTTTACATTTTGTATCGGGGCGGCCTTTAAAAATGGCACCTCAGTCTTTTAAAAAACAAAGTTGCTGGCGGGGCAGGCTCAATCTGAGAAAATTTGGGGAACCTGTCTTGGACGTACCTGCCATTTAGAGTCATAGATTCATAGAGCAATACAGCACGGAAAAAGGCCCTTCGGCCCATCCAGCCTATGCCAACCATGGTGCCCTCCCAGCTAGACCCAATTGCCCGCGTTTGGCCCATATCCCACTCATTGTTTCCCATCCATGTACTTATCCAAATGTTTTTTAAGTGTTGCTTTGTGCCTGCCTCAACCACTTTCTCTGGCAGCTCATTCCATATACACTACACCCACTGCGTGAAGAAGTTGCTCCTCAGGCCCCTTTTAAATCTTTCCCCTCTCACCTTAAACCTATGCCCTCTAGTTTTCAATTCCCCTTCCCTGATGTGTGTTCATCCTGTCTCTGCCCCTCATGATTTTACACACCTCAATAAGGTCACCCCTCATTCTCTTATGTCCCAAGGAATAAAGCCCTAGCCTGGCCAACCTCTCCCTATAACTCAGGTCCACTAGTCCTGGCAACATCCTCGTAAATCTTCTCTGCACTCTTTACAGTTTACTCATGTCTTTCCTATAACAGGGTGAACAAAACTGCACAGAATACTCCAAGTGCAGCTTCACCAACAACTTATATGACTGTAACATAAAGTCTCAACTCCTATACTCAATGCCCTGACTGATGAAGACCAATGTGCTAAACGCCTTCTTCACCACTCTGTCTACCTGTGACACTGCTTTCAACGAACTATATACTTGTACTCCTATGTCCCTCTGTTCCTCAACACTCCCCAGGGCCCTACCATTCACTTTATAAGTGCTACCTTGGTTTCACTTTCCAAAATGCAACACCTCACATTCTTACCTATATTGAAATATTTATTTCATATGCAGTTTGTGGTGTGTACGACCACAGTTTGTCTGTTAATTTTTATTTACCATGTATTAATTCGCTGTTATACTATTAGGTAGATAGTAATGACTGCTTGCTTTAGTAACTCGTGTACTGTAAACTTTCTTCTGTTCCCTGTTGAAATTTGTGACTTTATTCTCTGAGTGAGTAACTGCGATTTCAGATTTCATCTACACCAACAAATCAAGATTACTGGTCTCCAAGTGTTTGGAAACTTTCTGGAGGCCGTATTGTGTGGGTGGCACAGTGGCACAGTGGTTAGCACTGCTATGTCACAGCATTAGGGACCCGGGTTCGATTCCTGGCTTGGGTCACTGTCTGTGTGGAGTTTGCACGTTCTCCCCATGCCTGCATGGGTTTCCTCCGGGTGCTCCAGTTTCCTCCCACAGTCTGAAAGATGTGCTGGTTAGGTACATTGGCCATGCTAAGTTCTCCCTCAGTGTACCCGAACAGGCGCCGGATTGTGGTAACTAGAGGAATTTCACAGTAACTTAATTACAGTGTTAATGTAAGCCTACTTGTGACTAATAAATAAACTTATCTGGTGAGGGGATAACAGTTATATTAAGCATATTTAAACATATAAAACTGCTTATTTTAAGTTTATTTATTAGTGTCACAAGTAGGCTTGCATTAACACTGCAATGAAGTTTCCGTGAAAATCCCCGAGCCGCCACACTCCGGCGCCTGTTCGGGTACACTAAGGGATCATAAGAAAATGTGAGGGTCTCGTCCAGGGTCAAACTAAAGTGTGGGTGTCTGGTCTGGGATCATAACAGCCTCCAACGACCACAGCCTATTGAACCTATGGTGGGAGTTTTGGATTTCATTCCATTTAATAAAGAATAATTCTTCCTTCTGACACTCTAGAGCCCTCAGAACTGGAAACCCCACTCCCCTCATTCCTACTGGCGACAACTACAAAGGTTTGTGGCCCACACTTGAATTCAAGGAAAGCTTTACATGAAAATTAAGTGTTTGTCAGCCCCTCTGCTCGGAGATGACTGACCTGCTTCCTCACAGGCGTAAACTAACACAAACATTTCATGAATTGTTCCCAGACTGTTTAGTGTGAACATTAAGTGATTATTTCACACAAGCTTTTCCATTTTAGCTCTGTAATGTCAACAATATCTGGACCACAGCTGTCTGGTAATTGACTGGGGATTCAACCTGCTTCCCAGCCCAATAGATCATGGCTGACATTGAAACCCAGCACTCACTGAACCGGTGTCATTATTGGAGAAAGGTAGGCAGTTCCCAACAGCAGCAGGTTTGGAAACTCTCTGGAGACCAAATCCGGTGAGGGGGTGATAGTTATTTTAAGCATGTTTAAACATATGTTTATTTAAAGTTTATTTATTAGTCACAATCGGCTTACATTAACACTGCAATGAAGTTACCGTGAAAATCCCCTAGTCGCCACACTCTGGCGCCTGTTCGGTTACACTGAGGGACGATTTAGCACGGCCAACGCATCTAACCAGCATGTCTGTGGGAGAAAACCGGAGCACCTGGAGGAAACCCATGCAGACGCTGGGAGAATGTGCAGACTCCACACAGACAGTGACCCAAGCCGGGAATCGAACCCGGGTCCCTGGCGCAGTGAGGCGGCAGTGCTATCTGTGCCACATCTATTTTTCTGAAGTGTCGGCCTAGATTCCAATTTTAAATGAGGTTCAGTGACTCGAACCTAAATTCACCGTCGGACAAACCATCTGATATTAAGCTGAAGACGTGCCCACCCTCTCATGGGGTCATCAAAGGTTTCACGTGACCAAAATTGTCAGGGAATCTCTTAGAATTGGGTAAAGGCAAAATACTGCGGATGCTGGAATCTGAAGGGTTATCCTGACTCGAAACGTTGGCTCTATTCTCTCTCCACAGATGCTGTGTGAGTTTCTCCAGCATTTCTCTTTTTGTCTTAGCAGTGGGGTTTGCTGACCTCAGGAACTGCTGTTGGAAGCATGTGAGAAAAGAGCCATCTCCATTTTAAAAACAGCATCTACAACGGCAATGTCAAGATGTTTAATTCTTTTGTGGCACTGGTAGTGCGGAGAGAGTCTTCACCATCGCCTTCCTGTCTCTCTGTTCCTGGCCTCTCTATATATACTCACTGCCTGAATGCTCAGTATCTTTAATACCCGAATCCTTCAAGATGCCCCTTCATTAGACTTCTGAGCCCCCTGTTGCTGGACACCCCTCAGTGGAAGAGATGCAGTTTGTGCTGGCCTGTGCTTTTCATTGTTATCTAATGTATTTTGTTACAGGAGTTGGGCAGTTTTGATGATTTTCCCTGACATTTGCTCCTGAATTGCTTTCTGCAGTGGGGGTTACGCAAGTCAGTGAGTTGAACCAGAACTGGTTTTAGTTTTATTTGTCATTTCCATTAACTGCTGTGTACTGAAGATAAACATTGGGCTGGATTTTTCCTTGAGGTCAGGCAACACAGGGTCAGGGTTGTTTCCAGAACCTGCCCTCGAGGGGGAAGCAGGTAATAATTGAGATTTTCAAGGGACACCTCCCTAACTGGCATGAAGACAGGTGTTCTTTATCTGATTTAGGAGGCTGGGCGGGTTCCCAAACTTGGAAGGGCATTCAGAGGCCTTACAGGAGAGGGCATTCAGTGTGGAGGTGTCCTTCAAGTTATTAAATAAAAAACAGATTCAGTGGTCAGGCCACCACTGTGGGAGTGAAGGGAAGTCCCTCCACACTGTGAGCTGTGGCTATTCTCAATACCTAGATAGACAGGGAGGGCCTACTTGGAGCACTGGCTCTCCAGCCTGCCTCCAGGCAACTAAAGGGGAGGTGATGGCCGAGTGGTATTATCGCTAAACTATTAATCCAGCAACTCATCTAATGTCCTGGGGACCTCGTTTGAATCCTGCCACGGCAGATGGTGGAATTTGAATTCAATTTTTTAAAAATCTGGAGTTAAGAATCTACTGATGGCCATGAAACCATTGCCGATTGTTGGAAAAACCCATCTGGTTCACTAATATCCTTTAGGGAAGGAAATTTGCTGTCCTTACCCGCTCTGGCCTACATGTAACTCCAGAGCCACAGCAATGTGGTTGACTCTCAACTGCCCTCGGGAAACTAGGGATGGGCAATAAATGCTGGCCAGCCAGCGACGCCCATGTTCCATGAATGAATAAAAAAAATAAATGGGCCCCTGCTGGTAAAGGAATCTGGAGGCCAACTTGAACATTTCGGTCACTTTTTAATTGGGTTCGAACAACAAGGCCTTTGATGGGCCTAATTGTCCACCTGTTATTTTAAAGGCATGTAGCCTTGCCAGCCCAGTTTTTCTTCCCAAAAATAATCCTGAGGTGGGTTGGCGCTAGGAAATGGGAAATCTTTGGCACAAACAGGGGCAGAAAATCTAGCCCATACTATTACACAAAAACATTTGCTCAGAAGTTAACTGTATTGATACTAAGTTTTGTAGAATTGTTTAGTTTTATTTTAAGTTTGAAGTTTAGTTATTTATTGTCACAAGTAGTTAACGCTGCAATGAAGTTACTGTGAAAATCCCCTAATTGCCACACTCCAGCACCTGTTTAAAGTTTATTTATTAGTGTCGCAAATAGGCTTACATTAATACAGCAATGAAGTTACTGTGAAAATCCCCTCGTTGCCACACTCCGGCGCCTGTTCGGGTACACTGAGGGAGAATTTAACATGGCTAATGCACCTAACCAGCACGTCTTTCGGAGTGTGGGACGAAACTGGAGCACCTGGAGGAAACCCATGCAGACACAAAGAGAACTTGCAAACTCCACACAGACAGTGACCCAAGCCGGGAATCGAACCTGGGTCCCTGGTGCTGTGAGGCAGCAGTGCAGAATTGTTGAAATTTTCGTGGTGTTTCTCATTATGGTTGACACTGTCAGAATGTCAGAAGGGCAGTTTTTACTTGAGCATTACTTATCCACGAATCTTGCTTTGATTTATAAATTATCTTGAAAATCTCACTGAAATACTTAGCTAAGGATTGCTATTATTTATTCAGCCTTATGATACTGAGACGCACAAAAAAGGCAAATACAATTATAGTTTACAAACTGTGTGCAGATGTCACATGATCAAATGCAACCCTACATTTCATTATTCGAAGATGTCCTAGCAAAGGTTTATTCCTCAAAGAACATCATTAAAACAGGATTTGGTTGTTCGTCTAACTGTTGTGTTAGAAAAAAGCTGTCACATTTTCCTACATTACAACAGTAACTATACTTCAAAAATATTCCACTGACAATCAAGTGCTTTGTGATTATATACCATAGAAATGGAGTTGATTTGTTGTTTAATTATTGACATTTAGGATGGAATTTTCCTGTCCTGCTCGCCACGGGAATCGTAGCGGGTGGGACATGGACGATGCAAAGGTCCGTTTACCTTGGGCGGGATTTTCCGGCCGTGATGCAAGTCCTTAGTGTTTCACATACCTCCACAGGTGTCTTTGAAGGTAGTCTAGTGATGTTGCTGATGATAACATGACTCCAGGTAGCCATTTTGTGCAGTGATACCAACAGTCAAGATTTAGTTAGTTGTGTCACTGAGAAATAGGTATCAAATTTTTAGCGCCACAAGCCCGAAGCACAATTAAGTTGCGTTTTGTTTTTGTTTCTGTCTTCCCTCGCTAATATACTTGGTGTAATAATCCTACTCTTCCATCACCAATCACCCTTTTATTCACAATGATAGCCTTTCAATGGCTACAGAGTGCAAGTCAGTCCCGAGTCTATCAACTGGGGCCTGAGTGGAACCAGCTGGTTTTAAACCCCCCGCTACTCCTTCCCTATTGGGTGAGCCTCCACTCACCTAATAGAGGAACTTGTATTCTACGAGGCCCACGGGGAGATCTATTGATGATTCCCCATGGCCATCATAACACTTGGCGTCCATGTGAGTACAGTAAGAGTTTTAACAACACCAGGTTAAAGTCCGACAGGTTTATTTGGTAGCAAATGCCATTAGCTTTTGGAGCGCTGCTCCTTCGTCAGATGGAGTGGATATCTGCTCATAAACAAGGCATACAGAGACACAAACTCAGGTTACAGAATACTGATTAGAATGCGAATCTTTACAGCTAATCAAGTCTTAAAGATACAGACAATGTGAGTGGAGAGAGCATTAGGCACAGGTTAAAGAAATGTGTATTGCCTCCAGACAGGACAGCCAGTGAGATTCTGCAGGTCCAGGCAAGCTGTGAGGGTTACCAATAGTGTGACATGAACCCAAGATCCCAGTTGAGGCCGTCCTCATGTGTGCGGAACTTGGCTATCAGTTTCTACTCAGGGACTCTGCGCTGTCGTGTGTCGTGAAGGCCGCCTTGGAGAACGCTTACCCGAAGATCAGAGGCCGAATGCCCGTGACCGCTGAAGTGCTCCCCCACAGGAAGAGAACAGTCTTGCCTGGTGATTGCTGAGCGGTGTTCATTCATCCGTTGTCGTAGCGTCTGCATGGTTTCCCCAATGTACCATGCCTCGGGACATCCTTTCCTGCAGCATATCAGGTCGACAAGTGGAGAGGATTTCCAATCCACAAACTGCCGGGTCCATGTGAGTGCCAGCTGAATGAAAACAATTCCGAAAATGAAAAAAACTAACCCAAAATTCAGGAAGGAAAAATATTGGCGCATGAATTGCATTTAAACATTGCATGGACTCCGAGCATGCTTGAGGGGCATTTTGATCGCGAGGGTCAAATGGCAGCAAATTGTGAGTGATGTGCCCATAATTTCCAAATGCGTAGGTGGCCCAGGCTCCTAATTATTTTTTACTCCATCCTTAAAGCTACAAAGCCAATGCCCAGAATGGACTGGGCAAATCCAAAACCATTCCTTGCTTGTTCCGAAAACCAAATTCAAAATCCAATTGAATCCAGCTCAAGGTACCCCTCGAGAGAGACACACATGATCCAAGCTGACAAGATGAGGCACTGCAACCCAACTTGGGCTTGATCTGACACTTTATCTTAGCCAAAAGGCCGAGAAGTGTTGACAGCTTGAACGCAGCAAGTTGTCCCTTAGAAGTCAATCATTGACTAACAGGGATAAATGTTGCCTGATTTTCTGGAACTGATGGTAATGGAGCTCAGCTGTCTTAGTCATTGCTCAGCAGATATCGTACTCTCTCAGTCAGTCCACAGAGACTGGTTGTGGACTGTCTGAAATGGATTATTTCCTCATGATGATTTCTTTTATTCAGGAATGGGGTGATTGCCTCTCTCTGCCCAACTGGAACAGTTTAACATCGCTCATCCTTCTGACTCAGCTGGATTAAATTCCTGGATAGAACCTAGAGCGGTTTAGTTTAAATTTCAAATGTCATCTCCCTCAAGTGTTTGCTCAATTAACGCAGCCATTGAGACTATCTCTGGAGTTACTGCCGGTCTAAATGGCATGTCTGCCATCTCCAGAGAGTTGCACATGCACCCAAAAAGGTTTCCCAACGGGTGCCCCATTAAATTTTGTTTAATTTTAACTCCTGGGCAGAAAATGAGTGGCTAGCAGGGTTAGTCCAGAGAGCAGTGGGAAGGAATGGCCAGTTTTAACAGGTGTTAGAATCAGGCAGCAGGAGACAACTGCTATGGAGGAGTGTAAGAGCGCTGGGAGAGGAAAGCTGGTCGTTGGAGGATTTGATTTATTAGTGTTACATGTGTTAGTATACAGTGATAAGTATTGTTTCTTGCGCGCTATACAGACAGAGCATACCATTCATAGAGAGGGAAAGGAGAGAGTGCAGAATGTAGTGTTACAGTCATAGCTAGGGTGTAGAGAAAGATCAACTTAATGAGAGGTAGATCCATTCAAAAGTCTGACAGCAGGGAAGAAGCTGTTTTTGAATCAGTTGGTATGTGTCCTCAGAGTTTTGTATCTTTTTCCCGACGGAAGCAGGTGGAAGAGAGAATGTCCAGGGTGTGTGGGGTCCTTCATTATGCTGGCTGCTTTTCCGAGGCAGCAGGATGTGTAGACAGTGTCATTTGGTGGGAGGCTGGTTTGAGTGATGGACTGGGCTTTGTTCATGACCATTTGTAGTTTTTTGTGGTCTTGGACAGTACAGGAGCCATACCAAGCTGTGATACACCAGAAAGAATGCTTTCTATGGTGCATCTGTATAAGTTGATGAGAGTTGTAGCGGACATGGAAAATTTCCTTAGTCTTCTGAGAAAGTAGAGGCATTGGTGGGCTTTCTTAACTATAGTGCGGCATGGAGAGACCAGGACAGGTTGTTGGTGATCTGGACACCTAAAAGCTTGAAGCTCTCGACCATTTCTACTTTATCCCCATTGATGTAGGCAGGGGCATGTTCTCCACTATGATACCTAAAGTCGATGACTATCTCCTTCATTTTGTTGACATTGAGGGAAAGATTATTGTTGTCGCACCAGTTCACTAGATTCTCTATCTCCTTCCTGTACTCTGTCTCATCATTGTTTGAGATCCGACCCACAATGGTGGTGTCATCAGCAAATATGAAAATTGAATTGGAGGGGAATTTGGACACACAGTCATAGGTGTATAAGGATTATAGTAAGGGGCTGAGGACACAGCCTTGTGGGGCACTGGTGTTGAGGATGATTGTGTAGGAGGTGTTATTGCCTATCCTTACTGATTGTGGTCTGTGAGTGAGGAAGTTCAGGATCCAGGTGGAGCTGAACACCTGTCCACGGAGTTTGGAGATGAGTTTTGTAGGAATAATGGTCTTTGTTATCTAGGTGTTCCAGGGTTGAGTGCAGGGCCAGAGAGATGGCGTCTGCTCAGACCTGTTGTGGCGGTAGGTGAACTGTTGTGGATCCAGGCAATCTGAGAAGCCAGAATTGACTTGTGCTAGGGAGGGAGGTGGGGCCAGGGGACTCTTTCTGGCTGACGTGGACACTAAAAAGAACTTGAAAAACATACACAACTGGACCTCATCCAGCCAAGGATGAGGCTGGCAGATTTTGGGACATCCCACCTCCCTGTCATCATAGAAATCATAGAAATCATAGAAACCCTACAGTGCAGAAGGAGGCCATTCGGCCCATCGAGTCTGCACCGACCACAATCCCACCCAGGCCCTACCCCCACATATTTTACCCGCTAATCCCTCTAACCTACGCATCCCAGGACTCTAAGGGGCAATTTTTAACCTGGCCAATCAACCTAACCCGCACATCTTTGGACTGTGGGAGGAAACCGGAGCACCCGGAGGAAACCCACGCAGACACGAGGAGAATGTGCAAACTCCACACAGACAGTGACCCGAGCCGGGAATCGAACCCGGGACCCTGGAGCTGTGAAGCAGCAGTGCTAACCACTGTGCTACCGTGCCGCCCACTGTGCTACCGTACCGTGTCATTCAGGATTCTGGTTAAAATTGCAAATTTGGGTTCCAATTGTTTGGACCCTGCCAACTTAAGGCAGGTGTTCTTTCCGCCTGCAGTTTAGAAATGTAGTCTGTTAGATCAGGGAAAGAGTGGGCAAATCCCTATCCCCACACCCCCAAACTTACCTGATTTGCACCTGATTCTGTCAAACGTGAGAGTTAAAATCGATTCTCATGATCAAATGGGAGAAGCGTTTGATCTTGTCTGTGACATTCCAGTGGGATGTGCAGGTATTGAGTGATCCTAACTTTTTATCCTCAAAAATATATTTCATTTATTTATTTTGTAAAAGTGCATTACATAACAGTTCAAATTTGGCATAGTACAAAGTGCAATGCAGTTCAATTTCCTTCACGACAATACATGGCATTGAGATGCCACACAAAACTTACAATTATTGTCATTATTTATAGTATGCATGATGGCCTAGTGGTATTATCGCCAGACTATTAATCCAGAAACTCAGCTAATGTTCTGGGGACCTGGGTTCGAATCCCGCCACAGCAGATGATGGAATTTGAATTCAATAAAAAGTATTTGGGATTAAGAATCTACTGATGACCATGAAACCATTGTCGATTGTCAGAAAGATCCATCGGATTCGCTAATGCCCTTCTGGGGAAGGAAATCTGCCCGCCCTACCTGGACTGGTCTACATGTGACTCCAGAGCCACAGCAAGGTAGCTGATTCTCAACTGCCCTCGGGCAACTAGTGATGGGGGATAAATGCTGGCCAGCCAGCCATGAATGAATAAAAAAAATTACATTTCACATGAAATATTCCCAGGTGCATACAGCGCAAGGAATTTTACATGGGTTCCAACGACTCGGTGCATTATGGTGGGAGGACCATAGAACAGGGTGAGGGAGAGAAATCACGGGCTTTGGTGCTTCTCCTGCTTCTAGGACCCTTAACCCCTCCCCAAACGCATCCCACCCTGCATTCCTCAGATACCTTGAATTGGAAACCACAGTCAACAGTGGGGAGAAAAGTTTTTGTACGTTTAGCAAAACATCTTGCCTTTTGTAGCCTATGCCTCTATTTATAAAACCAGATTAAAGTCCAACAAGTTTATTTGGAATCGCGAGCTTTCAGATCACTGCTCCCTCGTCACCTGATGTAGTTGTGAGACTTCTTACTTTGCCCACCCCAATCCAATGCTGGCATCGCCACATCATGTCTGTTTATAAAGCCCATTGAAAGCTAAGTTTTCAGTATGATACACTTTACAGCAATGGTTTTGTCAGACAATTGCGCATGTTATGCAACCAGCTCCACTTCTTTGAACCTGGCCCAAGGCAACATCCCAACTGCAATGTCCCAAAGACTTGAACCTTACAAGCACAGCAAAACAGCAATCCAATGTACAAATGAAAAAAATCTTGAACTAAAAGTGAAGTATTCTATTGGTGCATGACTCCTGATTTCACTTCCAAGTTTAAAAATGACAAAACCTTCCAGCAAATTAGAATTAGCCAATTCACTTGAAATAATGTGCTATTTCTATTCTCAGAAGTGGGCTGTGTTAACAGAAAAATTACACTTTGCATTGAGTGCTTAATATTTTCTGATTTTCAGTTGAAACTAACCACACTTACAAATGCCCAGCAAGGAGCAGATAATCGGAGAGAAAAGTACTGCAGATGCTGGAAATCTCCCCTTCAGCAAGAAACCCAGCGGCAGCTGCCTGAGATCTGGTTTGGTGCAACATTAAACATAGATTTCTAAAAATAAGCTAAGGAATGAGGAAAGCATACACAACAATGTCAAAGCAACAAATTAATAAGTTAAAAAATGAGTAATTATTAAAAATGGCCGTTAAGAAATGGCAAGCAGCAGAACTGACTAATAAAACCTTTTTTTACCCTTTTTCTTAAGAAGCAGACTAGACTCCAAGTCCTGGTCACCTGAAAAGTGGGACAGGACCAGGGCCGAACTAAGGAGTTGGGTTTAATTAACACCGGCCTTGCTTTCACCACTGATAGTGCACACCCTGAGCTGGCCTCCTCAGAATTCATACAAAAGTGTGGGTCGTAAATGGGGTGCTTTTCAGCCTGCGTTAACCTCCTCACCCGCTGCAATGCGTGGACAAGTTTTTTGGGGAGGGAGGAAGAGGTTAGGGGGATGGTGCGGGTGTATTATGTACCCCGCACCAAGCAGCTTCTGTGCTTGTGTTTGTGTGTGTGTCTGGTTCACTCCTAATCTCAGGACTCACTCACTCACTTATATTCATGCTCACTCACTGATTCACTCACACACTCACTCACTCACTCACTTATATTCATGCTCACTCACTGATTCACTCACTCACTCACTCACTCGCTCACTCGCTCACTCACTCACTCACCACACTCACTCACTCACTCACCACACTCACTCACTCACCCACCCACCCACCCACTCACTCACTCACTCACTCACTCACTCACTCACTCACTCACTCACTCACTCACTCACTCACTCACTCACTCACCTGCTCAACCACTCACTCACTCACTCACTCACTCACTCACTCACTCACTCACTCACTTATATTCATGCTCACTCACTGATTCACTCACTCACTCACCCACCCACCCACCCACTCACTCACTCACTCACTCACTCACTCACTCACTCACTCACTCACTCACCACACTCACTTGCTCACCACACTCACTCACTCACCCACCCACTCACTCACCTGCTCACTCACTCACTCACTCACTCACTCACTCACTCACTCACTCACTCACTCACTCACTCACTTTCACGCTTGTTCTCTTTCACACTTACTTACTCTTCCCAGCTTTAGTAAAACAGAGGAACACAGGAATTAGGAGCAGAAGTAGGCAAGTTCAGTCCTTCGAGCCTGCTCCATCATTCAATTCAATCTCTCCCACATTTCTCAAGTTTCTCTTCCAAACTCTAACTCCTTCTGCAACATAACATCCTGGTGAATCTACAATCTTTTCAATTACTTTGACGTCCTTTCTATTTGAAGGAACTCAAAACTACACAGCTTGTGCCCTGCTCTGTCTTTTCCAACTGACACTTCCAGGCCCGGGAGCTTTGGAAATTTCCTCGCTGAGGAGGTGTTTGTGGATGGCTGGGAAGGTGGAAAAGTTCTCTTTCTCTTGTCCCTGTCTGACACTACAGTTACCCCAAATCTCACTGTTGCTGCAACTACCGCTCTCCCTGGGCCACTCTGCCATCTTGACTCCTGTAGTCCTTTAAGAGGCTGACACTTGTGCGAGAGGGCAAACTGCTTCCAAGGCTGCACCACATGACCCAGAAAGCACCTCAGCTGAGAAAACAAATGGCCATGTGAACTTGGGCACTTGTTTCAATAACCCCTTCTATTCCAGAACTTTGCCCTGGAGTGGAGCACCCACTGCGTGCTTGTTGCCAGCACATTGAGGTGGGCACGTGGCCACTTGAGAGACGGTGTCATGCTACCTCAGCCCAGGCACTTCCCCGAAAGGCACGAATCCCGTGGTGATTAGCACCATGTGCATCCCACTCCGCAAGGTCCTGCCTTAGGCTGCGGGCTTTCCCGAGTGAACCTTTGTAGTGACTGCCCCAATCTTCACCCTGTGCCTCAGCCCGAGGAGTCTTAAATTGTGACTGGCAAGAATTGTTCATGCAATGTGATTTATACAGTTGTTGCAGTGAAAACAGCAGCATAACTACCTCAACCCATGAGGCCTAAGTTACTGTGGTTAACCAACTGCAACGCAACCTTGGCGATCTCTGCCAGGTTCAACTCAGTTTCTCATTGAGTGTGAAATCTAAGTCTTTTGCTGTCTCATCAGAATGTAAGGTCAATTTGACACTGGAAAAGCAGTGATATTGGGTTGATTTTAGCCTGATCTGCCTGCAAAAAACTGACTGAGTGGTGAATTAAACGGGAGCAAATTCCTAATTCACCTGGTTCTCATTGCTGCCACCTCCAATATTAGCCTGCAGTTATTGAAAGCGGCCATTTTCTTTTCTGGTTGAGAATGGGTTGAGATATCCTTGGGGAAAGATAGAACTTTTCAGCAATTGCGGATGCGCAACTTTTTAAAGTTTAAGTTTATTTATTAGAGTCACAAGTAGGCATACATTAACAATGAAATGAAGTTACTGTGAAAATCCCCTAATCGCACGGTAGCACAGTGGTTAGTACTGCTGCTTCACAGCTCCAGGGACCTGGGTTCGATTCCCGGCTTGGGTCACTGTCTGTGTGGAGTTTGCACATTCTCCTCGTGTCTGCGTGGGTTTCCTCCGGGTGCTCCGGTTTCCTCCCACAGTCCAAAGATGTGCGGGTTAGGTTGATTGGCCATGCTAAAATTGCCCCTTAGTGTCCTGAGATGTGTAGGTTAGAGAGATTAGCGGGTAAATGTGTAGGGATATGGGGGTAGGGCCTGGGTGGGATTGTGGTCGGTGCAGACTTGATGGGCCGAATGGCCTGTTTCTGCACTGTAGAGTTTCTATGATTTCTATGATAATCGCCACTCTCTGGCACCTGTTTGGATACCCTGAGGGAGAATTCAGCCTGGCTAATGCACCTAAACAGCATGCCTTTCGGACTGTGGGTGGAAACCGGAGCACCTGGAGGAAACCCACATAGACGCAGGGAGAATGTGCAGACTCCACACATACAGGCGGGAAGGTGGCACAATGGTTAGCATTGCTGCCTCACAGCGCCAGGGACCTGGGTTCAATTCCAGCCTGGAGTCACTGTCTGTGTGGAGTTTGCACGTTCTCCCCGTGTCTGCGTGGGTTTCCTCCGGGTGCTCTGGCTTCCTCCCACAATCCAAAGATGTGCGGGTTAGGTTTAGTGGCCATGCTAAATTGATCCTAGTGTCAGGGGATTAGCGGGGTAAAAATGTGGGGTTACGGGAATAGGGCCGGGGTGAGATTGTGGTCGGTGTAGACTCGATGGGCCAAATGGCCTCCATCTGCACTGTAGGGTTTCTATGATTCTATGATTCAGTGACCCAAGCTGGGAATCGTACCCGGGTCCCTACCGCTTGTGCCCATTGACCTCAACATTTCTGCTGGTTGTCCATTTTTGACCTGACTTGTAAATGACCGAAATCAGAGCAGCGGCAATCTCAACATAGCCTGGAACTGGCTCCTGGGTTTACCGACCTTAGGTACTGAAACAGGAATGAATGAAAAATGAATAAGAATGGAAATAAATGCAGCAAGAGAGTGGCATGTATTTGTAATATGTTCTCTTGGCTGGCCTCTCATCTTCCACCCTCCCTATCCTAACTCGCACCAGGTCCTGTTCATCCATCAGCCCTGTGTTTATTGACCTAGGCTCCCAAACCTGCATAAGCTCAAATGTAAAATTCTCCATCTTGTGTGTTGAAACCCCTCCTCGACCTCACCCTTCACTATCTGTGTTACCTTATTCCAGCACTATAATTCTGCGACCTCCAATGCTAACTTCATGTACATCCCTTGGCTCATTGCCTTCCACCATTAGTGGCCATGCCTTTGGCTGCCTGGACCCACAACTTTGGAATTCGCTCCCTAAACCACCGGGACCCTCTAATTCTCTCCCTTTCTTTAAGCGTCTCCCTAAAACCTACCTCTTTGACCCAGGTTTTGGTCACCTGGTCTCGTCATTTAACGTCTGGCTCATTCTGAACTTTTTCTAACACTGATACTGTGAAGGGCCTTGAGATGTTTTGCGATGAGAAAGAGGTAAATTGTTGCTGTGGCGACAGAAGAAAACAACGAGGCAAAGAAGGAAAGAGACCGAGAAAGACAATCGCACACAAACACTTCGAAGTTTGGACTCTCTGCAAGACAAAGGCAGATCATCCATTTTTGATGAAAAAGAATCAAGGGGCCTCTGAGATCCTCAAGGCCGTGACAGAGTCGTGTCCAGGTCAGACCTGATGAGATACATGACACCAGTGCCAGCTTCATGTGTTCAACAAAGGCACCAGGGAATTTCTTCAATTCAAGTCATTTAAAATGAATAATTAACAGAATGTAAAGAGAGAGCTGAGGAGTGAAATGATGCACTGAAGTGTTTGAAATAGATACTGATAATGCAGCATGTTAATTCCTTTACACGGTTCATGGTTCCCAATGCCATCACCCCTCCCCCCCCTCCTCCCCGATCCCCCCTCCTCCCTCTCCCTTCACTCTGTGCTGTGAAAGTGATATGCATGCGAGTTCACTGTCAGACAGACAGGGGAGATGTTTGAGAAGATGAGAAGGTTGACTCACGGGGGAGGGGGTGAGGGGTGGGGGGAACACATCATTGGTTTGCTTTATTTTGCTGCCGTTCTCTAACCCAAGGCCACCCTACAATTTCAAAGCCCCGCATGTCAGCAAAGATGAAACCACTGGTGAGATAAGAGAAAAAAAATAATAAGAAAAAAATCAGTGATTTAGTGGAATTACTTCACCTAAAAAACACGATGTGACATGGGTAACCTTCACGCTGCAGGCCTGTACTAAATTGTACATCAGGTCCAGGCAGCCAATGCAGAACCAGCTTTATTTATAGCAGGTTTAACCCTTTCATGGAGCCTCATGCTAGACTCCAGAGGGACTTTGTCATCCTCTCCCCAACATGCAGACCGAAAGCTTCTGGTCCTCTCTGTATTTTCCTCAAATGCAGGATCATATTTAAGTCATTCAGGTATTTAATATCCCGAGTGCATGGGGATATTAATGCAAAAATTTGCTTCCCTACTTAAAAACCATCTATTAGACCCTTTTAAAGTTTAACGGGTTAGTGTGATATATTGGTTTCTATTATACTCCTTTTGATAATTATTTTATCATCAGTTGCAAACTATTTACATAACGCACAGGCATATATACAGACACATATGTGAGATGGCGCGCGCACACACACCACACGCACACACAAGAACACACATGTGCACAGACACACACAACACACACACATGCACACACAGACACGTGCACACGCACAACATGCACACATGCACACACACATAACATGCACGCACAGGATCACACACGTGCACAGACACACACACAACATGCACACATGCACACACAGACACACGCGCACACATACAACATGTACACATGCACACACGCGCACACACACACAACATGCACACACACATACACACACAGAGCACATACATGGACACACATACACACACACATACACATGCAACACACACACACAGACACACATGCGCACACACACACACAGACAACACACACACATGTGTCCATAAAGATATATATATACATACATGCAAACATAGTTTGCTGTAGAGCATTCATTTTGTCAAACACATTTGCTGCAAGGACGATGCTGGTATTTTTACTTGAGATGGAAGTGGCCAACCTGAAATGATATCTATCACTGTTTGATTACACAGTGACACCCCTCACCTTGCACACATTTATCATATCATTGTGCTCTGGCTGAACTGTTTCACTATCCCTAATAATCTCTCTCTCTCATCCCCAACCCATCCCACTGAACCTGCTAATGGAGGATAATTGGAGGCAAATGCTGATCCTGCCTTTGTCCCTTGTGCATTAAAACCTTTTCTGTTAACGTGCTTCAGGCAGTTGGAGGTTTTAATGTTGTATTTTTTTTCCTTTCGGTTATTCTGCCTGACATGATCTGTGTATTTTTTTTCCTTCGCACTGAATGTTGATTCATCTCTTTCTTTCCTCATTTGCTACACACTCGTCAGAAAGAACATGTCATCTCAATGAGACGGATGAACTGCATTCAATGAGGATGATAGGACAAGCTATGCAGCTTCCTTTTAAACAATCAGCAAAACCAAAATCATCTGTCAGCGTTGACCCGCTCTCTTCAGACCAGCTCGCTCAGGCAATGTTTCACCACCGTTTTTTGCCACTAGCCTGAGCAGAAATTCACAGAGTATTTATCAAATCCCTCAGAGCCAGGAGGATCTTGCAGCTGCATGCACTAAACAAGCAAAAAAAATTCAGTTCTATCTGTTTGCATTTTCAACCAGAACAATTCACTAAAACAGCAGCAGAGTGGGTTTTCCTGTTGAATTAACCTCCCCCCCCGCAATATAAATGAACCAAACATATCAGGTAACCCGTGTAGAAGAAGACACCAATGAACAACACGGTAGCACAGCGGTTAGCACTGCTGCCTCACAGTGCCAGAGACCCGGGTTCGATTCCCGGCTTGGGTCATTGTCGGTGCAGAGTCTGCACATTCTCCCCGTGTCTGCCTGGGTTTTCCTCTGGGTGCTCTGGTTTCCTCTCATAATCCAAAAGACATGCTGGTTAGGTGCATTGGCCATGCTAAATTCTCCCTCGGTGTACCCGAACAGGCGTTGGAGTGTGGCGACTCGGGGAGTTTCACAGTAACTTCATTGCAGCGTTAATGTAAGCCTACTTGTGACACTAATAAATAAATTTAACTTCAAACCTCCTACCCCTTCACCTTGAACCTATGCCCCCTCGTGACTGACCCCTCAACTAATGGGAACAGCTGCTCCTTATCCACTCTGTCCATGTCCCTCATAATCTTGTACACCTCAATCAGGTTGCCCCTCAGTCTTCCCTGCTACAGTGAAAACAACCCAAATCTACCCAAGCTCTCTTGGTAACTTAAATGCTTCATCCCAGGCAGCATCCTGGTGAATCTCCTCTGCACCCCCTCCAGTGCAAGAATGACAGTGACTCGTACATCATTCACGCATCCATGGCACGTGTCCCGTGCTTCCTCATCACGGTTCCATCACATCAAGTAAATAATGAAAATGATCAAAATTAAAACATAGGTTTCAAATGGGAATCAAATTGATGGCATGCTTCATGGAGTGTCTCCAACAACATCACTTTCCTCAAAGAGGCATCTGTTCTGAAATGTGTTGCCACCTCCATAAAACACAAAAGATATTCAACAGGGATCACATCATCAAGTGCGATATAAATAAGCAAATAGTAACAGCTGCAACATGTTGAGATCTGACATTGTTTTATCCCCTCGGAGGTGAAATATCTTGTTTTATTTTTGGAAAGGAGATACTTTAAAACAAACTGTGATTTTGGAAGACACAACTTGAATTTGGCCACAGAATGTATGTGCACTTCACCGGTGAGTCCTGGCTCCAGCCATAACTTTAACTGGCATTTGCAATCACCAGTTTACATCAGATAAGCTTCGATAGGTCTTCACTAAGAAACAAAATGATGAATTGAAGAGATTATGGAGACGTCCATTCCACAAATGTTCAATGACGGGCTCGCTTGGTCAGTCATGATTTATGACGGATGAATGTTTGCTGCATTGAAGGCACTATATAAATGCAAGTTCTTATAGTTAATATAGATCCGGCCATTTCCCCTGTTACCCATGAGAATGGAAAAGAAACCTTTATGGCACAGCTAAATGAGAGATGTGAACTAGCTTCTCTCACAGGCAGACCTTTCAATGTAACAGTGGCGTTAAGTCAGAAATATTATAGTCACCCTGATGCAGTTAAATTACCTGTAAACAAGAGACTCTTGTCGCTCCACTTCTGTAGCCATCTTGAGATCTCCATTTTTTTATCATATTATTAACATACCACTGTTATAAGGAGAGATTTGATTAGATAAAACTAAAGCAAATAACTGGCAAGGTGTTCCAATTAATATTTTGAATGCTTAAAGACCTTCATAAATAATTGGAATTCTGTTCATTTTACATGCAATGGGCGGCACGGTAGCACAGTGGTTAGCACTGCTGCCTCACAGCGCCAGGGACCCGGGTTCGATTCGTGGCTTGGGTCACTGTCTGTGCAGAGTCTGCACATTCTCCCCGTGTCTGCGAGGGTTTCCTCTGGGTGCTCCGGTTTCCTCCCACAGTCCAAAGATGTGCGGGTTAGGTTGATTGGCCATGCTAAATTGCCCCTTAGTGATGACAGGATGTGTAGGTTAGAGGGATTAACGGGTTGTGGGGATAGGGCCTGGGGTGGGGTTGTTGTCGGTGCAGACTCGATGGGCTAAATGAAATCATAGAAACCCTACAGTGCAGAAGGAGGCCATTCGGCCCATCGAGTCTGCACCGACCACAATCCCACCCAGGCCCTACCCCCACATATTTTACCCACTAATCCGTCTAACCTACGCCTCCCAGGGGCAATTTTTTTAAACCTGGCCAATCAACCTAACCCGCACATCTTTGGACTGTGGGAGGAAACCGGAGCACCCGGAGGAAACCCACGCAGACACGAGGAGAATGTGCAAACTCCACACAGACAGTGACCCGAGCCGGGAATCGAACCCGGGACCCTGGAGCTGTGAAGCAGCAGTGCTAACCACTGTGCTACCGTGCCGCCCTTCTACATGGCCTCCTTCTACACTGTAGAGTTTCTGTGTAAAAAGCAAACTTGTATTTGCATAGAGCTTCTCTTAAGGTAAAACATGCACAGGTACTAATAAACAACCTTAAGCCACATAAAGAGATATTGGGGTAACTGATGCAGGCTCAGACAAAGGTGGCAAGGAACAGCTCAAAGGGGGAAGGGAAGCAGAGGAACTGAGGGAAGGAATTGCAGTGTTATGGTCTTGATAGCTGAAAGCACAGTCACAAATGGTGGAGGAACTAAAATCAAGGATGCTTAAGAGGCCAGAATTGCAGATATCTTGGAGGGTTGTGGGGTGGGAGGAGATTGCCAAAATAGGATGCAATGGAGGATTTTGGAAATGAGGATGAGAATTTTAAAAATTCTTAACCAGGAATCTATGCAGGGCACAAAGTTCAGGGGAGATGGGTAGATGTAACCTGATGCGAGTTGGGACCTAGGAAGAAGAGTTTTGGATGACTTCAAGTTTAGAAGGGTAGAGTACGGGAGATTGGCTAGCAGTGCGTGGGAATAGTCAAGTTTAGATGTAAAAAAGACATGAATGAGAATTTCAATAGCAGATGAGTTGAGGTAGGACAGAGTCAGGCAGTGTTTCAGAGGGAGAAATAAACCATCTTAGTGATAGCACTAGATGATCGGAAGTTCATCTCAGGGTCAAATACAACCCAAAGTTTTGAACTTTTGTGAACTGTCTGGTTCAGCCTAGTGCAGGCATGTGACCAGGGAAAGACTGGGAATGGAATCTGTGACAGAGTCTGAAGACAGATGGCTTCAGTCTTTCCAATGTTCAGTTGGAAGAAATTTCTGACAGTTTAGTCAAGTTAGAGAGAGTGGCAGCATTGTGAGAGGTGGTGTGAGGTAGGACTGATGTTGCCAGTGTACGTATGAAAACTAACTGTGCTATCACTGAAAGGCAGCATGTAAATGACAAATAGGAGGAGGCCAAGGATAGATTCTTAAAGGACACCTGAGGTAATGGTGTGGGGAAGAATAATTCTCTGGCTGGAGAGAATGGGTGCCATTCCACCCAGCTGGATGATGCTAGGGAAGCATTGGAGGAGGATGGTGTGGTTAACAATGACAAAGGCATTGTCCAATCACCCCTTGACCATGAGAAAGATTGCATTGTCATCGTAGATGACAATGCAATCATTCCCAATGAACTCATGGATGGCAAGGGCTTTGTTCACAAGTCAAATGATCTCCCGCAGGGGATGTGGAAAATTACAGTATAGCTAATGGGTCAGTTAGTTCAATTGGCTAGATGGACTGAGTGTGATTCAAAATAACACCAATGGCCTGCATTCAGTCCCTGTAATGGCTGTGATTGTTCATGGAGGCTTGCCTCGTCATCTTCCTCATTCTGCAGATTTGATTTGATTTGATTTGATTTATTATTGGCACATGTATTAACATACGGTGAAAAGTATTGTTTCTTGCGCGATATACAGGCAAAACATACCATTCATAGAGAAGGAAACTAGAGAGTGCAGTGTGTAGTGTTACAGTCATAGCTAAAGTGTAGAGAAAGATCAACTTAATGCAAGGTAAGTACATTCAAAAGTCTGACAGCAGCAGGGAAGAAGCTGTTCTTGAGTCAGTTGGTACGTGACCTCAGTCTTTTGTATCTTTTTCCCAAAGGAAGAAGGTGGAAGAGAGAATGTCCAGGTGCACGGGGTCCTTAATTATGCTGGCTGCTTTGCCGAGGCAGCAGGAAGTGTAGACAGAGTCAATGGATAAGAGGCTGGTTTGTATGATGGATTGGACTATATTCACAAACTTTTGTAGTTTCTTGCAGTCTTGGGCAGAGCAGGAGCCATACCAAGCTGTGATACAACCGGAAAGAATGCTTTCTATGGTGCATCTGTAAAAGTTGGTGAGAGTCGTGGCTGACATGCCAAATTTCATTAGTCTTCTGAGAAAATAGAGGTGTTGGTGAGCTTTCTTAACTATAGAGTCGGCATGGGGGGAACAGGACAGGTTGACTGCATTTTGGGATGGCACGGTAGCACAGTGGTTAGCACTGCTGCTTCACAGCTCCAGGGTCCCGGGTTCGATTCCCGGCTCAGGTCACTGTCTGTGTGGAGTTTGCACATTCTCCTCGTCTCTGCGTGGGTTTCCTCTGGGTGTTCCGGTTTCCTCCCACAGTCCAAAGATGTGCGGGTTAGGTTAATTGGCCAGGTTACAAAAATTGCCCCTTAGAGTCCTGGGATGCGTAGGTTAGAGGGATTAGTGGGTAAAATATGTGGGGGTGGGGTTGGGGGTGGGGGTAGGGCCTGGGTGGGATTGTGGTCGGTGCAGACTCGATGGGCCGAATGGCCTCCTTCTGCACTGTAGGGTTTCTATGATTTCTATGATTTCTATGTTGTTGGTGATCTGGACACCTAAAAACTTGAAGCGGAATAGGAGTCTATGAATATTTCCTGAAGCCTAGTCTCCCCAGAATATTGACTTGTCGAAAATAAAAAAGATGGCGCCAGAGTGAGGCAACTTCTTGCAAGTTTGTGACCAGCGTACCTTCTAATCCTATCTTTTGCTCTTGTTCGATGCTTCTAAAACTTCATTTTAACTCTTTTAAACTCTCTAACAATGTTCTAATTCAATCTCATACAGATTTGGCAACTGAGTTGATCTTTCTCTACACCCTAGCTATGACTGTAACACTACATTCTGCACTCTCTCCTTTCCTTCTCCATGAACGGTACGTGCGCAAGAACCATAAGACCATAAGACATAGGAGCAGAATTAGGCCACTCGGCCCATCGAGTCTGCTCTGCCATTCAATCATGGCTGATATTTTTCTCCTATAAGACCTATAATAATACTTTTCACTGCGTACTAATACATGTGACAATAATAAATCAAATCAAATCAAATAACAGCTGGAGAGGAAGTCAAGGCAAAAGTTCATCATTCTTTGATTATTGCTGATCTTTGAAAACCACTCAAGTTACATTTTTACAGGTTGCTCTTTGCTTGAAATCTTCAGTTCTGGTTTAAGCTTTTCAGTTCACTCTTGCTCCTCTGCTCTCTCCCTTCAGTTACCTATGTTCAACATATTAAATGACTGCTTTTCTCAGTACTTTCCTGTTCAGAGCACATCCCTCCAAATCCTTGATAATGTGGATTAAGGAAGGATTACATTATTTGAACAGCGAGAAACTAAAAAAAGAATTATAACAATAACCTCCCTTCCTCACAGGAGCAACATCCCCCTGACAGTGAGTGACAGCACTCTTAATACGCCGAGAGCATTAGTCGCTGTGCACAGCGTACAGCGGTGATGACGCAGAGGACACTGGTGGCTCTGGAGGTTCTTCCTTGTCCTGGACCATGTGACATATCAGGATTGCTGCAGTGATTGCAGCATTAGTCAGCACATGAGCACACAAGACCTGTGCCTGTTCTCCTGATTGCCTGGTGGGCTGGAGGAATGACTTAAGTGACATTTGTACACAGCATTAGAGAGCCTGCTGGGAGAGAGTAGAATGTGACTGACAGCTGGAATTTCTATCTGGAGGATGCGGTGCTTATCATAGGCATTGTACTTTGCTGCTTGTCTCTCCTGTGTACGCAGCACACTCAGTGTATTCGTCATCCCTTCCCCCTTTTTAAAGGATCTCCCCCCCCCCACCCCCGCACCCTGATGATAATCCCATTGGGACTTGGGTTTTTTCATTGACTCATAGAATCCCTGCAGTGCAGAAGGAGGCCATTTGGTCCATCGGGCCCGTACAGACCACAATCCCATCCAAGCCCTATCCCCATAACCCCATACATTTACCCTAACTAGTCCCCCTGACATTAAGGAGCAATTTAGCATGGCCAATCCAGCTAACCTGCACATCTTTGGACTGTGGGAGGAACAGAGCACCCGGAGGAAACCCACGCAGACACGGGGAGAACGTGCAGACTCCACACAAACAGTGACCCAAGCCGGGAATCGAACCCGGGTCCCTGGCGCTGTGAGGCAGCAGTGCTAACCATTGTGCCATCCTGATGAGCTCAGGGCCTTAATCAAGTCAACTAAGTCAAAGATTTCATAACACTAAAAAGCAGATAATTGACTTAAACAGATTAAACAAGGCAGAAGTCTCTGAGCTAAAGCACTGTTGCATGTTAACTCATCAAAGGCTGAATTATCCTTCACCTTCATCTAATTTTGTCATGATCACTGGTGCTCTCACTCATCTGGAACATGCTACGATTGCTGAATATTTTCCATCTCCATAAATATTTCTCTGCCTCTTTGTAACATTCAAAATTAAAACTGAAACTTAATCGTTATTCACATATATTTGATGAAATAAAAGATGTGCACTCTTCCGTCTCGGAGGAGTTTGGCAAGTGAACGACTATTGGACTCCTCCAAAGGCGGTTCTGTAACTAGATTCTACAGATTTCCACAAGAACATTGAAAGTCATCTATCACTCACTCTCTCGCTCCCACTGGCTGCTTCCCCTCTCCAGCTGAGATTGAAAACCTAATGTGCAGACAATCACTTGGCTAATGAATCATCAACAGGTTACCTCTGGATCAGTATGTGAATGTGGAGACTGTGACGCCAATTCCTATTCTCTTGCAACATACCCTGCTCTGGGTATAGAGTATAAAAGCTGGAGTCTGATGTTGCAGCTGTATAGAATGCTGGTTAGGCCACATTTGGAGTACTGCGTCCAGTTCTGGTCGCCGCACTACCAGACGGACGTGGAGGCTTTAGAGAGAGTGCAGAGAAGGTTTACCAGGATGTTGCCTGGTATGGAGGGTCTTAGCTATGAGGAGAGATTGGGTAAACTGGGCTTGTTCTCCCTGGAAAGATGGAGAATGAGGGGAGACCTAATAGAGGTGTACAAAATTATGAAGGGTATAGATAGGGTGAACAGTGGGGAGCTTTTTCCCAGGTCGGAGGTGACGATCACGAGGGGTCACGGGTTCAAGGTGAGAGGTGCGAGGTATAACTCAGATATCAGAGGGACGTTTTTTACACAGAGAGTGGTGGGGGCCTGGAATGCGCTGCCAAGTAGGGTGGTGGAGGCAGACACGCTGGCATCGTTTAAGACTTACCTGGATAGTCACATGAGCAGTCTGGGAATGGAGGGATACAAACGAATGGTCTAGTTGGACCAATGAGCGGCTATGACTATGTTATGACTAGTATCAGGGGGATTAGCGGGGTAAATGTGTGGGGTTATGGGAATAGGGCCTGGGTGGAACTGTGGTCGGGACAGACTCAATGGGCTGAGGGATTCTATGATTCTATTCTATGAGTATAAAAGCAGCAAAGTGTTGCAACAGCTACACAGGGCATTTGTGAGAGCATATCTGGAGTATTGTGTATAGCATTAGGTCACCTTAAGTGTGTCAGGACAAAGGAAAGTCGGTCAGACTAGAATGATCAGTTTTCTGTATGTGTGCGATGATTTTCATTGGAGATCATGGCCAGAATTTTCCAGTCTATTCCACCGGCAGGATCTTCCAGACCCGACGACGGCAAACCCCTGCTGTGGGAAAGGACCATATAACGTGAAACCCCATTGAAAACGGTGGAACCAGAAGATCCCACTGGGAGCCAATGGCGGGCCGTCCTCACCACCATGAAACAAGCCATGGAGGGTGTGGACAATTCTGCCCCATCTGCCACCTTGCTACTGTAAATCATAGTTTAGGCTGGTTTTTCATGAAAAGAGGAAGGTTTGGAGAAGTGCCTTTGTGAAATGTGGCCACAGGCTTACCATAGCCAAGTGACCTCTGATGTCATCCTTGGTGTCTCAGGGCCTAAGGGTAGAAACCATTTTATTCACCATTTGGAACATCTATGTTATATTCCATCGACCACATTATCGCTTACTCCCCCAAACTAGCAATATTCGATTGCAGCCTCATTGTATCCTCCTCACAAATCCCTGCCCACTAAAATCTGTACATTCACTTTCCTCATCGAAGTCATTCATATAAATAGTAAATAGTTGAATAATAAATATAGGGCCATACGGTGGCACAGTGGTTAGCACTGCTGCCTCACAGTGCCAGGGACCTGTTCCATCCCTGGCTTGGGTCACTGTCTGTGTGGAGTTTGCACATTCTCCCCATGTCTGCGTGGGTTTCCTCCGGATGCTCCGGTATCCTCCCACAGTCCAAAGATGTGCAGGTTAGGCGGATTGGTCATGGTAAATTGCCCCTTCAGTGTCCCAAGATGTGTAGGTTAGGGGGATTAGTGGGGTAAATGCAAGGGGTTACAGGGATAGGGCGGGGGGTGGGCCTGGCTAAGATGCTCTGTCGGAGAGTCGGTGCAGCCTCAAATGGCCTCTTTCTGCACTGTGAGGAATCTATAATACTATGAACCTCAAAGGCTGATCCTTGTTGTATTCCCTTAGTTTCAACCTGCCAACCCATAAATAACACATGTTTCTGGCTCTCTGTTTTATGTCTGTCAGCCAATCTTCAATCCCTGCTAATATATTACCTCCATGAGCCCTGACTTTGTGCAATAATCTCTTGCGTGGCACCTTAAGTAATACTTCTTGAAAATCCAAACGTGCTGTTTCCACCTCTTTACCACCTATGCAGTCTCAAGAAATTCTCCAAGATTTGTCAAACATCTCCCTTTTATAAATCCCCTTTAACCCTGTTTCAGCATTTTACACTTTTCTAGGTGCCTGATACCACATCCCTAATAATAGAATCTAACAATTTCCTAACTACTGCCATTAGCCTAAATGGCCTATACTCCCTGTTTTCTCTCTCCCTGTTTCCTTGAATAGCTGGGTCACCTTCTAGTCCATAGGGACTGTTCTAGATTCTAAGGAATTCTGGAAGGACTGTATTCATGATCTCTTTTAAAACCCTACAATGAGGCTACATAAGTAAAAGTGTTGCAACTGCTTTGAAGAATTTAAAGTTGGGTCTGGTGATCTTAGTCAGTCATTCAGAAACCAGACCTTTCTCAGAGCAGGAGCAGTGAGTGAATATTGATATTTGGTATTGGGTAGGTGAGGGGGTATGGGAGGGACAGGTTATTAATATGGGATGATGCTCAGCTTGTGGAGAAGGTACATAGAGTCCCGAGAGTGCAAAAGCAGACCATTTGGCCCATCGAGTCTACACTGATTCATCTTACCCAGAGCCTATCCCCGTCACCCCACTTATTTATCCCACATATTTATCGACACGGCGGCACACTGGTTAGCACTGCTACCTCACAGCGCCAGGGACCCAGGTTCGATTCCCAGCTTGGGTCACTGTCTGTGTGGAGTTTGTACGTTCTCCCTGTGTCTGCTTGGGTTTCCTCCGGGTGTTCTGGTTTCCTCCTACAGTCTGAAAGACCTGCTGGTTAGGTGCATTGACCCAAACAGGCGCCGGAATGTGGTGACTCGGGGAGTTTCCCAGTAACTTCATTGCAGTGTTAATGTAAGCCTTACTTGTGACAAATAAATAAATATCTTTTAAAACTTTTAAAACACTTCTAAATGTTACGCCGTTAATTCCTCTAACTTACACATTCCCGGGACACTAAGGGGTAATTTAGCATGGCGAATCAAACTAACCTGCACATCCATAGGACTCTAAAATCGGCCCCGCAGGTGGAGGAGGTGGTTAAGAAGGCATATGGTGTGCTGGCCTTTATCAATCGAGGGATTGAGTTTAGGAGTCCGGGGATAATGATGCAGCTATATAAGACCCTCGTCAGACCCCACTTGGAGTACTGTGCTCAATTCTGGTCGCCTCATTACAGGAAGGATGTGGAAAAGATTGAAAGCGTGCAGAGGCGATTTACAAGGATGTTGCCTGGATTGAGTGGCATGCCATAAGAGGATAGGCTGAGGGAACTCGGTCTTTTCTCCTTGGAGAGACGTAGGATGAGAGGAGACCTAATAGAGGTATATAAGATGTTGAGAGGCATAGATCGGGTGGACTCTCAGAGGCTTTTTCCCAGGGTGGAAATGGCTGCTACGAGAGGACACAGGTTTAAGGTGCTGGGGGGTAGGTACAGGGGAAATGTTAGGGGAAAGTTTTTCACACAGAGGGTGGTGGGCGAGTGGAATCGGCTGCCGTCAGTGGTGGTGGAGGCAAACTCAATAGGGTCTTTTAAGAAACTCCTAGATGAGTACATGGGACTTAATAGGATGGAGGGTTATAGATAGGCCTAAAAGGTAGGGATATGTTCGGCACAACTTGTGGGGCCGAAGGGCCTGTTTTGTGCTGTGGTTTTCTATGTTTTCTATGTTTCTATCTTCGGACTGCGGGAGGAAACAGGAGCACCCAGAGGAAACCCACAGACATGGGGAGAATGTGCAGACTCCGCACAGACAGAACTCCACTGGCACTGTGGCCAGCAGCAATAACAATGATGCAGCAAGATCTCACATTGACAGAGAAGACCTGATCTTGACAGCTCTTGGATGGGTGAAGCTTTAGAGAACTGTGTCATCCACAGCTCAGTGGCACAAATCAATAATTGGGATAGCTAGATCTGGAATTACTCACATGGGAAGAATGGGACACTTCAGCATGAGAAACAGTGTTAAAAGTAGATGCCCTTCAATCTGATGGGGGTGGGAGAGGGGGCGGTGGGATGGTGATGCATCCCCATGTAAGTGCTAGCCTCCCGCCCAGGACACCTACGACCAGCTGCTGTAGTTGCGTGTGACAGCACTGTAAAAATCAGTCAGAGATAGCTTTTGGTGAGTCTGAAAGGATGACAGAGTGTAAAGTTGGAAGCAAAAAGGCAAACATTTCACTTGCACTGATCCTCAAGACCAGCCAGTCAAAAGCTGCTTTTATCCTGTCACTTTTCCAGATTGGATTCCAGGAGATTGGTGTCACAAAATGGATGTACAATGCTGCTACCATGATAAGTGAGCCAGATGTACAGTTGTGCGAGGGAGATGCTGACGAGAAAAACAGGAATTTTATCAAAGCCCGGGTCATCATGCTACCATGGAGGCGGACATTGAGACTCTGAATGGCCTTTTACCACCAGCAGCCAATTAACAGGCCACCGCCAAGACCATTGTCCAACTGAGGACAGTGACCTACCCCTTAGAGCTGCCACCTCAACTGGAGTGCCAGCAGCACCTTGGCAGTGCTACTAACAGAGGTGACAGGCAGGCCCAGGTGCTTGAAGGGAGTGAACATTCCCAGTGGCATCGTCATAAACACGGAGGCAGCCATTACTGCCAGGGGGCAGGCCCCTCCGTGGGCCATGGTGCAGCCCGAAAAGATTTGATCTGGGAATCCACAGAGAGGCCACCATTGTTTGCCTGACAGACTTGCTAACCGACAACGGCCCCTCTGGCACTGGTAAAATTTGACGGGGGACTGGAAGTGGTTGATAACTGCGCAATTAATTGATTTAATTGGCTGCCTACCTCCAGCATGTGGGTGGCCAGGTCGCTGAGGTTCCTGCCCCTGAGACAATCCCGGGGTGACGGCAAGACATCAGACACCCCTCCCGGCACCTGTTGCCGGCATTTTCTAGGCTTCCTCGCCCATTTGCAAAGAGCTGGTAAAACCCACCTTGAAGAGATCGTTCTCATAAAATACACGCACATTCTGGAAATACTGGACACACATGCACCTTGTGGGGGTGGTCATTATGACTGGCTGCCTCTTTCAGTCTGGAATGGGCCCGGTTTACCTTGGAAGAGGAACACTCAGGCCGGAATTTTACCGCCCCACCCGCAACGGGAATCGGAACAGGCATAACAGGTGGATAATGGGAAGGTCATTTACCTCAGGTGCGCACTGCAGAGCAGGAATGGATAGTTGACAATGTCAATGATTTCATTTGTTACATTTGATGATTCAGTTTTCTATTGGGTTACACTCTGCTAAAAGTGACTACTTGTGTTATTTTTTTTTGCTTGAAGTTGCTGGGGGCTGCGTTTTATTTAAGAAAAGGCATGCAGGTCTCACACAGACACACACACACACATGCACATGCACACACACACGCACACACGCACATACTTACTAGGGGGCATAGGTTTAGGGTGCAAGGGGCAAGGTTTAAAGGAGATGTACGAGGCAAGTCTTTTACACAGAGGGGGGTAGGTGCTTGGAACCCGTTGCCGGGGGAGGTAGTGGAAGCAGGTGCGATAGTGACTTTTAAGAGGCATCTAGACAAATACATGAATAGGATGGGAATAGAGGGATATGGTCCCTGGAAGGGTAGGGGGTTTTAGTTCAGACGGGCAGCATGGTCGGCGCAGGCTTGGAGGGCTGAAGGGCCTGTTCCTGCGCTGCAGTTTTCTTTGTTCTCTGTTCTTTTTTCACATACACACACATACACACACTCTGGAATGGCCAAGTGTAACTTATTAACATCCTTGAATAAACCTGAGCTAAAGGTCTGTCAAAATTAAAGAACAAAGGTAGGTATCTGTTTATGGTCTGGGTTAGCACCATTAACAAGGCCCTGAAGCAAAGCCATGCCAGAACGCTATCTCCTCTTAGTGATTTAGGAACTGTAAAAAACAGATGGGAGAGATAATAACAAATATAGCTTTGGACAAACTATTTAAAATTTTGATAATTATAGTTTCCGACATGTCTGCTTGGTTGAGCAGCGCCTTTGAAAATGATCCATGCGGGTGAATTGGTCACCTTGATTGATCACGTCATTTGAAATGGATTTCCTTTGAGATACTTCAGGGTATTTAAGATCAGATTCCGTTTCGCAAATGAAAAGGTTTTTGAAGCCATAACAAAGCTTTTAAAGGAAGTCTTTGAAAGTGACGAGCCATGCTTAAACGTGTAATGTTAGATGGTTTAAGAAAAGTTAAGTGCTCAGATGGAAAATAGGAACTGTAAAGTGCATCAAAACAATTATTTTAATAGCCTACGTTCCAAGCACGTCCCAGGCAAAGGGAGAAAGTACGAGGGAATGGGATCAAAGGATGCCAGTAAACGCAAATTAGGGAGGCAATAAGGGCAATTTTATATGGTGGGGGGGAGGGGAAGAGGTGGTGTTCAAGGAGTTAAGACTTCAGAGGGGTTTGCATCATACCCCTGCCCCCTATGTTTTAAGTTACCTGAATCGAGGCACAGGAAGACGACGAACCCTAGAGGGTTGGGTCCTAATTTCATTAGCAAAGTTAGATTCTGATGATGCTATTTTAGGTCCACAGAGTCTCAAGCCGACATGAGGTCCAGCTGAATGAGATTTTAATTATTCTTTTAAATATTCCTTGTGAGCCACGAGGATCGCAATTTTTTGGTTCAGATTTTCACCAACATGGACGCTCTCTGTCGTGGCAAAAATATCTGAAATTCTGAGTTCTGTCCCCAAGCATGGCATGTTGTATTTTGATGGAGGGAGGAGGCCGGAGGACTGGAGCAGAGCTAGGGTTCGTGCTTGTGCAGTTCATGGATGCAGATGAGCATTAAATCACCAGCTGCCTCTAGTGAAATGGGATTTTGGTCGGCCAGGAGTGTGAAATTCCAAAAACAAAGAGAAAAGAACAAAGAAAATTACAGCTCAGGAAGCTTTGGCAGTCCAAGCCTGCACCGACCATGCTGCCCATCTGAACTAAACCCCCCTACCCTCCCGTGGACCATATCTGTCTATTCCCATTCTATTCCTGTATTTGTCTAGACGCCCCTTAAAAGTCACTATCGTATCTGCTTCCACTACCTCCCCCAGCAATGAGTTCCAGGCACCCACCACCCTCTGTATAAAAAACTTGCCTTGTACATCTCCTTTAAATCTTGCCTCTCGCACCTTGAATCTATAAGCTCTAGTAATTGACTCTTCCATCCTGGGAAAAAGCTTCTGACTATCCACTCTGTCCATATCCCTCATAATCTTGTAGACTTCTATCAAGTCGCCCCTCAACCTCCGTCGTTTCTCCAACCTCTCCTCATAGCTAATGCCCTCCATACCAGGCAACATTCTGGTAAATCTTTCCTATACCCTCTCCAAAGTCTCTATATCCTTCTGGTAGTATGGTGACCAGAATTGAACACTATATTCCAAGTGCGGCCTAACTAAGATTCTATAAAACTGCAACATGACTTGCCAATTTTTAAACTCAATGCCCTGGCTGATGAAGGCAAGCAAGCCCTCTTGACTACCTTCTCCACCTGCGTTGCCACTTTCAGTGACCTGTGTACCTGTACACAGATTAATGCAGATTAGACCTGTTAAGAGGAACTCTTAACTTGGTGGATTCATTTGGATAGCCTTTGGGGAGATAAGGCCTTTGGGAGAGATAGGTTACCCTTTGGGAGAGTTAAGTCACTCTTTGGGAGAGGTATGGCACCTTTTGGGATTGTTAAGAGTAAACACAATTGTGCATGAATGCACTGAAGCTGGCAAGTTGTCCAAGAGCTGTCAAGCTGTCAAGGAACTGTCAAAAATGTCAAATAACTGTTAAAGGATACTGGGTGAGTTGATATGGAGGGGGTAAGGGCAAAGGGTCTTGTATGGTGGCATGGGTTAGCATGAGTTGGCATGGATGGGGCATGGAGAGTGTGTGTGTGTGTGTTTGTGTGTGTGTGTGAGGACTGGAGAACTGTTTTTTGAATTAATATTTTTAGAGAACTTAAATAAAACATCCAAAATACAGAGACTGACCTTCTATCCAGCCCGCCTCTGCACCCGGCAACTTCTGCACTCATTCTGGGGGCAGAGGGCCCAGCTTCCAATCCAGCCCCTGGGCGCACACCCCAAGAACAAAAATCCATTATGCGGGCGGCTATTTTTAAAGATCAAATCTGCAGTGCCAGGAATTCTCCCGTTTCTATGCACCTGGCCTGGGAGCAAAAAATCTGGTCCTTTCACTGCAATCCCATCCCCGCAAGAGGGCTGCACCCAAGCCAAATTTTTGAAATGGCCACTGATATCTTGACTGACTGACATCATAACACTTTAACACTGGTTTCTGGGACAATGTCCTCTTTAGACAGGTCAACGGTCCCATTCCACATCATTTGAGTTAATGAAGGCCTATTTTGCACTTTTTCTTCTTCAACTTGATGTTCCTTCATCCAATTCTTGCCAGCACCTGCCTCAGTGGTTGTGTTCTTCTCGTGTGTCTCCCCAGACCAGCACATTGTCGATATAGGTTTCCATGATCTCTAATCCTTCAAAGCACTGCTTCACTGTCCTATGGAACACCTCAGGAGCTGAATTAATACCAAAAGGTAAAGGTAGCACCCAAATGGTGTGATGAAGGTACAGAGATATGAGTTGCATTCATTCAACTTGACCTGCAGAAGGCTGAACTCTCATCCATTTGTCCTCTTTTGTATTTGCAATCACTGCACCAGTGAAAACTTCAGTTAGAGTGTTTGCATCACCATCTACAATTGTATGTACTTTCTTTGATGCATACAGCTTAGTGAACTGATTTAGTTGATCACAGTTCTTACTCTGCTTTCTGTAGGCTGGATAACTATCTGGTGAATGTTCTGTTCTGCATTGAGTGCATTTGAATCTTTTAATAGCAGTTTTGTTCTTTTTACCTTCAGGCTGTCTATTTGTTTTCCCCAGCTCTGTTTCTCTTTAAGTGCATCTAACTGCTTGACCATGTGTGGCATATCAGCTTCCGTCATCTGTTTAATCTGATCAATTTTGTTGTCTCTGCCACTCTCCTTTCTCCAGCTTGAGATCTACTCTCAAAAGCCATTCTCTCAGAGAACCATATTCTATCTCAAATGAATGATTCTTCAAGCCCTCCAAATTCACATGATTTGGCTCATTTTTGCAGCTCAGTAATGTGTCACTGCCTTGTGTGCACGTAAAAAATGTATATCTTTCACACAAGATGTTTTCCTTAGGGCTGCAGCAAGCTTTAAATTTTTCCATCATTTCTTCAGAGTCATTTTGCTTCTCATCGCTTGCAAATGTGAATGTGTCATAAACTTCTAGGGTTTCTTCTCCTGCTACATGAAGAAAGTTGGAAGACTCTATTACTGGGTCTTTCTTATCATTGCCTACTGCTTTGAGGTACAGGCCAAAGCAGTGTCTGAATCTCCTCCAGTTTGCTGTGCGATTGTCCCCCAAACTGAACTCTGTTGGTGGTTTCAGAACCCCCATTGTTGCATTTAATTAATCTCTGAAACGATGGGCTGGATTTTCCAGCCTCGCTCACCCCGAAACAGGAAAATCCTGCCCGAGGTCAACGGACATTTCCATGGTCCGCCCCCTTGCCTGCTCCGATTCCTGTGGCGGGTGGGATGGTAAATTCCGACCTATGTCTTGTTTTTATGCTGCACAATGACCATTGCTGCTGAACTAATTTTATTCATAACACATTTTCATAATGTGAATACACAACTGCAAGGCATCTGAAGCCTTGTTTCAATCATCTCTAACATGTGCTATCTGACCTTGAACTCCCAGGTCAGGTGATCCCCATGCATAATACAGGGTGGACTGTATAGTATCTAATACTGGAGTCCACGGGGGGAGCTGTTGGCCTGGTGGTATTATTGCTAGACTATTAACATATATAATTATTAACATAATAATATATGCTAGCTATATAAGACCCTCGTCAGACCCCACTTGGAATACTGTGCTCAGTTCTGGTCGCCTCACTATAGGAAGGATGTGGAAAAGATTGAAAGGGTGCAGAGGAGATTTACAAGGATGTTGCCTGGATTGAGTGGCATGCCTTATGAGGATAGGCTGAGGGAGCTCGGTCTTTTCTCCTTGGAGAGACGAAGGATGAGAGGAGACCTAATAGAGGTGTATAAGATGTTGAGAGGCATAGATCGGGTGGACTCTCAGAGGCTTTTTCCCAGGGTGGAAATGTCTGCTACGAGAGGACACAGGTTTAAGGTGCTGGGGGGTAGGTACAGGGGAGATGTTAGGGGTAAGTTTTTCACACAGAGGGTGGTGGGCGAGTGGAATCGGCTGCCATCAGTGGTGGTGCAGGCGAACTCAATAGGGTCTCTTAAGAGACTCCTGGATGAGTACATGGAGCTTAATAGGATGGTGGGTTATAGGTAGGTCTAGAAGGTAGAGATGTGTTCGGCACAACTTGTGGGCCGAAGGGCCTGTTTGTGCTGTAGTAATTCTATGTTCTATGTTCTATGTTCTATTAATCCAGAATCTCAGCTAATGTTCTGGGGACCCAGGTTCAAATCCCGACAGATGGTGGAATTTGAATTCAATAAAACAATTCTGGAATTAATAATCAACTGATGACTCCGAAACCATTGTTGATTGCCGGAAAAACCCATCCGGTTCACTCATGTCCTTTAGGGAAAGGAATCCGCTGTCCTTACCCGGTCTGGCCTACATGTGACTCCAAAGCCACAGCAATGTGGTTGACTCTCAATTGCCCTCTGAACAAGGGCAACAAGGGACGGGCAATAAATGCTGGCCAGCCAGTATCGCCCATGTCCCATGAATGAATAAAAAAAACCCCACAATCAATTATTATCGTGACACCTCTCATTACAAATACTAGTATCTGAAATAATTTGGTGCATTGCACATGATGTGCCTCAGTACACTGGAGACAGCACAGGCTGTGAGCCATGACAGCGTCCTGGCTGTAGTGCATCATCACCTCAAGGTATCCATCGATTCAAGAAGGAACCTAACTGAGACTGATAGCAATCAAATTCCACAAGCAATTACTCAGAAAACCAGGAAATGTGGGCTTTCCAACGTTTCCCACATTCACCAGAACAAACGCACAAATGAGGAAATATTTCACACAATGTTTTTTGAGGCAATGTATGCAAATAATTCAGTAATGACAGGATCAAATGGTACCTCATTAGGGGCACCTATAATCATACCATCATTTTTAGGCTGTTTGATCTGTTATTGCATTCCTCAATTACGTGATAATATTAGTAATGTTTTTCACTGTTTTAACTTCAGCATTTCAATGCAGTGAAGTTACTCATATTTCTTTCGTTCGGATTCTCCCTTTATATGCTCTGTTGGAACAACAATGGTCGCTATTTCTTCGTAAAATGTGGCATTACTATTGAGTTCTGCACCTTGGAGATATGCAGAGATTACACTCACAGGTTCAATGCAAAAAACCTTTTTATCAGAGTTGAAACGTCTAATACTAGGGGGGCATGCACTTAAGGTAAGAGGAGGAATGCTCAAAGGAGATGTGAGGGGCAAGTGGTAGGTATCTGGAACGCGCTGCCAGGGGTGGTGGTGCAGGCAGATACGATAGGGGTGGTTAAGGGGCTTTTAGATAAGCACATGAATATGCAAGGAACAGAAGGATATGGACCAAGGGCAGGCAGAGGGGTTAGTTTAATTTGGTGTCATGTTCTGCACAACATCATGGGCCAAAGGGCCTGTTCCTGTGCTGTACCGTTGTTCTATGTTCTAATGTGTGAACAGGAGCTTTATTACAGTACTTTTAAAATGTCTGCTTTCTCATGTTTATTGCTTATTCCTGTTACTCTATAACCACACCCCCAGGCTTGACTCACACTGCACAGCACAGTGAGCAGGCAAGAGACACATGCATCAAACACTGAACAATGGAACAAATGAACAGAACAATTATAATTTTAAACTCCAGGTTTGCAATCGGGGTCAGCGGCCCTTTGACACTCTACCCCAATGGACTTTCCATTGCAGCAAACAGAAAGTAATATTAGACAGTTAACCCTCTTCCCACCTGCGTCCTATCATGCGGGTTAGGTTAGAATTATGCCCACCTGGGTTTGGAAGCTATTTTGCGCACTTGATTGCTTCTGGGTTTGAAACTGTTCCATTAACAAGGGTTAAGCAGCTTATTCTGAGTTGTCGAGTGATTAATATGAATAAATTTACCTTATCTTCATTGCACGAGTTAACCTGCTGCTGGCTATAAATTACTGCATGGGATAACGCTGAGATTACAGTTGTAGCTCACACGTATTTACGACAAAACATGCCATAGGATATGTACACGGTATAATTTCCACATGGAATTGATTAAAATCAGTCCAATCACACACTTTCAAAGGAGCGGTAATAATAGGGTCTACGGTCAGGTCCAGCTCAATCTCCTTGTCCCCTGGAATAAGGATTGCAATAATGTGAGTGAGGGAGAAGATTGCAAAACTAGCAGAAAGTGTGAAATATAATCCCGAGCTCTGAATGACTTTTCAGCCTCGTCATTTTTATAAATTTCTAGTCAAGTTATGGAGTCACTCTCCCAATTTATTAATCCCTGCCCTGGAATTATCAAAAATAGCATAATTTGTGTTTACCCTTCTTAAGGTTAAAAGATAATTGTGGATGAGAAAGTGCATTTGATTTATCTTAATTGTAGTTTCCAGTTTTTCTTTAAGTGATTCCAAGACTTTTGCTTCCATTTATCTATCTGGAGATGTATTCCTCACATCAATCGATCTTTGTCGGAAGAAGAGTTTCCTGATACAACTCCTAATATTCCCAATTGTGAGTTGGAACCTGGGTCCCTTAGTTCTACTCCAGCAGTTCAATTTAAAGTTAACTATACAAGTTAACTATTTCTAAACCCTTGACAATCCCTTTGGGGTGGCATGGTGGCACAGTGGTTAACACTGCTGCCTCACAGCACCAGGGATTGCTGGCTTGGGTCCCTGTCTGAGTGGAGTTTGCACGTTCTCCCTGTGTCTGCATGTGTTTCCTCTGGGTGCTCCGGTTTCCTCCCACAGTCCAAAGATGTGCGGGTTAGGTGGATCAGCCATGCTAAATTGCCCCTTAGTGTCGGGGGACTAGCTAGAGTAAATGTATGGTGTTATGGGGATAGGGCCTGGGTGAGATTGTGGTCGGTGCAGATTCGATGGGCCGAATGGCCTCCTTCTGCACTGTAGGATTCTATGAGTCTCATATACCTCAGTAAGATCCTCACCCAGATGCCTATTTTCAAGATGGAAAGCCCAAATTTCTGGCATAACCTCCATAGATTCCAGCTCTTTTCTCAGTGCCTCCAGGGATATTACTGTCCTGGAACATGAACATACAAGCTGGGAGAAGGAGTTGGCCATTCAATGGGATCTTGGCTGATCTGACTGTGGCCTCCACTCCTCATTCTGCCTACCCCCAATAATGTTTGACTCCCTTGTTAGTCAAGAACCTATCTTCCTCTAACTTAAAAGTATTCATTGACCCTGGCTCCACTGCTCTGTGGGGAAGAGAGTTTCAGCAGTGCTAAGCACTGTGCCGTCCTGCCATGGTGGTACAGTGGTTAGCACTGCTGTCTCACAGCACCAGGGACCTGGGTTCAATTCCAGCCTCAGATGACTGTCTATGTGGAGTTTGCACATTCTCCAAGTGTCTGCATGGGTTTCCTCCGGGTGCTCTGGTTTCCTTCCACAATCCAAAGATGTGCGGGTTAGATTATTTGGCCATGGTAAATAGCCCTTCAATGTCAGGGAGATTAGCAGGGTAAATGTGTGGGGATACGGGGATGGGGCCTGGGTGGGATAGTTGTCAGTGCAGGCTCGATGGGCTGAATGGCCTCCTTCTGCATTGTAGAGATTTTATGATTCTATGATCCACAACCCTCTGTCTCAAATGAGAGATACCTTACTTTTAAACTGTTTCTTTTAGTTCTAGTCCCTCCCACAAGTGGAAACATCCTCTCAGCATCCACCCTGTCAAGTCCCCTCAGGATCTTATATGTTTCCTCAACCACCATCCCAGATATCAGTCGAGTAAACTTTCTCTGAACTGCTTCTAATACATTTATATCCTTTTTACAAAATTAGACCAAAACTCTACAGAGCACTCTAGATCTGGTCTCACCAACGCCCAATGCAACTGTAGCAAAACACCCCTACTTTTATAGATTCATAGGGAGAGATTCCATCATAAGGTCAGAAGTGAGGATGTTCGCTGATGATTGCAAAATGTTCAGAACCATTCGCAACTCCTCAGACACTGAAGCAGTCCATGCCCAAATGCAGCAAGACCTGGACAATATCCAGGTTTGGGATGACATGTGACAAATAACGCTCATACCACCCAATTTCCAGGCAATAACCATCTCTAACAAGAGAGGATCTAACCATTGCCCCTTGATATTCAATGGCATAACCATCACAGAATCCCCCACAATCAACATCCAGGGGGTGACCACAGAAACTGAACTGTTCTAGCCATATAAATACTGTGGCTACTAGAGCATTTCAAAAGCTGGGAATCCTGCGACGAGTAACACACCTCCTTACCCCGCAAAGCCTGTCCACCATCTACAAGGCACAAAGCAGGAGTGTAATGGAATATTCTCCACTTGCCTGGGTGAATACAGCTCCAAAAGCACTCAAAAAGCTTGGCACCATCCAGGACAAAGTAACTCGCCTGATTGCTATCTCTTCAACAAACATTCAATCCCTCCACTACTGACGAACAGTGGCAGCAAGATGCACTGCAGGAACTCACTAAGATTCCTGAGGCAGCACCTTCCAAACCCATGACCATGACCACTTCGAAGGACAAGAGCAGCAGATGCATGTGAACACCACCGCATGGAGGTTCCCCTCCGTGTCATCACACCATCCTGACTTGGAAATATGTCATCATTCCTTAGAATCATAGAATCCTCACAGTGCAGAAGAAGTCGTTCGGCCCATCGAGTCTGCACCAACTACAATCCCACCCCAGGCCCAATTCCAGTAACCCCACATATTTACCCTGCTAATCCCCCTGACACTAGGGTCAATTTAGAACATAGAACATAGGCCATAGAACAGTACAGCACAGAACAGGCCCTTCAGCCCACGATGTTGTGCCGAGCTTTATCTGAAACCAAGATCAAGCTATCCCACTCCCTATCATCCTGGTGTGATCCATGTGCCTATCCAATAACCGCTTAAATGTTCCTAAAGTGTCTGACTCCACTATCACTGCAGGCAGTCCATTCCACACCCCAACCACTCTCTGCGTAAAGAACCTACCTCTGATATCCTTCCTATATCTCCCACCATGAACCCTATAGTTATGCCCCCTTGTAATAGCTCCATCCACCCGAGGAAATAGTCTTTGAATGTTTTAGCATGGCCAATCAAGCTAATCTGCACATCTTTGGACTGTGGGAGGAAACCAGAGCAAATTTGCTTCTTTTTCATCTTCCCACTATTTTGTGGCCTATAATATGCAACCAGCAGTTTAATTGTTCCTTCATGAGCGGTGTTGTGTATTTATGTGGTTGTATGATTGCTTTAAGAGCCAGTCACATGATTTGATGGTGATGTCCTTAGGGTATTTCACAGGCTTAGCTTCAGTTTCTGTTCTGTGCAGAGAACATCTCTTCCAATCAACCTGTTGTATGTTATTCTGAATCCACGTGTGCAAACTATATCTTTTTTCTTTTTTTAAAACCCACAACCCCTTACATAGTTAGGACATTATAAGAGGCAAATATAATCTGCCTTTAACCCCTGAAGGACATCATCCTTTAATAACACTACATCTTTAATCAATACCCTTCATTTTATCTTTGCTTATCTTTCTCACATAACTTGTCTGCACTTTTATTCTACGAACTCTCTTACGCGTCTAGCTTACCAATCATAATTGCTATGCTTTCTTTCATTTTTTTTACATTTTAAAGGCATCAAGGGGAGAAAATAAGGATATGGCATTGAGATAGAAGATCAGCCATGATCATATTGAATGGCAGAGGAGGCTAAAAGGCCTGAATGGCCATCTCCTGCTCCTAGTTTCTATGGTTCTATGTGACCTGTATTTATGCTGTTGCAGTCCAAATCAATCTTGGCCTACCTTGCAATTCTCCTCCATCTGATCCCGTCCATCCCTGAATTACTCTATATTCTGCTGCTTGTCTTGTCCTCTGTGCACCTTGTATCTCTTCCATCAATCCTTCATCCTGGTACCCCTCCCCCAGCCAAATTAGTTTAAACTCTCCCCATGGACTATTATCACTGAGTACGCTAATAGTTCAGCTCATTATCACTTCTAATCTTTCATTAATACATCCCTTCAGGTAGACATCATCCAGCAAGGTGTTATTCTTATGATGGTGCACTTTTCTGAACAAAGAATTATCTAAGTCTACAATCCCTCTGCAACCTGAAAAACTGTGTTTTTGCTCAGCCATCCTCCCTGATTATCTACCTCTTCTTGTGCATGATCTCTTGGGCACCTTCACAGAGATTCCTATCTTACTTTCTTCTTTGACAAAAATCTATATTCATTCTGTATCCGCATTTACCCAACCTTCTTCAGCACCTGTCCGAATGTCATGATAATGCTACTCCTGATTCTACTGGTCTCCCGCACTATTCCTTGAGGGTTTGCTGTCAGGCTCCGGTGCTATTTTGACTATCTGAACCAGCTCACTGACTGAATCTCATTCTCAGAGATCCCTCCTGTCTGTTCTTGTAAGCTCCTATGCTTTATAACCGTACTCTTTCTTTACAGCCGTTCTATGTATCTCCTCAACCCACAATTGTATTTGGCTGCCTGAAAGGTTCCCGCAGCTAATACAACACATAGCTTCACAATGAAAGCTGTACATTATAAACGCTTGAGGGACTGGCATGAGCTGACTTTTTATTTGGCAGGGTGTCCTTATTTTCAAAAGTGTCATTGTATGTACTACAGGCATGGTATACACTACATCCCAGCTACCTTGATGAACCAGTTGAAATTATGATCAGCATATCATCAGCTACATCAATGCAAAAAAACTTAAGGTTAGTTATCAATAGAACTGATGTGTCATGTACAACAGTACAGCAATGAACAGCCTTAATGCATAATTTTGGATGCCTGCATATCTTTAAGGTCCATGCTGGGCTGATGAGTAGGTAGCCTTTGGGTCCCCATGCCATCAGCTGTATGTGCACCTCTGGGTCCATGTTAGAAGGGCCTGTGGGAGCCATGTAGGGCTCGGTGCGTCCATGTTTGTGTGGGTAGATGTGTGTACATGTTCTGGGTTCACATATGGGCGGGGGGTGGGAGCAGCGGTGGAGGTTGGGGGGGGGGGGCGCGGTAGAATAAATATCTTTTGGCACAATCAACAAGGTTGCTTTTTGAAGTAGGTTCACTGGCTGCTGGGTGGATTCGAATCCCGATACCAGCAGGAATAAATAGCAATCCATTAAACAATCCATTTTTCATCACAATCTTCAGACTCAGCTACAGTACATGCTTTGAACATTTTAAAGTCTCACATCAGGCCATGTCCTATATTTTAAGGGGTTGGTGCATTGAAGGCCGTCCAAGGTATAACTTGTGGCTAATCATGATTTGAGGCAATCACTCGAAATGTCAACTGATTGTTATTTTGATTTATCAGGAAGCAGCTATTTTTTGGGAGTCACCTATTCATGTGAGCTTTACTGTAATCCCATTGGCTGTTACCACTTTTTGTTATATTTCTTCTCTTTAAAATCTCTGTTGTTTCCTTTTGATTTGACGTCTGCCTGAGATCTTCTTTTAATTACGACCCCTGGGCACTCCTTTTTGCTTGTGATTCATTCTTTTACCTTAGATGTTTTCATTTTGAGAAATTTGTTTCATGCTATGCTGCCTTTTTTGTGGATGTCTTTGTAGTTCTCTCACTCCCATTGCTTTACCTCCTCTCTCAGGAGGTCCACGCTGAGCTGTGTCCTTTCTCAGACTTTGGGATGTTTAATTTACTGTCTAATTTGCTAATCTCCCGACGGCTTTTGTTCCTCCGCCTAACGTGCAATAGTCTGTGACATCCCTGCACCCTTGGTGTATTATACTTGGTAATTTCAGATTGTGGGTGATCTCTGAAGTTGCAGTCAAGCTAAAAACCTGAAGTGCATCTCCCCCTTGAATCATTACAGTCCGTGTTGAGTGAAAGGAAAGGACACATTATCAAATAATAGGTTTTTAATCGCCGTTATCCCCTCGTCCCTGAATCCACTGGAGTTTGCGCTGGGTCAATTGTATCATAAAATGCAGCACACACTGCAGCAAGTATCTGGTTGATGGATACTGATGTGTGGGGCTGACTAACGCGAGGGAATCAACTGGAGGTTAAAAAAAAACCTCCTGGAAATAATTGCTTTGTGAAAATAACTATATTTAACTAAACAGAAATAGTGGAGGAGAGATCAGTCTTTCAGGATACATGCTCACCGTGCGCTGAAATTCCCCATGATTAATGAAGAAATAGTCTGCACATTGCAAGGACTTTTCCAATAAAGACAGTCCGGCCCGATGCTTCCAGGCTGCTTTGGGTTTGCCATGAACCCATTCAAAATCCTGGAGACAAAACGGGGGCAAAGTTGGAACCCGGACACAGCGATTGTGATGCATCATTAATTCAGGCCCCTTCGAGGTAACCCAGGCAATATGCAAACTTCTTGCTACCTGCTACTTATAATGATAATGACATACAGAGCAGTGCTAAATGTGTCGTTGAGTGATTGCACATTTCAGCAGGGGACCCAAGTGTGCGCGCGAGGTTGGCACCATTTAAAGCCAGCCTGAGCTATTTAAAGCCAACCTCTTAAATAAAGACAGAAAATGCTGGATAAACTCAGCAGGTCTGGCCGCATCTGTGGAGAGAGAAACAGAGTTAACATTTCGAGTCTGGATGACTTCTTCAGAGCTGAAGATAGAAATTAGGGCGGGATTTTACGGCCTTACTCAGGTGAGACCGGAAATCCTCACTTGAGTTCAACGGACTTTTCCATTGTCGGATCCTCGCTCTCTTCGATTCTGTGGCAGGCAAGATGGTAGAGTTCCGGCAGCAATGGATTATTTAGTTGGGCGGGGGATGGGGGAGAGGGTGGAGGAAATGGGGCAGAATGGAAGGTCAGAAATAGGTTAGAGTAAGGAGAGATTGATAAGAGTGGTGAATCTTTGGAATTTTCTATCCGAGAGGGCTGTGGAAACTCAGTCCTTGAGTGTGTTTAAGGTAGAGATTGAGAGATTTCTGATTTGCAAGAACGTAAAGGGTTGTGGGGATAGTCTGCGTAAAAGATTGAAATGTCCAACAGCCATGATCATATTGAATGGCGGAGCAGACTCAATGGGTGAATGGCCCGCTGCTGTTCCTGTATACCTATGTCACGGACACAAGACAAAGCAGCTGGTAATGGAAACATTAAAGACTGAAAAGTGTTTTCAGGATGGCATAGTGCAATGGTTAGCACTGCTGCCTCACAGCACCAGGGACCTGGATTCAAATCCAGCCTCGGGTGACTGTGACTGTACACGTTCTCCCCGCGTCTGTGTGGGTTTCCTCTGGATGCTCCAGTTTCCTCCCACACTCCAAAGATGTGTGGGTTAGGTGGATTGGCCATGCTAAATTGCCCCGTAGTGTCAGGGGGAGTAGCAAGGTAAATACTTGGGGGTTATGGGGATAGAGCCTGGGTGGGATTGTTGTCGGTGCAGGCTTGATGGGCCGAATGACCTCCTTCTGCGTTGCAGGGATTCTATGATAAGAGTAGCATAAAGGTAAGATAGCAAAATCTGATCATAGGAGAACAAGGGCCAATTCTCGGTGAAAGCAATGGCTCTGCATGGGAGCGGTAGGTATCTTGTATTGGGATAAACCAGGGAATCAAAAAGAGGGGGGTCAAGATGGAGGGAAAAGTTCACAGTCTAGAGCTGTTGAACTCAATGTTGAGTCCGGAAGGCTCTTAAAGATGAAGTGTATTCTGGTTGCAGCAGTGATTGGAACTGATGAAAGATAAGTTGAAAGACATCACAACAAAACAATTTCAGGTCTTCCCGAGTGGAAATGAGCAGCTGTGCATTGTTGGTTGTGCTCCCACAGCGAGAGGATTTTACCTGGGATTCCTGACCCTGTGGGATACATGGGCTGCTACTTAGGAATGGTGTAATCTCAGGATGCAAGTCAGGGAATTGCCCCATGCTGTTGTTTCTGGTGAAAAGAACGAGAAGTTTCCACAGGATCAAACACCCGTGGAAACTTAAGCCAAATGAGTTTAACACCATCTGTCAAACCTTACACTACAGCTTTCAAAATCATACACTATAAATGTCTCTACAAATCTCTACAACGTTGAAATCAAGAGCAACTATAGAACAAAGAACAAAGAAAATTATAGCACAGGAACAGGCCCTTCGGCCCTCCACGCCTGCACCGACCATTCTGCCCAACTGAACTAAAACTCACCACCCTTCCTGGGACCGCATCCCTCTATTCCCATCCTATTCATGTATTTGTCAAGACGCCCCTTAAAAGTCACTGTCGTATCTGCTTCCACTACCTCCCCAGGCAGCGCGTTCCAAGCACCCACCACCCTCTGTGTAAAAAACTTGCCTCGTACATCTAGTAAAAAACTTGCCTCGTACATTTGGTAAAAAACTTGCCTCGTACATCTGCTAAAAAAACCTGCCTCGTACACCTCGTACTATGTTCATTCATTCTAGAATCTAAGAAACAATGGAATTTGTTACCTTCCCCACTTGTTTCCTCCTCCTACACTCTTCCAACCCTTAGGACCCGAATCATCAAATTACTACCTCTTAGTTTAGTTTACCTTTTCTCTTTAGTCTTTTACAACCTCAGTGGAACCCTGCACTAGGGACCTTGGACCTATGCCATGACATCTCAATTAAAAATAGAAGAAACAGCACTGAGCAGACACCATGTTTATTCATTATCGTCAGAGACATTGACCTCAGTCATTGAAAATCAATCAGCCAGGTGCAGTTTTCCCCGATCTGCAATGTTTGCTGACTACTTCGTATGCACGCTGTAAGGACTTTTCCAATAAAGATAGTGAATATATTAACCTTTGAGTCCCGATAATACTCTGGTACACAAGATGGCAGATAGTATTCCAGATTTTACTCTCCATTTACGTAGTACAAAGTTCATATAATAATGCTGCCTTGGCATTTTTTATGAACTGACCTTTCCTGTTGAATCCACATATTGATTGCGAAAAATTATTAAAATCTCCTTTGGGTTAGATACCCTTTCACACCTCTACTGAGAAAACTATTCCTCTGAACAGAGTAATACTCCATGACAATTACTTAACATATGACCAAAGATGTGCAGATTAGGTGGATTAGCCATGCTACATTGCCCCTTAGTGTCAGGGGGACTAGAGAGGATAAATACATGGGGTTATGGGGATAGGGCCTGGGTGGGATTGTGGTCGGTGCAGACTCGATGGGCCAAATGGCCTCCTTCTGCACTGTAGGATTCTATGATTCTATGATATGTAATCCCAAGAAACTTTTCATGCTTCTGTTAGCGTCCTCTTGGGTAAGAGCAACCTAAAGGCACTCAGTCGACTCAACACAAACAGCACTGACATCATGCATCCAATGCAAGGTCTTTGACTACTTGTGCACAAGGATAACTCTCAACGGCCAACACCGGATGACCGGGGCAATTCTGAGGTTACAGAGAAACAATTCAGCAGTTACAGCTAATTACAGCAAATCAGGAACAAGAGAGTTTTCACATCTTTCATTGACATATATATTTGCCAATTAAATTCTGGCCTTTCACCCTCTCTTATTCGATAAAAAATTGACTTCTGCTACTCCTTCATATACCCATATCTTGCCTTTGGTGTTTGTTATGAAAAAAATCTGGTCTCGTTCACCCTCTGGTGAAGGCCGAAAAAGGAAAATGTTATGGGGGCCTGTAAAGAAATAGCAGAGACTGACTCCTTTTGAAGATCAGTAAGCTGATAAACATTTTCCACTACTGTACAGAGAAAGCATGAGTTTTTAATTTGAACACTTTAACTTCCGCACAATTTAACTTCCAAACTATGAAACTTCAATCTGAATTTGTTAATTTCCACACTTCAGATTCAGAGCTTATAATCTTGAATATTTGCTGGGCCACAGGCCTGAATGCAATCAGCTGCAAGGTAACAGGGGTACATTGGGTGCAGGAGCATCATCATTGTGTTACAGAGCTAGTAACCCGGACCCCTATACTAATGATCTGGAAGCACAGGTTCAAGTGCCACCATGGCAGATGGGGAATCAAATTCAGTTAATTAAATGAATCTGGAATAAAAAGCTAGTATCAGTATTCTTGATCATCTTTTGAGGTGAGGGTGACAATGTTCGGGGTGGCACGGTAGCACAGTGGTTAGCACTACTGCCTCACAACGCCAGGGACCCGGGTTCAATTCCAACCTGGGTGACCGTCTGTGTGGAGTTTGCAATTTCTCCAGTGTCTGCGTGGGTTTCCTCCGGGTGCACCAGTTTTCTCCCGCAGTCCGAAAGACGTGCTGGTTAGGTGGATTGGCCATGCTAAATTGCTCCTTAGTGTCCCAAGATGTATAGGTTAGGGGGATTAGCCATGGTGAATGTGTGGGGTTATGGGGATAGGGCCGGGTGAGGGCCTGAGTAAGGCGCGGTACGGTACGGTAGCGGGCGGCATGGTAGCGCAGTGGTTAGCACTGCTGCTTCACAGCTCCAGGGTCCCGGGTTCGATTCCCGGCTCGGGTCACTGTCTGTGTGGAGTTTGCACATTCTCCTCGTGTCTGCGTGGGTTTCCTCCGGGTGCTCCGGTTTCCTCCCACAGTCCAAAGATGTGCTGGTTAGGTTGATTGGCCAGGTTAAAAAATTGCCCCTTAGAATCCTAAGATGCGTAGGTTAGAGGGATTAGCGGGTAAATATGTGGGGGTAGGGCCTGGGTGGGATTGTGGTCGGTGCAGACTCGATGGGCCGAATGGCCTCCTTCTGCACTGTAGGGTTTCTATGATTTCTATGATTCTTTGAAGACACTCGGTCAGATAGTCGGTGCAGACTTGATGGGTAGAATGGCCTCCTTCTGCACTGTAGGGATTCTATGATTCTAAATTCATCATCTGGGGTGTTTGCTGGGGTTCAGGTGGGCACGCAATTGATGGCGGAAGCTAATCTCCATCCGTAAGGTTCTGCAGTAAATAGGACAGGATACCGCCAATGATTGGGTTTCGGATGAGTTGCTGGGTTTCCTCTCCTTGCATTTTCTCTCTGCCTCTTATGCACTTGCTTATAGCTGGTGCAGTGATGCACCAGTTGGTGCACCAGGTGCAGTGATCCTGGGTGAGCTTCTTCCAGGTCTCAAAGTTAAGTTAGGGCGGCACGGTAGCACAGTGGTTAGCACTGCTGCTTCACAGCTCCAGGGTCCCGGGTTCGATTCCCGGCTCGGGTCACTGTCTGTGTGGAGTTTGCACATTCTCCTCGTGTCTGCGTGGGTTTCCTCCGGGTGCTCCGGTTTCCTCCCACAGTCCAAAAGATGTGCGGGTTAGGTTGTTTGGCCATGTTAAAAATTGCCCCTTAGAGTCCTGGGATGTGTAGGTTAGAGGGATTAGCGGGTAAATATGTGGGGGTAGGGCCTGGGTGGGATTGTGGTCGGTGCGGACTCGATGGGCCGAATGGCCTCCTTCTGCACTGTAGGGTTTCTATGAATTCTATTCTATGAATTAACATCAAAACCCCTAAGTGAAGATTTCAGAGTGTCCCCGTCGTGCTTCCTTTGACTGATATGAGAGTTCACCCCAAACTCAGGCTTTCCCCAGAAGATTCACTTTGGTAAGCGAGAGTCAGGCATTCTGGCTCGCTGGCCAGCTCAGCTCAGTATAATCGTTTCACTCTGGTGTGGATGCTTGGCATGCAAGCTTCGGTGAGCTCCTCAGTGTCTGGTATTTTGTCCTGACATCTGTTCTTCATAAGCTTTTGAAGGCAGCTCAAATGAAAGTAGCTGCATGATACTGGTACACAGTCCAAGTCTTGCTTGCAAGAAGTAGAGCCGGCAGGACGATTGCTTTATAGACTTTCAGTTTGGTAAGCAGTCTTGCTTCTCCTTGTTCCCATATTGCAGACTACACTTGCTTTGACAATTCTTGCGTGTGTCTTGTTAATGTAGATGCTGTAGACAGTCGACTGCCAAGCTAAGGAAACTTATCCACTGCTGACAGATTTTAGTCTTGGACTGAAACCATGGGCTTGAGATGGGGCTTTTCAGGAGCAGGCTGTTCCTCAGTTTACTTCATGCTGATCATAAGGGTGAAGTTGTTTCCATGTACTGTAGAAAAAGTCCATTCTACATTGCATGTCCAGCTCTGGACCTGCGGCTGGTGCAGTCATTGACAAATAGGAAATTGTGGTATGGCCTTGGAGACCTAAATCTTTACCTGGAATCCCCTTAGATTGAACAGCTTCCTGTGTGTGTGATATCCAATTTCCATCATGAGCAGCCTTGGAAGCATGATGGAGAAAATATGCTAAAGAGGGTTGGCACCAGCAAACAATACTGGTACAATCACCATGGAACAGTCGGATTGTCTTTAAACCCATCTCATTCACTAATCTGCTGTCCTTAACCAGTGTGGCCTACTAATGACTCCAGGCCCACAGCAACTCTTTAACTGCCCTCTGAAATGACCTAGTAAGTCAATCAGTTGTATTCAGGAAGGCAAGGGCAATTAGGGAGGACAATAAGTGCAGGATGGATCATCCTGTGAATAAGTTTAAAAAATTAGTATTTATAAATCAATTTTAAAAAATAATTTAGTGGGATTTGAGCATTGCTGGCAAGGCCAGCATTTGTTTCTTATCCCTAATTGGTAAGAAGTCTCACAAAATAATTTTAAAAAATTCCCACCCCAGTCCAACGCCGGCATCTCCACATCATGGCTAACTGACCTTGAGAAGGTGATAGTAAATGGTCATCTTGAAGTGCTGCAGTCCATCTGGTACATGTACATCCACAATGCTGTGACAAAGGGAGTCCCAGGATTTTGACCAAGCGATAGTGAAGGATTATAGTTCCAAGTCAGGATGGTGTGTGGCTTGGACAGGAATTTTCAGAGGGAAGTGTTCCCATGCAGCCTTGTCCCTGGTAAAGGGCCATCCAGATGTTAGCTCTGTTCTCTCTCCACAGATGCTGTCAGATCTGCTGAGATTTTCCAGCATTCCCCATTCTTGTTTCAAATCCCAGCATCTGCAGTAATTTGTTTTTATATCAGCATTGCCCCTTGTTCTTCTAGATGATAGAGATTGTGGTTTTGGAAATTCCTGTCAAATGAGCCTTGGAAAATTGCTGCAGTGCATCTTGTATGTAGTACACACTGGTGTCGCCATGCATTAGTTATGGAGGAAGTGATTATTTAAATTTGGATGGGGTGCTAATCAAATGGACTGTTTTACCTTTTACTGTATTGTGTCAATATTCCTGAGTGTTGTTGAAGACATGCTCATCCAGGCAAGAGGAGAGTCTTCCGTCACACTCCTGACTTGAGTGGAAATGAATAGGGTTGGGAAGCATTTTCTGATCAGGGCCAGTGTGATCTCCTGGACTCGTTTCGATCGCCTCAGGGGGTCGGAGAGGAATTTCCCAGATTTTGTTTCCCCCATATTGGCCCTGGGGTTTTTGCTCTGGGTTTTCGCCTCTCCCTGGAGATCACATGGTCTGGAATGGGGGGGTGGGGGTGAGTTAATAGGTTGTGATGAACAAAGCATCGTAGCTGTGAGGGACAGCTCGGTGGATAGGATATTAGGATGTAGATAGGCTGGAAAATTGGGCGGGGATCCTGGATTCAGGATTCAATCCTGGACCGGGGAGCGGCGTGGGCTTGGAGGGCCGAAGGGCCTGTTCCTGTGCTGTATTGTTCTTTGTTCTTGACTTGTACCTCATGGATGGTCGACAGGGAGTCAAGAGGTGAGTTATTCTCCACAGAATTGCCAGCCTCTGATGTACTCTTGGAGGCAGAGTATATATATGGTTGGTCCAGTTAAGTTCCTGATCAATGGTAGCCCCCAGGATTTTGATAGCAGGGAATTCACCAATGGAATGTCAAAGGGAGATGCATAGATTGTCTCTTGCTGGAGATCATCATTGTCTGCAACTTGTGTGGTGCATGTACGTTTTCCAAGTCTTCCATTCTTCATACGGTGAATTGCCTCACTGCAGTACAATTATGTGAGTAAGCTGTGACTTTTGGCTTGAAACCAGCTTTGTACTTCATTCTTTTTTGCAGGAGGACTCACTTCTGTTCAAAAACAGAAAATGCTGGAAAATCTCAGCAGGTCTGACAGCATCTGTGGAGAGAGAATAGAGCCAACATTTTGAGACATTTTGTCAGAGCTCATTTCTGTTTGTTGGTCACCAGGCATGGCCTGTTTCATGTGGCCATTTCTTCAACTCCTGGGCATCTTCTTGGCTCCATGCGCCAATTGTATGGTGATTATGATGCTAAATATACATTTCTGAGCTGAAAGATTGAGGCCAACATGTAACAGGAGTATAGCCATAAATGGAATCGGGGTGGTGGAAGGGGTCAGTTTATATACTGAATGTAAGCATTTTAGCAGTGAAAAATTAGAATTGCCTTATACTCCAGAGCGACATATATGCTATAATCTACAGTATTTGATCCTGAACTTGTTTAGGTTTCTTTGACATTGAAGAGCACAGCTGCCTCACTGGGTTTTCTTTTTGGTTACCTATCACACAAAGACTGATGTGTTCAATATCAAAGTGAATATTTTTCATGCTGATTTAACTAAATGCTGTTATATTGAGCGTGATGTGATAAAAGGTGAGATGAGGTTGTGAACACTGTCAATATTCTCAAAATGCAGAGAATTAGGATGAATGGAAACTGGTTGAAATGTTCTGATTCAATGAACGGATACGTTAACCATGTTATTTGTTGATCAAAATTCAAGTATGGATCATCCCAGCAATCACCATTTTTCTATTCATCCTATTTTGTGGCAGATCAGTAAAACTAAATTATCAAATTAAGGGACAAAGTACTGCATCAAACAAAAACAAATTCCAAAGGAAACTTACGACATTGAAAGAAAGGGTGGTTAAAGGAGTCGATAAAATACACCAGTCCACGCGGTGCCCATCGAGCATGGAAGGCCTCAATCGAGTTGGCTACACTGCACGCTCCCTCTCCAAGGACACCCAGCCACGGACATAGCCACAGAACAGGGACAGGCAGTGGAGCTAGTCAAGTTTTTCTATTCATGGTGAACAGGTAACAATCTGCCCACAATTAAAAGGTTTTTTTGGTTTAGATCCTCAGTCGAGGTGATGGCCTAGTGGTATTATCGCTAGACTACTAATCCAGAAACTCAGCTAATGCTCTGAGACCCGGGTTCAAATTCCACCCCGGCAGTTGGTGGAATTTGAATTCAGTAAAGAAAATCTGGAATTAAGAATCTGCTGATGACTGTGAAACCATTGTCGATTGTTGGAAAAACCCATCTGGCTCACTAATGTCGTTTAGGGAAGGAAATCTGCCGTCCTTACCCGGTCTGGCCTACATGTGACTCCAGAGGCACAGCAATGTGGTAAACCCTTAACTGCCCTCTGAACGAGGGCAACTGGGGATGGGCAATAAATGCTGGCCAGCCAGCGACACCCATGTCCCACGAATGAATAAAAGAAAATTGTTGTTCACACTTACACGGAGAGCTATATTGGGAAGTTGCCAGGGAATGGACACACTGGACTGCACTGTTATGGAAACCAGATGCAGTTTTTACCACCGGGAAGCTAAAGCGCACCATTAGACTGCTAAGGAATCATGCACGGATTTATAACTAGACAAGGACTAGTCGGGTCAAATGTGTTACCAGGTTGCCAGTAAACCACATGTAGGAATGGGAATGGGATTAGACAGGCAATTTGTGTGACAAATACACTTCACTAAGCTGCTGAGAATTTGGACACATACTGCTTGCTGAACATCCAGGGAACTGTGTGCAGATGGACGAAACAATGTTGGAATAGGGAGGTACTGCTGTACCGCCAAGAACCAGATACACACTCCCTGTAGTATGTTTGCGATAAATGAGATAACATGCCAATCAATAGTAGATGTCTGTGAAAAAAAAATCTATTTTTTGTCTGGTTTGGACTATCTATTGGTTCGCTTATTGTTACCCACAATACACATGTGGCTTCAAGGTCAGGTGTTGGTGGCTCATTTCTGCAAGCTAGATAGAATTAATGCGGCAGTCTGCAAAAGCGAGGACAAGGCAGAGGCATGCATAGTTTTGGAAGCCATTGAAATACCTAGTTTGATGGTTTGCTTAATGGCTCAACGGGGTCCTGTTAGCAAGTAATTCAAAGCATTTGGCACATATCAAACCAACTAATTTGCTTTCAGATATCCAAAATGATTGGCATCTTTAGGTAGTGTCTTTGATTGACGGCTGTGCTTGGGGTGCAGACTTGGTTCAAGTATATGTGGGAGCATGGCCAATGCTTCTTTATAGTACATTTGACAGGCAGCTTTATGGCCAGATGCTTGTGATTATGGTCTTATACTTGGCCGTGTGAAACAGGCAGTTGGTTCAATGCCAGCACAGAGAGGCTCAGCTAATCTGGCGCTAGGGCAACATTTTATCATATACGAAGCCAACAACCAAGTTTCAAAGATCAACAATCTGTTGAAAGGTAGAGCAGGAGAAGAGTTTTATTTTGACATTTTGAGGTGAATAGTAAACATCCTAACTAAATTATTGTTTCCACTCGAGGTTCAGTGCTAACTCTCTGAATATTGAGGTACCTCCTCAGTAACTACTCCACAGCCGGGCGTCAGGGAACACAGATCTTTTATTCAGTCTACTCGCCCCACACTCCAAACATTGACTGCCCACCCAGGGCGGATCCTAACAGCTCACCCCACGCCCAAGGTCACCTGACCTGTTCCCTTAAAGGAGCTATGCCCCAAATACATAACATTCAATGACTGATCTGTTGGCCTATAGCTTGAGACTTAATCCGATAGTCCATATTCAGGATGTTTGGCATGTCCGCTATGACCCTCACCAACTTTTACAGATGCACCATAGAAAGCATTCTTTCTGGTTGTATCACAGCTTTGGTATGGCTCCTGTTCTGTCCAAGACCGCAAAAACACTACAAAGGGTTGTGAACGAAGTCCAGTCCATCACGCAAACCAGCCTCCTATCCATTGACTCTGTCTACACTTCCCGCTGCCTCAGAAAAGCAGCCAGCATAATCAAGGACTCCACGCACCACGGACATAGTCTCTTCCACCTTCTTCCATCGGGAAAAAGATACAAAAGTCTGAGGTCACGTACCAAGCGACTCAAGAACAGCTTCTTCCCTGCTGCTGTCAGACTTTTGAATGGACCTACCTCACATTAAGTTGATCTTTCTCTACACCTATGACTGTTACACTACATTTTGCACCCTCTCCTTTCCTTCTCTATGTATGGTATGCTTTGTCTGTATAACGCGCAAGAAGCAATACTTTTCACTGTGCACTAATACATGTGACAACAATAAATCAAATCATATTTTCATCCACCAACTGAAGATGAGGAAGCCTCGTGCAGTTTGCCAGTGAACTGGAAAGGAACGTTAAGGTTTCTTGTTTAAAAACATTTACCATGATATAGGGGACGCAAAGTTTAAGGGAGTGGCCATTGATGCAGAACCCAACGAGCATATTCTAAGATAAAAGATCTAAAAACGGAGCAAAAGCACATCATATCTTACGACCAGCAGGTGCCTCTGGGATGTTTCGATCGACTGGTAGTGAAAGGTACAGGTTAGTTATCGGGAGGAGATTAATGATCTAAGCACAGGCAGAGGCTGAATTTATTAAAGTTCCATAACTTCACCTCCTCTCCCTTTCCCCCCACTGCGGTTATAAATGATTTCTTATTGGAACATGTGCTTGAAAAGTACAAGCATGAAATGTTGACAGTGTGATGATTTGTGCTCTGTAGATTGTCAGATCTCATCTCCTGAGGCCTACATGTATGGGGTGTTTAAAAGCAAGTATTTACAAGACTGAGTGATTCCTCTTCAAGCAGGAAAAAGGCTACAGTTCTCGAACAGAATACAGAAAAGCTGCATATTTGCTGCCTCATAAATATAAATAATATGGTGATTGAGGTTTGATTTTACTGAGAAGGGTGACTGCGGATGTAGATGGAGATTTACTGTATTACTTGAAGTACATTCAATGAGTTTTATTGAACGCACCCATGCTTGTAACCATCGTGAAGTTCATTATTTTAATATGTTGTTTTAAAAGTGAGTATAGTCTGATTTAAACAATGCAGTTGAATAGCTTACTCAGCTCCGCTATATTCTGCTCATTTGCCTGGACTATGTGGTGAAGCAACCCAATTTATAACAACATACGTTGTCCATTACAAATGTAACACCTCCCTGTGTTGCATTCTGAGGATGCAAACATCGTGCTCGGTGCAAACCTCCTCTGAGTCTCAGCTTTTGAAAGTAAAAAAAGTTTGCTTACAATTTGCTTATAATGGTTGGCACGGTGGCACAGTGGTTAGCACTGCTGCCTCACAGCACCAAGGACTCAGGTTCAATTCCGGCCTCAGGTGACTGTCCGTGTGGAGTTCGCACGTTCTCCCCATGTCCGCGTGGGTTTCCTCCAGGTACTCCGGTTTCCTTAGTGTCAGGGGGATCAGCAGGGTAAATAAGTAGGGTTACAAGGATAAGGCCTGGGTGGGATTGTTGTCGATGCAGACTCAATCGGCCAAATGGCCTCCTTCTGAACTGTAGGGATTCCATGATATGACAATTTGTTCTGCACCAATGGCAAATTATTGTAGGTAAAGAATAGAAAAGAGCACTGGAAGGAAAAGAATGGAAATGGTTTTCCCATGTGAAAAACTTACAATTTTCTTTTAGTTTTCAAAAGGTATTAGTCCAGTATTCTGCAGTGAATTATCGAACATGATGTTCTGCTTGTGGAAAAAATGTTCCTCTAGCAAAAGATATAGGCATCCTGTCATATAATGGAAATGGGACATGAGTATGCCATGAAGTCCCTTGAGTCTGTTCTGCCATTCAGTTGGATCATGCCAATCTGTGTCTTAATTCCATCTATTCACCTTGGAAGGGAGGGGTGGGGCAGGGTGTGCTGGAGGGAGGTTGCCTGTCTCCATGGCAGGAAGCCAAGGACCTCAGGGTGATTTGGGGGGGGGTGGTTCTAAGAGGTGGGGGAGATCAGAGACCTGGGAATTGGGGGTGTTCGAAAGCTTCAGATGGGGGTATTGGGGGTGTGAACCCCTGGACTTGAAGAAGATGAGTGCCTGAGGAAGTGGCAGGGGGATTGAAGACCTGGGGGTGGGAGGTTGTTGGAGACCTGAAGGGGATGGGTGGGCGCAGGCTGAAGAGATTGGGAAGGTTTGGAGACAGTGGAGAGTTTGGTGAGGAGTGGGATCAGAGGCCTCAGCAGAAATTTTAACGGCCTTAGCTGAGGATTCTGGTGGAGGAATTCAGCAGGACTCAGAGAGTTTTGAGGCCTGGGTGGGGGAGATAGGCTTGAAGTGGATGTCAGAGGCCTGGGGCGTGGCTGAAGACCTGAGAAGTGGGCCGTCAGTGACCTGGTGGGCTTGGGGAAGAACAGGAGGTCTGGGGAGTAAGATCAGAGGACTTGATACAGGGGGTAGCTCTGGGTGGGTGGGGGGCCAGATATTCTCTGATCATGGGGTTGCTGAGCTTGGCTTGCAAGAGTATATGCAAATCTGTGGGATCCACCAAGCCCTTATCTGGGCATAGCTGCCAGCCGGGATTTTACCGGCACGCCCACCCCGATTCCAGGAGCGGGTGAGGCTCGGAGAACGGCATTCTCTGTTGGCCTCAGGTGGGATCGTATGAAACTCGGGCGGACATGCCGGTTAAATTCCGCCCAGGGATTCAAGACTGAAGACTTGACCCAAGACACAGGAAACCCGACCGACCAGAGTTAAAGTTAGAAAGCAGAAAAACAATGAGGCTGCTAGCCTCATTATCATATTTAAAGTACCCACTCGCCTCCTTGGAGCCCCATTTGGTCACCCCTCCACCTTGCCCCACCCGCCTCAGTTAAAGAGGAAATGACTGGGTGTTGGAGGAGTGTTTGGGTCAGGATTCCGACTTTTAAGATTTTTAACCTTCTGCAGCTGACCCAAAACTTCCTGCTTTAACTTAAAAACCACCTCCTCACTTTCAGAAAGTAGTGTGTTAATACAGGAAGGTAACCAAAAAGAAAGCAATAATTGGCATTCTCAATGAATCAACAAATCTCAAATTAAAGAGTAGCTAAGGAAGCAATTACCAGATAATTAAACAATGTTTAGATACATAGAAAATATTAGCGTAGGAGGAGGTCATTGTTGACTAATCTGTGTGTAAGTTGGTCTCTTGGCTGACTTTACACATCCTGCGTTCTAAATTTCTACCCAAATTAATATTATTTTCCTGCTTTCTCCTTGTTTCCCTTTTGTATTTTTGCTAAATCAATCCACACTTTCAGACATGCTGTGATCAGTTTAACACCAATTAGCCCTCGGGTAGAAACATTCCACATTCTGATAAACCTTTGTGCAGATAAGTTTCTTCTAATCTTCATCATCTCATTCTGATTTTGCGATAGTAGCCTTTTGATTTTGATTTACTGATGAATAGATACCTGTGGCTGAATATTATGGGGGTTTGACGTGGGTGGTGAGTACACAGCCCACCCCCCCCCCCCCCCCGGAAGCAAAGTCGACATGGTGCTGACTTGCTCCATACCGTGCAAGCTGGCAGTTGTGCGGTGCTGTGGGTCGGGACAGGAGTTCTCACCCCCGAGCCCGCAAGCAGCCCCTGGACCACTGCAATCCTGGCTGGAGACCTTTACCCTGCCTGATGCCCGATTGTCAAGATCTAAGTTCCTCCTCTTGCTAATGGCCAGGGACCCTTCCCACAAATCCTAGGCTGCAGCCTACTTCTGCCACATTTTTACTACAGGGAACGAATCTGGCCAGGTGTGTGTGTGTGTGCCTGTGTGTGTCTGTGCGTGTGCGTGTGCATACACATTTATGTGCGCATGTGGCAGGACTGCAGAAACTTTGATTCAAATGGAGCTAGCTGTTTGGATCAGCAGAGTCCCAATATCTTGAGCTCTCTGGCTGTCCCACCTGATCCCTTTTAAAACTGGGACCATTGAACACTTTGCTGCGTCGATGGGCGTAAGTGTATCACTGAGAACCATCATTTCTCCTATGAAAGGAAGAGAGACTTGCTTTTATACAGCACCTTTCATGACCACAGGACCTCTCAAAGCACCAATGAAGTACGTTTGAAATGTATTCACTTGTGTAATGTGGGTAATATGGTGGCCCATTTGGGCATAGAAAACTCGCACAAACAGCAGGGGGATAAGGGCCAGATAATTCATTTTTGTCTGATGTCGGAGCACAGATTCACAGCCGGGCAGTCAATATTCCGAATGCAATATTGCTTGTTTTAGAAAATAATGAAATAAAAGAATTACCCGGACGTACAGAAATAGCTGACGACTTCACGTTTATTGCAGTGACTTTCATTATTGCTCTCAGGAATATTCATGATAGTTGAGGCTGGGGCTGTGCCCTCCTGTTTCAACATAAGTATGTTTGAAATAGGAGTAAGAGTTGGCCAAATGGCCCCTTGAACCTCCTCTAGCTGTCTTTCTAGCCAGCATTCATTGCCTGTGCCTAACTGCCCGCCATTTCAGGGGACATTTGAGAGTCAACCACATTATTGTGGATCTGGAGTCACATGTAGAGCAGGCTGGGTGAGGATGTCAGATTTCCTTCCCCAAAGGGCATTCGTGGCATGGTGGCACAGAGGCAACATGGTGGCACAGGGGCAACATGATGGCACAGTGATTAGCACTGCTGCCTCACAGCGCCAGAGTCCCAGGTTCAATTCCGGCCTGGGGCCACTGAGTGTGTGGAGTTTTCACCTTCTCCCCATGTCTGCGTGGGGTTTCCTCCGGGTGCTCTGGTTTCCTCCAACAGTCCAAAGATGTGCGGATTAGGTTGATTGGCCGTGCTAAATTGCCCCTAGTGTCAAGGGGATTAGCAGGATAAATCCCACCCAAAAGGGCCTGGGTGGGATTGTGGTCGGTGCAGACTCGATGGGCCGAATGGCCTCCTTCTGTACTATTGGGATTCTATGATCCAAATTTGTTTCCATGACAATCGGCAATAGTTTCATGGTTCTCATTACACTTTCAATTCCAGACTTTTATTGAATTCAAATTTCACCATCTGCCGTGGTGGAATTCAAACTCAAGTCCCCAGATTTTGCCCTGGGTCTCTGGATTGCTAGTCTAGTGGAAATACCATTGCACCATTGTCTCTCCAATAAGGTGATGGTTCAGCCTCTAGGCCAACTCCACTTTCTTGCCTTATCCTCACCTATTCTTTGCTTCCCTTGGTGCACACATGTCTATCAAAGGTTTCAGCCTTGAACATACTCAATGACTGTGCATGCACAGCTCCCTGGGTTGGAGAATTCCAAAGATTAATGAGCATCTATGTGGTGAAATTTCTCCTCATTGGAATCCTCCAGGTTCTCCGGTTTCCTCCCACAGAATGAAAGACGTGCTGGTTAGGTGCATTGTGTGGTGAACCATCGTTGGTTCCCACTGGATAGTACTGAGCCAGGGTCTGGCCAGTACTACAAGGATGTACATATGTTACTGTTGGGTTGTGCTACTTGTTGCTGTTGGGGTTAGGGTGGGGTTGTTACACCTTTGTACTGTAGTGTTGTGGTACATCCCAGTCGGGCTCCGCCTCCTGGGAGAGGTATAAAAGTCCCTGCTCTGGCTGGGACCCTTTCAGTCTGGGATCGTGTATATAATTATTGGCTGCTTCATTACAGTAAATAAAAGCCTTTTATTTCCCGAGCATCTAGCCTCGTGTTTGATAACGCGCATCACATTGGCCATGCTAAATGTTTCCTCAGTGTACCCAAACAGGTGCTGGAGTGTGGCGACGAGGAGATTTTCACAGTAACTTCATTGCACTGTCAATGTAAGCTTACTTGTGACTAATAAATGACCTTTAGCTTTAACTTTGAATGTCCGTTCCCATCGGCAGGACCGGATGATCCCGCCGGAGCAAAGGTCTGGAAAATTTCAGCCTGAGTTCTGGAATCTTCAGCCAGAGCAGACTTGAGTCATTTGAGTTGCACAAATTATCACCAAGACTCACATAAAGGCTGACTGTGAAAGTTAGCCGACTTCTTTCTTCAAATGCTGCCCTTCCTTTTGTTAATGAGCTTTGCTCTCCCTGAACATTTAAAATGCACTTTTATATTGCACCAGCAGAAAATAATTAAGGCTTTCTTGCCATTTAACTTTAATAATGCCATCACAGGCATTAAGAAGCTATTAGCAAAGTTTCAAACTGGTATTTCCCTAAACCTGCTAATTTTCTAGAATTTATCAGTAAGCCTTTTATGGCTGGGAGGAATCTCAGGAATCAGAGGCAGAAGGAGGCCATTCTCCTTATTATGCCTGCGCTTCTGATAGCTCTTCAGCTGAAGATATGTTACCGATGTTTTTGTGTGTGTTTCTGGGATGTAAAGGACAAACAATGAGACAAGAGGCATAGTACTGAAGGCTTTGAGAAGGTTGTTTCTTTAATCCTTTGGAAGGGCAGTTAAGAAAACCATGAGTGCTGGAAGCCTTTCCGCTGCTGGTGAATGCAGGCCTGGCCTGAGTTTCTTGCCTTGTCAGTCCGTCCCTCCTGATTGCTCCCGGGAACATCTCAAAATTGAAACCCTCTTCAATGCTCAGCAGATTCATCAGTCTGATGTAAATAAGACCTCGGGGAGGTGGGCGGGGCGGGGAGGGGGGTGGGGGTGGTGGTGGTGGTTGATATTGCGTATTCCCAGGGCCTTTCTGCTCTGGCACAGGGAATTGTTCCTGTACCCAGTTTGTGCCAGCAGACTTCATAGAAATCATAGAATCCCTACAGTGCAGGAAGAGGCCATTCGGCCCATCGACACTGCACCGACCGCAATCCCACCCAGGCCCTAATCCCGTAACCCCTCATATTTGCGCTGCTCGTCCCCCTGACACTAGGGTCAACTTATCATGGCCAATCATCCAACCACCCCACAGGTCTTTAGACTGTGAAAGGAAACCGGAGAACCCGGAGGAAACTCACACAGACACGGGGGGAATGTGCAAACTCCACATAGACAGTGACCCGAGGCCGGAATTAAACCCGGGTCCCTGGCACTGTGAGGCAGCGGTGCTAACCCACTGTGCCACCCTGCCGCCACTTGTGCAAACCAACTTCCAGAGCAATAGTGCAGGCAGGATGTGCTTTAGGTGTTCCCCACCTGATTTGCACCTAAGTGGAAGGAGGGGGAAAAATCACTTTGATCGACTATGATCTTATTTCCATGTTCCTTTTATATTCTTATCTTTCAAATCATTATCCCCGTGTCTTTTCACTTGTGTGCTAATCATTGCTTAATAGCTAACTGAGATAAAGAATTCCATATAATGGTCAAAGACATCCTCCGTGAGTACAAGATTTTATGGAGTATTGCAAAGGTGTCTTCAGCTCCACATTAAGTTGAGAGACAACTGATCCATATTTACATGATGTTAAAAAGAGGGTTTCAGTACCGAATGAAATATGTAGATTCCCATCAGTTTGATACATCATTAAAACCAAGTCCCTTGTGCAAAGCATTTCCCCTGTTCTTGGATGTGTTCTTCATATGTAAATGTGATTTTCTGACTGAAACTCATTATCTTCCTTTCGAACTTCTTATGCTCTGGCTCTTGTATTGCAATGCATGCATATCAGAGTCATAGCTAATTTAATTATTGAGATAATTCTAATAGCACTGGGAGGTATATTTTTTTCTCTCAGTTTTCCTCCAGTGACAGCGGTAAATCTTCCCCAGCTGATCTGCTAGACAAGACGTTAGTTCATAGCTTGAAGCCCACCTGGATCTAGAGTGCATCAAGCCATTTTGAGGTATGAAATGCTACTGTATTCCTTTACAGATTAAAGATATACTCACAACTTATTAAACTAGAAAGAATGCAGAAAAGATTTACTGGGATGCTACCGGGTCTTGATGGTTTGAGTTATAAGGAGAGGCTGGATAGACTGGGATTTTTTTCTCTGGAGCTTTGGAGGTTCAGGTGTGATCTTATAGAGGTCTATAAAATAATGAGGGGCATAGATCAGCTAGATAGTCAACATCTTTTCCCAAAGGTAGGGGGCATAGAGGGCGTAGGTTTAAAGTGAGAGGGGAGAGATACAAAAGGAGATACACACAGAGGGTGGTGAGTGTCTGGAACAAGCTGCCAGACGTAGTAGTAGAGGCGGGTACAATTTTGTCTTTTAAAAAGTGTTTAGACAGTTACATGGCTAAGATGGCTATAGAGGGATATGGGCCAAATGCAGGCAATTGGGACTAGCTTAGTGGTTAAAAACAAAGGGGCGGCATGTTGGGCCGAAGCGCCTGTTTCCATGTTGTAAACCTCTATGACTTTAGCTTCAAAACATACAGGTGGAGGCAGTCCACATATTGTAAATCACGCTTCTGGTCACATACATTGGCATTGCCTTCTACCTAACATTATCTTGTGCCCATTAAACCTCAGCTTCGCACTCGTTACACAGTTGCGCATGTGTCCTGAATCTACAGCTTGACTGGCGCTAGAGAAAGAACACACATCATTTCTGTATGGAAAACTTGTGGAACAAAATAAAATCCAGCTTTCACTTATATCAAGTCTTTAATGCAGTGAAATGCCCCAAGGTGATTTGGATCGTGATGAGAGTTTGCCTACGGCGGGCGTAGAGAGGAAAGTTGGAGACGTGTGTGAAGGAGACAGTTGTGCCAGCAGAAAGAGTTGAAGCAAAGCGGAGAGGCTTGGGTAAAGGATTTCAGGCTGAATGGGGTGAAGTGCTTTAGGACTCAGCCAAAGATGGTGCAGTAAGGAGCTGTGGGAGAACGTACCTGAACCAAGGTGGGGTGTAACTGAGGTGAGGGCGTGTAGGTGGATGAATCCCCATCTGTGCTCTTACACTTTAATTCTATAATCCGAACTAATCCAGGTAGGGTAGAATGGTCAAGGCTCTCAATTCAGTACAATTTGGTATTGTTTCAATGGCTAATGTACTACCGATAGCATAATACGGTCGTGTCCTTTTCCCTTTGATTTCAGTCATTACCCACAAACACTGTTCCCTTTTCTTTTCCTTAATATAAATCAGTATTCGCCCTGATGATCACTCAAGGAAGTAAAAGTTTCCATCTGTCTGGATGAACAACCCCTGGTGCAGATGCACTGAAGCGACTCACCAAGCTCATTCGACAGCACCCTGCAAACCCACACCTCTGCCATCTAGGACAAGGGCAGCAGATGCATGAGAACATCACCACCTCCAGGTCACACACCATCCTGAGTTGGAACTTTTCTGGCCCTTCACCATCACAGCAAGAAAATCTTGGAACTCCCTTCCTAACACTGTGGGGTTCCTACACCACGTGGACTGCAGTGGTTCAAGAAGGCAGCTCACCACCACCTTCTCAAGGGCAATTAGGGATGGGCAATAAATGCTGGCCTAGCCAACGATGCTCATGACTCATGAATGAATATGAAAAAGTTATCCTTGCAAATCTTCTGTCCTAAATGCACCTTTCTTATTGTACAAAACTTACACCTGTGCCAATGACTGATGCAAACCTATCATTCTGATTGTAATATCTTGTATCAATTCCACATGGCGGGTTCATGAATGGTCCATTAACATATGAAGGAATATTCTGGGTTTATCAGCAGTGTCAGATTGGTGAGTGGGTTTTACCCTCTGAGGCAGTTTTGGCATTAGCCTTTCCAAACGATATGGGTGCTGGCCCAGATGTAACAATTGGTTAGCTTGCAAGTACTATTTACAGCTTGGCCACACATCAATGGTCAAGACAGTTACTTGAACCTGGATGAACACATAACATTGTGTGGTCTAATTGCATCAACTATCTTTTGATTAGCATGCTCATGAAGTCACTTCATAGTGTCTGTGTCTCTGAATAATTTTATTTCCCCTGCCAACTTGTCTTTTAAAAGTTCCGTTAAAAATGTTGGTAGCTTCTCAGATACGAAGCTAACTTTTGGATTTGTAGTATACATAGTGACTTTGGAAGGATCACAGAAGGATTTATAAATACAAATTAAGTTTAACTTGAAGGGGTCCTTGTAGAGATAGGTCCCCCTCAAATTAGAGCCAATTGATCCAATAGATCCAAATTAGAGCCAATAGAGCCAATAATCATGATTAGGAAACAAGATGTAATATGGAATGAGAAGTGGGGAATAACGTCCTGCACGAGTTGTGTAAAAGATAAAACTCATGAGGCTAGAATTTGAGTCTTGTTCATCTTTTGATATTGAAGAAGATGGCCAGAATATTATTGCATTCTTTTGCAGTGAGCTGTTCAGTGACTGACACCGCCTATTTTTGCTGGGATTGAGTATTCATAGGTCAGACAGTAGAATTCTGGATACACCCACAGTAGATTCTTTGTGGCTGTAATAATTCTGTCTTCCTGTAGGCAACGGAATTTTTTGACACCTGAAAAAAACTTTGGACAAACTATGGTTTGACATTTTATTGAATAGAAGGACTAGTTCCTCAATTGGGTATTTCCAGTGAGCATCAGAACTCATTGGGTAGGACTGGGTGGCAAAAGGTAGGGCAAAAAGCTCTTTATCTTCATCAATTTAAATGATTGGAGGTAAGTCTGTGGCTGTTAGCCCACTATCTCCTCTCCAGGTGAATCCAATTAGAGAATTATCCTTAATATTTATTAGGTGAAGTTGATCTAAGTGTTGCTGTCTTCAGTATCAATTCTCTGGAAGTAGAATGAGTACAGGGTTAATTGCAATCATATTTATCTTTGGTCACCTATGTCTGACTTATGCAAAAACCTTGCTGCATGCTTAAGTATCTGCAAACTAAAACTAGTGAGCGATTCACACGCCACTTCAATATTGGGCAGTGCATAATTCATGCTTCCAATGTGCTTTTCTCTGTGGAACTGCACAAGGCAAATTTCACCCATTCTGTTTGCCCATTACCAAGGGCAATCATGCTTCCCATTGGATTCGATGTACTTCCTGCAGTTCAAAGACTCGAGGTGTAGGAGTGAGCATGTAGTTTGTGTTTGACTGCAGCATACTGGCAAGCTTATCAAGCCGGGACGAGTCTTTGGCGATGGGGAACTCAAAACCAGGATCAATAAAAGCAATAGCAACAGGAGTGTGGGTAGAAATTAAAGTATCAAAGGCAGTGAATGTGTTCAGTCACTCCTTCCAGGCCCTAAACTATGACTTGTCAGAAATGAGCCATTCTGCAGAGAACTGTTATATCTATAATTTAACTTGTGAATGAAATTTAATTAGAGAACCCTTTAATTCGCTTGAGTTCAATATGGACTGAGGGGCATTTGCTTCTAATCACTTGCAATTTCACAATGTACAGATGATGTAAGGCGAACAGCTGAAAAACATGCTTGTCAATACACACTACCAAATATGGATGTATGATTCCTTTGGGGCGAGCAGATCTGTGGCGCTTTCTCCGCCTACTGGAACTATCCTTTGACTTCAGAGGGTCTTTCTCGTACCTTTGAAAAGTGGCAGAAGATCATTACATCGACGCTGGGAATTTCCTCAGGGCTTCTCCTCCCCCCCTGCTGTAATCTTGGTGGAAATGCCATTTACATGCTGTGGTGAACCATCGTTGGTTCCCACTAGATAGTACTGAGCCAGGGTCTGGCCAGTACTACAAGTATGTATATATGTTGCTGTTGGGTTAGGGATGGGTTGTTCTACTTGTTGCTGTTGGGGTTAGGGTGGGGTTGTTACACCTTTGTACTATAGTGTTGTGGTACATCCCAGTCGGGCTCCGCCTCCTGGGAGAGGTATAAAGATCCCTGCTCTGGCTGGGAACCCTCAGTCTGGATCGTGTATATAATTGGTAGCTGCCTTGTTACAGCAAATAAAAGCCTTTATTTCCTGAGCATCAAGCCTCGTGTATGATAATGCGCATCAATTTTATTTGCTGTAAATAAACTCTCGTCGAAGAAGAAAAAAAAAAGAGAGTATGGAGCAGATACTGAAGCCAGAACGCCTTACACTAGATCCACGTGCGGTGGGCGCCTCCAACACCTTCGACCACTGGCTGAAGTTTTTCGAGGACTACCTGGCAGCCTCCGCAGCGGTCACCACAGATGATGACAGACTCCGGGTCCTCCATGCGAGGGTAAGCGACACTGTCTACCTCGCGATCCGTGCGGCCACCGATTACACAAAGGCCCTCGAGCTTCTGAAGAAGCGTTATATTAAACCGCCCAACGAAATACACGCTCGTTACCTCTTAGCCACTTGACGACGGCAGTCTGGTGAAACGATGGAGGAATACGCGAACGAGCTCCTACAGCTAGCCAGGGGCTGTAACTGCAAAGCTGTGTCGGCTGAGCAGAGTATGAACGACCTCGCCCGAGATGCGTTTGTGGCGGGAGTCGGATCGTCGTACATTCGACTCAAACTACTGGAGAAAGGTAACCTTGACCTTGCCCAGGCAATAGAACTAGCTGAGATGCTGGAGACGGCCTCCAAAAGCTTAGTATTGTATCCTGAAGACCACGTGGAGACAACGTGGCAGGAGCAGTCGCCAATCCCTCCTCGTCCCTCGGGTTCGAAATGCTGCGTAATGGCGTGCTCACACTCGGGCCAGACGACGGCAGCAGCTCCGGGCGGCCCGCAGTGTTACTTCTGTGGGGGAGCGAAGCATACTCGGCAACGGTGTCCCGCTAAAGCTGTGTTGTGCTCCGCCTGCGGTAAGAAGGGGCACTATTCGAAAGTGTGCCGATCTAAATCTAGGAACAGCAGTGCGGCCTGCGATTCCTCAGAGCCCGGTTCTTCGTCGTCGAAATCGTCGAGGGTTTCGTCCACGTGCGAGGCCAGGACGACGCTATTACGGTCGACAGAGTCGGAGATGTGTGACCACCAGGGGTCGCTGAGTTTGGCGCCATCACCCACGTGCGACCTATGGGAGCGGCCATGTTGGTCGGCACCGACCGCGAACGACCAGCAGGGGTCAGCCTCGTCAATTTCAGCTGCCTGCAGTGGCGCTCATGAACCAACGGTGGCGTCGATCATCCTGGACCAGGCCAAGCCTCATAGACTTGACAAATCTATGATGGACATTCAGGTAAATGACCACTTGATTTATTGTCTGTTTGACAGCGGGAGCACTGAGAGCTTTATCCACCCAGACGCTGTGAAGCGGTGTGGACTCCGGATTCAACCTGTCAAACAGACAATTTCTATGGCATCAAGGTCCCGGTCTGTCACCGTGCTAGGGAGTTGCGTGGTAACTTTAACGGTGCAAGGCACAGTTTACGAGCGTTTCAAGCTCCTAGTGTTGCCGCACCTTTGCGCGCCAATACTTCTCGGACTAAACTTCATGGTCCACTTGAGGAGTGTAACCCTACAGTACGGTGGGCCACTCCCTTCGCTTTCAGTGGGAGAACAGCAGCCTCCAAATTGCCCAACGCGCCCCGCCTGTAGCCTCTCGACGCTGAAGATCACCACACCCTCCCTGTTCCAGAATCTTGTGCCAGGCTGCAAGCCCACTGCGACTAAGAGTAGGCGTTACAGCGCTGAGGATCGGATCTTCATTCGATCTGAGGTTCAGCGGCTCCTCAAAGAAAGGATCATACAACCCAGCGCTAATCCGTGGAGAGCGCAGGTCGTGGTGGTCAAGAGCGGGAACAAACCCCGGATGGTTATTGACTATAGTCAGACCATTAATCGATACATGCAGCTGGATGCGTATCCCCTCCCACGCATATCAGACATGGTCAATCAGATTGCGCAGTACCGGGTGTTCTCCACCATAGACCTCAAGTCTGCCTACCACCAACTCCCCATTTGCCCAGAGGACCGACAATACACGGCTTTTGAGGCGGATGGTCGCTTGTATCACTTTCTCAGGGTTCCCTTTGGTGTCACCAATGGGGTCTCGGTCTTCCAGCGTGCTATGGACCGAATGGTGGACCAGAACAGGCTGCGGGCTACCTTCCCGTACCTGGATAATGTCACCATCTGCGGCCATGACCAGCAGGACCACGACACAAATCTCCTGAATTTCCTACGCACTGCATCTCGCCTGAACCTGACCTACAACAGGGAGAAGTGTGTGTTTCGTACGCGCCGTTTAGCCATCCTAGGATACGTGGTGGAAAACGGGGTCATTGGCCCTGATCCAGACCGTATGCGCCCCCTTTCTGAACTTCCCCTGCCCACTAGTGCAAAAGCACTGAGAAGATGCTTAGGCTTCTTCTCTTATTATTATGCGCAGTGGGTTCCCAATTACGCGGACAAAGCCCGTCCGCTCATTAAGTCCACGACTTTTCCCCTAACGCCAGAGGCCCGATTGGCCTTTGATAAATTAAAAGCCGACATTGTGAAAGCTACGATGCACGCGGTTGATGAGTCCATCCCCTTTCAGGTGGAGAGCGATGCATCTGATTTCGCCCTGGCCGCCACACTTAACCAGGCGGGCAGGCCCGTCGCATTTTTTTCCCGCACCCTCCAAGGCCCTGAAATTCGGCATTCAGCGGTGGAAAAGGAGGCCCAGGCCATTGTGGATGCCGTCAGGCACTGGCGCCATTACTTGGCGGGAAAACGGTTCACCCTGATCATGGACCAGCGGTCCGTGGCGTTCATGTTTAATAACACGCAGAGGGGCAAGATCAAGAATGACAAGATCTTGCGGTGGAGAATTGAACTCTCCACCTATAACTATGACATCATGTATCGTCCAGGGAAACTCAATGAGCCCTCGGATGCCCTCTCGCGTGGAACATGCGCCAGTATACAGGAGGACCGTTTGCAGGCTCTCCACAATGACCTATGCCATCCTGGGGTCACTCGGCTCTACCACTTTATAAAAGCCCGCAATCTGCCCTACTCGGTGGAGGACATCAGGTCCATAACAAGAAGCTGTCAGGTATGCGCGGAATGCAAACCGTACTTTTACCGACTTGACCGGGCACATTTAGTCAAGGCCACTCGTCCCTTCGAGAGACTGAGTGTCGATTTTAAGGGCCCCCTTCCCTCAACAGATCGGAATGTGTACTTCCTCAACATCATTGACGAGTACTTTAGATTCCCTTTTGTTGTTCCCTGCTCTGATACATCCGCTGCCACGGTTATCAAGGCATTCCGTGATCTTTTTACCCTGTTCGGGTACCCCAGCTACATTCACAGCGACAGGGGCTCGTCGTTCATGAGCGATGACTTGAGGCAATACCTGCTCTCATACGGGATTGCCTCTAGTAGAACCTCGAGCTACAACCCTAGGGGTAACGGACAGGTGGGACGTGAGAATGCTACAGTCTGGAAGGCTGTCTTACTGGTGTTGAAGTCAAAAAGCCTTCCAGTCTCCCGTTGGCAAGAGGTGCTCCCTGATGCGCTCCATTCTATTCGCTCACTCCTGTGTACGGCAACCAACGCTACTCCCCATGAGAGGATGTTTTCATTCCCTCAGAAGTCTTCCTCGGGGACCTCATTACCGTCTTGGTTGACGTACTCAGGACCTGTCCTCCTGCGGCGACATGTAAGGGCCCGCAAGTCCGACCCGTTGGTCGAACAGGTCCATCTCCTCCACGCCAACCCTCAGTATGCCTATGTGGCATACCCTGACAGGCGAGAGGACACGGTCTCGATCCGAGACCTGGCGCCAGCAGGGGACGTAGCAACCCCTGTCGCTCCCATACCCCCTGTTACAAACCCCATAACTCTTGTTTCCCCCCCGGACACGGCGCGGGCAGCATCGGGACCATTACTTAACCCCTTTACTCCCGTGTACAGCTTGCCTGAGTCCAGAGGATGGTCGCCACTTCAGGGCGTGTCGGAACTCCATGGATTACCGTCACCTCAGGGTCAACCGGCCCGTGAGTCTGTGGAGGAACAGCTGGACATCGCCTTGGGGAGAACGCCACCGCAAGTGCCTACTCCGGTGTCATCGCCGGTATTGAGGAGGTCACAACGACGGTGCGGTCCCCCTGACCGTCTGAACTTATAGACTGATGACAAATTATTCTGTTTTTGTACCCCACCGTCCTTTGTTTTCAAAGGAGGGGTGAATGTGGTGAACCATCGTTGGTTCCCACTAGATAGTACTGAGCCAGGGTCTGGCCAGTACTTACAAGTATGTATATATGTTGCTGTTGGGTTAGGGATGGGTTGTTCTACTTGTTGCTGTTGGGGTTAGGGTGGGGTTGTTACACCTTTGTATTGTGGTACATCCCAGTTGGGCTCCGCCTCCTGGGAGAGGTATAAAGGTCTCTGCTCTGGCTGGGACCCCTCAGACTGGGATCGTGTATATAATTGGTAGCTGCCTTGTTACAGCAAATAAAAACCTTTATTTCCTGAGCATCAAGCCTCGGGTATGATAACGTGCATTACATGCCTAAGTGGAATCTCTGCTGAACATCGAACACAAATTAAGGCAGCCGAGTGGGAGGAGTCCAAGGAAAATTCCTGTTTTGGACCCGATTTCAGATGTTACCATGTGAATTTATTGAACAATAGATGAAGAAGGACACAGGTAACAGCGATGTGATTCATATTTACGATAGATATGTCTTACTAATTCAACAGTAGGATAACAATTAATACTCTCATCCCTATGCCAAATTAGTAACTTTTAATTAATTTTATATATGTATTTATTCTTCTCTTGTAGTTTGATAAATGGTAAGGCCTAGCCCATCACTTTGAAAGGTCCTAATCAAGTCTATGTGAATTGAATGTCTGTGTTCATAAGTAGATCCCAAATAGTTATGGATACGAATAACAGGCGGCTAAATTACCAATTATTCAGAAAATTGAACAAGGCACTGACAGTCCATAAAAGTTTATTTATTAGTGTCACAAGTAGGCTTACATTAACACTGCAATGAAGTTACTGTGAAAATTCCCGAGTCGCCACGCTCTGGCGTCTGTTCGGGTACACTGAGGGAGAATTTAGTGAGGCCAATGCACCCTAACCAGCACGTCTTTCAGACTGTGGGAGGAAACCGGAGCACCCGGAAGAAACCCCCGCAGACACTGGCAGAACATACAGACTCCACACAGACAATGACCCAAGCCGGGAATCAAACCCGGGTCCCTGGCACTGTGAGGCAGCAGTGCCAACTATGTCACCGTGCTGCTGCCTATGTGCCCTTCACCTCAAAGAAGCCCCTGTAGAAACTGACATCAAAAGGCAGGATTCTTATTTCCTGAGTCTTTTGTTACATTCTCATCTAATTAGTGACAGGACATTTGGCAGCACTCTGCTTTTCTATGAACGTGACTCGGATCTTTCCTCCATTTTGTAGCCTTAGAGACAAACAATCGCCCTGCAATTCAGTTTGGCTGAGAACAGTTATCTGATTGATAAAGGCATATAAAGTTGCTGGCACCAACGCACCCCTCCCCAATGAGCTCAATGCATTCTATGCCTGTTTTGAGCGAGGTCAGCGAGAGCATGACCTCCACCCCAGAAACCTCGGACAAACCTGTAACCGAGATCACCATCGCAAACGTCAGAGCAGCCGTTTCGAAAGTCAACCCATGGAAAGCAACTGGCCTGGATGGGGTACCTGGACGAGCACTCATATCCTGAACGGATCAGCTGGTGGAAGTATTCGCAGACATTTTTACCTCACTTCACACCAATCTGAGGTCCCTATCTGCTTCAAGAAGATGACCACCATCCTGGTATCCAAGAAAAGCCAGGCAGTGTGCCTTAATGACTATCATCCGGTGACTCTATGAAGTGCTTCAATAGGCTAGTCATGGCATGAATCAATTCTGGCTTCCCAGATTGCCTGGATCCACTACATTTCGCCTATATCTGCAACAAGTCCACAGCAAACGCCATCCCCCTGGCCTTACACTTAACCTTGGAACATCTAGATAACAAAGGCACCTATGTCAGACTCCTATTTATTGACTACAGCTCAGCCTTCAACACCATTATTCCTACAAAACTCATCTCCAAACTCTGTGGCCTGGGCTCGGCTCCTCCCTCTACACTGGATCCTAGACTTCCTAACCCACAAACCGCAATCAGTAAGGATAGGCAACAACATCTCCTCCATGATCATCCTCACCACCGGTGCCCCACAAGGCTGTGTTCTCAGCCCCCTACTATACTCCTTATACACCCATGACTGTGTGGCCAAATTCCCCTCCAACTTGATCTTCAAGTTTGCTGACAACACCACCATAGTGAGTCGGATCTCAAACAATGATGAGACAGAGTACAGGAATGAGATAGGGAATCTGGTGAACTGGTGTGGTGATAATAATCTCTCCTTCAATGTCAACAAAATGAAGGAGATTGTCATCGACTTCAGGAAGCATAGAAGAGAACATGCCCCTGTCTATATCAACGGGCACAAAGTGGAAGTGGTCGAGAGCTTCAAGTTTTTAGGTGTCCAGATCACCAACAATCTGTCCTGGTCCCCCTATGCCAACGCTATAGTCAACGCCTCTACTTTCTCAGAAGACTAAGGAAATTTGGCATGTGCGCTACGATTCTCACCAACTTTTACAGATGCACCATAGAAAGCATTCTTTCTGGTTGTATCACAGCTTGGTCTGGCTCCTCCTCTGCCCAAAACCGCAAGAAACTACAAAAGGTCGTGAATGTAGCCCAATCCATCACACAAACCAGCCACTCTGACTCTGTCTACACTTCCTGCTGCCTCGGCAAAGCAGCCAGCATAATTAAGGACCCCATGCACCCCGGACATTCTCTCTTCCATCTTCTTCTGTCGGGAAAAAGATACAAAAGTCTGAGATTACGCACCAACTGACTCAAGAACAGCTTCTTCCCTGCTGCCATCAGACTTTTGAATGGACCTACCTTGCATTAAGCTGCTCGCTCTCTGCACCCAAGCTATAACTGTAACACCACATTCTGCATCCTCTCATTTCTTTCTCTATGAACGGTATGTTTGTCTGTATAGCACGCAAGAAACAATACTTTTCACTGTATGTTAATACATGTGACAATAATAAATCAAACCAGCCTCCCATCCAGTGATTCTGACTACACTTCCCACTGCCTCAGAAAAGCATCCAGCATAACCAAGGGCCGCATGCACCCCGGACACACTCTCTTCCACCTTCTTCCATCGGGAGAAAGATGCAGAAGTCTGAGGACATGTACCAACCGACTCAAGAACAGCTTCTTCCTTGCTGCCATCAGACTTTTGAATGGACCTACCTCGCATTAAGTTGATCTTTCTCTATACCCTAGCTATGACCATAACACTACATTCTGCACTCTCTCCTTTCCTTCTCTATGTACCGGTATGCTTTGTCTGCATAGCGCGCAAGAAACAATATTTTTCACTGTATACTAATACATGTGACAATAATAAATCAAACCACGTCAAATCAGATTGAAATACTTTGGACTGAAAATTCGATTAGGCCTGCTTTCAGATACCAGGGCCATGGTTTGTGATTTGAGGCAAGTTGCCCACAGACTTGCTGCTGCCCTCCTTATTTGCTTGATTGTAGTGTTGGTCTGAAATAGGGCCACACTGCTGGTTGCCAGAGCACTCAGCAGGGAGTTGAGCAGTATGGGCTAATATGCCCATATGAGCGCCCTTCCTAATATGAGGCATGACATGGGTTGTGCCAGAAGTGGTCAGAGATGTTGCACCTCTGGTTTCCATCACCACCTCTCCCCCAATTCAGAGGACCTCTATCTGCCATTGCAACGCCCCCAGTGGCACTGCAAAGTCCATTTTCATGCCTCGATATGTTGCACCTGGATTAAAGGAACTGCTACGAAGCTAAGAAACATTAAAAAATGAACTTTTAATTTTATCATTCCCAGTATTTGTCATTATTTACTTCCATCTGTCTATATAAATGTATCCCTTTCCCTGCCTTGTGATTAGATTCTGGGGATTATTGCCGATATTATTAGACTGGGATTATAGACTGAATTCCTTCTGATTGGAGTCAACTCTGCTGGAGAAGTAAATTATCCAGCATTAGTTTTCAGCCTGCCAACCTCTGTAAAAGAATATTTAATTGGACTTTCATTTGGGACTCTGTACGTACATGAAACAACAATTCTTGTCTGTCACCTTTGTCCTGTAAATCGTTCTTTCTCTATTCCTGTTTTTAAAAAAATAATTTACAGGATGTGGATGCCACTGACTAGATCAGCATTTATTACCCATCCCTAATTTCCCTTGAGTAGGTGCTGGTGAGCTTCTTTTTTTGAATCGCTGCAGTCCCTGAGGTGTAGGTACACCCACAGTGCTCCTAGGGAGGGAGTTCCAGGAGTTTGACCCTGAGTGAACAGGGGATTATGTCGTGACACCCCCTTCCTATGTTTGGAGTGTGTGAAAATACACTAACCCGCTTAAGTTCATGCTATCTTGACTTTGCTGTGTGGTCATTAATAGAAACTTGGATCACACTGGAATTGAGGGGCAGGGGAACTCACACGCTGCTTATAAATTGGAAAGCAAATCTAAAACACCTTTCTGTTTATGGGCGGGTGGCAAGAGGTGAAAACAGGGTTCTTTCAATAAACCCTCCTTTCTGTCCATAATAAGACCATAAGTTCATAAGATGTAGGGACAAAAATACGCCATTGGGCCCATCAAGTCTGCTCAGCCATTCAATGAGATCATAACTGATGTGATAATCCTCGACTCCATTTTCCTGCCTTATCCCCATAACCCTTGATTCCCTGAAAAAATCTGTCTATTTCAGGCTTGAATATGCTTAACGACCTAGCCCCCACAGTCCTCTCAAGAGCTTAACTTGACTTCTCTGTAATGTCACCAGAACATCACTGGAATCCACATCTGCTTCAGCTCGTCTGATGCTGAAACCCTCATCAATGTCTTTGCCATCTCTAGACTTGGCTATTCCGGTGCACTCCTGGTTAGATTCCCACATTTCACCCCTTGAAAGCTTGTCACCCAACATCCTGCTGCTCATGTCCTTACTCACAAAAATCCCATTCACCAATCACCATTTCCTCGCTGACCATTGGCTCCTGATTAAGCAACACCTTGATGTTACAACTCTCATCCTTGTTTTCCAAGTTCCTCAATGAGCCCAACATTCCTTACCTTTGTAATCACCTCCAGCCCCACAACTCTCGGAGAAATATTCACTTACTCTTGGAAGAATGATAGATTTTCCTATGTGTTGGTGAGACATGAGCAGTATTATTGGCCGGCGCATGGAATTTACCTCAGGAAATTTATCAGAATGTTAATCAAAGCAGTATTTAGTGCTCCCTCCTGCTTCCCTACAACAACACATCCAGAGATGCTAGTATGTGGGATAGAATCATAGAATCCCTACAAATCAGAAGGAGACCATTCAGCCCATCGAGCCTGCACCGACAACAATCCCACCCAGGCCCTATCCCCATAATCCCATGTATTTACCCTGCTAATCCTCCTGACACTAATGGACAATTTAGCATGGCCAATCAACCTAACCTGCACATCTTTGGACCGTGGGAGGAAACCAGAGCACCCGGAGGAAACTCCACACAGACACAGGAAGAATGTGAAAACTCCACACAGTCACTGAGGCCGGAATTGAACCCGGGTCTCTGGCGCTGTGAAGCAGCAGTGCTAACCACTGTGCTGCCTACTGCTTCTCAACATAGATGTTCCCTACTGCTCTCATTCCAGCTGTGCTTCGCTGGTTCCTGCACAATCATCTGTAAGAAGAGCAGAAGGCATATTTACAAATGCATTCACACATTTGCCAATTCACCTTTGAAAGTAATGATGCGGAAAAATGATGTTCTCAGTATGAGAGCTTCGAGCTGTTCGCGTTAACTGCTCCGCAAATGGGGAAATGGTAGCGTTCGTTTAGAACACGCCAGCTTCATTTAAATCTGTCCCCATTTCCTTAACAGGGTGAATGTTGCACAACCTTTGCTCTGATGTACATCAGCATCGTTTGTTTAAAGCTTGTCACTTTTTAATCTGCCCCATTACTGCCGCTGCAGATGTTACTCTCGTACGCTATCCTTTTCTATCGCAGTAACATGAGTAAATATCACTGGCAGGGTCCATTCAGGAGGTGGTAAGTATCCTGCATTAGCAGCCCTGCAGTGTGAGAAAAAATTAAATCAGGAAGTTCTGGAAGTAAGTCTGACAGCATCGTGGAGAGAGAAACAGAGTTAACGAGAGAAATGTTTGCACTTTATTGCAGTGTGGCAGCGGGCAAGAAAAGTGGCATCGATGCCGTCAGCCCCAATGGTGGCTTTCTCCACCATATTGTGAGGAACTTTGAAAAACTAATCCGAGGGGTAGGTACCGCAATGTCACCCTGGGGAGGCTGGGCTCTCAGTGAGCCTGCCCTGTCAGCCACTTAGTTTTTTTTAAAGATCGGGGTGTCATTTTTAAAGGCTGCTCTGATACAAAAAAAAGTAAAAAAATACAACACCACCCCCCACACCCCCTGCCCTCTCATGCAGTACCATCCCCCTTGCCTGGCACTGGCCCTGGCACTGCTCCTTGACAGAGTCTCCTGGAACTGCCCGGGCACTTGTCTCTGGCACTGTCCCCTGGCATTGTCCCGGCACTTCCTCTGGCACTGCCCCTGGCATTGCCCCGGTACTGCCCTTGACACTGCCCAGGCACGGCCCCTTGACAATGTCCCCTGGCATTTCCCTGAGCACTTCCCCAGCAATTACCCTGGCATTGTCCCCGACACGGCCCAGGCACGGCCCGCTGGCATTTCCCCAGTCACTTCCCCCAGCAATTACCCTGGCATTGCCCCTGACATGGCCCAGGCACTGGCCCCTGGCACTGTCTGCACAGTGCCTCCTGGCACTGCCCAAGTACTGCCCCAGCACTACCTGGGGTGAAAAATAATCAGGGGTTGGCATGAATATGGGGTTGAAGTTATGAGCAGATCTGCCATGACCTTATTGAATGGGAGTGCGGACTCGAGGGGCTGAATAGCGGCACGGTAGCGCAGTGGTTAGCACTGCTGCTTCACAGCTCCAGGGACCTGGGTTCGATTCCCGGCTTGGGTCACTGTCTGTGTGGAGTTTGCATATTCTCCTCGTGTCTGCGTGGGTTTCCTCTGGGTGCCCCGGTTTCCTCCCACAGTCCAAAGATGTGCGGGTTAGGTTGTTTGGCCATGCTAAAATTGCCCCTTAGTGTCCTGGGATGCGTAGATTAGAGGGATTAGCGGGTAAAATATGTAGGGATGTGGGGGTAGGGCCTGGGTGGGATTGTGGTCGGTGCAGACTCGATGGGCCAAATGGCCTCTTTCTGTACTGTAGGGTTTCTGTGATTTCTATGAATGGCCTAATACTGCTCCTAATTCATATGTTCATATGACTCTCCCTCAGAACTAAAGGAAGCTAGAAATGTTATGAGTGCCATCTCCTCCATTGAGGTGAGCACATGTCATATCTATCCCTGCTGTTAGAGGTTGCTGCCTCACATTAATACCCATCTCATCCTGCAAGAGAGGGAAGTGTGTCCGTGAGTGTGATGCAATGATGTGCCTGCCAGAGGTGAATAGCTGGCAGTGTGTACAAGCAGTGAATGTGAGGGTTGGAGTGGTGCTCCCCATGGAGTGGTCAGGGGTGTTGGTGGGTGTGGGTGTTACCGTGGGTGCATGTAGAGAGTCTGGTGACTGGAACAGTGTGCGAGCGTATTGCTTTGCTTGCTAGGAAATGACATGAAATGACCTATTGATCTGGCCATTCATACGAGGTTATTAAACATTTTGCAACACGGCATCCAAGTCCTTGGGGCTAGCGTTCTTGCACTGGATGTTGCAGCTACATGCTCCCGCTGCCTCTTTAGTATCTGACTGGAAGGCCTCCTGTTTCCATGATAAAGGAGACCTTCTCCCGTCTTGTCCAGCTCCTGTAACCTCGAGTGCTGCATTAGAGAGATTTAGGGCAAGCTCTCTGGCCTGTTGGCATTAGTCAGCATCTTTCTTGCTCATAAACACCTCTTTCACCACTCTCAGCCCTTGTTGCAGCCAGAATGGACCTGCCCTTCAGGATCTACAGGCTGGTTTTTCATAGTGCAGGCTCGCTTAGGTCTCTTACTGAGGCTTGTAACCAAAGGTACGCTGAGTGCTGGGCTGCACACCACAACCATTGTAATGAACAGGCAGCACAACGCTTGCCCACTCCAAGATGGCTTTGAGCGAGTGTGAGTTAATTGGGAATCAAGGTTTGGGGGTTTGGCAGCATGATGTCATAGTGGTTAGCACTGCTGCCTCACAGCGCCAGGGACCTGGGTTCGATTCCTGGCTTGGGTCACTGTCTGTGTGGAGTCTGCACATTCTCCCCGTGTCTGCATGGGTTTCCTCTGGGTGCTCCAGTTTCCCCTCACAGTCTGAAGGACTTGCAGGTTAGGTGCATTGGCCATGCTAAATTCTCCTGTACCAGGCGCCGGAGTGTGGCGACTAGGGGATTTTCACAGTGACTTCATTGCAGTGTTAATATAAGCCTGCTTGTGACATTAATAAATAAACTTATCCAATTTTTTTGAAATCCACTTACAGGATTCCTCCCACAGTCCAACGATGTGCAGGGTAGATGGATTGGCCATGCTAAATTGCCCCTTAGCGTCAGGGAGACTAGCTAGGGTAAATGCATGGGGTTATAGGGATAGCGGCTGGGTGGGATTGTGGTTGGTGCAGACACAAAGGGCCGAATGGCCTCCTCCTGAACTGTAGGATTCTATGATTCGGGTACCACAGGCCCGGATACCCCTAGTTGCCCTTACAATTGTAGCTGGGTTATGGCCCGGTTTGTGCCCAGTGAAAAGCTACGCATTTCACCTCTCAAGCTGGATCTGTTCACGGTTTCATTTACTCAGAAGTATGAGGCGAGGAATTGGGTGAGGCACCGAGATATTGCGGCCTCTCTCTCCTGAGTGGAAAGGTATTTAAACTAAACCATTTCAGAAGCTTCAAACAAAGCCCTCAGACTGCACGCTTCATTCTTATTGAAATCATCTCATTAGACTGCTACCCTGTCATCCATTACAATTCTCCCTGTTATTTTGCTTCTGAGTAAACAAGTACAGCACCTTTAGTATTTTGTCTCCATAGCAACCGTGCCAGCTCACTTTGCCCGGTGTTAATCTCTCACCCCAGAACAAAGTGCCCTGGCTCCCTCTAATTAGAGCTGAACTTTACCACTGGAGAAATTAATTGGGATCAATGTTTATCCACTTTACTATGTGATTCTCTCCCTGTAGTGGAACCAAAGTGACAAGAATATGATACAGATTAGAGCTTCAGGTTGCAATCGGTAATTCAACGTTTCAGTTATCATAAAATGTGAGCACACAAGATGGCTAAATTGAGGGATCACCCCCTCCTGACACCTTGGTGCACTTAATGCATTTGTAGTTTTGAAGGTGATTTTAATCCGACCCACTTGGCGCGAGCTTTTCCCTTTTCCGCAGTTTTCTTGCCCACTCAGGAAGCAGCAAGATCTGACCGTTTTGGAATTTTGACCAGTGTTACTAATCAGGCGATAAGGACGCCCAAGGTTGGCAAGGGGCGTCTTTACATGCTCTTGTCTGGCCCTGATGACATCATTGACACCCGACGGCGATTTTAACTTAAAGGCCTGAGCGGGAAGGCCCGTTACAGCTTTCCCAGCAGGTGAAGGTGGGGTGGAGATGGAGCCATGGCCGGGAGAATCCCAATCCCATCAGGAAGGTTCATTTTGCTAAAACAGAAAACACAGAATTGCTCAAAACTCTCCACAGTTCAGACAGCACATCTGTGGAGAATAAAACAGGATTCCGGTCTGTGACCCTTCATCAGGGGTTCTCTTTGCTCCACCAAAACAGAAAATGTTGGAAAATCTCAGCAGGTCTGACAGCATCTGTGGAGAGAGAACAGAGCCAACGTTTCGAGTCAGGATGACTCTTTGTCAGAGCTATCGGAGTGAAGAGCAGTATTTCATCAGGGTTGGCATTCCTGGAAGAGAAGTGGCAGTGACTTTTCACTTTCCCCTGTGGCACTAATAGAAGCAGACCAGTGTTACTAATCAGGCGATAAGGACGCCCAAGGTTGGCAAGGGTCCTTCTTTACATGCTCATGTCTGGCCCTGATGACATCATTGACACCCAACGGCAATTTTAACTCCAAGGCCTGAGCGGGAAGGCCCGTTACAGCTTTCCCAGCAGGTGAAGATTGGGTGGAGACGGAGCCACGGCCAGGAGAATCCCAATCCCATCAGGGATGCCCCAGACACAACAAGAAAAGCTGAGGATTTCCCCAGTCACAGGGTTCACCCCCACGTCCATGAGGCCTCCAAGAGCGATCCCACCACCTGCCTGAGATCAGTGGGTACATTTTTCCACCAATCCTTCGCCATTCCAAGTAGGAAATAAATTGATGGGATTTAAATGAGGTCTGGATGTTAGAATTGACCCACCCACCAGCCAGCTAACGCTCGGGTGGACAATGAATTCAAGGCAATTACCGCGTTGGGAATGAAATTCATCACTTTATCACATTTGGCACTTTGATCTGCAGTTGGTTTTACAGCAGTTCTTCTGCATTGTCAGTGATTTCAATGGTTTTAAATGCAAGATTAAAGGAGTAGTGAAGGATGTAACGAGCACTATTAAAACAGAGGAGGTTTGTGTATGCTTTCAGGGTAAGGAAATAAATAGGACTGGAATCACTGGGCAATGAAGCTATTGCTCACATCTCTCACTGCAAGGTGTTCAGGCTTTTTAAAATTCTTCCACCGGGTGTGGGCATCACTGGCCAAGTGAGCATTTATTGCCCATTCCTAATTGCCCTTGAGAAGGTGATGGGCTGCTTCTTGAATCACGGCGGTCCATGTGGTGTCGGTACATCCACAGTGCTGTTAGGGAGGGAATTCCAGGATTTTGACCCAGTGACAGTGAAGGATCGGCGATACATTTCCAAGTCAGGATGGTGAGTGGCTTAGAGAGGAACGTCCAGGTGGTGGTGTTCCCATGTGTCTGCTGCCCTTGTCCTTCTAGGTGGAGGTAGCGGTTTGAAATGTAGCTGCCTGTCTTCTGCTGCTTCCTCTCCATCCCCATTCCTCCCATCCCATCTTCTTATCTAATGAAGACTCCTGCCGATGCCTCCTTCAAATGAGCAGGCATTTTGTGGTATGGTACACTATAGGCCCAATCCACCATGCAAACCAGCCTCCCATCCATTGACTCTGCCTATACTTCCTGCTGTCTTGGAAAAGCAGCCAGTATAATTAAGGACCCCATACACCCCAGGCATTTTTTCTCCCACCTTCTTCCTTCGAGAAAAAGATACAAAAGTCTGTGGTCACGTACCAACCGACTCAAGAACAGCTTCTTCCCTGCTGCCATCAGACTTTTGAATGGACCTGCCTCGCATTAAGTTGATCTTTCTCTACACCCTAGCTATGAGTTTAACACTACATTCTGCACTCTGTCCTTTCCTTCTCTATGAATGGTATGCTTTGTCTGTATAGCGCGTAAGAAACAATACTTTTCACTGGATACTAATACACGTGACAATAATAAATCAAATCAAATTAATTGGAAATGTGTATCAATGGTAAATACTGGACACTAAATTTGTCGGGGTGGGAAGGGAGAAGGAATTAACACAAGGCCAGAGAAAGCTTCCAAAGCTGAAGGAATACAATGGATTTTTCTAAGTAACCATCATGAAGCCCACGACTTGTTTAGCTGAGCAAAGCAATCAATGTCTGACCATGGTTACCCCCCCTGTCAACACTTTCAGAAGCAGGAAGTGGGCCTCAGAGTCAGCTTGCTTCAGTTGGTGGCACTCTCCTCGCTGGTGTAGAAGTTTGTGTTCAAGACTATATTTTTTTATTAATTCGCGCCACATGAGTGTCGCTGGCTGGCCAGCATTTATTGCCCATCCCCAGTTGGTGGAGGGCAACGGGGAAAAGGCAGGAGAATGGGGATGAGAAAAATATCAGCCATGATTGAAGGGCGGAACAGACTCAATGGGCCGAGTGGCCTACTTCTGCAGCTATGTCTTATGGGTCTTTTGGCCTTATGGCAGTTGAGAGTCAACCACATTGTTGTGGCTCTGGTGTCACATGATGGCCAGACCAGGAAAGGGTGGCAGATTTCCTTCCCTAAAGGACATCAGTGAACCAGATGGGTTCACAGATGCTCGGCTGATACTTCGGTACATCAGTGAGAAAATGCTACATTCACAAAGTGCCATCTTTTGGGTGAGAAATATAGTCAAGGCCTCTTCCTGCTCAGACGAAAGTAAAAGACCCCAGATCCTTACCAAAAGAAGGCCAACGTCACTGAAAACAGGTCATTTGTTCATGTGCTTATTCTGGTACACTGATGGGTGCAAACTGGCTGCCACGTTTGACTATGTAACAATGATTGCACTTCAGGAGTAATCCATCACTTGTAACCTGCTTTAGAATATCCCGAGGATGTGAACTGGAAATGGTGACTGAACCAGATAGACTATTTTAAACTTCAGAACGCAGGCTTCAAAAAGAAGCTTTCTTTCACTAATGCTGACAATTCAATCTTCGTGGACGAGGCACCGGCCAGGAAAGCAGCGATATTCGTGCGCACTGATTCACTCCTACTCGATCTAAATGCTGCATGAGCCTCTGAGGGCAATGACTAATGGCACAATATCGTGCTTAGCACCTGTGTAAGCAAGCAGGAGGCTAACTAACATTTCTATATTGTGAAAATAGCACAACAGAAACTGGCCTCCAACGCAGCTGGAGGTCAGTCCATTTAGCCTTGGGTAAAGCAAACAAGAAATTAATTTAAATGAGCGCCTTTGGCCTTGTCTTCCCTGCCGCATACATTTCTAATGAGCTGGAGTAATCTCTTTGCAGGTTACTCAGTACCAAGATTCTTTCACACTTTTTCCACTTTACAGAGGCTGAATCAGCAGGGTAGCTTATTTTTTATTCATCCATTGGATGTGGGCATCACTGGCTGGCCAGCATTTATTGCCCATCCCTAATTGCCCTTGAAATGATTGGCTCACTAGGCCATTTCAGAGGGCATTTAAGAGTGAACCGCGTTGCTGTGGGCCTGGAATCACATGCTGGCCAGACCAGGTAAGGATAGCAGATTTCCTTCCTTAAAGGGCATGAGTGAATCACAGGAGTTTTTACAAAAATCGACAATGGTCTCATGGTCATCATTAGGCTTTGGGTTCCAGGTTTGGTATTCAATTTAAATTTCACCGTCTCTTGTGGTGGGATTCAAATCCAGGGCCGCAGAGGATTACTCTGGGTCTCTGGATTACTAATCCAGTGACAATACCACTGCGCCTTTGCCTCCCGTGACATGGTGGCATAGTGGTTAGCACTGCTACCTCACAGTGTCAGGTACCCGGGTTCAATCCCGGCCTTGGGTCACTGTCTGCGTGGAGTTTGCACATTCTCCCCGTGTCTGCGTGGGTTTCCTCCGAGTGCTCCGGTTTTCTCCCACAGTCCAAAGATGTGCAGGTTAGGTTGATTGCCCATGCTAAATTGCCCCTTAGTGTCAGGGTGTTAACAGGGTAAATAAGTGGGGTTATGGGGATAGGACCTGGGTTGGATTGTCATCGGTGCAGGCTTGATGGGCCAAATGGCCTCCTCTGCACGGTAGGGATTCTATGGATTCTATTATTCCCCAGTGGTTCTTGCTCCTGGGAAGGACTCGCCAGAAGGACTGGACCAAATCCAACTACAAACCTCTTGGATCTTCTTTGCTTTGCTGCCTGCCACCCCGGGATTCCTGATTCAAAGTCCAGCACCAGTTCCTTGATGTGACACTGAAGTAGCCATAGTTTTGTGAAAGTGTGACAGGAGGACTGGAGCCTACGGCAAACCCCCCCACCCACACCCAGGCCCCATATGCAGTATTGCTGCACTGGATTAGCATCTCACTTGCGTAGAGCACAAAATGCTTTGGAAATGTAACGAGTCCTTCCCCGACTTCTTTTCCTCTTGATCACCTGAGGATTGCTAATTTGCCAGATGGCGCGGAGGAGTATCAAAGGCTATCTGCTGTGAGACAGAGTGTTCAAAATATAATTGGATGTTAGGCTATGAGAGTTTAAGTACGAGAAGATGTGAGAGTTAGGCTGTTAGCAAACGAGATACTCTTCCAATTTAAATAGCCAGGTCTCACGAATATGCAGTTGGCCAGTTTGGTTAGCACTGCTGCCTCACAGCGCCAGGGGCCAGGTTCGATTCCCGGCTTAGCTCACTGCCTGTGCGGAGTTTGCACGTTCTCCCCGTGCCTGCGTGGGATTCCTCCGGGTGCTTCGGTTTCCTCCCACAGTCCGAAAGACGTGCTGGTCAGGTGCATTGGCCATGCTAGGTTCTCCCACAGTGTACCTGAACAGGTTGCGGTGTGTGGCGACTAGGGGGTTTTCACAGTAACTTCATTTCAGCGTTCATGTAAGCCTTCTTGTGGCATTTAAATGGTCATTGGATAAACATATGGATGATATTGGAATAGTGTAGGTTAGATGGGCTTTAGATTGGTTTCACTGGTCGGCGCAACATCGAGGGCCGAAGGGCCTGTACTGCGCTGTAATGTTCTATGTTCTATTAATAAATAACTAAATTTAAAATGGTTAGGAATTTGATGGGAAGTGACAGAAATTTGACCAGCTTGGAAGTCCCATTCTAGCTTTGAGGTAAGCATTGCGATGGAGGGTGGGAAAATTTTCCCAATGATTAGTGCTTGACAACCAGGGGAAACCTACCTTTGCTTTGTGGGACCCCCCTGAGGTGTACTGCTTCCCCTCCTGGCCCATAAGGACATGTTTAGACATTACCTGAAAAAGCTGATGGGATTGGCTGGCTAGTTTTTGTCTGCACTGGGGGTGAGCTGCTTAATCCTAGGAAACGATTGCATCAATGTTTTAATAAAATAATTGGACCCGAAATGGGCATAAATTAACTCGACTCTCATTGACTCAGGCAGGTGGCTTTGACACCCCCAAAATGAGCAATTTTCAAATTGCGCCAATCCATTTGAACTGACCCCAGCTGGATGGGGATGGGGGGAAAGAATTAGAAATTCTCACCTCTGGTTTTGCTAATACAAAACCTTCCACATATTGGCACAACAGTTACTGATGTGCAGAGTAAGGAGGAGCATTCAGATCCACCCATTGCTACAATGTCACAGTGATGATGGATGGGAGTGAGTTGGGTGGCAGGGGCAGGTGTCTTGAAAAACTGGCTGAATGTCCCGACTTGTCGCTTTATTAGTCACAAGTCCTCAGTTGTCCGTATTTCTGAGTCTGAGCATTGCATTTTGGTCTTCGATTAGGCAATGGTAGTTGGGAAAATACCTGGGGCTGCTGGATGCTGAGGCGGGTTGTTTAAAAGGCTTGTCTTGGTGCTCTCGGTCCTAGTTATAATAAAAACAGTAAGGCCCCCACTCCCACGCTCCCTCAACCCATGCCCCTTCCATGTCACCCCATGCCCCCATCCACCCCCTTCCCCATGACTCCACAACCTCCCTCTCCACCCACATCACCTTGCTCCAATAGCCTCCATGCCAAGCTATGGCACTTACATGCCAATTCACCTAGATATCCATTAGACTGTTGAAACAGCTGAGCCCCAGGCAAAACATGGCATCTTTGACAGCTCTGTCCTAAAGAACAAAGAACAAAGAACAATACAGCACAGGAACAGGCCCTTCGGCCCTCCAAGCCCGTGCCGCTCCCTGGTCCAAACTAGACCATTCTTTTGTATCCCTCCATTCCCACTCCGTTCATATGGCTATCTAGATAAGTCTTAAACGTTCCCAGTGTGTCCGCCTCCACCACCTTGCCTGGCAGCGCATTCCAGGCCCCCACCACCCTCTGTGTAAAATATGTCCTGCTGATATCTGTGTTAAACCTCCCCCCTTCACCTTGAACCTATGACCCCTCGTGAACGTCACCACCGACCTGGGGAAAAGCTTCCCACCGTTCACCCTATCTATGCCTTTCATAATTTTATACACCTCTATTAAGTCTCCCCTCATCCTCCATCTTTCCAGGGAGAACAACCCCAGTTTACCCAATCTCTCCTCATAACTAAGCCCCTCCATACCAGGCAACATCCTGCTAAACCTCCTCTGTACTCTCTCCAAAGCCTCCACGTCCTCTGGTAGTGTGGTGACCAGAACTGGGCGCAGTATTCCAAATGCGGCCGAACCAACGTTCTATACATCTGCAACATCAGACCCCAACTTTTATCCTGATCTATTCTGTGAATCGCACTATGTTTATTTACATGATCCAGAGGTTTCAACTTGAAGTTTCTGATGCTGATACTTTAAAGTGTCTGGATGTTTGACACTTTTGTTGACTGCATTGAAAAGAGTTTTTAAGAAAGTGGAAATTTATGAATAAGTGACTGAATTTAATTTTGTGTTCAGACATCCCATCGTCACTATCAAGTTCATTTGTTCTTTAGAGCAGGGGTTCCCAAACTGGGTTCCACAGAACCTCAGGGTTCCTCAAGAGGCCTCCAGGGGTTCTGCTGAAGTTCTGGCAGCAGCTTTTTTTTAAACCCAAAATTAAATAGCACGACCTAAATTTCAACTTGATTGAAAAAGCAATGATTCGAGAAATAGCAACAAATCAAAGAAAAACCAAAAGTCAAATTAACCAATCAGAGTCCACACTCTCAGAGCATTGGTCTCTGATTGCCTCACTTGTCAGCCTATCAGCAGCCAATGATCAGAGAGGGGCGCCCGGCTCTGATTAGCCAATTTGATTTTCTTTCTGTCACTGGCCAATGAAAGCAGCTGAGTGTGCGGAGGAGTGGCCAATGCGGCGAAGGAGACCACGGGCGACGAGCGGTATTGCTCAGTGTTGATTTGCTATTTCTCGAATCTTTGCTTTTTCAACCAAGTTGAAATTTAGATCACGCTATTTTATTTTGGGTTTAAAAAAAACTGCTGCCAGAAATTCAGCAGAACCTCTGGAGGCCTCTTGAGGAACCCTGAGGTTCTGTGGAACCCAGTTTGGGAACCCCGGCTCTATAGAACAAATTAACCCGATAGTGACGATGGGATATGTGAAAAAAGTTTTTAAAAACAGCCACTTATCCACAAATTTCCACTTTCTTCAAAAGAAAACTCCTTTCAGGGCAGTCAACAAAAGTGACAATCATCCAGACACTTTAAAGTATCAGCATCACAAACTTCAAGTTGAAACCTCTGTATAATGTAAATAAACATAGTGCGGTTCGAGAAGTACAGCAGCGGGGAGATGGGAAGAGCGGAGGAATGGTGGTGGCGGGGCATTCATTTTCCTGTAGTCTCAGTGAGTTCACTCAGTGAATAGCTGAGCTGAACAAAACAGAAACTTGCTAGATTCGATGCCCGCTCTGGTGTCATGTACATGTCCCTGATGGCCTTGTCGAGGCTCCTTCCTACATAAGCAGGGACACATTGTAAAACTTAAACCAGATTTATATTAATAGGAACTGACTTCAGCAACCAAATTGCACAACTGCTCTGGCCCATTGCCAGCTTGAGTCGGCCTGATGTGGCACAGGTCAGATGCAACACAAAGTCCCTTCTGTCTCACTGCAGCAATATGTGCCTCAGCGTCAAAGTCATTTGCTCTGCGCAGTTCAAATTCTCTCTCTACAGTGCCCACGTTCCCTGTGTAAGCATAACTGCAGAGAGTGCTGCATCTGAGCGGTAATTTGATGAAGATGGTTAACAATAATTTCGCTTTTGCACCCGGATCAACTGTCAGGGAGAGGAATCATTTGTCTCCAATGACTGCACTGGAGCAGAACTCCGTTTCACAGGTGAAAGATCGTTGTTTATCCTGTAATTTTTCAACAATGTGACACTCTTTCTCCCAAACGTACAAAGCAAACTGTCAGGTCTCTCCCATTGATCTCACTGAATCTGATCACACTCACAGTCCTGATGTCCTGATTCTCACAACGGCTTGTTCTCAATATGTGTGTGTGTGTGTTTTTAAATTGTAATCTACATTCTATTTGTCACAATTGATGTATTGTGTATCACAGACAGAATGACCTTAGGACAACCCAACGTGCATGACAGCCAATGAAGTTGTTTCAAAGTGTGGTCACCCCTGTAATGTCGGAAATGCAGCAGCCAATTTGCAATGTCTCCCAAACAGCAACGAGATAATAATCAGATAATCCACTTTCATGAGGGATAATCCAGTTGAGGGATAAATATTGACCAGGACATCAAGCGCACCAGCCTGCTTTTCTCACTGCTTGTGGGATCTTTTACATCAGACAGGGCTGTGCTTTAGCTGACTGCAAACATTCATTTTTTTTTGTCACAGTGTCAGGCTAGATTTTCTGCTCAAGTCTCTAGAAATTGGGACTTGAACCCATTACTTCCCGACTCTGAGGCAAGCGTCCTACTGTGAGTCACAGCTGACTCCACACTCACTTTCTTCCACACTCACTGTATACCCTGGTTATCACAGTTGTTCAATTGAATATCCTATCTATTACACAAGTATCCTTTATTCTCTCTGTCACCTAACTATGTTCTTGGTCTGTATTTCCCTGCATTGAATATTCAGTTTCTCAGACTCATGGGCTGATGGCTAGTTTCGAATGCATAAAGTGGGGGTGGTGGGGGAAATGCGATGTTTAACAGTGATGCAGGGAATGGAAGTGCCATTGTAGTGCATCTGTGGATGTTCTTCAGAGTGTAAAGGGGAATATCATTGTGCATGTAATGTGTGGGCTTCTCAATAATTGCCAATGATTTAGGCTTGGGAATTGTAACATGGGTCATGATTCTCCCAAAAGCGCTGAATTGGCGGGAAAACTGCTCTAGATCCCGACTGTTTTCTCAGTTCAGCTTCTCACCTGAATCTGCTCGCTCTGTGCACTCAGAGGCCCGATCGTGAATCTCATTAAAAATCCAGGGGGTGGGGTCTATTTGGGCCAGAGCCTGGCAGTTCTGGAACTCTGCACGTTCGCAGTGGCCCCGATCTGTCAGTCTCCCCGTTTGCTGGCCAGCCCGATCGCTGGCCAGCCCGGAATCCCCGCGGTGCTGCCCCTCCAGCCCTCCCTCCATCCCAGACCAATCCTGTCTGCAGAGTGCCAGCGTGACCCCCCCCACCCCCATTGATTGCCCCTGGGCCCCGCCCACAATAGGCTCTGCCCCCTTGGCACTGCCCGTGCCTGCTGAGCAGTGCCAGGTACCCCCTGGGCATGGGCACTTCACCCCTTGGGCAGTGCCAGGGGCACAGGCTGGCACTACCAGGATGCCCATTCCCAGGGGGGCACCACCCCCCCACCACCTGACACCCTGGGGGGGGGTCCCGATTGCCCCCCCCCCTTCATTCCAGTGGGCTCTCCCGCTAGTTCCCTGAATGTGGGGAGCTAACCTGAACCCCGCCGGAATGAAGTACTCCTGGCGGGTTGGGAGATTCAATCGGGACAGATAAGTTCCTGATAATCACATTTAAAAGACACTTAAAACATATTTTAAAAAGATTCAAATTGCTTCCTGCTGGTTTCCAGTGCTCTAGATCTGGGAGATGCGCATGCATTCCCGGCGCATGTGCAAATCCTGGAACAAGGCCGGCGACGCACATCTCCCACCGCGACCCAACTGAAAAGTTGCGGGTCGGGATGGGAGAATCGTGGCCATGACCTCCAAATCTGCAGATGACACAAAATGTAAGTGGTTTGATAGACAGCAGAGTGAGGCATAATAGGCTTCAGAAGGACAAAGCTAGGGAAGTCGACTGGGGAAGGAATTGGTCCAATATAATTTAGAGAAATCATTTTGAGAGGGAAAAGAAGGAATGTGAATGCGGGGCACCATCTTACGGGCCATTCATGCCCCGCTGCCACAGCAGTGAGGATAGAGAACTTGACGCTCAGCCAAACCTCCGTTCACTGCAGCAGGACCAGAAAATCCCGCCGGCATGAAATCCGGGAAATTCCGCCCATAAACACAAGATAGTGGCACGGTGGCACAGTGGTTAGCACTGCTACCTCACAGCGCCAGGGACCGTGGTTCAATTCCCGGCTTGGGTCACTGTCTGTGCGGAATTTGCGTGTTCTCCCCAGTTTCCTCCAGGTGCCCCACATTCACGTTCCTCCCACAGTCCAAAGATGCGCGGGTTATGTGGATTGGCCATGCTAAATTGCCCCTTAGTGTCAGGGGGACTGGCTAGGGTAAATACATGGGGTTATGGGGATAGGGGTCTGGATGGGATTGTGGTTGGTGCAGACCAGATGGGCCTAATGGCCTCCTGCACTGTAGGGATTCAATGACTCTATGATAGTAGTAAATGTGGAGGAATAGAGAACCTGACGGGCACAAATGGATGGAAGACAGATTCATAAGGCCATGAAAAGGCCAGTGCACATTTGGGTTTCAGAAATAGGAGTGCTGAGGTCGAGATCCAAAAGGTTGTGGTAAGTTTGCACAAGGAAATGGTTAAGGCCACAGTGCTGTGCGCTGTAAACGTCCATGAATCTCTGGTAGGAGTTCTGGCATTGAAGCAGAACTCGCCTGTGCCCCCGGTATGTGCTGACACCATCACTATCTGTAAATGGGAAACATTTTTTATTGTGTTCTATACTCATCTTTCACCGAAATAAATAAATAACTTTTCAAAATTCAGAGGGAAAAAAAAACCTCCCACACTCTATGATCCGTAATGATTTGACTGACTCCAAGGTAACAGCAGCTTTGCTTCAGTCAGCCTCATAGATCAACTGGCTTCTGAGTGAAGCATAAGCAGTTCCACTGCCCTCTGACACCGTCTCAGCAATTCGTGGCTCCTTTTCCCCCCACCAACCAAACCGAGGTGGTGCCGTTTAATTATGATGAATGCGAGCCGCTTTTGTTCTTCTCTGTCCCTTCCTCCCTTCTCCTCTGACAGTAATCGTCTGGTGGTTTCACTCTGCACACTAACATGAAGCAATTAAATCTTGAATCACTAGGCATCCCTGTGGGGAATTTTTGTTCTTGTTTTTTATGACTTTGACAATACATGACACACATTGCTGAATGTTAGGGATTCTTGCCATGCTAAAGAGGCGGATGACGGTGCAGTGGAGTGATCTTAAATCAATGGATGGGGAGAATCAGACCCTTCAGGGTTCAGGTTGTCATACTTAGTTGGTGAGGGAAAAAAAAAGCCCTGTTAGTGTTCTGAGCGCTGACTGCACAGCTAATGAGGGAGAAATTGAATTGTTATGCATGGCCTGGTCTGAATTGTAATTACTTTTTTTTTATGTGGGATTTTTTTCACTTCAGCTTAACACCAGTCACTCTCTGGTGGGCATCAACATGGCACTGAATTTGATTCTAACTAATGTTCAACAATGCTGATTGGCTGTTGTTGCTTTTAAACAGAAACTAATTAAATTCCAAAGTAGAAATGGAAGCAAAAAATAGAGTTAAGGTACTCTTTGTGCCTTTAATAGGTTAGTTCCACACTGACTGCCTGAAAGTTGGGTTACCTGATTGAATATCTATCAGTCAGGTAGAACCATGTATTGAAGTGACTGATTGGATATCTTCAGCTGGGGTGGATGTGCATGGTTAGGTTTATGTGCGCAAAGAGCTCGATCAGCTACACTGTGCACAGGGCATGACTGAATAGCAATAAAGGACCGTCTACCTCTGTCTCTGAGGTATCGCTGCATTCAAATGGAGTGTGGGCGTCACTGTAGATTAGAGCGTGAATAAATGCTGCATGTACTGATGTTCATATGGTGTCATTCCAGGACCAGGAAGAGGAAGAAGAAAATCAAGTTCTGAAGATGAGTCATATTGGAATCAGAACATTTTCTGTTTCTCTGGGGCGGCACGGTGGCACAGTGGTTAACACTGCTGCCTCACAGTGCCAGGGACCCAGGTTCGATTCCTGGCTTGGGTCACTGTCTGTGTGGAGTTTGCACGTTCTCCCCGTGTCTGCGTGGGTTTCTTCCGGGTGCTCCGGTTTCCTCCCACAGTCCAACGATGTGCGGGTTAGGTGGATTGGCCATGCTAAATTGCCTCTTGGTGTCCCAAGATGTGTAGGTTAGGGGGATTAACGGGGTAAATACTTGGAGTCACGGGAACAGGTCTGGTGGGAATGCCCCTTTCGTGTCATGGGGTTTACGTGAGGTTACAAGGATAGTGCCTGGGTGGGATTGTTATCAGTGCAGACTCGATGGACCAAATGGTCTCCTTCTGCACTGTAGGGATTCCATGATTCTTTTCACGGATGCTGCCAGACCTGTTGAGTTTGTCCAGCAGTTTTTATTTCAGAGGAGACCCAAACTGTTTTACTTTGTAGAACTTGCTTTGAGGGGTCAGGAAGCGAAGTTGTGCTGTTGAGAGAGCTGGAACTGGAAGAGGTCATCGTGTAGATGGTGGCCTTTTTGCTGCTTCGCTGCACTGTCGTCACAGATCAGCTTTATGGCATTTACCAGGAACTGGAGGATGACATGAGTCCCAGGCTCCCCTGTTCCTTCCTGATTACAAGATCCCCGTGAAACTCCTTCCTTAATGTCCCAGAGTGAATACAGTCAGTCCTGGCTGCCAGTCTCCTGCCAGCTGTTATAATCCAGGGTGTTTTATGAATTCAGCCTAGACCATACATTTTGCACTTTAAATTTTTGCAAGGGTAAGCATAAGATGTTTCACTCCAGGTATGATTCAAATGACCCACGAGGGAGCTTTTATCAAACAAAGTTTATTTAAGAATACAGTTAACATATAATAAGAAAATTAGCAATAACTTTAACCAATTACAAACAAGAAAAGAAAATGATATTTTATATACTGTAACAGCTAAATGTACAATTCTAACTAAACAAACATTCTTACAAACATATGCCCGTCCTAGGTTTAGCACAGAAAATAACTTTGTTCACATGATGCTGGATCTTACAGCTTTGTAATTCCTATTGTGAATTAGTCATTTGACTAACCACTGACAGCAAAATTTCTACCCCATAGAGACAAGAAAGATTGCTTCCAGTCTGTAGCCCAAACAGCTTCTAACTAGCCAGCAGAATTTCCAATATCAGGGAGAGAGACAAACAAGGTTTTCAGTCTGGAGTCCAAACAGCTTCTACCCAAAACCGAAAGTAACTCTTGGATTTTCCTGGGAAGGAACCATCTGACCTTGACCTGCCAACCAGCCTTCCTCCAACAATTAAAATGGTTATAAACTCCAGGGCACTGCATTAGGCCCAGATTAAAATTGAACACGAGGCCCATTATAAAAGGACATCTACATGGCAGCTTGCTGCCACAATGAATAAAACAAGGCTGCTTACAACTGCAGAGGACATGCTTAAATACCTTTCTTAAAGGTACAGTGGCATCACACTCCCAGCATTCAGAGGGTCAGAGAAGATTCTGGCAGTCAGCCAAAGAGAAGTTAAGTTTAAAAAAGAAAATTCCAGAAACCAATGCAATCGTCAGCTTTTTGGGCTGCCTTGTTGAATGGCTGCACTCCTTTATCCATCCCCATTTTCAGATGTAAGATTGTGTCGATGTGTGACCAGAGGTTTTGAGTGAATCATTAAATTCAAGTGCAGCAAAGATTGGATAGATGCAAGCAGGAAAATCAGCCCCACTGGGTGGAACTGAAGATAAGTAATCCACCTGCACTGCCATTTTCCCTTTACTGATGTTGATTCGCACTAATTCATTAAGGACTATCTCAAATCTCAGCAGAGTGGTCATGTGCTAAGAACATTCAGTTCTCTCAGATCTGGGGGCCTGGGAGAGGTTCAGGGATCACACAAGTGGCATGAATAGAAAATTGTGCGTAGTAAGGCTTTAAAGGAAAGTGACATAATCAGGGGTATAAACGCTTTGGAAAAAACCTGAGAAGCATTGTCACTTATTGGAAGCCCTTGAAGAAGCTGAATGGAAAAAGGGTGAAAAGGTGATAGGCAAAAGGGAGAAGGAAAGGAGGTGCCAATGGGCAGACCTGAGTCTGCAGAGAAATAACAGAACAGCACAGCATCCATACCCTTGAATGATGGCAGCTCAGGTGGAGTTAGTGCTTGCATGGAGGGAGACCTATAGTTTGCCGCTTCACAACACCGTCCCCACAGGCTAGCTTAACAGCGATGATCACAAGGAGCTGGAGGGAGACTTGAGGCTAATCAATATTGACATTGCCTGTGCCAGGCTAAAGATGCATGTGGGTGAGTTTTTTCAGCGAGCAGTTTTGGCTCCAATGCTCTGTGGATCCGAACACAGACATTTCTCTACATTTACCGGTGGTAGCTGGGAGAATGCCTGGAAAACCTTGATGGGGGCACCTTTATGTGTGGGCAATTAAGCTTTGTTGACAGGTGATCAATCTGCCATGCCTTGATATATCCAGCACAACAGTAAGCATGACATGGCGTGTTTGAGATATGTCTGAAGATCCAATCAACATTCGAACTTTCAAATATTGCACCCGTATCCTCCGGTCCTTTGCCATGATTTATCTGGGGAGTTTTTTTATTGTGGAAAACCCCTAGTCACCACACTATGGCACAGTATACTGATGGAGAATTTAGCATGGCTGATGCACCTAACCAGCACATCTTTTGGACTGTGGGAGGAAACCGGAGCACCCGGAGGAAAACCACACAGACACGGGGAGAACGCGCAGACTCCAAGCTGGGAATTGAACCCGGGTCCCTGGCGATGTGAGGCAGCAGTGCTAACCACTGTGCCACCGTGTCGCTCCAGTGGTCATCTCCAGAGGACTATTAGCGTCCAGGCTGAGGTAGGTGCACCGCAAGTTTCTCCACATGGAGAACAGGGCGGGAGGGGGGTGGCAGGAGGGGACAGGAATGTAAGCATCGGACACTAAGCCTGGCCTTTCTTTCATCCGTCCCCAGCCCCCATTAGTCTGCTCTTCCCTCCTGTAAATAGCTGAGATGGGAGAATGTCCATTGAAAAATCAATTGGTGACAGTAATGAAGCTCGAAGAAAAACAAAGCAGCCACAAAGCAATTAACACAAAGGCTCATGAAAGTCAAAGTGACAGCAGCGAGAGAAAAGAATAAAAATCAGTGCCGAATAAGCCTTAAACTGCTAAATAAGTTTACTTACTGGGTCCTTTAAACTTTCATATACAGCTGAGTGCCACTGATCAAGCAGTATCGATCAAGCCTGGACGCCCATTATTTATGAGCATCTTCAGAATTTAGCACTGTGCTAATGCAAGGACTGGAAAATAACACTCTTGCAGCATTACCTATCATTGTAAAACATTTGTCTGCTTGTCCCAGACCTCAGTGAGAATCCGAGGGGGAAAACGGGCAGAAGGTCCATGGGGGTGCTTTTCCATCTGTCCTGAATTCTGGGATGTAGCGGATGCTAGATTCTGCCCTGGTCTCTACTGTTGGTGAGGTGTAAATAAATAATAGTAATGGGTTCTGTTACAGAGTTGGCCACCTTGGGGAGAATTTTGAGTAAAGAAATTATTAGTTTGGGTTAAGGGTGGCAGGGAAGGGGTTGGTGGGCAGGGGGGGGGCGGGTGGTGGTGGGGAAGAGTGGAGGGAGTGGGTGGGGAGGGGGTGTTAAAGTCTTAAAATTCAGATTCCAACCCAAACCCGACCCATACTTGGCTTTAACAATGCCACAGGGTGGCTGGGCTGCCAATGCACTCCAAGCAAACAAGATGGCTCTTCACATATGATAATGAGGTTGCAACATTGGTTGCTTGGTAAATCCAGGAGATGAGTACTGTTACATCCAGGTGTTGGAATGAACTTGTCTGCCTAGGCAATCCCCCACCCCATCAGGTCGAGAACCAGTCCCTGCCCTTGAGGTCTCTGGCCACCAACTCCCTGAACGTCCTCCAATTCCCTTCCTAGGTTTCCCATCACCTCAACTCCACCCCTCCTTTCCAAGGCCCCTGATCCCCTCCACAACCTACCCACCCACCTCTGACGCCTCCACCTTTTCTCAGAATCCCAGGATCATCAGTTGAGACCTTCTCCTCCTCCACCTGACCTCTTGTTACACTCACAGACTGATCTTCCTCAGTCATGGGGAAAGCAATGGCCTAGTGGTATTGTCACTATTAATCCAGAAACCCAGCGAATGTTCTGGGGGACCCAGGTTCGAATCCCACCACAGCAGATGGTGGAATTTGAATTGAATAAAAAAAATAATCTGAAATTAGAATCTACTGATGATTATTGTCGATTGTTGGAAAAACCCATCTGGTTCACTAATGTCCTTTAGGGAAGGAAATCTGCTGTCCTTACCTAGTCTGGCCTACATGTGACTCCAGAGCTACAGCAATGTGGTTGACTCTCAACTGCCCTGGGGCAATTAGGGATGGGCAATGCTGGCCAGCCAGAGATGCCCATGCCCCACGAATGAATAAAAATAAAAATAAACCACCACCGCCCCCCACCCCCAACCTGGGTGCGGACCAACCTTGTCCTACAGCCTCCACTAGCTGTTTCCTATTTGACTGGAGGTCAAGGTTGTCAATCAGTTACCTGCACAAGTTCCCTACATCTTTCCAATTCAACTCCGATGGCTCAAGTAAATGAAAATCTAGGTCACTGTCTCTTCTCCATTGATTTCGATGTTGCATGACTATCCTTTGGTTTCCATAGTAACCGGGTGGCCGGTGGCACAGTGGTTAGCACTGCTGCCTCACAGCACCAGACACCCGGGTTCGATTCCCGGCTTGGGTCACTGTCTGTGTGGAGTCTGCATCTTCTTGCCGTGTCTGCGAGGGTTTCCTCTGGGTGCTCCGGTTTCCTCTCACAGTCCAAAAGACCTGCAGGTTAGGTGCATTGGTCATGCTAAATTCCCCCTCAGTGTACTGGAATGGGCGCCGGTGTGGCGACTCGGGTATTGTCACAGTAACTTTATTGCAGTGTTAATGTAAACCCACTTGTGACTAATAAATAAATAAACTTTAAATTTATCTCCTTTGGACTGAAGTGTGGTCGATTTAATCAATAATCACAAGGCTCGCACTGTCATTTTCTCTGGTTAAATCGATTGATTCTGTGGTAAACTTTTTAGACAAAAGTAAACATTTTGTTGAGATACAACATTGGAGGAAATGAGGATAGGTGCTGATGAGATAAGCAATCTGCCTTGGGATACAGTGCTGTTGCTGGAGGTACGGGGATGGAAGTTGATGTTCCGGGGAGTATGAAAGGGTGGCCTGTGGGAAAGAAGGACTGGAAATGGGGAAGGATCGACATTTCTGGTTGAGAAAACGTACTGAAGACGTTCTGTCTGTCAAAAGGTTAAATGATCTTCAGACACGGCTGAATCATCTTTTCTTGTTCCATTGTTGATCTTCTTATCGCTTACATTTGAAGGCAACATTTATCTGGCTTACGTTACAATCTTAACACAATTCCTAAAGGTCACAATAGCAAGGTGTCAAACCTTTGGTAAGAAAATCTTCAGAATGAATGTTACAAGGATCTTCGGAAGGTTCGGGTTTGAAAGAGCAAAGAACTGTCCATCAGCACTGTGCACATGATAATCATTGCTGAGGTATTGATTTTCTGTGAGAATTCATGGCACTGATCGACACACTTAGCCTGACCTCAGTACTGACCACCTGCGACCATAGGAGCTTGGACTGCCAAAGACCCGATGAATCATTCAGGCTGGCACAATTCCCATGGCATCCTGACAACAAATTATCTGAAAATACTTTGGGTTGAAGTTCCATCTGGCTCAGGGAATGCAGCTTTGAATTGTTCAGGACCTGCTTTCAATAGAGGATGCAGTATCATTTAGCTGGAGTGATTGGAATCTGCATGGTGTGGCTGGAAGTAGGAGGGAGTCCGTCAGCTTGGATGGTGCAGTGATACAGGAAGGCTTTGTGGCACCACACTCTACTACAAAGAATGTGGCATCTACAGGGATCGCTGCCTTGGAGACCACCCTGATCCCACACGACTCCTCCCCTACCCAACAGCAGAGGTTATGCTGCCATTGGATCTCTGCTGAATATTCTTCCATGTAGACTTTCTGACTTCAACAGCATTGTGCCACCGCTGGGAATCATTCGGGGCCAACTCCCCTGACTTCATTGCTACCAGAGTTCATGCCCGTGCCGTGTCCAGTCGAAGGAGCGTAGCCAGGTTGCTACCCATGATACAGATATCACTCGAGATGACCCCGCCATTAGCCTCCCCCTTGGAAAACGGTAGTTGCTGTGCCATTATGTAGGCAGATTCAGCCAGTCACCACAGCTCCACATATGGCAGAGGCAATTGCCCAGGATGATTCAGCATAAGAAGGTACAGGACAATCCAAATCCCTGCCAGCTTCCATTCACATTGAGCAGGCAGCCAGCAGACTGACTCATTCCGCTGGGAAAGAAGATAAGGATTAGTGATGAAATGCTGCACACAGTAAACACAGCACAGATGGTATGGTCTATGTTTATCCTGGTGGTTGCACAGAGCTCACTGCATCTGAGTTCAGCTTGTGCCTGTTTGCCACACAAGGGACTATTAACCATATGGGGAGAGAAGCTATCTCTGCAATCTGTCTTGAGCGTCAAATAAAGGTGGCACCAATGATTAGGAGATATGCGTTGTGATTGTTGCCATTGCTCAGCGTGATCTGGTGTTGCTCCACCCTCACCAATTTGTCTCATGGAGAAAACGCTATGAACACTGGAGGCCCCGTGGCCATATTCATTTAATCCTCCATATTTTGTGATAACCAGCAATGCTTTGTAATTAGATATTCCTCTCAGGTTATTGCTCCTGTTCAGCGGGGAAGCCAATCCTGTTGAGCAATTACATCAGTCAGATGTTTGATAAATCTGTGGGCAGCAAATCGTTTTCTTTATAATACTGCGGATGCTGGAATCTGAAACAGAAAATGCTGGAAAATCTCAGCAGGTCTGACAGCATCTGTGGGGAGAGAAAAGAGCCAACGTTTCGCGTCCAGATGACCCTTCGTTAGAGCTGCTTGTTTTCATTTATTGAAGTATTTTCCTATTGTGGCCAGGAAACAACAGAAGGCATCAATCCTGAGCCAATGATGACTTTGAATGCCATTAATTGTGCTGTCTCTGTGGATGAGGTTATCTCCTGGGATTTTGTCAATAGCACGCCCATCCTGACATTGTAACCTGAACTGTGCACCAGTTAAGTACCTTCTCCTGTTACCCATGGGATTATCGAAATAAATTTCTAAGTCCATGTTGGGTCCATTCATTCGTTTGAAGAGACGAGAGGAGGGCACTGGTCTTAAAATGGTTTTCTTTTATTGAAAAGAGCTTAAAGAGTTAACATGACAGGCAAAGAAGCGAACTTGGAGACTGGCTTCTCAGCCAGGCCCTCTAATCTAAGAACTGAACTGAACTGAACACACACACTCTAAAATCAAAAATATATTTCAACCCTTATCTCGTTATTGGAAGTGTTTTTCGCATGCTGTCCCTGTCTACAAAAAACAATCCTCGCAGCTGCTGTTGTGGGAAACTGTTGTTTGCCTGCATTGTTTACCCTTCAGGAATGCAGCCAATTTTTAGCTAACCCATCATGCCTTCTGATTCTACATGCAGTCAAGTTAGCTACAGTTGTTCAGCTCAGCAGAGTTAGTTAACCCCTGCAGTCTAGCGTTTAAATGTAATTGTGCATAAGCAGAAATATCTTAAAATGAAATCTTCACATAGACTGAAGCAAACAGGGTGAAGCATACACAGGATCCCTCGGTCCCTGCAAATTATGTGCCATTGAGTAGCTAGGGAAGCTTTTAATTGGTCAGCTGACATCGCTCTAGCTATGGATGGGCTACAAAAGAGCCTCCTGGCGGGACAGGGAGGCTCCGCATCAACTTTCCTGCCCAATGACATTACCATTAACCTAAGATTTGAGAGCTGGTGTTTTTCAAAATTCAATTTCACTTGTAAATATTTCAAATCACTCTTGGTGATACTTGTGTCCAATCTTGTACTCGCCACTCCGTGGGATATGGCTAAACCTGCAAGCTCAGTTGGTCCTCCCTTCCATGCATTGTGAAAGACATTGTCGGAGATGAGTCACACCAAAAATAATTGAAATGTTGCAGGTGAACTCAAAGCCTTGTCAAGACTCTGCCAGCCAACATCCTGAGAAGGACACACATGTGGACAGTATAGACACCGCCATTTAGGCCCCTCATCGTTCTTACTTCGACTGATCATCCCCACCACATCACCTCATCGCATACAGGATACCAGGTCATTTGCTCTTCACTGTTCCATGCCCCTGACCCTAACCTCTATCCTCCCCTGGATCCCTCTTCCACCCTTCCATGTTCCAATCTTATTCAACAATTTTTCCTCCCATTACTGACTCACCTTGCTGCTCTTGCGTCCCCACGAAAGCTTTCTCGCTTCTGTCCCTTTATGCTGCAGAGTCAACCAAGGAAAACCACTGACCTTTGAACTACACAAAGACGACTGTTGCACGCTACATTTAAATGATCATGAACTTCGTGTAACAAGATTAATGTGGAAGATAGGAAAAAATGTTGAAAAGTTTTTCCCAATGAATATGCAAATATATTACAAGTATGAAGGCAGACTTCATTTCGGCGTCTGAACCTGCTGCCAGGAAAGAGAAATTTTGCATCTGATCTAATTAAGTCAAGCCACAACTCCCACTCTTGTGGGCTCCATATAGTTAGCCTCTTGTGTTTTCAACAAATGATGCAACGTCAATCTGCTGACAGCAATGCTGTTGTGATATTATGAGTAAGAAGTCTCACAACACCAGGTTAAAATCCAACAGGTTTATTTGGAATCATGAGCTTTTGCAGTGCTGCCCCTTCATCAGATGACTCACCTGATGAAAGAGCAGCACTCCGAAAGCTCGTGATTCCAAATAAACCTGTGGGATTTTCACCTGATATTGTGAAACTTCTTACTGTGCGCACCCCAGACCAATGCCGGCATCTCCACGTCGGTGATATAAAGAGGTGTCTATGCCCATCACCCCCTGTGCCTGCTGATCTACACTGGCTTCACCTCTCACCCTTATTTTCAGATCCATCACAGACTAGCTCCTTCCGAGCTCTGTCAGCTTTTCCAGCCCTACATTGCTCCCAAATATCTGTGCTCCTCCAATTGTGCAGTCCAGACTTTAACCATTACACCACTGATGAATGCACCTTCAGTTACTGAGACCTGGACTTTCCTTCTTAAACACTCCGTCCCTTTCCTCTCCCTTTCCTCTTTTAGGATGTGTGTTAAAATTTACCTCTTTGACAAAACTTTTTGTCCTCTGACCTAATAATACCACCTTATGTGACTCAGTGTTAAATTTTGCTTGATAATGCTCCAATAACCTGTTTCGGGGCAGCTTTTTATCTTAAAGGCGCTATATAAGTAACAAACTATTGTTGTTCAGCCTATGGGAATAGGTCTATGGGTGAGGTGTGAATAGTTAATCTCTGGTGCAATCACAACTCCCCTGGCTTTGGTTTTCTTACTCCTGTTTCATCAAATCTAGGCAAGAGGTCAGAACTGACTCCAATCCCTCTAACTTTGAAGAGAATCAAATCTAATGTACCAGTTCAATTCAGCCTTTAAGAAATCTCTTCCATTCAGGCCAAAATGTAGCCAGCATTGAATATCTAAGTTTAATGCTGAGAGAGTTTTTGCAACTTGGCCATTTTGACCTCCATTTACATAATTAAAAGCTTCAGTGAAGTTCCCGCATATATTGTTCAAAAGGTTAAAGTTTATTTATTAGTGTCACTGGTAGGCTTACAGTAACACTGCAATGAAGTTACTGTGAAAATCCCCGAGTTGCCACACTCTGGTGCCTGTTCGGGTACACTCAGGGGGAATTTAGCACGGCCAAATCACCAAACCAGCATGCCTTTCGGACTGTGGATGGAAACCGGAGCACTCGGAGGAAACCCACGCAGACACAGGGAGAACGTGCAGACTCCGCACAGACAGTGACCCAAGCTGGGAATCGAGCCCAGGTCCCTGGCGCCGTGAGGCAGCAGTGTTAACCACTGTGCCACTGTGCTGCTGGAAAGCATGGAATACTGGTGGATAGGCATGTCTGATTTCTAACAGCATTATTGGAATAAGGACCCAACAGCCTTAGTTCCCTTTCCAATTCAAACCTTCACTCTTCACTGCATATGGATGGATCAATGTGTTCTTATATATGCTACAGGAGAAGGTCCTTTTTGAAGCATATGGTCTATTGAAATACGCAACATCCACTCTTCCTCCAGCATATAGTCATAGAGCCATAGAGGTTTACAGCATGGAAACAGGCTCTTCGTCCCAACTTGTCCATGCCGCCCTTTTTTAAAAAAACACCTAAACTAATCCCAATTGCCTGCATTTGGCCCATATCCCTCTATATCCATCGTACCCATGTAACTATCTAAATGCTTTTTAAAAGATAAAATTGTACCCACCTCTACTACTACCTCTGGCAGCTTGTTCCAGACGCTCACCACCCTCTGTATGAAACAATTGCCCCTCTGGACACTTTTGTATCTCTCCCCTCTCACCTTAAACCTATGCCCTCTAGTTTTAGACTTTCCTACCTTTGGGAAAAGATGTTGACAATCTAGCTGATCTATGCCCCTCATTATTTTATAGACCTCTATAAGATCATCCCCTAAGCCTCCTACGCTCCAGGGAAAAAAGTCCCAGTCTATCCAGCCTCTCCTTATAACTCAAACCATTAAGTCCTGGTAACATCCTAGTAAATCTTTTCTGCACTCTTTTTAGTTTAATAATATCCTTTCTATAATAGGGTGACCAGAACTGTATACAGTTTTCCAAGTGTGGCCTTACCAATGTCTTGTACAACTTCAACAAGACGTCCCAACTCCTGTATTCAATGTTCTGACTGATGAAACCAAGCATGTCGAATGCTTTCTTCACCACTCTGCCCACCTGTGACTCCACTTTCAAGGAGCTATGAACATGTAGATCTCTTTGTTCTATAACTCTCCCCAACGCCCTACCATTAACTGAGTAAGTCCTGCCCTGGTTCAATCTACCAAAATGCATTACCTCGCATTTGTCTAAATTAAACTCCATCTGCCATTCGTCAGCCCACTGGCCCAATTGATCAAGATCCCGCTGCAATTGGAGATAACCTTCCTCACTGTCCACCATGCCACCAATCTTGGTGTCATCTGCAAACTTACTAACCATGCCCCCTATATTCTCATCCAAATCATTAATATAAATGACAAATAACAGTGGGCCCACCACTGATCCCTGAGGCACACCGCTAGTCACAGGCCTCCAGTTTGAAAAACAACTCTCTACAACCACCCTCTGGCTTCTGTCAAGAAGCCAATTTTGTATCCATTTAGATACCTCACCCTGGATCCCGTGAGATTTAACTTTATGCAACAACCTACCATGCGGTACCTGGTCAAAGGCCTTGCTAAAGTCCATGTAGACAACATCAACTGCACTGCCCTCATCTATCTTCTTGGTTCCCCCTTCAAAAAACTCGATTACATTTGTAAGACATGATTTTCCATTCACAAAGCCATGCTGACTGCCCTTAATCAGTCCTTGCATCTCTAAATGCCTGTAGATCCTGTCTCTCAAAATACCTTCCAACAATTTACCCACCACAGACATGTGAGGCTCACTGGCCTGTAGTTCCCAGGCTATTCCCTGCAGCCCTTTTTAAACAAAGGCACAACATTTGCCACTCTCCAATCTTCAGGCACCTTACCCGTGACTATCGATGATTCAGATATCTCGGCTAGGGGACCTGCAATTTCCTCCCTAGCCTCCCACAACGTCCTGGGATATACCTCATCAGGTCCCACAGATTTATCTACCTTGATGTGCTTTAAGACTTCCAGCACCTCCTTCTCTGTAATATGTACACTCCTCAAGACATCAATATTTATTTCCCCAAGTTCCCTAACATCCATACTTTTCTCAACAGTAAATACTGATGAGAAATATTCATTTAGGATCTCACCGTCTCTTTTGGGTCCGCACATAGATTACCTTGTTGATCCTTAAGAGGCCCTACTCTCTCCCTTGTTACTCTTTTGCCCTTTATGTATTTGTAGAAGCTCTTTGGATTCTCCTTTGCCTTATCTGCCAAAACAATTTCGTGTCCCCTTTTTGCCCTCCTGATTTCTCACTTAACTCTATTCCTACACCCTCTATACTCCTCAACAGATTCACCTCATCCCAGCTGCCTATGCACGTCATGTGCCTCTTTCTTCTTCTTGACCAGGGCCTCAATATCCCGAGTCATCCAGGGTTCCCGACTTCTGCCAGCCTTGCCCTTCACTCTAAGAGGAATGTGTTTACCCTGAACCCTGGTTAACCCACTTTTGAAAGCATGCCTCTTACCAGACGTCCCTCTGCCTTCCCACAGACTCCCCCGATTAACTTTTGAAAGTTCCTGCCTGATACCATCAAAATTGGCCTTGCCCTAATTTAGAATTTTAACTTTTGGGACAGACCTATCATTCTCCATAGCTATCTTAAAACTAATAGAATGATGGTCACTGGTCCCAAAGTGATCCCTCACTAACACTTCTGTCACCTGCCCTTTCTTATTTCCCAAGAGGAGGTCAAGTTTTGCCCCCTCTCTAGTCGGGCCATCCACATACTGAATGAGAAATTCCTCCTGAATACACTCAACAAATTTCTCTCCATCCAACCCTCTAATACTGTGGCTGTCCCAGTCAATGTTGGGAAAATTAAAATCTCCGACTATTACCACCCTATTTTTCTTGGAACTATCTGTAATCTCCTTACATATTTGCTCCTCAATTTCCCGCTGACTATTTGGGGGCCTATAATACAACCCTATCAAAGTGATTTCCCCCTTCTTATTTCTCAGTTCTACCCATGTAGACTCAGTGGCCGAACCCTCGGATATATCCCCTCTCAGTACGGTCGTGATGAAATCAAAAGTGCAACTCCCCATCCTCTCTTACCTCCTGTTCTATCTTTCCTATAGCATCTGTACCCTGGAACATTAAGCTGCCAGTCCTGTCCCTCCCTTAGCCATGTTTCAGTAATTGCTATAATATCCCAGTCCCACGTACCCATCCATGCCCTGAGTTCATCTGCCTTGCCCGTCAGGCCTCTTGCATTGAAATAAATGCAGTTTAATCTGGACTTCCCTTGCTCTCTGTCATGCTTCTGTCTGACCTGTCTGGTACTAGGATTACTGACACTGCCTTTACTAACTAATGTGCTCTCTTTAACTTCCGTGCTGTCCTCAAACTTCTCTTCTGTCTCCCTACTGCTTTGGATCCCACCCCCCTGCCAAACTAGTTTAAACCCTCCCGAGTGGCTCTAGCAAATCTCCCCGCCACGGTGTTAGTCCCCCTCCAGTTCAAATGTAACCCATCCCCCTTGAACAGATGAGCCCTTCCCCAGAAAAGATCCCAATGATCGAAAAATCTAAATCCTTGCCCCCTGCACCAGCTCTCAAGCCAAGCATTCGTCTGCTTAATCCTCCTATTCCTACTCTCACCAGCACGTGGTACCATAGTAGTCCTGAAATTACTACCTTCGAGGTCCTGCACTTTAGCCTTCTGCCTAACTCTCTATATTCACATTTCAGGACCTCATCCCTTTCTCACCATGTCGTTGGTACCAATATGTACAACGACCTCTGGCTGCTCACCCTCCCCCTTAAGAATGTCCTGCAATCGCTCAGAGACGTCCTTGACCCTGGCACCAGGGAGACAACACACCATCCTGGAGTCTCGATTGTGGCCACAGAAATGCCTGTCTGTGCCTCTAACTAGCGAGTCCCCTATTACTACTGCTCGCTTGCTCTTTGCCCGACCCTGTCCCACAGCAGAACCAGGTGTGGTGTCACAGGCCTGGCTGCTGCTGGTATCTCCCCCTGACAGGCTATCCCCCTCAACAGTATCCAAAATGGTATACCTGGTTTGAAAGGGGAATAGACACAGGAGACTCCTGCACCACCTGCCTGCCTCTCCTGGCAGTCACCCATCTACCTGTCTGAACCTGTGGTCTGACAACCTCCCTGTAACTAGTGTCTATCACACTCTCTGCCTCCTGTATGCTCCGCAGTGCATCCACCTGCCGCTCCAACCGAACAATGCGGTCTGTGAGGAGCTGCAAATGGACACACTTCCTGCAGACAAAGTTGTCAGGGAGACTAGATTGCTCCCTAATTGCCCACATCTGGCAAGAGGAGCATGCCACTGCCCTAGCTGCCATATTGCCCTTATATGGATAAAAGCATTGCAACTCACCTCTCCCTTGCTTGTGGTCCTCCTGCCGACTTTTTTTTTGGTTAGCGGAGGAGGGAGGGAAACATTGAAGTCGTCATAGAAACCCTACAGTACAGAAAGAGGCCATTCGGCCCATCGAGTCTGCACTGACCGCAATCCCACCCAGGCCTTACCCCCATATCCCTACATATTTTACCCACTAATCCCTCTAACCTACACATCTCAGGACACTAAGGGGCAATTTAAGCATGGCCAATCAACCTAACCCACACATCTTTGGAATGTGTGAGGAAATCGGAGCACCCGGAGGAAACCCACGCAGACATGAGGAGAATGTGCAAACTCCACACAGACAGTGACCTAAGCCGGGAATCGCACCCAGGTCCCTGGAGCTGTGAAGCAGCAGTGCTAACCACTGTGCTACCGTGCCGCCCCTTGTTTGGAGTTAAACTGTCCCCTCACAGCAGCTCCTCCACAAACCACCTTCTGGTCACAGTGATTCTTCTTTGCTTCCCTTAAGTTAAAAACATCCAGCACATTAAAGCTGAATCAACTTTGAAGCTGGACCTTTTCACCATATTTAACGATACCAGCATTCGTCAAATACATTTAACCATGTAACTTTATTTAATCAGTTAGCTTCACAGAAATCAAACAACTCTGCAATTCAAACAGTTAATTTACAGGTGCCAAAATGTACTCTCTTGATACAGTACATTCGACAAACACTTCAGAAGCTCAGACAGTCAGGTGCAGATTGTTAAAATTGAATAAAATGCAATATTAAGAAACATTGAGAGAAAAACCTGACACCTCAATTGAAGAAGCCTGATCTTAATTAGTCCTTTGATGAAAGAACTTCTCTGATATTCATCGGAATTCCCCAATGCTATTTCAATAAACCTGGCTGTCAGTCATCTAGGCCAGTCAATTTATGGCAAGGAAATCATTAGAAATGCAGTGTTTGTATTTATTTCTTCAATTAACAAAATAACAAGCAGGCTCACTGAAACAGCACTGGAGCCTTTGGGTCAGACTGTGACCAGAAGGAGAGAATTCTGCTCCCCTTAGCTAGAGATAGGTTTATTTATTCGTCACATGTAGGCTTACACTAACACTGCAATGAAGTCACTGTGAAAATCCCCCAGTCACCACACTCCGGCACCTGTTCGGATACACTGAGGGGGAATTTTAACATGGCCAATGCACCGAACCAGCACGTCTTTCGGATTGTCGGAGGAAACCAGAGCACCCGGAGGATACAGACACAGGGAGAATGTGCAGACTCCGCACAGACAGTGACCCAAGCCGGGAATCGAACCTGGGTCCCTAGCCTGTGAGGCAGCAATGCTCACCACTGTGCCACCGTGCCGCCTACTCCAGGTGACACGGTTACTGTCAGTGGGGAAGTTCACTGAGGAGGTCAACACCATGGAGTTTAGTCATCACATGCCTGCAATGACCTTAGCAAAGTTTTCAAAGTAAGACTTGGGTCTCTCAGCTTGATTACTCCTTTCTCACACTTGACTGCTGCAGCCACATGTTTGACAACAACCACCCTCCACCTCTTCCCTCAATCTCCAACAGCACCACACTGCACTCCACCTGCTTCTCTTTCTTACTCACACATGCTGCACCTCCTACTCTCAGGCACTTCTGCAACCCTCACACCCTTACATCTTTCACACAACATCTGATCACGACAGGTACATTTTCAAAACAGCTCACAGGGCTGTCACTAACACATTGCCTTCCTGTAGGAGTAGATTGCATAGAACATGAGACAGCAAGTGGCTGAGCCTACCTGTAACCACTGTCATGTTGTCATAATGATTCAATACCTCAGGCTTATTCATTGCACTCTCCTGAAAGTGTAATGCTGAAGCTCCCATGAAACTGCCAATTTTGTCGAAACATTCTGGATATTTCTACGTCAGGTCATGAACAGGTGTGATAGGAGTAGTTTCTGAGGTTGATCCGCCTTGTGGTATCTGACTGATTCCATGAATTGTTACTCGGATTCCATGAATCCGTCTACTCACGGATGCCAGTAGACCACCATGTGGAACATCTGTGACACTCAGGAGGACTGATTCCACTTCCACTTCAGGACTATGGAACCTGCACAAAGAATTAGTGAACTGTTACACACTGAAAGTTAGGCTGTAGTAGCCATGGCCTTCCACATCTGTGGATACGTCTTCTAGAACTCATAGGGGTAGTATGTTGGCCCTACGTCAATTTTGCCCAATAGTGAATAGTGACCAACTTTCTTAGGACAGATAACTTGAATCTTGGCAAACATTTTGGATGGTGTGACAGTAGTTATGTTTGACAGTGTGAAACATGTGTTCACCGCTCTTGGTCTTATTGGGCACAGCAATTTCTGGTTTGTCAATCACCTCATCTATATATTTCTGATGGGACACTGGATGGTCGTTCTTAATGTCTGAAGGTACTCATTGTATTTGGATCAGTTCATGGCTCTTTGTCGCTGCATCACCCTTTGCTCTAGCGCTCTGCCACTACCAATGGCCCTTTCTACCACACACTTTTCAGTATTGATAAAAAGCTGGGCATCCCCTTGGTGCATGCAGGAGGTCACATCTTCCACAGGTCTTGCTAGGTTTGGATGTTCGAGTGAATGTGTCAACAATTGAGATCGTACTTACGACCTGTAAGCTTGTTGACCTGTGAGGATCACTTGGTACTTGTGTCAATCCGTGTGTAACTCTTCAATGCTATTCATTTTGGGTTTGTCCAGCAGATCTTTCTGGAATGCTTCCTCGGCAGTGAATGCAATCACCAACTCAATAATTCTGTCTGCAAGTTCTGTGTCTGAAAAATGACAGTCCGTACTCTTACCCCTGCATCTACGGACAAAGTAGTTTATGGATTCAGCAGTCTGTGGCTGAAATGTCACGAAACCTAATCAATTATCCTGATTCTGAACAGGTCCCTCCAATGTAGTCCATATCTTTTGGGGATCCATTAACTCGACGTCTGTTAATCCTGATGGATGCAGCCTGTGTAGACCTTCAGTCCCAATTGCTAGGCAAACTTTTATGGTTTATTTGTCTGGGTCAGACAAACCTGAATTAAGAGACCAGAGCGCTGTATGCTGTTTAAATATTTTGACTGTGGATAGCAGGATAGCTGCATCCCAATTCAAACTGGGGAATTTTGTGGACACTCTCACAATACCCCCTTGACCTTCCTTCTTCTGAAGTCGTGTTGCAGTATTGGCTGTATCTGCTTTTCCAATGCTGTGTCCATGAAGATGGATTGTGTCAGGAATGCACCACAGAGTAATGGTGCTTTAGTACTCAATTTATTGGTGAGCAACTCCCGAAGCCACCCCATTACTGTGTTGAATTGACAATCTGTACGCTGCAATCTTACCACAAGGGAGGAGTCTGCTTACCAGCTCTTCACTTGAGCACTAGCTCAGTATTGTGTCTCCAAAGCTTTTCTTTGCAGACAATATGGTGAATTTTCAAAAACTCTCCAATGCTGTGATTACACTGGGGTGTTACCAAAACGCAAAGGGTCTTCTCATGCCATATAGCATGATTCAAGACTGTTCACTCTGTTGTACCTGTACTTAATCTTGCTGCCACCTATCTCACCATCATTATGTTGTTATTAGAACGATATAATATCTTGAGATTATTTACTGTACAAGACACAAGGCACTAATCACTCATGAGGGATTTGGTAAAACCATTGTGGGTTTATTTATTAAGACTAGGCATGTAAGTAGCTATATATAGATAGGAACCTTGATGACATCAGAGATGTGTGTCGGTGCTCCACACAAAGCAAAACTGAAACTAAGACTGGATTACATGACATGCTTCCCTTCTAGTGATGTAATGCTGATATCTCTTAAAGGCACATTACAACTGCTCCTTTGCTTATAGGAAGATGATGTGCTGGATGTCATGGGCAGGGAGGTGGGAGGAGGCAGCGGGCAATGAACCCTGGCTGTGACGAGTGACAGTGCTGGAGGAGATTGTTCCATATGGTGTGTAAAAATGGTTTTAACCCTCTGTTATATCTGAGATGATCTCAGAGATCACATGACTATGGCAAGCCACAGTACACAAAACGTAGCAGTGCACAAAGGCATTTCTCAAACATCCTCCTTTTCATAAAAATAAAAAAACACAATCAGTTGCAATTGCATGTTACCCACAGACCTGGACAATAAAGAAAATCATCATGGTGAACAGTAAACTATTCATTCTAGAGTGTTTCACTTTCATCTGTCTCCATGCACACAGTGCACACAATTTTTAAAGTGTTCAGGTCTTCGAATAATAAGTGTCGCGATTGTTTTTGGTTGTTCCTCTGGTTTCTGCTGGTTCCTGGGGTGGGGTTGTCTCCAGAGAATGTCATCGCCATGCTGAGTGCTGCTGATGACCCATCGAATTGGTCAAGGAGCAGTTGACCTCTGGGACTGATGGTCATTCCATTTCTTGTTCAGTTGGCATAATCAGCTCCTCCTCATCAGCTGCCTGCTGTGAAGGAGCAATTTCTCTACTTACAATTATGTGTCTGTATTTCTGATGATATATATATAAGAACTAAGGGCAGGAGTAGGCAATTTAGCCCCTCGAGCCTGCTTCGCCATTCATTACGATCATGGCTGACCTTGTCTCGGCCTCAACTCCACTTTTCTGCCCGTTCTCCATAACCATTCAACCCCATTACTAATTAAAAATCTGTCTGTCCCCTCCTTTAATTTACTCAACGTCCTGACATCCACTGCACTCTGGGGTAGTAAATTCCACAGATTCATGACCCTTTGAGAGAGATAATTTCTCCTCATCTCCATTTTAAATTTGCTCCCCCTTATCCTAAAACTGTTCTAGAATGCCCCACAAGCGGAAGCATCCACTCCATGTCGACTTTGTCATCTTAAATACCTCAATTAGATCTCCTCTCATTCTTCTAAACTCTAGACTGTATGGACCTAAACTGTTCAATCTCTCCCCATAAGAGAAACCCTTCATTTCAGGATTCAATCTAGTGCACCTCCTCTGAACAGTCTCCAAAGCAACTACATCCTTCCTCAAATAAGGGGACCAAAACTGTACACAGTACTCCAGGTGCGGCCTCACCAATGTCTTGTATAGTTGCAGCAACACTTTCTTACTTTTGTCCTCTATTCCTTCAACTATAAATGCCAAATTTCCACTTGCTTTCTTTATTACCTGCTGTACCTGTGTACCAGCTTTCTGCAAATCATGCATGGGGACACCCAGATCCCTCTGCATCGAAGCATCCCGAAGTTTCTCTCCATTTAGGTAGTAAGTTGCCTTTCCGTTTTTCCGACCAAAATGAATAACCTTACACATATCCACATTAAATTCCATCTGCCACATTTTGGCCCACTCACCTAACCTGTTGATATCCACTTGTAAATTTCTTATTTCCTCATTGCAACTTACTGTCCCGTTTATTTTAATGTCATCTGCAAATTTGGCTAGAGTACCTACTGTCCCTGCATCCAAGTCATTAATATAGATTGTAAATAGTTGGGGCCCTAGGATCGAACCCTGTGGCACCCCACTACTTACATCTTGCCAACCAGAAAAAGACTCATTTATCCCAACTCTCTGTGTTTTGCTAGTTAGCCAGTATTCTATCCAAGATAATAAATTACCCCAACCCCATGTGATCTTATCTTGTGTATTAAACTTCTGTGTGTCACCTGATCAAATACCTTCCTGAAGTCCAGATATACAACATCTACAGGACTCACATTATCCACTTGTTACATCTTCGAAGAACTCTAGCAAATTAGTCAAACACAATTTACCTTTCGTAAAACCATGCTGACTCTGATTTGATTTGATTTATTATTGTCACATGTATTAACATACAGTGAAAAATATTGTTTCTTGCGCGCTATATAGACAAAACATACCGTTCATAGAGAAGGAAACGAGAGAGTGCAGAATGTAGTGTTACAGTCATAGCTAGGGTGTAGAGAAAGATCAACTTAATGCAAGGTAGGTCCATTCAAAAGTCTGACAGCAGCAGGGAAGAAGCTGCTCTTGAGTCGGTTGGTACATGACCTCAGACTTTTGTATCTTTTTCCCCGAAGGAAGAAGGTGGAAGAAAGAATGTCCGGTGTGTGTGGGGTCCTTAATTATGTTGGCTGCTTTGCTGAGGCTGTGGGAAGTGAAGACAGAGCCAATGGATGGGAAGCTGGTTTGCATGATGGATTGGGCTATATTGGACGATCTTTTGTAGTTGGGCAGAGCAGGAGCCATACCAAGTTGTGATACAACCAGAAAGAATGCTTTCTATGGTGCATTTGTAAAAGTTGGTGAGAGTCATAGAACATAGAACATAGAACATAGAACATTACAGCGCAGAACAGGCCCTTCGGCCCACGATGTTGCACCGACCAGTTAAAAAAAAAAAAAAACTGTGACCCTCCAACCTAAACCAATTTCTTTTCGTCCATGAACCTATCTACGGATCTCTTAAACGCCCCCAAACTAGGCGCATTTACTACTGATGCTGGCAGGGCATTCCAATCCCTCACCACCCTCTGGGTAAAGAACCTACCCTTGACATCGGTTCTATAACTACCCCCCCTCAATTTAAAGCCATGCCCCCTCGTGCTGGATTTCTCCATCAGAGGAAAAAGGCTATCACTATCCACCCTATCTAAACCTCTAATCATCTTATATGTTTCAATAAGATCCCCTCTTAGCCGCCGCCTTTCCAGCGAAAACAATCCCAAATCCCTCAGCCTCTCCTCATAGGATCTCCCCTCCATACCAGGCAACATCCTGGTAAACCTCCTCTGCACCCTCTCCAAAGCCTCCACATCCTTCCTGTAATGTGGGGACCAGAACTGCACACAGTACTCCAAGTGCGGCCGCACCAGAGTTGTGTACAGTTGCAACATAACGCTACGACTCCTAAATTCAATCCCCCTACCAATAAACGCCAAGACACCATATGCCTTCTTAACAACCTTATCTACTTGATTCCCAACTTTCAGGGATCTATGCACACATACACCTAGATCCCTCTGCTCCTCCACACTATTCAAAGTCCTCCCGTTAGCCCTATACTCAACACATCTGTTATTCCTACCAAAGTGAATTACCTCACACTTCTCCGCATTAAACTCCATCCGCCACCTCTCGGCCCAACTTTGCAACCTGTCTAAGTCTTCCTGCAAACTACGACACCCTTCCTCACTGTCTACCACACCACCGACTTTGGTGTCATCAGCAAATTTGCTAATCCACCCAACTATACCCTCATCCAGATCATTAATAAATATTACAAACAGCAGTGGCCCCAAAACAGATCCCTGAGGTACACCACTTGTAACCGCACTCCATGATGAATATTTACTATCAACCACCACCCTCTGTTTCCTATCCGCTAGCCAATTCCTGATCCAATTTCCTAGATCACCCCCAATCCCATACATCTGCATTTTCTGCAGAAGCCTACCATGGTGAACCTTATCAAACGCCTTACTAAAATCCATATATACCACGTCCACTGCCTTGCCCCCATCCACCTCCTTGGTCACTTTCTCAAAAAACTCAATAAGGTTAGTAAGGCACGACCTACCTGCCACAAAACCATGCTGACTATCACCTATCAATTCATTACTCTCCAAATAACTATAAATCCTATCCCTTATAATTTTTTCCAACATCTTGCCGACAACAGAAGTGAGACTCACCGGTCTATAATTCCCGGGGAAGTCTCTGTTCCCCTTCTTAAACAATGGGACAACATTCGCTAACCTCCAATCTTCTGGTACTATACCAGAGGCCAACGACGACCTGAAGATCAGAGCCAGAGGCTCTGCAATCACTTCTCTTGCCTCCCAGAGAATCCTTGGATAAATCCCATCCGGACCAGGGGATTTATCTATTTTCAGACCCTCCAGAATATCCTGCACATCCTCCTTATCAACTGTAATACTGTCTATTCTACTCCCTTGCAACCCAGTGTCCTCCTCAGCTATATTCATGTCCCCTTGCGTGAACACCGAAGAGAAATATTGGTTCAATGCTTCACCAATCTCCTCCGGTTCCACACATAACTTCCCTCTGCCATCTATAACTGGCCCTAAACTTGCCCTAACCAACCTTCTGTTCTTGACATACCTATAGAACGCCTTAGGATTCTCTTTAACCCTATCCGCCAAAGTCTTCTCATGTCCCCTTTTAGCCCTTCTAAGCTCGCTCTTCAACTCCCTCTTAGCCAATCTAAAGCTTTCTAGTGCACTACCCGAGTGCTCACGTCTCATCCGAACATAAGCCTCCTTTTTCTTTTTAACCAACAAAGAAACTTTTTTGGTGCACCACGGTTCCCTAGCCCTACCAATTCCTCCTTGCCTGACAGGGACATACCTATCACAGACTCGCAGTAGCTGCTCCTTGAAAAAACTCCACATGTCGGACGTTCCCAGTCCCTGTAATCTCCTAGTCCAACCTATGTTTCCTAATTCTCTCCTAATAGCCTCATAATTACCCTTCCCCCAGCTAAAACCACTGGCCCGAGGTTCATGCCTATCCCTTTCCATCACTAAGGTGAACGTAACCGAATTGTGGTCACTATCACCAAAATGCACACCAACTTCCAAGTCTAGCACCTGGTCTGGCTCATTTCCCAGCACCAGATCCAATATAGCCTCACCTCTAGTTGGCCTGTCTACATACTGAGTCAAAAAACCTTCCTGCACGCTTTGAACAAAAACTGACCCCTCTAACGAGCTAGAGCTATAACAATTCCAGTCAATATTAGTCAAGTTAAAATCCCCCATAACAATTGCCCTATTACTTTCACTCCTAAGCAGGATTGACTCCGCAATCCTTTCCTCAACCTCTCTAGAACTTTTAGGAGGTCTATAAAAGACTCCCAACAGGGTGACCTCTCCTCTCCTATTTCTAATCTCCGCCCATACTACCTCAACAGATAAGTCCTCATCAAACCTCCTCTCTGACACTGTGATACAATCTCTGACCAATAATGCTACCCCTCCCCCTCTTCTACCTCCTTCCCTACTTCGACTCAAACATTTGAACCCCGGGACCTGCAGCATCCATTCCTGCCCCTGCTCTATCCATGTCTCTGAAATAGCCACAACATCGAAGTCCCAGGTACTGATCCACGCTGCAAGTTCACCCACTTCATAGCAGACAGTCGTAGCGTTGGCGGGCTTTCTTAACTATAGTGTCGGCATGGGGGGACCAGGACAGGTTATTGATGATCTGGACACCTAAAAACCTGAAGCTCTTGACCCTTTCTACTTTGTTCCCATTGATGAAGACAGGGGCATGTTCTCCTTTACGCTTCCTGAAGTCGATGACAATCTCCTTCATTTTGTTGACATTGAGGGAGAGATTATTGTTGCCGCATCAGTTCACCAGATTCTCTATCCCATTCCTGTACTCTGTCTCATCATTGTTTGAGATCCAACCCAGCAAACGTGAAAATCGAATTGGAGGGGAATTTGGCCACACAGTCATAGGTGTATTAGGAGTACGGTAGGGGGCTGAGAACACAGCCTTGTGGGGCACCAGTATTGAGGATGATCATGCAGGAGGTGTTGTTGCCTATCCTTACAGATTATGGTCTGTGAGTAAGGAAGTTCAGGATCCAGTCGCAGAGGGAGGCCACGGAGTTTGGAGATGAGTTTCATGGGAATAATAGTGTTGAAGGCTGAGCTGTAGTCAATAAATAGGAGTCTGACATAGATGTCCTTGCTGTCTAGGTGTTTCAGGGTTGAGTGCAGGGCCAGGGAGATGGTGTATGCTGTGGACCTGTTGCGGCGGTAGGCAAACTGTAGTGGATCCAGGTAGTCCGGGAGGCTGGAATTGATTTGTGCCATGACTAACCTTTCGAAGCACTTCATAATGATGGACGTCAGAGCCACCGGTCGATAGTCATTAAGGCACGTTGCCTGTTTTTTCTTAGGTACCGGGATGATGGTCGTCTTCTTGAAGCAGATAGGGACATCAGATTGTTGTAAAGAGAGGTTGAAGATGTCTGTGAATACCCCCGCCAGCTGATCCATGCAGGCCCCATTTGGGCCAGTCGCTTTCCGAGGGTTGACCTTCAAGAAGGCTGCTCTGACATCTGCAATGGTGACCCCAGGCACTGGTTCATCCAGGGCTTCCAGTGGGGAGGGCGTGCTCTCGCTGACCTCTTGCTCAAAACGGATGTCGAATGCATTGAGCTCATCAGGGAGGGGTGCGTTGAAGACAGCGATTTTACATGCCTTCATCTTGTAGCCTGTTATGTCTTGTAGACCTTGTCGGCGGGGGTCGATGCAGCTAGCCTGGGACTCTAGCTTGGTCCAGTACTGTCTTTTGGCATCTTTGATGGCTCTCCCTGGATTGTATCTGGCTTTCTTGTGTAGGTCAGTGTTGCCTGACTTGAACGCCTCAGACCTGGTCTTCAGCAAGCAGTGGATATCCCTGTTCATCCATGGTTTCCGGTTGGGGAACACACAGATTTGCTTCTTTGGCACACAGTCTTCTGCACACTTACTAATGAAGTTGGTTGCATTTTGACTTTCCAAATGTCCTGTTATTAATTCCTTAACAACGGATTCTAACAATTACCCAATAACAGAGGGTAAACTAACTGGTCTATAGTTTCCTACTTTCTGCCTCCTTCCCTTTTTGAGTAAGAGTGTTACATTAGCATTTTTCCAATCCACTGGAGCCTTGTTCACTTTCACCATGTCTGATCGACATGTATGGTGACATCTCCTTCACATAGGTTCCAAGTTGCCAAGTGGGCTAACTTTTGCTGAATGCGTTGAATGTTTGCACTCAGACTATCTCTCCAACTCCCAGCTCTGGCAATGTTATGGCCACTTTTCGAAGTGAAATTTGGCTTTGGGTGGTTTCACTTTGATTTTGTCACTCATGCCTGTTACTACTTTGGCTTCAGTATTTTTTTAACTATTGGAAGAGTAGTTTGGGTGCAACATGACATTAATCACTGGAGTGGACTACTTTCCATGTTTTCAGAAGGTAAGTTCTCCACTCTAAGATCACCTTACACACATCTGTGTTGGATCTAGTTGATTTTTTGATGATCCCTTTGGCAATTTTTATCACAGCCTCAGTCTTTCCATTTGAGTAGGGATAATGTGGATATAATATGTAGTGCTGTATCATTCATGAAATGCCTGAATTTTTCCCTTGTGAACTGAGGGCCATTGTCACCCATCACAATGTTGGGAATGCTGTGGTGGCTGAAATGCATTTTAGAATCTCACTCGTGGTCATTGGCATCAACCTGTCCAACTCCCAGTAGTCTGAATAGTAGTCAATGGTGATGAGATAATCAGTTCTAAAGCAGGTGGAGGGTTCTACGCCAAGCTTCATCCGTGATCTGTCTGGGATGTTGTGAGTAATGAGCAGTTCTTTAGCTTGTTTAGCTTGATGTTTATTCCAAGCACTGCAATGGCTGACGCGGCCTTCGATCTCTTGACATGTTTGGCCAGTACAGCACTTCTCTTGCCTTCCTCAGACTGGTCTTGATTCCTCAATAGCTTGCATGGAAGTACTTAACATCTCTTTCCTAATCTCCTAAGGGATGAAGACTTAGTTCCTTTGTACAAGATGTCACTTAATCGCAGGATTCCCAATACTCTCTTATCGCAACAGTTGTATCTTTGATGGTTTCAGGCCATCCTTTCATCACTTCTTCCTGTAACACTTGGAGATTTGCATCTCATTGTGTAGTTTGCTTGATCTGAGCAAGCTGCCTGTTTGTTAGACCCAATGGGTAGGATTAAGACCGGAAAATCCCACCTGAGGTCAATGCACCTTCGCATGGTCCGTATCCTGCCCGCTACGATTCCCGTGGTGGGCAGGATGGGAAAATTCCACCCAATGTCCCGACTGGGTCGCTTACTTCTGTGAACATGTGCTGTTGTTTCTCATAGAATCTGGGAGATTTCACACTCTGTTTTAACATCAACAACTTTGTTCAAAGGCATTGTGGCTCTCAACGGCATGTCGGTGATGTACATCTGCTTCCTCTGCTCGTGCTTCACTTCCGGGTGATATTTCTTCAAACAAACTAACATCCTTTGCAGACGCACTGCAGCTGATAGAAGTGGTTTAGGAAAGATGCCTTAAAGTGGCTGGTGGTCAGACTCTGCCCTCACTTTCTCCCAAACAAGTACTGATTAAAATGCTCAAGGCAAAGACAATAGCCGGGCAATCTTTCTCAATCAGTGTGTAATGTTGTTCAGTTTGTGTTAACCCTCTGGAGCAAACCTGACTTGTCTTGTTGTCCTTGCTGCATGAGGGTTGCTCCAAGTCCTGTTTCACCGGCTGTGGTGAACCATAGATGGTTACCACTATGGGTACTTGTACATATGTTACTCTTGTTACTGTTGGGGTTAGGGTTGGGGTGTTCCACCTGTTAGCATTGTTCTGTGGTACACTCCGTTTGGCTCCGCCTTCTTACAGGAGTATAAAGGTCACTGCTACTTCCTAGTAGCCCTTAGTCTGGGATAGTATTGTTAAGCAGTGTGCTCTATTCTTGTTGTGAATAAAAGCCTTTATTCCCGGGTACGTCCTAGCCTCCCGAGTGAATTAATCGCGCATCACCGGCATCATATTGCAGGGAGACTTCATCATTGATGTCACTGAACTTCAGCACTGGTGTTGTTATCACTGTTTGTTTGGTGTGTGTGTTCTGTGCTCCAATATCACTGAACAATCCTCACAATGAACTTGCAGAGTGGTTCACACGCTGATGACAAACTGGGCAAGAATATGGCTAGGTAGTTCACAACTCCATCAAATCGTTGAACTGCCCTCACATCTGTTGATTGCTGCACCTCTGCTCCAGCTCTCATTAGGGTGAACAGCTTTCATTATCAGTACATGACCTACATCCTCAGTCATCTTCAGCTGCAGATTTTTCTTCAAGTTCCCCTGACGAGTTCTCTCTAACAGTCTCACTAGATCCTTATCATGGTCTGCGATGGCTTCTTCCATTGTGTCTCCACATCCAGAGATGAACAGATGATCCACAATCGCTTCCAAACCTGCAAGATCATTGACTATCTCATGCGTCTGCAATATTTTTCCGGAGCAGTAGAAATGCCAAACAACATGCGCAGCCATCTGTACCCCCCAAATGGCATCCAGAACATTGTCAGAGAACTGCTGCTTTCAGCCAAATTCACTTGCTAATATCCATCCTTCACATCCAGCATGATAAAGACCTTTGCCTTGGCAAGTTGTGCCAATATATCTTCAATGGTTGGCATGGGTTAGTGAGATAGTAACATAGAAATTAGGAGCAGGAGTGGGCTGTTCAGCCAGATCGCTTCAAAGCTTTATGGAGGTCCTTTGGATCTCGGTGCTCTCAGCTTCCCATATGCTTCACAGCTAACGTGCTGCTAATCCAATCAGTAGGAGTTAGCACTTTCTTGACTACCCACATCTTTCAAACTCCTTTCTTTTGTCTTTCAGGCTGGACTTAAGAGCAGCTGGAACTCTCCTTGGAAATTGCTGTGTCAGTCTCCCTCTCATCTACTACAAGATGATGTACTTTTAGTATTATCTTTGTTCTTTTAGGATGGGAATGGAAGGATACGGACTCTGTAAGTGCATACGCTTTCAGCTTGGGCAGGCATCATGATCGGTGCAGGCTTGGTGGGCCTGTTCTTGTGCTGTATCTTTCTTTGTTCTTTGTTGAGATTCATCATAAAGGGGCCCGATACCCATGAAAACATCTTTGTAATTTGTCAGGATTGCTTCAGCAATCAATGGTTTAGTGCCATGTGAAATGTTGCAAATCTCTTCTGGTACATGGAGGGTCACCTGTCCAAAGTTTTGACTTGTTTGTGTTGAGATGAGAAAATTTTGCTTCGGATCCTCCTCTGGAGCTGTCAATCTTCTTTCTTCCCATTGCATTAGGCTCTCAGCTTCATTTGTCCATTTGGGGTGAGCATCGTTCCAGTATAAAGCCTCAACTTTACCTTTGATGGGAGGTCTTGTGATGCAGTGGGCAACATCCCTGCCTCTGAACCACAAACTCAGGTCTTCGAGTCTCACCCCAGGACTTGATGGCCAAAGGAAGGTGCGTTCGTAACGCGGCCAAATGGGTTGAGTGTGTCAACTTGCAAACCCTTCCAAACGTGCCAGGAGCTGGTGGTAAGAGTGGGAGAGACTCCTGGTCAGCCACACTTGGTGTGGAGTGGTACATCTCAAGCTCTAAGCCCCTGGTGAAAAGACTAGCGACCTGTTCCAGGAATGAACTAGCTATGGAAACAGACGGAAGTCCGTCTTAATGCGTCACTAAGTGCAGAAAGAGAATTGGATTTACATTCAATGACTTCATTTTCGGGTCACCATCTTGAGCACACAGCTCTGTGAAGCCCATGATGTTGCTTGCAGAACCAGTGTCTATCTGACATTTCACATTGATTACTTGCTCTCCTTCTGCAGCCAACATTCCAATAGTCACAAACCATTTTTTATCTTGAAATTTGACAGTGTCAACCTGTTATAGAGAATGGTTCATCAGAATCATTGTCCAGCATCTCTGCAGCAACCCCCCTTTATACGTTTGCTTTTCCTCTTTCCAGCAAAACATGTGTGTACAATGTCTCACAGCTCCTTGGAGTTAAAACACTGCTTTCCCCACGCCACACATGCTTCCTTCCTCTCACGTGGTGTCCTCCTTGAAAATAGCATCCAGTACTCTGGCCTTGGCCTTTCTGCCGGCCCTTGTGTAAATAGTTCTTCTTTTTCTCTACGTACTTAAAAGTCTGAATTGCCTCTCGGCATATTGCAAAACCTTGTCAGTTCTCTCATTAATACACTTCAGCTGATGATTAACAACCTCAGAGCTTCTACACATGCTGCTAGCTTTCTTGAGAGCAAGTAACTCTTCTCTCAATAGATGTTCCTTCATGGCAGGATCTCCTATTCCTAAGTCAATCCTATCTCTGAGGGGATCATCCTTCAGCTGTTCAAACTCACAAGATTCAGCTGGACGTTTCAGTGCCATCACATAATGATCAATGTTTTCCCCTCATTTTCTGAGCTCAGATGTTTAACTCAGAGAGTTCATAAATAACATTAGTAGAGGGTCCAAAGCAGGTCCTGAAAGCCTTGAAAATTTTGCAAGGCTGGCTGATGAGGAGATATTTCTTCACCCAAAGAGTGGTGAGCCTGTGGAATTCATTACCACAGGAAGTAGTTGATGCCAAAACATTGAATGTATTCAAGAGGCAGCTGGATATAGCACTTGGGGCGAACGGGTTCAAAGGTTATGGGGAGAAAGCAGGATTAGGCCATTGAGTTGGGCAATCAGCCATGATTGTGATGAATGGCGGAGCAGGCTCGAAGGGCCAAATGGCCTCCTCCTGCTCCTATCTTCTATGTTTTTTGCTCCTCAGCGAGGTCACGAGTAGAATCCAGCTTGTTGCACACTTTGCCCAGCGCTGATAACACTGTTGCTGCTCTTATTTGTTTAGATTTCTTATTTAACTCTGTGGTAACTTCATAGTTCTGTCAGTGGGACTGAAGGCATTTCCAATTCAGCCTCAAATCTGCCCTCACCTCCATCGGGGCCGCTACTGGAATATTCAAAGCCATGCAGACTCACCCAGCAACTAATGCCCCATGCAAAGTTGCGGACTGAAGTTTTAGTTATTCTCTGCTGCCTCTTAGGGCAGCTGGCTCTCTCACAGCTATCAAAATCCACTCATTTTCTGCTTCACACTCCTGGCACCATGTCGCACTTGATGTAAAAATAGCTTCTGCTTCACTCCAGATGACCTCCGAGGTCACATGATTATGGCAAGCCGCAGCACTCAAAAAGCAGCCTTACACCAAGGCTCTTCTCCAGAGATGTTTTTTCAGGGTTTCTGCTCACCATGTCTCCCATTTCTCTTCTCATTTCTGCCTCAGCCGAAACACTCTGCAAGGCAAACTGCAGCTGCTCTGAACGGCCACTCGTCACTCTGCTCTCTCACCACCAAAAAGTTCATTCTTGTCCGTCTCCTTCATATAAGGTGCTGAAATTCTCAAGGCAACACCTCCTGAGTATGACCACCACTCGATCTGGCCCTAGCAAGCACCAGCATAAATACTGGAGCAACGCAAATATTAAAATGTCATGAGAGGAAGAATCTTTTGCTTATTCATTCATTACCTATCCCTAAATTCCTCTTCAGAAAGTTGTGGTGATGATTGTATGGTTTGCTCCATCCCTCTCCTTGGCAACAGTCTTAGACCGTTCACAACCAGTGGTGTTAAATTGGACCCTGACATGAGCTACCAACCACATTTGCACAACTGTTCAGGAACAAGGGGAGGGTGATATGATGCTACAAGTGCCAGCACATTAGGGTCTGATGCCACATACAAGTTCTGCTTGGTATAATCCAGGTCAGAAACTCCAAGGTATTTTATGAAGTCAGCCTAGACCACATATTTTGCATTTTGAATTGTAGGAGCATACATGACGCAACCCAAGAGGATCATAGAATCCTACAGTGTAGCAGGAGGCCATTTGGCCCATCGAGTCTACACTGACCACAATCCCACCCAGGCCCTTTTCGCCATACCCCATGTGTTTTACCCTAGCTAGTCCCCCTGACACTAAGGGGAAATTTAGCATGGCCAATCCACCTAACGCGTACATCTTTGGACTGTGGGAGGAAACCGGAGCACCTGGAGGAAACACAGGGAGAATGTACAAACTCGACACAAACAGTGACCCAAGCCGGGAATCAAACCTGGGCCCCTGGTGCTGTGAGGCAGCAGTGATAACCACTGTGCCACCATGCCACCTGGGATAAACCAGCAATTAATCAACATCAAGTTCAGTCCTTTAAACAGGGCTCTTGCAGACATTTTTTTAACCATGATGTGTTGGTTGAGATTTACATGTGGTGAATCAGATGCTGGGGCAGTGAGTTCCCAGGTGTAGGCTGTTTGATTATGAAGCTTTCTAATACTTACAATGCGATGTAGGGGTGGCACGGTGGCACAATGGTTAGCACTGCTGCCTCACAGCGGCAGGGACCTGGGTTCGATTCCGGCCTTGGGTGACAGTCTGTTTGGAGTTTGTACGTTCTTCCCCATGCCTGCGTGGATTTCCTCTGGTTTCCTCCTGCAGCCCAAAAGATGTGGGGGTTAGGTTGATTGGCCGTGCTAAGTTGTCCCTTTTTGTCAGGGGGATTTGCAGGGTGATTACGGGGACAGGGCCTGGGTGGGATTACTGTCGGTGCAGGCTTGATGGGCCTCCTTCTGCACTGTGGGGATTGTGTGGGCGCCCACAGAACTATCCAATCCAATATGGCTGCCGGTGTTCTTCAGGTGCCCAAGGGCCTTCCACAATAGTGGATCCTCAGGCGTCTGTTTTGTGACGATAAAACAGGCGCAGTTGGATTTAAATTCTCAGTCGTTGCATTTTGAATGATTTGAATGGTGGTGGCTGTGTTACTTTGATATGCAAATTATTCCAAACCTCATCAAGTTTTGAATAGAGAAGTTCCTCCCGATACATTCTGAATTTACTTTTCACTGATCATTATTTACCTCCTCAGTCCTGATTTCTTGGTGCACTTTGAAGTAGTAATAATCTGAGTTTGCCTTATCTGTATCATCTGCTATAATTTGATAAGATCCGGCTTCACCGTTTGCTTTCTCAACTGTGAAGCTTAAGCTTTTTGACTTTTTCCTCATAGCTTATTTTAATTAATTTTGGGATTGGTCCTGTAGCTCACCTTTGTAATGCAAATGGATATTTTTAGTGCTGCGCAGAGCAAAACTGAATGCAGTGCTGCCAACACGGACTGCACAGCGTAAAGTGTGACTCCACTGTTCTAAACATACCTTCAAATTCCATAAGCATTTCAGATGCTTTGTCATACCAGTGCCTCAATATTAACCCCCGACGCACTACAGGTGGGTGAGGATTCACATTTTGAAATGGGAAATGTGCCCCCTCATGTATGACCATAAATCGAATTTTATGTCCTTGCCCCGAGGTGAGTTGATAGAATCCACAATGCAGTAGGAGGCCATTTGGCCCATCCAGCTTGCACTGACTACAATCCCACCCAGGTCCCAACCCCGTAACCCCACATATTTACAGTCCTAATCCCCCTGACACTAAGGGGCAATTTATCATGGCCAATCAACCTAACTTGCACATTTTTGGACTGTGGGAGGAAATCGGAGCAACGTGCCGGAAGTAGTTGTGGAGTTGCATAACTTAAGTTCATTTGAAGTTCAATGTCATTTAAATGTTATTAGCGGGCCCGGGAATGAAATCACTGGGCCCGCTAGCATCTCCCCTCCCCCCCGCCCCCCCTCCACCCTCCACCCTCCACCAGGGGTATTTCACTCCAGCGCGGTTTATGGTAGCTCCCCACTTTCAGGGAGCTGGCAGCCCGACCCCGCTGGAGTGAAGAGATGAAAATCGGGGCCCCTCAGAGGGTTGGGCGCTGAGGGGGGGGGGGGGGAAGGGGGAGTGGTGCCCGCTGGACATTGGAAGCTTGGCAGTGCATGCCTGTGCCCCCTGGCACTGCCCAAAGGGGGGATCGTAGAGGTGAGGGGTCCCGCTACCACTCTGCACTTTGGGATCACGAGCCGAGGGAGGGAGGTGAGCGATCGAGCTGGCCAGCATTTGGGAGGCCAGCAGGGAGGGGCCACTGCACATGCACTGATCTCGGCGTTGACAGATTGGCGCATGCGCAGTGGCCCATTGTTTAAAGCAATGTACATAATGCTGGTGGCTGTGATGTCACACAGTGCAGGTGGTAGGAAAAGGAAAGAGTTGAACTTTCTTACAGGAGCCATTTGGGGTTCTATTCTTTGCCGGTTTCCTGGGTAGAATAGGCCCCGCCCACTGATTTTTTACATGATTCACGCTGGTGCACTCAGCTGTGCACAGAGTGTGGGAGATTCTTCTCTGAACTCCCACTGAAAAAAACAGCATGATTTACTCCAGTTTTCACACAATTTCGACACTTAGAATTTATTTGGGAGAATCCCGGCCATTGTTTCCTGTGCGCTATACAGACAAAGCACATCGTTCATAGAGTACATAGAGGAGAAGGAAAGGAGAGGGTGCAGAATATGGTGTTACAGTCATAGCTAGGGTGTAAAGAAAGAACAACTTAATATAAGGTAGGAGGGACCTGTGATTGGTGTAAAGAGAGGTTGAAGATGTCTGCGAATACCCCTGCCAGCTGATTCATGCAGAATCTGAGTGCTCGTCCGGGTACCCCATACTGGCCAGTCACTTTCCATGGGTTAACTTTCAAAAAGGCCAGTGTGATGTCCGTGATGGTTACCTCAGAGACCAGTTTGTCCGAGGCTTCCGGGGCGGATGACATCCTCTCCCTGACCTCTTGCTCAAAATGGGTGTCGGCAATTCCACGTGCTACATTGCATAATTGATCAAATATTATTTTATAAGTCTTAGTTTCCTCTGTCTTTACTGCTCTCCCTATTGATCCCATTCTAAACAGTGATTTTCCCCACTTTGTGTATGTGTGTTCCTGCAATCCATTGTTTCCAGCCTGACACAACAGCCGACCTGCTGCTGCTGTATCTCTTTCAACGTTACTCTTGCTGCGGCCCTGAGGAGGTACGGGAAGATGGGTTGAGTTGCCCATTCACCTCCTGTTCACATGTGTAGGAAAGCACGTAGCTATTGCTCAGTTTAAGGACATCCTGAGACTGGTAACTCAGAGTGGAGAATTGCGAGCATGAATCCTATCCTGCACAGTAGTGCATGCTGCATTGCACCAGTCTGTGATTTTCCCAGAATACCAACTAATCCAGTGGCCTCAATATAATGGCTCAGAATGCACTGCGTAATGGAAGAGCCTCATATCTTACCTATTTTTAAAGGTAATATTAATTGCTTTAACGCCATTAAAGTTATTATTATGTTGATTACTTCCGAGCAATTACAAATGGTCATTTTGGGAGTGTGCATAGGTGACAAAACATCCACCAACAATTGTTTTTCAGAAATAGCAGAAAGCTTCACTTCAACTTTGATAACCATAGATCCTCAGTTCGATGGCCTCGAATGTTAGACATTAGACCGATGAAACAAGTGTTTATAAACATCAAAAAGATTCGACTCAGCGGCTGTTTCCAAGGGAACATGTGAAAAAAAAACACACTCACTTGCAATTATTTGCTGTGAGTTTGTCTAAGTACAACTGAACAGGACTACATTTGGTACATGATGTTACTGAGCACTGTCAAATTATAAAGCACCGAATGTTTTGTTTTTCCACAATCATTTGGAATGCTATCCAAAAGGGATTACTATTTAGCTATTCTGTTGTCCGTTAATAACTAATATTTCAGCATGAAACTTTTATTCAACTTTCAACAGGTTGGCATTCAAGCCTGACTTGTACCTTTGTGCTTCCTGTGGCATTTGATATATTCAACGTGTCATCTTGATTGATGATAACTTACTAAAACATATCAGTCGAGCTGGAGTCCGAGCTCCAGATACTGCAATGCATAGAGATCAGGGAGGTTACCCAAACACTGTTCCGGGAGGCAGTCATACCTCTTAGGCTAGGCACTTCCGATCAGGGACAGGTGCCAGTGACCATCAGTGAGGCAGATATGGGGACACAGAGGGCAGATACAAAGGAGCCCAGTCATTTGGCCTTCATAGCAAAAGGATTTGAGTATAGGAATAGGGATGTTTTACTGCAATTGTATAGGGTGTGGGTGAGGCCACACCTGGAATATTGTGTAAAGTTTTGGTGTCCTTATCTGAGGATGGATGTTCTTGCTATATAGATGGAGTTCAGGGAAGGTTTACCAGGCTGATTCCTGGGATGGCAGGTCTATCACCTGAGGAGAGATTAAATCGATTAGGATCATATTCACTGGAGTTTAGAGGAGTGAGAGGGAATCTCATAGAAACTTATAACATTCTAACCGAGTTAGACAGGGCAGATTCAGAAAGAACGATCTCTGCAGCTGACAGTACAAGTCCCAAAGGCTATGTTGTCTGCCGGGTGCCAAGGTTATGGACATCTCGAGGGTGGAGAGGAAACTGAGGTAGGAGGTTAAGGATCCAGTTGTCCTGGTGCAGGTACATATCAGTTAGGTCTAAGAAAGAGGTTCTGCTGATGGAATATGAGCAGCGAAGGAATAAATTAAAAAGCAGAACCACAGAAGTAACAACCTCTAGATTATTTTTGACATGTTGTGGAAGTTTTTTGTCTTGCGGTCATCGGAACAAATACAAGAATACCAAATTTTACAAATACCCGCTGGGGCTCACTATAATGAGGCTCAGCAGTGGTGCCACAGCCATTTATTATTAACTTGGACAGTGTATCTAAGGTTTCTGATGACACAAAGCAAGATGGCAAGCTGTGGAGTGGACACAAAGAGACTGCAAAGAGATAAGGGAGTAGACCAGGAAATGATAGGTCAGTGAGCCTTACGTCAGTGATAGGGAAATTATTGGAAAAGATTGCTTGGGACAGGATTTACTCACGTTTGGAAACAAATTGACTTATTAGTGATAGACAGCATGGTTTTGTGGAGGGGAGGTCATGCCTCACTAACTTGATCGGATTCTTTGAGGAAGTGACGAAGATGATAGATGAGGTAAAGGTAGTGGATGTTGTCTACATGGACTTCAGTAAAGCCTTTGACAAGGTCCCTCATGGTAGACTGGTATGAAAGGTGAAGTCACACGGGATCAGAGGAGAGCAGGCAAGATGGGTACAGAACTGGCTTGGCCATAGATGTGGAGATGTCGGCGTTGGACTGGGGTGAACACAGTAAGAGTTTAACAACACCAGGTTAAAGTCCAACAGGTTTATTTAATATTTATTTAATAAATAAACCTGTTGGACTTTAACCTGGTGCTGTTAAAACTCTTACTGTGTTGGCCATAGATGACAGGTGGTAGCAGTAGAGGGATGCTTTTCTGAATGGAAGGCTGTGACTAGCGGTGTTCCAAAGATTAGTTCTGGGACCTTTGTTGTTCATAGGAGGAAAATGTAGCTGGTCTTATTAGTAAGTTCGCAGGTGACACAAAAATTAATGGAGTTGCAGATAGTGAAGAGGATTGTCAGAGGATACAGCAAGATATGGACTGGTTGGAGGCTTGGGCAGAGAAATGGCAGATGGAGTTTAATCCGGACAAGTGTGAGATATTGCATTTTGGAAGGTCCAATGCATGTAGGAATTGTACAGTAAATGGTAGAACCCTTAGGAGTATTGACAGGCAGAGAGATCTGGGTGTACATGTCCACCAATCACTGAAAGTGGCAACGCAGATGGATAAGGTAATCAAGAAAGCATACAGCATTCTTGCCTTCATCAGTCAGGGCATTAAGTATAAAAATTGGCAGGTCATACTGCAGCTGTACAGAACCTTAGTTAGGTCTCATTTTGAATATTGTGTACAATTCTGGTCGCCACACTACCAGAAGGATGTGGATGCTTTGGAGAGGGTACAGAAGAGGTTTACCAGGATGTTGCCTGGTCTGGAGGGTATTAGCCAAGAGGAGAGGTTGGATAAACTTGGTTTGTTCTCACTGGAACGACGGAAGTTGAGGGGTGGCCTGATAGAAGTTTACAAGATTTTGAGTGGCATGGACAGAGTGGATAGTCAGATGGCCTTTCCTAGGGTAGAAAAGTCAAGTACTAGGGGACATAGATCTAAGGTGCAAAACTTTAGAGGAGATGTGCGAGGCAAATGTTTTACACAGAGGGTGGTGAATGTCTGCAACTCGCTGCCTGGGGAGGCGGTGGGAGCAGGTATGATAGCAACATTTAAGGGGAAACTAGATAAATACATGTTTAGGATGGGAATGGAAGGATACGGACTCTGTAAGTGCATGCAGTTTTATTTTAGGCAGGCATCATGATCGGCGCAGGCTTGGAGGGCCGAAGGGTCTGTTCCTGTGCTGTACTTTCTTTGTTCTTTGTTCTAGATAATAAATTAGCAAATGAAATATACTTGGGGGACATGTGAGGTTATTCACACCCATGTGAATAGAAAAGCAAAATACTCTTTAAAAACTGTGAATCTTCAAAATGTTGATTGTGAAATGAGACTTGAATGTATCATTCAAGGAACACAAAATGTTAACATGCAGGTACAGCAAACAATTAGGAAAGCAAATGGCACATGGGATTTATTGCAAAGGGATTGGATCATAAAGAAGTCTTGCTACAATTCTGCAGGGTTTATTCCAGATACATGGAATACTGCTGGGAATTTTATAACCGCCTTGTCAGCCTGCTTGAAGGTGGGGAGCATATAGACTAAAGCTGGTGGCTCGTCCACCACTTCCCTGCCCATCCCTGACCTGTCCAATGTTTTGCAATGGCAGACCACATACCCTTAGGCCTATTGAGGCCCTTCACTGGCCAAGCAATGACCAGCTAAAGACCACTTTCCACCTCTGATGGGTTGGGGAAGACAAAAGGAAAGTGGCCAGTCTGTCAGTTCTCCTACTCCAGTTACAAAGTAGGGAGGAAGGGGAGTACCTTTTAGGGAATCCCTGTGCCTATTTGGGGACAACCCTCCAAGTTGTTATCCCCCTCTGAGGCTCCCCTGGCATTTAAAACCCGACCTACCTTGCTAAGGTCTCCACTTCCTCCCTGACCAAAAAAAACCCCAGAATTAACTGTCTGGTGTCCAGTTTGTCTTCTTCCTGCAACACCCTTGTAGTTCCAGCTTTGGCCATAACTACATTCTGGCACTATTGGGACTACTGCTCTTGAGGTTTGAACTTATAAAGTTTCAACTTTATTTATTGGCGTCACAAGTAGGCTTACATTAACACTGCAATGAAGTTACTGTGAAATTCCCTAGTTGCCACACTCCAGCGCCTGTTCGGGTACACTGAGGGAGAATTTAGCATGGTCAATGCATTGTGGCACAGTGGTTAGCACTGCTGCCTCACAACGCCAGGGACCCGGGTTCGATTCTAGCCTTGGATGACGGTCTGTGTGGAGTTTGCACATTCTCCCTATGTCTGCGTGGGTTTCCTCCGGGTGCTCTGGTTTCCTCCCACAGTCCAAAGGTGTGCAGATTAGGGGATTGGTAGGGTGGGTACGTGGGGTTGTGGGAGGAGGGCCTGGGTGGGATCCTGTGTCGGAGAGTCGGTGCAGGCTCGATGGGCCAAGTAGCCTCCTTCTGCACTGTAGGGAACCTATCATTCTGTAAATTCTCAGCACACTGAATTCCTTCCCCCCCACCCCCACCACCTATCAGTCTGAGGCAGCAAAATGGAGTTACACCGAAATAAAAAGTTTGGGAAGCACTGCCTTAAAGGGTTCTGAATGCATCATCAATAAACATAGTTAAGGCTGAGATAGACAAATATTTGGCCCCTCGGAGAATCGAGGGATATGGGGTGGAGTAGAAGCCCAAGATTGGCCATGATCTGAATAATGGAGCAGGTTAGATGGGCTGAATGGCCTTCTCCTGCTCTCATTTCTCATGCTCTTATGAAGTTAGAAATATAGTTGTTGCTACTTTATTACAATCTACCTACGACTCATCACTATTGTAATATTAGGGTCAGAATTTTACACTTCTCCCACTGGCTGGATTTCCCAGTCCCACTAAAGCTGAAGGATATTTGAATGGCTCTTGGCATCTTCTGGCACCCCCACCCCACCTCTCCCCCCTCCGCGACAGGGTGGTCTTTATTACTCATGGCATTATTAAGTCTGTATTGCTACAATTGGAAGTATCTGCATCGTTCCACTGATCTACATGACTCTGGACGTTGAAGGAAATGCCCTTAGGACAAGCATAGTGGTTAGCCCTGCTGCCTCACAGCGCCAGGGACATGGGTTTGATTCCCGGCTTGGGTCACTGTCTGTGTGGAGTTTGCATGTTCTCCCGGTGTCTGCGTGGGTTGCCTCCGGGTGCTCTGGCTTCCTCACCCAGTCCGAAAGGCGTGCTGGGTAGGTGCATTGGCCATGCTAAATTCTCCCTCAGTGTACCCGAACGGGCACCGGAGTGTGGCGACTAGGGGATTTTCACAGTAACTTCATTGCAGTGTTAATGTAAGCCTACTTTTGACACAAATAAATAAACTTTAAACTTTAAATGAAGCATGATTTATTGGAAACTGCTTCTTCAAAAAAAAAATCATCTTGTGTCACTTTTATCCTGAAAAATTAACAGTTGGGAACAAGGTGACACAGAGCACAAGCGGGGATGGAATTCCTCGAAACATTACAGCTAATGTGCGTAAGTGTGTGTTAATGCGATTAATCTGGTTGGTCAGCACTAACAGAATATTAGCCCAGTTTTAGCTAATGCAGCTAAAATTCCTTGAGGGAGTAATCCGGGTTAATGTGCAGACCGTATATTAATATCTTTTTTGACTTGTTGAAGATATTTAATGCGCTAATTAAAGGGAACTGTGCTTATCTTTGCCTTGTAGCCCATTATTAAGATGATGTAATGTATGGGATGAAGAGTACAGAACAAATGGCATTTTGATGACTGTTTCATATCCACACAGCAGCGTTGGTACTAACATTTCCCCCATAATTATTATTCAGACTGAAGACAGGGCGGGATTTTCCAGCCATCCTCGCCCCAAAACTGGAAAATCCCACCCCCTCCACTGGGTGGAATCGTCTCGGAAATTGATAAAGTCCGATTCTGTGCCAGGAGAGTGGCATTTAACCCACCAGCGGCCAAGATGGCTTTTTCTGGCGTACTGTGCAGCACTTAGTGTAAAAAATGAGCAGGCACGAGTTCCACGTCCCGACACTGTGGGCGGGAGGCCTCTAATTCATCTGCCCCACCATCACCTCAGCGCTTCGATGAACGAGGCACCATATGTAAACACACACAGCTAGCTCACCTCAGAAACCATTGGGAGGTCATGGTTGCCAAACCTTGGCAGCTTGATATGGTACCACAGCTTGGCATGGCTCCTATTCTGCCCAAGACCGCAAGGAACTACAAAAGGTCATGAATGTAGCCCAATCCATCACGCAAACCAGCCTCCCATCCATTGACTCTGTCTACACTTCCCGCAAAGCAGCCAGCATAATTAAGGACCCCACGCACCTCGGACATTCTCTCTTTCACCTTCTTCTGTCGGGAAAAAGATACAAAAGTCTGAGGTCACGTACCAACCAACTCAAGAACAGCTTCTTCCCTTCTGCCATTAGACTTTTGAATGGACCTACCTGCATTAAGTTGATCTTTCTCTACACCCTAGATATGACTGTAACACTACATTCTGCAATCTCTCGTTTCCTTCTCTATGAACAGTACGCTTTGTCTGTATCGCGCGCAAGAAACAATACTTTTCACTGTATACTAATACATGTGACAATAATAAATCAAATCAAACTCAAATCAAACCTCGGAAGGAAATGGCACTGAATTTCACCGACACCTCCCTGGGGTGCCTGCTGAATGCAGTGGAAGCCCATCGCCATGTTTTATTCCCACCCTCTGGTTGAAGGCCCCGCATCCAAGGTGACAAATCCAGCATGGGAGGCACTGGCAGCCAACGTCCTGCAGAAGAGAAAAGCCATCCAATTCCATAAAAGAATGGATCCTCATCACTCACAACTCACAAACTCACAGACCCATCACACATCCACAGGGATCTCACTCACTGCCAGCTCAAGGGACACCACCACCCACTCTTCCGCACACATGTTCATCTCCCCTGTGGGTTTTGTCCTCATCACCTCGCTGCTCCCACTCACCACCCACACATGCCAGGCGTCCGTATCATCTGCCCTGGAAACGCATCCTGCTTACACTCTCTCCATCTGTCTTCATGCAGGACAAGCTGGCTCACAACAAACGGGAGAGATCCCAGACGAGCAGAGGGATGTCAGGGCTAAAGATCCTTGTGGACTTTGAGGACAGAGCCACCCAGGTGGCCAGGGAGGGTACTGACCGCTCCTGTGCTGAGGGTGAGGTTGGTGGCGAGGAGCCAGGTGAGGATCCAGCACTGCATCATTCATCAGATGACAATGCTGTGAGTCATGCCTCCTGTTTTTCAGGCTCCTGCCGTACACTAATGACCTCTCCCTTCTTTCAGAAAGCAGCACAGTGGGTCCACGAGCTAAGCCCTTGATTCCAGTCCCTGATAGAAGCAAGGAGAGGAATTCACAGATCCTGACAAAGCAGACCAGTCACAGCGCTTACCCACACCCTCCACATCACAGAGACACACACCTCATAGAATCATAGAATCCCTGCAATGCAGATGGAGGTCATTCAGCCCATCAAGTCTACACTGACCACAATCCCACCCAGGCCCTATTCCCGTAACTCCACATATTTACCCTGCTAGTCCCCCTGACACTAGGGTCAATTTAGCTTGGCCAACCAACCTAATCCATACATCTTTGGACTGTGGGAGGAAACGTGAGCACTCGGAGGAAATCCACGCAGACACGGGGAGAATGTGCAAACTCTGCACAGACAGTACCCCAGGCTGGAATTGAACCCGGTTCCCTGGCGCTGTGTGGCAGCAGTGCTAACCATTGTGCCACCGTGCTGCCCCTGCCACCGTGCCACCTCAGTGGGATGTGGTTCTAGACTATACTCAGGGTCATACTGTGGTGAATACATCACACTGTCTGATCCACGGCGAATGGAGTCAACCATCCAAGGGTGCTTGCACTCAGGGGATTGTTGGAAGCCGGGAATCTGCTGAGTCGCAGTCACATGACGAGTCACTGGATTTGGACATGCATCAGTTGCTGGAGCTCCACAGGCAAGGAAGGGAATATCAGGAAGGGATGTCTGCTATACTCCTCAGATTGTAAGGCTCGATGGAGGAGTCCATCTGCCTTCAGACTGAGGTGATAGGCCGACAGGCCAGTGCACCAAGGTCAATGCTGGTGGGGTGGTTGCTGCTGAGCAGACCTTGGTCCAAGACTCCTGTCCTGCACTGCTGCAGGAGCTGCACTCACGGCTGATGAACTTGCTGGCATCCATCGGTGTCAAGATCAGGGGAGGGGGGTATGGGGGGTGTTGCGAAGGGGCTTCTCTAGCTCACTCCAGCTGCCCCTCCCTCTTAAGGTGGTAGCCAGGGTCGCCTGGGCATCCATAGGGAGGAGGTTCAGCTAGTGCACACCCCGGGACCATCCATCCAGGTGACTCCAGGAGTGTCCTTCCAATGCCCTCTTCCTGTGATGGCTTTCACTGCAGCTGCACAGGCTGAGGAGGGTAGCACTGCCGCACTTGCAGCACCCCGATAGTAGGCCAAGGCCCCCAGTTCCAGGCCTGCCAGAGGTTGCCCGCCAAGGTCATCACAGACAACAGGGCAAGGCAGACAGCAGGCTGCCTCCACCTCCACCGTGGGTGTTGGGGATGCACCTAGACATAGTGGCAGGAGAAGAAAGGTTACGTAGGTGTTGTTGCACAGCGTGGGTGTTAATCGCGTCTACACAACATTCACTTCTGTAAATAAACTCCCACTAATTTCACCATTTCTATGGTTCCGTGTTATGATGAGCTGTGTTCCTGTCAGTCTGAAGTGAAAACTTGATTCCTGCACATGATAAAGGCAGGGTTCTCAGTCCAAGGCTTCCTCCCTGTGCTTTGTTCAAACTTCCCAGCACATTGATGGTGTTCTTTCACAACGACTGAACACATCGGCCATGCCTGCATCTCAATGGGAATTACAATGTCGGCCAGAATTTTGGTTTGATTTTATTATTGTCACATGTATTAGTATACAGTGGAAAATATTGTTTCTTGCGCGCTATACAGACAAAGCATACTGTACCTAGGGAAGGAAAGGAGAGAGTGCAGAATGTAATGTTACAGTCATAGCTAGGGTGTAGAGAAGGGTCAACTTAATGGTCAACTTTTGGCTCCTGCACTCCTTCTGTATCGTTGGAAACTCATGATGTGGAGATGCCGGCGTTGGACTGGGGTGAACACAGTAAGAAGTCTCACAACACCAGGTTAAAGTCCAACAGGTTTATTTGGTAGCAAATACCATAAGCTTTCGGAGCGCTGCTCCTTCGTCAGATGGAGCACATTTCCACTCCATCTGACGAAGGAGCAGTGCTCCGAAAGCTTATGGTATTTGCTACCAAATAAACCTGTTGGACTTTAACCTGGTGCTGTGAGACTTCTTACTCGTTGGAAACTGACAGGCTGATGTTGGATTGCTGACCTGACATGGGGGCTGGAATGGCGGGTGCACAGTGGCCTGGCCCGGCCTGCCCACTGTGCGGCTATAGAATCCAGCCCTGTGCCCCCATCTCAATGTACAGATAACAACACCATGTGGCAACATGTTCCAAGCTGCTTTGCAGTAATACCGTCAGCAGAATTTGATACCAAGCCACATAGGGAGATCTGGGGGCAGATAATGAAAAGCTTGGTTTTGAGGGATGTCTGAAAGGAGAAAAGAGAGGTGAAGGGGTTTCGTAGGGTGAATTCTAGAGCTTGGGGCCTCAGCAGCTGGAGGCATGGTCACCAGGAGCAATACAATTAAAAATGTTGGTTGCATTGCATTCAGTGCTGGAGCAGAAATAGCAGTTAGGGTTTTGCAGCATTCCCAAGATAGAGAGTGCCATCGATCCTCCCCGTGTAATCATTCAAGCAACTGTAAATATATTCTACGGTGTCCCTGAGCAGAAAATGATGTCGCTCTGTGACCGGGTGGGATAATTCTGCAACCCTGATTTTAACCCCGCTCAACACACAGTGCATGCCAGAGGTCAGTGTGGCACCAAGCCCTGCCCAATGTATTCTTCCAGTAGAACACCAGAGAAAAGTCCCGGTGAGAGCAGGTAAAAGGGGGGGGAGGGAATCCGAGCACTGAAACAGACGGTGGATCTGAATGCCACATCCTGACTAGAGCAACAATTTGATTGGATTTGATTTATTATTGTCACCTGTATTAGTACACAGTGAAAAGTATTGTTTCTTGAACGCTATGCAGACAAAGCATAACGTTCATAGAGTACATAGGGGAGAATGAAAGGAGAGGGTGCAGAATATAACATACCAGTCATGGCTAGGGTGTAGAGAAAGATCAGCTTAATATAAGGTAGGACCATCAAAAAGTCTGATGGCAGCAGGGAAGGACCTGTTCTTGAGTCGGTTGGTACGTTGGTCGGTTGGTATGGGCGGCACGGTGGCCCAGTGGTTAGCACTGCTGCTTCACAGCGCCAGGGACCCGGGTTCGATTCGTGGCTTGGGTCACTATCTGTGTGGAGTTTGCACATTCTCCTCGTGTCTGCGTGGGTTTTCTCCGGGTGCTCCAGTTTCCTCTCACATTCTGAAAGACGTGTTGGTTAGGTGCATTGACCCAAACAAGCGCCGGACTGTGGCGACTCGGGGAATTTTACAGTAACTTCCTTGCACTGTCAATGTAAGTCTTACTTGTGACTAATAAATAAAACTTTAACATGATTTCAGACCCTTTTCCCGACAGAAGAAGGTGGAAGAGAGAATGTCCAGGGAGCACAGGGTCCTTGATTATGCTGGCTGCTTTTCCGAGGTAGCGGGAAGTGTAGACAGTGTCAATGGATGGGAGGCTGGTTTGTATGATGGACTGGACTTCATTCACAACCCTTTGTAATTTCTTGCATTCTTGGACAGAGCAGGAGTCACACCAAGCTATGATACAACCAGAAAGGATGCTTTCTAGGTGCATCTGTAAAGGTTGGTGAGAGTCATAACGGACATGCCAAATTTCCTTAGCCTCTTGAGAAAGTTGGTGGGCTTTCTTAACTTTGGCGTCAGCATGGAGTGTAGCTCAGGAATAAAAGCTGAATACTCAGTTCTTTACTCGCATTTCAGTGTTTACCCACACGATTTCTGCTCTTGCCTACCCACGGGAGACAGCCCACTGAAATATAGCAATAGCAATGGGACAAGTTCACATCAGACATCCTGCTTCCATCCCAGTTGATTTTATACATATATCAGGTTGTTTATAGGATGAACGCTGCCACCAGCACTCAGACCCTGGCTGCAGGAGCACAGGCACAGAGGGACTTTTTGCAGCTTTTCCCATGGGCTATGACTGTTTATCTGCTACACTCAGAACTGAAAAGTAAAGCCTGACTTTAAGGCAACATTCCATGCCTCTGTTGAAAGCAACATTGACGGGATGCTCTGAATATAATTTGGAATGTTGTGTAGTGCCCCTGTGCAGTATATGTGTTAATGCAACTGGTCTATCTACAGTCCTGTTATGTGATGTACTGCAGGAGTGTGGAGCATTCACGAGAGGCCTGCCCGCTGGGGATATCCCTCTGATTCAGTTGACTGCCTTTCCTGCTGCACCGCAGCCTCTAAGGGTTCTCCATGCGTGCCAAAAATAATCGGTCCTCGCAACCCCCCCCCCCCAACCACCACCGACTTCTGGGCCATCTCCTGTCTCTTGTATAGTGGCAGGTGCAGGCAAGGGACTGACAATAGCTGGAGAGCCACCTGCCTATTTGTATGCCTGGCAGGCTATGTCAGAGCTAAGTTCGGAGATCAGCCCAATGATCCACTTAAGCACAGGCTGCTGCACTGCCACAAGGTCTCTGAATCCCTCGCTCATGTTGCCTACACTTGCACGGTCACTTAATCCCAGTGTTCAGAATTTGCATTGATTATTCTGTGCAAGCTCCCACCTGCGCAGGTAGGTGCCTAAAGGAGCGTTTGAATCAGGTTCACAGCAGAAAGAAATTGAAAGGGCTTAAAAAGTTAAAACCTCTTAAAACACTTTAGAAACATTTAAGCGGTTATTGGATAGGCACATGGAGCACACCAGGATGATAGGGAGTGGGATAGCTTGATCTTGGTTTGAGATAAAGCTCGGCACAACATCGTGGGCCGAAGGGCCTGTTCTGTGCTGTACTGTTCTCTCTTGTAACATAGGGGACTTGGTTTATGGAAAAATAAATCTTGCGCCTTGGAGGTACTTCACTCACGCACGGCCAATTTTACTGGTGGTATAATTAGAACTCCAGTTGGGCAATGTGAAACAAAGATTGTCATCTTTGGCACTAAGCGGCACCCCCTATCCCATAGGGTAATTGGTGGAACAGGTTTGGCATCAGATCATTCGTAAGGTGAATACTGCCACAGAATCTGATCTTAAATGCAGAACAGAGAAGACTTGGAGAAACCTCTTGAGGGGAGGTTATGCAGCAGTTCCTTTATCTCAAATACCCTATCTTAAATTCAGTTCTGGGACATGGGCGTCACTGACTGGCCAGCATTTGTACCCATCCCTAAATGCCCAAGAGCAGTTAAGAGTCAGTTCTGAAGTCACATGTAGGCTAGACCAGGTAAGGATGGCAGATTGCCTTCCTTAAAGGACAATAGTGGGTTTTCTGACAATCGACAATGCCTTTATGGTCATCAGTGGAGTAGATTCTTAATTCCAGATATTTTTTACTGAATGCAAATTCCACCATCTGCCCAGGCAGGATTCGAATCCGGGTCCCAGAACATTAGCTGAGTTTCTGGATAATAGCGATAATACCACTAGGCCATAGCCTCCCCTTAAAGCCTGCTTCTTCTTTTATCACTACTGTGCACAGAAAATTTAGATACCTAACAGCCCTTGTATATAGAGGTGGTGGCGTCATGGTTTTGTCACTGGCCAATAATCCAGAGTAAGAAGTCTCACAACTCCAGGTTAAAGTCCAACAGGTTTATTTGGTAGCACAAGCTTTCGGAGTGTTGCTCCTTCTTCAGGCGAGTGAGGAGTTGTGTTCACAAACAGGGCATATACAGACACAAACTCAATTTACAAGATAATGGTTGGAATGCGAGTTTTTACAGGTAATCAAGTCTTAAAGGTACAAACAATGTGAGTGGAGAGAGGGTTAAGCTCAGGTTAAAGAGGTGTGTGTTGTCCCCACCCAGGACAGTTAGTGAGATTTTGCAAGCCCAGGCAAGTCATAGGGGTTACAGATAGTGTGACATGAACCCAAGATCCCGGTTGAGGCTGTCCTCATGTGTGTGGAACTTGGCTATCAGTTTCTGCTCAGCGATTCTGCGTTGTTGTGTGAGACCTAGGGTCGAATCCCACCATGGCAGATGGTAAAGATTGAATTTAATAAATAACACTGCAATTAAAAATCTAATGATGACCATTAAATGATTGTTGTAAAAACCCATCTGGTTTACTAATGCCTTTTGGGGAAGGAAATGTGCCGTCTTTACCTGGTCTGGCCGACATGTGACCACATAGCAATATGGTTGACTATTAAATGCCCTTGTTCAAGAGCAATTAGGGTTGGGCAATAAATGTAAGCCCAGCCAGTAAAGTCCACATCTCATGAATCATAGAATAATAGAATTTTTACATGCAGAATGAGGCCATTTGGCCCATCATGTCTGCACCAACTGAGCATCTTATCCAGGCCCAAATACCCCCTGCCAACCCCTTATCCACCTAACCTGGGACATTAAGATGCAATTTATCATGGCCGATCCATCTAACCAGCACATCTTTGGACTGTGGGAGGAAACTGGAGCACCCGGAGGAAACCCACGCAGACACGGGGAGAACGTGCAGCCTCCACACAGACAGTGACCCAAGGCTGGAATCGATCCCGGGGTCCCTCGCACTGTGAGGCAGCATTGCTAACCACTGTGCCACCCTGCCACCCCAAATGAATGAATATTAAAAAGAATACTTGCACTAGTCGCTCTGTTTGGGTCTGATTTGCAGGTGATCAGGAGTTTCCAGGCTACGGTAAATTTGTGTGTGATACCATGTGGTTGTCGCATAATTTTTTTTTTCAGAATACCACATTCCTTAGCTGATCTGTAACTCCCAGGTGGCACTGGTGACCGTGAAGGTTTGTGGGCTCAGCTACACTGTCCCGGAATAAGTTTTCTGGCAGAGCAGCAGAGTCATGGTGGAAAATTGGCTGGGTCCAAGATACACTGGGTACCAGCCCAGGCTGCTCGTTTCTCACAAGGTGTGTTTTGTTAATTGTACATTTAATTGTGTTTAATTGTATGCAGGTGGTAAGCATTGGCTGGTGATTCACTTGAATTCCTCCATATCGACAGAGTCTGAAGCTGTGGTTGTTGGATTTGGCCGTGTAAGCTTTTTTGTTATTATTCGAGGGTCATGAGCATCAATGGCTGGCCAGCATTTATTGCCCATCCTTAGATGCCCGAGGTTGAGAGTCAACCTCATTGCTGTGGCTCTGGACTCACATGTAGGCCAGACCAGGTAAAGACGGCAGATTTCCTTCCCTAAAGGATATTAGTGAACCTTGTAATGTCTCCCTCTGTAAATAAAATATAAACATGTTGTAAAGTTTGGTTTCAGTTCGATTCTTTACCAACTGGCTTTCTGGAATATAACATGTTTGGGATGGATCGCTAACAGGGTAGTCATATCACTGGTGTTGGGGCTTGGGGGAGGAAATTCTAATCTGAAGCATTTCTTTGACCCCAGCGCCTGTTGCAGTGATTTGGAGACAGAATGCAGGTTTGGTCAGCAACTGATGCAGGGCCCATCTGGAGTCCAGGCCTGGACTTTCCATCAACCTTTAGAGTGGCATGCTGGCACAATGGTTAGCTCTGCGGCCTCACAATGTCAGGGACCCGAGTTCGATTCAGGCCTCGGGTGACCGTCTTTGCGGAGTCCGCACGTTCTCCCTGTGCCTGCGTGGATTTCCTCCGGGTGCTCCAGTTTCCTCCCACAGCCTGGAAGATGTGCTGGTTAGGTGCATTGGCCATGCTAAATTCTCCCTCGCTGTACCCGAACAGGCGCCTGAGTGTGGCGACTGGGGGATTTTCACAGTAACTTCATTGCGGTGTTAATGTTAGCCTAATTGTGACACTAATAAATAAACTTTAACTTTAACCTTAGTGTCACAAGATGTGTAGGTTAAGGGGGATTAGCAGGGTAAATGCATGGGGTTATGGATGTAGGGCCGGGGGGGGTGCGGGTTGAGCCTGGATAACATGCTCTGTTGGAGAGTTGGTGCAGATTCGGTGGGCTGAATGGCCTCCTTCTGCACTGTAGGGATTCTATGATTCTATGAACCTGCTGGTATAATTTGCCACCTTATTATTCAGAAATCCTGTTGTCTTGTTGCATTGGCTGGGATGCCAGGCACTTGCCAGTGGCATTTTTCCCACTTTCCCTCAGTGATGGGCGCCTGATCCGCGCTCATAGTGGTGTGGACACCCATTCAAACAAGACATCCTTCCCCCCCTGACTCAGGATATTTTGATGGGATCAAGATCAAAGGTCACCATGAATCGGTCCGCCGGTGACGGACTGAGCTTGTTTACCCCTGGGAAAATGGGACCTTGTTCTTCTTTAACTGAGGAGTATGGGAACAGGAATGGGTCATTCAGCCTCTTCGCAGGCCTGTACGGCCTTTCACCGAGATCACGGTTGATGTGTATTCTAAGCTTCTGCCTCTCCCTCTGTGTCCTGCCTTGAATCCAAGGACTCGCGCTATAACTTCTTCAAAAGGAAATATGGGCCTTTCCTGCCGCCACATTCTGCCTATCTGCTCATTGCCTTCTGTCACTTGCTGCTTTATTTTCCCCTGGAAGGTGAAGACCAATTACCGGATATTTTATGCTCTGCTGTTGCGGCTTCAGCGCACTTTTATCACTGTGTGCAAAAGGCTCGACAGAAGGTTTGAGAGCTAACTGATGCTTTCTAATTGTCAGCTTGTTGCAAGAATAATTACAGGCAGTCTTCGGGCTTTTGTAGCGGCATCATTCTCAGTTGTCCTTTCATTATTTCTCTTGTGTTACAACGGCAGCAAGCTACTCCTGACACTAATAACAGGAACTGCGGTCGCACTGTGGCTGACTCAGGAACAGAAATTTCAGTCCACTGGGCTCCAAAATGTTACAAGTAATTGGGGGAGCGGGGTGGGGGAGAGGAGCAAGAATGGGTGGTTTGGGTTAGGAACAGTCTTTGTGCTTGTCGGTAAAATTGAGCAGGGCGATGGCCCGGGAGAGTCGGTGAATGGACCTGTCCCCATTTTCCGGGTTGTCCCTCATTAGGTAAGCAAGCAGCCAGCAAGAAACACGTTGTTCTCATGAAGCCTGCCGATTCAGAGATGGCCAAAACAAAAACAGAAACTGCCGTGGTTTAAAGGAGGGGGTGTATTTTTGTTGCAACACAACAGGAAAGACACATTGGGCAGAATTCTCCCACTGGGAGAACTGGAACAACGGAGGTTGAGGGGCAACCTGATAGAAGTCTACAAGATTAAGAGGGGCATGGATAGAGTGGATAGTCAGAAGCTTTTTCCCAGGGTGGAAGAGTCAATTACTGGGGGGGGCATAGGTTTAAGGTGCGAGGGGCTCGGTTTAAAGGAGATGTACGAGGCAAGTTTTTTACACAGAGGGTGGTGGGTGCCTGGAACTCGCTGCCGGGGCAGGTAGTGGAAGCAGATGCGATAGTGACTTTTAAGGGGCGTCTGAACAAATGCATGAATAGCATGGGAATAGAGGGATATGGTCCCCGGAAGGGTAGGAGGTTTTAGATCAGTCGGGCAGCATGGTCGGTGAGACTTGGAGGGCCGAAGGGCCTGTTCCTGTGCTGTAATTTTCTTTGTTCTTCGTTCTTTATCCCGCCCGCCGCGGGGGTTGTAGTGGATGGGACACAGACCATGCAAAGATCCATTAACCTCAGGCGGGAATTTCTGGCCTTGGGGTGAGCGCGCCCGGAAAATCCCACCCATTGTGTGAATGCCTTCAGATGCTTGGTGGGTGGGGTTGAGGAGGCTGGATGCGAAGCCATGTGCAGGAAAAAGCACAAAGGCGGGGCTTAAAGGGTTAAATTATGGTTGTGAATCCTTGCTTTATATTTCCTTGAGTTTGGGAAAGGTTGTAGGTTGACCCAATCTGTGGTAAACCACTGTTAAGCTTATTGCCTGTGTGTGTGTGTGACATGCCTGGGCATGCCCCTGCTGGAGACTCCTCCCCAATGGTCCAGGTATAAAGGTGACTGCTCCATCCCAAAACTTTTTGCGAATAAAACTGATGCTCTATCAATCAAGCAAAGACTAGTTGGTACGCAAGAACAAATAGGCTTTTATTCACAAAAGACTTGGAGCACACCCATGCTGATGAACTGGTCCAGCAACTGAGGCAGGGGGGTGGGGAGGAGTCACCTTTATACCTGGACCAGGGGGGAGGAGTCTCAGGCAGGGCCGGCAGGGGCATGCCCAGGCATGTCACACACACACACACAGGCAATAAGCTTAACAGTGGTAAACCACTCAATCGCAATGTTTAAAATGATAAAGGCAAAAAAAAAAGGACGGCATGGTGGCACAGTGGTTAGCATGGCTGCATCACAACGCCAGGGACCCAGGTTCAATTCCGGCCTTGGGTCACTGTCTGTGTGGAGTTTGCACGTTCTCCCCGTGTGTGCGTGCGTTTTCTCCGGGTACTCCAGTTTCCTCCCACAGTCCAAGATGTGCGGGTTAGGGGGATTGGCCTTGCTAAATTGCCCCTTAGTGTCAGGGGGACTGGCCAGGGTAAATGCATGGGGTTATGGGGATCGGACCTGGGTGGGATTGTGGTTGGTGCAGACTCGATGGGCCAAATGGCTTCCGACTGCGTTGTAGGATTCTATGATTCTATGAAAAACGGTAAAAGCGGGGAAATTGGAATGCTGGTCTGAACTGCTTTCTCCTTCTGGTGAAGAAGGCAAGGCGGTAGATGTAAAGAAACTATTTCCTCCGGTGACAGAATCCCCACAGTGAGAGGGTGTCATCTTAAAAATAGAGCAAGGCAATTAATGAAATCAGGAAGCACTTGTTCACACCAACGATTGGGCAAATCTGGACTTTCTGCTCAAAAGGCCAGGGTGGATTTTGGGTCAGGTGAGGAGACCATAGGGGCGATTTTCCGACCACGCTGTGCTTGGGGCAGATTGCACCGATCCCGGAGAATAACGTGTGGTCCTAAAAACCCATCTCGCGCTTGGCACCAAATAGTTTGCGAAGTCTCCCAGCCCCTTCGTACTGGCACAACGCAGATCATGCCAGAAAGGGCGTGAGGCCGGTTCGCATATTTGAAGCAGCCTTTAAATATGCAAACCCATTCAAACCCCAGCACACAGAAGTCACACAGCCTTTTTGGGGGAAGCACTGAGGGAGTGCTGCACTGTTTTAGAGTCATAGAGTCATAGAGGTTTACAGCACGGAAACAGGCCCTTCGGCCCAACTTGTCCATGCCATTTTTTTTTAAACCCCTAAGCTAATCCCAATTGCCTGCATTTGGCCCGTATCCCTCTATACCCATCTTACCCATGCAGCTGTCTAAATACTTTTTATGTGGGGGCACTGAGGGACTGCAGCACTGTTTTATGGGGAGGCACGAGGGAGTGCTGCACTGTTTTATGGGGGGGGCACTGAGGGAGTGCTGCACTGTTTTATGGGGGGGGGGCACTGAGGGAGAGCTGCACTGTTGTATGGGGGAACACTGAGGGAGTGCTGCACTGTTTAATGGGGAGGCACGAGGGAGTGCTGCACTGTTTTATAGGGGAACACTGAGGGAGTGCTGCACTGTTTTATAGGGGAACACTGAGGGAGTGCTGCACTGTTTTATGAGGAACACTGAGGGAGAGCTGCACTGTTTTATGGGGAACACTGAGGGAGAGCTGCACTGTTTTATGGGGAACACTGAGGGAGAGCTGCACTGTTTTATAGGGGAACACTGAGGGAGTGCTGCACTGTTTTATGAGGAACACTGAGGGAGAGCTGCACTGTTTTATGGGGAACACTGAGGGAGAGCTGCACTGTTTTATGGGGAACACTGAGGGAGAGCTGCACTGTTTTATAGGGGAACACTGAGGGAGTGCTGCACTGTTTTATAGGGGGGCACTGAGGGAGAGCTGCACTGTTTTATAGGGGGGCACTGAGGGAGAGCTGCACTGTTTTATGGGGAACACTGAGGGAGAGCTGCACTGTTTTATGAGGAACACTGAGGGAGAGCTGCACTGTTTTATGGGGAGTACTGAGGGAGAGCTGCACTGTTTTATGAGGAACACTGAGGGAGAGCTGCACTGTTTTATGGGGAACACTGAGGGAATGCTGCACTGTTTTATGAGGAACACTGAGGGAGAGCTGCACTGTTTTATGAGGAACACTGAGGGAGAGCTGCACTGTTTTATGGGGAACACTGAGGGAGAGCTGCACTGTTTTATGGGGAACACTGAGGGAGAGCTGCACTGTTTTATGAGGAACACTGAGGGAGAGCTGCACTGTTTTATGGGGAACACTGAGGGAGAGCTGCACTGTTTTATGGGGAACACTGAGGGAGTGCTGCACTGTTTTATGGGGAGTACTGAGGGAGAGCTGCACTGTTTTATGAGGAACACTGAGGGAGAGCTGCACTGTTTTTTGGGGAACACTGAGGGAGTGCTGCACTGTTTTATGGGGAGTACTGAGGGAGAGCTGCACTGTTTTATGAGGAACACTGAGGGTGTGCTGCACTGTTTTATGGGGAACACTGAAGGAGTGCTGCACTGTTTTTTGGGGGGGGACTACAGAGGGAGTGTTGATTTTGATTTGATTTGATTTATTATTGCCACATGTATTAACATACAGTGAAAAGTATTGTTTCTTGCGCACAATGCAAACAAAACATACCGTTCATAGAGAAGGAAACGTGAGAGTGCAGAATGTAGTGTTACAGTCATAGATAGGGTGTAGAGAAAGATCAACTTAATGCAAGGTAAGTCCTTTCAAAAGTCTGACAGCAGCAGGGAAGAAGCTGTTCTTGAGTCGTTTGGTACGTGACCTCAGACTTTTGTACCTTTTTCCCGAAGAAGAAGGTGGAAGAGAGAATGTCCGGGTGCATGGGGTCCTTAATTATGCTGGCTGCTTTGCCGAGGCAGCGGGAAGTGTAGACAGAGTCAATGGATGGGAGGCTGGTTTGCGTGATGGATTGGGCTACATTCACGATCTTTTGTAGCTCCTTGTGGTCTTGATCAGAGCAGGAGCCATACCAACTGTGATACACCCAGAAAGAATGCTTTCTATGGTGCATCTGTAAAAGTTGGTGAGAGTCGTAGTTGACATGCCAAATTTCCTTAGTCTTCTGAGAAAGTAGAGGCGTGGTGGGCTTTCTTAGCTAGTGTTGGCATGGGGGGACCAGGACAGGTTGTTGGTGATCTGGACACCTAAAAACTTGAAGCTCTCGACTCTTTCTATTTCGTCCCTGTTGATGTAGACAGGGGCATGTTCTTCTTTTCCTGAACTCGATGATAATCTCCTTCGTTTTGTTGACATTGAGGGAGAGATTATTGTCACTGCACCAGTTCACAAGATTCTCGATCTCATTCCTGTACTCTGTCTCATCATTGTTTGAGATTCGACCCACTACGGTGGTGTCGTCAGCAAACTTGAAAATCGAGTTGGAGGGGATTTGGGCCACACAGTCATAGGTGTATAAGGGGGGTAAGTAGGGGGCTGAGAACACAGTCCTGTGGGGCGCTCGTGTTGAGGATTATCGTGGAGGAGGTGTTGTTGCCTATCCTTACTGATTGTGGTTGTAGTTTTATGGGGAGCACTGGGGGAGTGCTGCACTGTTTTAGGAGGGAGCATGGAGGGAGTGCTGCACTGTTTTATGGGGGGGGGGGGGGCGGGTATACTGAGAGAGTGCTGCACTGTTTTGGGGGGGAGCATTTGCTGCAATTCTTTTACTTATGTCCCAGATTCCTATTTTCCTGTGCTTATGCATTCTGATGTTCTTTTTCTTCAGTTGCAGTAGGGCCTACAGTGCAGGAAGTCATTGAGTAATCTCTGTTGGCAGGGTAAGGATTTCTCCAAGGATGCCTTCGCCTATTTGATGTCCCTTCACCTGAAGCTCTATTTATACCCCCACCGCCTCCCAGAGGGGAACTGGGCTGCAATGAATTCCAGACACGCCTTCCCAATCCTGGGCCTAGAATAGTAAATGATTTGCGAGCTTTAAGGACAGGCTACCAACAAACCTAGTGCAAACAAAAGCATCTGAAAGCTCACGCAAGAAAATATAGTCATCACCTCACTAAGGATTCCTCGGGATTGCTTCATATAGCATTTGAAATGGCCTAAATTGACTTTAAGCAAGTGGCATGGTCAGGAAATTGTTTTTGCATCTTATTTCTCTCACCATCCTCACTGGTGGACAGGCTTAGGGGAATCAGGAGGTGAGTTACTCACCACAGAGTTTCCAGCTTCTGACCTGCTCTTGCAGCCACAGTATTTATACGGTTGGATGTATCGATAGGATTTCACCCCGATTCAACTGCTGTCCATTTCCCACATGAGCTGCCAGGAAACTCTGTCCTCACTTAAGGAAGCCTGATGATCTCTGAAACTGATGCAAACTGGCATGGTGGCACAGTGGTTAGCACTGCTGCCTCACACCGCCAGGGACCTGGATTCAATTCCGGCCTCGGGTCACTGTCCGTGTGGAGTTTGCATGTTCTCCCCGTGTCTGTGTGGGTTTCCTCCGGGTGCTCCGGTTTCCTCCCAACGTCCAAAGACGTGCAGGTTAGGTTGATTGGCCATGCTAAATTGCACTTTAGTGCCCCAAGATGCACGTTCTCCCCGTGTCTGCGTGGGTTTCCGCCGGGTGCTCCAGTTTCCTCCCACAGTCCAAAGACGTGCTGGTTAGATGCATTGGGCCATGCTAAATTCTCCCTCAGTGTACCCGAACAGGTGGCGACTAGGGGATTTTCACAGTAACTTCATTGCAGTGTTAACGTAAGCCTACTTGTGACTAATAAATAAACTTTTACTTCAAGTTAGGAGGATTAGCGGGGTAAACATTTGGGGTTGGGTGGGATTGTTGTCGGTGCAGGCTCGATGGGCCGAATGGCCTCCTTCTGCACTGTCCGGATTCTATGAATGGCAACTTTTCTGGTTAAGTTGGATTCTTGCAGGTGCTTTCGGATTGGCCATTCCATTGTGCATTCATTTTAGTACATCCTAATACACACAGTAAGGTCAAATATTCCTGTGTGTCTGTCAGGAAAGGCAAACAATTTAACTCCCAATTAACATGCTGCCTGCGCACTATGAAGAATTTCAACTCAGGCTTAATTTAATATTTTCAGTGACATTGACCTCAATCATTGAAAATCCAGGCACAGAATATTTTATATGCACAACTCAAGGAGATTACTATCTTTTTCATCGCCTGACTGCCGCTCCTGTATTTCAGTGTGGCACTGCTGCTGTGCTGTTCCATACAGAATAGCATTAGCATCTCTTTACTCCGGGTAATTTGGGAGAATCTAAATCTTCTTGTTGACCACATTGGCGAGTTTCACCCTGCATTACAGAATCAAAGTTCTATTTTTTTTGTTTTTGGTTATATGACCGAAGATAGTCAGAATAAACTGCTTTTGAAATGAAGAAAATCAGCTTGGAAGCTATTTTTTTCTCATAAGGTGCGGACTGCCAAGCTCGCACGGATCTGTAGATGGGCCAGGATGTGGGAGTTGTGTCCCACACGCCAAAGTTACTGTATTTTATTAAAATATCACGAGCTATGCAAAGCCTGATCAAGGCACGAACCTCTACTTAATAAGTGGCTCTTTGTAGAGGATGGTGTCCTGTATTTGTTCAGAGGCTTTTTAAGCACTGCACTCTCCCCTTAATATCTTTGCTTCAATCTATGATGAATTTAAGATAAAGTATTGACTAATATGGGAATATCATGTCACCCATATACAGTCAGTGCCATGACATGAAGTGTAGACAGGCTGCTGTTCTCTAAAAGTGTTGCAAATTACCGGGCAACATGTTGCAAATGACTGTTTCAATGTCTGAGGAATGTCGTTAGAGGGGTCAGTTAGAGGGGTCAGTTTTTGGGGTCAGTTTTTGGGGTCAGTTTTTGGGGTCAGTTTTTGTTCAAAGCGTGCAGGAAGGTTTTTTGACTCAGTATGTAGACAGGCCAACTAGAGGTGAGGCTATATTGGATCTGGTGCTGGGAAATGAGCCAGACCAGGTGCTAGACTTGGAAGTTGGTGTGCATTTTGGTGATAGTGACCACAATTCGGTTACGTTCACCTTAGTGATGGAAAGGGATAGGCATGAACCTCGGGCCAGTGGTTTTAGCTGGGGGAAGGGTAATTATGAGGCTATTAGGAGAGAATTAGGAAACATAGGTTGGACTAGGAGATTACAGGGACTGGGAACGTCCGACATGTGGAGTTTTTTCAAGGAGCAGCTACTGCGAGTCTGTGATAGGTATGTCCCTGTCAGGCAAGGAGGAATTGGTAGGGCTAGGGAACCGTGGTGCACCAAAAAAGTTTCTTTGTTGGTTAAAAAGAAAAAGGAGGCTTATGTTCGGATGAGACGTGAGCACTCGGGTAGTGCACTAGAAAGCTTTAGATTGGCTAAGAGGGAGTTGAAGAGCGAGCTTAGAAGGGCTAAAAGGGGACATGAGAAGACTTTGGCGGATAGGGTTAAAGAGAATCCTAAGGCGTTCTATAGGTATGTCAAGAACAGAAGGTTGGTTAGGGCAAGTTTAGGGCCAGTTATAGATGGCAGAGGGAAGTTATGTGTGGAACCGGAGGAGATTGGTGAAGCATTGAACCAATATTTCTCTTCGGTGTTCACGCAAGGGGACATGAATATAGCTGAGGAGGACACTGGGTTGCAAGGGAGTAGAATAGACAGTATTACAGTTGATAAGGAGGATGTGCAGGATATTCTGGAGGGTCTGAAAATAGATAAATCCCCTGGTCCGGATGGGATTTATCCAAGGATTCTCTGGGAGGCAAGAGAAGTGATTGCAGAGCCTCTGGCTCTGATCTTCAGGTCGTCGTTGGCCTCTGGTATAGTACCAGAAGATTGGAGGTTAGCGAATGTTGTCCCATTGTTTAAGAAGGGGAACAGAGACTTCCCCGGGAATTATAGACCGGTGAGTCTCACTTCTGTTGTCGGCAAGATGTTGGAAAAAATTATAAGGGATAGGATTTATAGTTATTTGGAGAGTAATGAATTGATAGGTGATAGTCAGCATGGTTTTGTGGCAGGTAGGTCGTGCCTTACTAACCTTATTGAGTTTTTTGAGAAAGTGACCAAGGAGGTGGATGGGGGCAAGGCAGTGGACGTGGTATATATGGATTTTAGTAAGGCGTTTGATAAGGTTCACCATGGTAGGCTTCTGCAGAAAATGCAGATGTATGGGATTGGGGGTGATCTAGGAAATTGGATCAGGAATTGGCTAGCGGATAGGAAACAGAGGGTGGTGGTTGATAGTAAATATTCATCATGGAGTGCGGTTACAAGTGGTGTACCTCAGGGATCTGTTTTGGGGCCACTGCTGTTTGTAATATTTATTAATGATCTGGATGAGGGTATAGTTGGGTGGATTAGCAAATTTGCTGATGACACCAAAGTCGGTGGTGTGGTAGACAGTGAGGAAGGGTGTCGTAGTTTGCAGGAAGACTTAGACAGGTTGCAAAGTTGGGCCGAGAGGTGGCGGATGGAGTTTAATGCGGAGAAGTGTGAGGTAATTCACTTTGGTAGGAATAACAGATGTGTTGAGTATAGGGCTAACGGGAGGACTTTGAATAGTGTGGAGGAGCAGAGGGATCTAGGTGTATGTGTGCATAGATCCCTGAAAGTTGGGAATCAAGTAGATAAGGTTGTTAAGAAGGCATATGGTGTCTTGGCGTTTATTGGTAGGGGGATTGAATTTAGGAGTCGTAGCGTTATGTTGCAACTGTACACAACTCTGGTGCGGCCGCACTTGGAGTACTGTGTGCAGTTCTGGTCCCCACATTACAGGAAGGATGTGGAGGCTTTGGAGAGGGTGCAGAGGAGGTTTACCAGGATGTTGCCTGGTATGGAGGGGAGATCCTATGAGGAGAGGCTGAGGGATTTGGGATTGTTTTCGCTGGAAAGGCGGCGGCTAAGAGGGGATCTTATTGAAACATATAAGATGATTAGAGGTTTAGATAGGCTGGATAGTGATAGCCTTTTTTCTCTGATGGAGAAATCCAGCACGAGGGGGCATGGCTTTAAATTGAGGGGGGGTAGTTATAGAACCGATGTCAGGGGTAGGTTCTTTACCCAGAGGGTGGTGAGGGATTGGAATGCCCTGCCAGCATCAGTAGTAAATGCGCCTAGTTTGGGGGCGTTTAAGAGATCCGTAGATAGGTTCATGGACGAAAAGAAATTGGTTTAGGTTGGAGGGTCACAGTTTTTTTTTTTAACTGGTCGGTGCAACATCGTGGGCCGAAGGGCCTGTTCTGCGCTGTAATGTTCTATGTTCTATGTTCTATGAATGTGTTACAGACTGGAGGAGGATTAATTTTAACAGCCCTGATTTTTCCTCTGGCTACCCCTCCATGGTAAGAAGTCTCACAACACCAGGTTAAAGTCCAACAGGTTTATTTGGTAGCACAAGCTTTCGGAGTGCTGCTCCTTCATCAGGTGAGTGATGAAATGCGTTGGACTGTGCTTACCCCAGTCCAATGCCGGTATCTCCGCATCATGGCTACCCCTCCATAAGCAGAAAGGTGTTTTTGATTTCTGACTTTCTCCCTTTATCAGTGGTGCTGTATTTTTCCCAATCACTCGCAGAAATCATAGAATCCCTACAGTGCAGAAGGAGGCCATTTGGCCCCTAGAGTCTGAACTGACAGCAATCTCACCCAGGCCCTATCCCCGTAACCCCACATATTTACCCCACTAATCCCTCTAACCCACACACCCCGGGACACTAAGGGGCAATTTAGAATGGCCAATGCACCTCAGCTGCACATCTTTGGAGCATCCGGAGGAAACCTGCGCAGACATGGGGAGAATGTGCATACTCGACACAGACAGTGATCCCCAAGCTGGGGATTGAACCCAGGTCCCCGAAGCTGTGAGGCAGCAGTGCTAACCACTGTGCCACCATGCCACCCATTCAGTTTGGAGTATTCCAAATCTCTATGAATAAAGCATAGAATAGAATCCACAGATTCAACACAGTGCAGAAGGATGGTATTTGCCTCATCAAGTCTGCACTGACTCACTGAAAGTGCATCTATCACTATAATACCGTGCATATACCAGGGCTAATCCACCCAACCGACACGTCCTTGGACACAAAGGGGAAATTTAGCTTGGCCAATCTACCATCCTGCACATCTTTGGAGTGTGGGATGAAACCGAAGTCCCCGAAGGAAACCCACGCAGACACAGGGAGAACGTGCAAACTCCACACAGACAGTGACCCAAGGCTGCAATCGAACACAGGTCCCTGGCGCTGTGAGGCAGCAGTGCTAATCACTGTGCTGTCCCACAGTGAAATCAAGATAAGGGAAAATAAGAGGGTTAGGTATTTCACACACACGCACACAAAGCATGTCTGCCCCTTTTGCAATCATACAATATTAGAGCGATAAGGGAAAGAAAGGGGTGATCAGGGCAAGATGATAAAAATATGAGTTATGGTTTGACATAAGTCCAGAGTCCAGAATCTAAAGTCTAATTCCTTCAGAGGGTGGTTGGCTGCCTGTTGCAAGGTGATCCACCTTTCATGATAGGAGAAGGTACCTAGAGTTGAATTGGTCTTGAAGGCACAAGTTCTAATGTTCCAGTAGTTCACCATGTCGGTGAAGAACAGATTTCTTTCTGCTGCCACATGCTCGATGGTAAGATGGTCGACAGCGACAGGCTGCTTCCTTGGAGTACTGCTTCTCTTTGGAGGTCAAACAATAACTGAGGATAAGATCCAACAACTTATTAATGAAAGAACTTCACGCAGCTCCAATCGCCATCATGTGACAGGGTGGTTTTGGGTTGACTAATGAGCCCCCTGATTGAAGTGCACTGGGTGGAGTTTTCCAGCCCTTCCCACCAGTGGGATCTACTGTGGCAAGCTACGCAATATACTGGAGACACCGGTGGGACCAGAAGATTCCACTGGTAGCCAATGTTGAGCCTCCTCCGCTGCCAGAAAACAGGCTGCGGGATGGGCTGGAGAACCCAACACATTCGCCAGAACTCTATCACCTCGTCCGCCACGGCATCGAAGCGTAGAATCCATAGAATCCCACCCATTGTGTTTTGGGGCAAGTATTGGTCAGGCCGTTAACATCACATCAAAGGTTAGGAATCCCAAAGAGCTGCCTTTGTCCATCGACGTCTAGGGCAGAAACCTGATCTGCTGAACCATTGTGTGGGCTTGGCTGCAATGTTTATGTGACGCAAGGGCTTGTTACATTCCTGGAGGGGTGAGCTGTTCGCTTTTCTTCATTTTCAAACTGTTCGGAAATATCCAGAAGCCAGCACGTGACCAGCTGGAGCCATTTTATCAGCCCAGTAATTGTCCATTTCTAAAGAAAGAGAAAAACAAAACAAACTAATTTGATGATGTAGCCAGCTGACGGAGATGTATTATTTCTTCCTGTCTCCTGGCCCTGACAAGTGATTCAATCTTTATTATTTTTCAAGTAATTGCATCATCAGGTGCCTGATGTTTCTCTGCTTCTGCAGATATTTTACTGCAAACTCAATCCAATAATTGGTTCCGGCCTGAATCAAACGAGGTGAACTGATTGTCATTGGTGACAAACATGAAAGCAGAGAAAGAATTCAACATAGGCTCAAATTTTCACCATGCTGGAGAACCTCTCTGTCATGGCGAAAATGGCACAGGAGCCTGGAAATTCTAAGTCCCAACCCCAAAACACAGGAATTCCTATTTTCGCGGGATGGGGGACAGTGGGGGTGGTGGTGGGGGGTCGCAGTGCGGTGAAATGGCAGTGGGGATCAGAGTTGGACCAGGCATCACACATGCGCACTTTCCAGAGGCAGTTGACCACGGTGACACCGTGGTTAGCATCTGCCCAAGTGGTGGTGTAATGAAGTTTCTTTATTAAACCTTTTCTTTGATTTACTTTGTGAAGTTAGTTCTTTCATTGCTTGCTACTGGAGTGTCCTTACTGCTGGATAAACATGCAGAAGGAGGCCATTCGGCCCATTGAGTCTGCGTCAACTCTCCTCTGAAAGAGCACCTTACCTCAGCCCCACATCTCTGCCCTATCCCCGTAACCCCATACAGTTACCATAGCTAATCCACCTAACCTACACATCTTTGGGGCAATTTAGCATGGCCAATCCATCTAACTTGCACATCTTTGGAGTGTGGGAGGAAACTGGAGCACCCAGAGGAAACCCACGCAGACACGGGAAGAACGTGCAAACTCAGCACAGACAGTGACCCAAGGCCATAATTGAACCTGAGTCTTTGGTGCTGTGAGGCAGTAGTGCTAACCACTGTGCCACCGTGCGCCCTGTAGGTGAGGGAAATGAGGTGGCTTAGTGTGGCATGAATTGGGCACAGAGTGGCGGGGTGAGGGCTCTTCTTTGTTTTAATCTTTTTGTTTCATTCAACAAAGTGCCGGGGAACAGAGGCAGGCCTCCCAGCCTTTGCACCTGGCAGCCTCTGCACACATTCCAGTTATTATCGAATCATAGAATCCGTTCAGAGCAGAAGGAGACCATTTGGCCCATCGAGTCTGCACTGACCACAATCCCACGCAGGCCCTATCCCCGTAACCCCACATATTTACCCTGCTCATCCCCCTGACACTAAGGGGCAATTTTAGCATGGCCAATCAACCTTATCCGCACATCTTTGGACTGTGGGAGGAAACTGGGGCACCCGGAGGAAACCCACGCAAACAGAGGGAGAACGTGCAGACTTCGCACATACAGTGACCCAAGGCCGGAATTGAACCCGGGTCCCTGGCACTGTGAGGCAGCAGTGCTAACCACTGTGCTACTGTGCTGCCCCGTTGTGGCAGCTCTGAGTTCTCATCCAGCCTCCCCTCGCCCCCAAACAAAAATCTCACCAATGGGATTTTTAAAAGATCGGATTTGCAGGGCTGGGAAGTCTCTTGTTTCTGCACCTCAGCCTGGGAGTGGGAATCTGGGCCATAGTCTCTGGTTTGTCAAAATATTGGTATTTTTCAGCCTGGAATGCTGATATCATTCACGGCACACAAAAGTTTGGTTCATGGAAGAATCGGTGTGTTTTTTATATCTTTCTACTGAGCCAGTCCATTCTGGAGGGAAGTTGGAAAGCTCATCGTTACACAAAGGTGGTTGGAGTCCAGGACATTCTCCACAAAGAGAAGTAGGTGACAGCTCAATTAATAATTTGAAGTTTGAGATTGATAAAGTTTTGTTTGCTAAAGGTATTAAGGGATATGGGGGAGGGGTCGCGATTCTCCCCAAAAAGATTCTAAGTGCCGAATTTGCGTAAAAACTGGAATAAATCCCGGTTTTTCCGGCAGGATTTTCAAAATGAATCTCCCACACTCCGTGCACTGCAGAGTGCCCCAGCGTGAATCACGCTGAAAATCAGGGGTTGGGGCCTATTCCCACTGGAGAGGCCGGCAGCATAGCGCTGAGCGGACAACTGCGCATGCACCGATCTGCCAGAGCGGAGATTGGCGCATGTGCAGTGGCCCCACACTGCTGGCCTCCTGACTGCCGGGCAGCCCAATTGCTGGCCAGCACACCAACCCTGGAGTGCTGGCTCTACACCAGCAGCCACATCCCCCCGCCCCACCTCCCTCATTTGCAGTCCTGACCCCTTCCCTGGCAGCCCCGATGGCTGGCCCCCCCTCCATCTCTCACCGCCAAGTGGAGAGTGACAGCGGGACCCCTCACCCCCAATGATCATCCTCCTCCCCCACAGAGGCCATGCCACACCATTAGGTCCAGCCCCCTCTGGCCAACCCCCTTGGCACTGCCCGATGGCCAGTGGGTGGTGCCAAGGTACCCCTTGGGCATTGCCACCTTGCCCCTTGGATAGTTCCGGGGGAGGGGGGCAGGCTGGCATTGCCAAGCTGGCAATGCCCAGGAGGCAGCCCCCTTTCCCCCTTCCTGCTGGGGGTCTCTATGGCCCCCCCCCTTCACTCTAGCGGGGTGGGGCTGCCAGTTTCCCACTAGTGGAGAGCTGTTGTAAACCCTGCAGGACTGAAACACTCCTGGCCGGTGGGGAGAGGCTAATGGACCCGGAGATTTCAATCCCGGGCTCGCTAATGATAGTTAAATCCTCATCTATATAATTTATACAGATCTGCACCGATTCCTGATGACACCGGAAATCCTGCGGCTGGAGACTTGCAGAGGCCGTGACGCCCAGTGGGAAGCCTACTGCACGGCCTCTGCTTGAGTCTCCTGGACTGCTGGTCTAGCAGCACAGCGGGCTGGGAGAATTGCCCCCATGATGTCTAGTCAGGGGATTGGATACGGATCAGCCATGATCAATCTGAATGGTTGAACAAGCTTGAAAGTGTGCACGGCCTACTTCTGTTCCTACGTTCCTGTGAGTGTCAGAGGAAATTTAAACCAAAGCATTGACTTAAATGAGCAAGAATCTGGTGCTGAAATGTAATCAGCCACACGTCACCTCAAGCTTTCTGTAGTCATGTGACTATGCCATGAGGTTCTCTCTCTGGAGGCAGACATCTTCAGGCAGTTCATCAAGGACTGTCACTGAGAACACACTAATGAGGCAGTGCGGTCTTTAAACATGAAAGATGGTGTCAAGAAATGGGTGATGCAACAGATTTTTGAATCCTACGAACGCCGCAGAGGTGACACTGAGAACCCTGGCACAAGGAAATGTCTGAATTTGCAAAAAAAGCCGCTGAAAAAAGGCAAAGGGAAAACAAACAAAGTCTGCAAGTAAATTACTGAGTGAGTAAAATGGCTGTAGTGAATTTTCACATTCGCATTAACATTGAAAAGTGATTTGTGGCAGAATTGCTGTTTTTCCACTTGCAATGGCAAAATAATGAGATTCCAACAAAGTTCATTCACAAGCCGGAAGCAATAAGAATAATTATACTTGTAACGCTGCTGAGGAGAGACAACGAATCCTAAATCTGTCTGACAAATCAAGAAAAAAAATGGCGGAGATTTTGAAAGCCCTGAATGAACGCTTTGAACACAAAGTGAATATTACGTATGAACGCTATGTATTCAACACTGGAGTAAAAAATGCACAAGAAACTATTGAACGGTATGTGACTGCAGGGACATAGCTTTAAGAAGCACATGAATTCGGACAGCAAAGATGACTTGATTAAAGATGGAGTAGTCTAAGGCATGCAAGACCCCTCCATGTGAACAAGCCCGCTGAAAGATAAGAAACTGAAGCGAAATAAAGCGCTAACCATGTGTCGAAATGCGGAAGCTGCGAAACGTCAACTAAAGCATATGTATGGCAGAACAGTCGCAAAGGACGGGTGCAAATGCTGCAAATAACATCATACAAAGGAAAAGGAGGATTACTCAGCATGGGGAAAACAGTGTTTTAACTGCCAGAAGCAGATTCATTTTTGCACACCAGTGTTTGGCTCGAAAAAAAACTGAAAGGCCACTAGAGACAGTAAGAAATTTCAACACCAGGTTAAAGTCCAACAGGTTCATTTGGAATCATGATCTTTTGGAGCGCTGCTCCTTCATCAGGTGAATGGAGAGGTAGGTTTTACAAACAAGGCTTGCAAAACCTTACTAACTGCCCTGGCTTGAGACAATTCCCACCTCTTGAAACAGTGATTATCCCTCTCTCCATTTGCCCTGTCTGTACCTGTAAAGACTTGATTACTTATAAAGACTCACATTCCAACCATTGTCTTGCAATTGTGCCTTTGTCTATATATGCTGTGTTTGTGAAACCTACCTCTCCACTCACGTGATGAAGGAGCAGTGCTCCGAAAGCTCGTGATTCCAAATAAACCTGTTGGACTTTAATCTGGTGTTGTGAGACTTACTGTGCCCATCCCAGTCCAACGCCGGCATCTCCACACCATGGCCACTAGAGAGATATCAGCAACAGAGCCTGATGTAGATCTAACATCATACAACGTGCAAAGTTTTTCTGACCCACCCGCCACGGGAATCGTAGTGGACTGGACAGGATCGTGCAAATGTCTGTTGGCCTCGGGCGGGATTTTCTGGTATTGGGGTGAGCGCAGCTGGAAAATCCCACCCAACAGGTTGATTCAGTCAAGTCAACAGAAGATAAATGATTTGTGATTGTTACAGTAATGACCCCAGAAGGAGAATGTCAAATGAACACGAAATGTCAGATAGACACTCGTGCATCACGTGACATAATAACCTTGACAGACCTGTGCAAAATGGCACAACTTGGTGATCCAAAAATGAAATCTTTGAAAGTAAAGTTGAGACCATATGACAGCACAATATTCACACTGAGAGGACGAATTAGTCTGAGAGTCCAATGCAATGGCAAGGAGGATGATCTAGATTTCCAGTTCATAGATGGGATGCAATGGCCACTTATTTAATTGAACCACATCTAAAGCTTGGACTGGTAACCCTGAATATGCTAGCAGAGATTCACAATGTGTCACAGCGCACAAAAACCAGTGACGGCAGAACAAATTCTAAAACAGTATAAAGATGCGAATACAGGGTTGGGATATCTACCAGAACAATCTCATCCAAAACTGTCTGAGAGGGCAAGACTAATTCAGCATAGAATCATAGAATACCCACAATGCAGAAAGAGGCCATTTGGCCCATCAAGTCTGCACCGATTACAATCCCTCCCAGGCCCTTTCCCCATAACCCCACTGAGAAGATTTCTAGCTGCTCTCAAGTCAAGCCGAAAAGACAAGATTGAAGAGCTGGAAAAGAGGGGAATAATCAAAAATGTGACAACTCCTACTGACGGCATGGTAGCAATGAAACAACCTGGAGTGCCATGAGTATACTTAGTCCCAAAGGATCTAAATAAAGCATTGAAGAGAGCTCCCTACCCCATGCCAACCATCAAAGGGATTTTGCCACAACTTGCCAAGGCAAAGATATTCACTAGTCTGGTCACAAGCCCCTTCAAGGTTTTTTCCTCCAAACATTCTGCTCCAAAGAGTCTACAAAGAATGTTACAAGGTATCATTTGGACTTGACATAGAAGCAAGGAAAACAGATGTACATGGCAGACGTGCTGTCATGAGCAACACTCCCCATGAAGAAAGTTAAGGATACTACAACAGACTGCAAAATCTACCAGATTCAATGTTCAGCAGCAACTGGAAGCCGTCAACCCCGCAGTGACGTTGAATCTGATGAACAAATGCTTTGCTTCAATCAAGTGAACTGCCCGACAAGACGCAACTCTCCAGACACTGCAAGAAGTAATATTAAAGGATGGCTTGAGCGCATCAAGGATACACCTGTGATCACATGGGCAAACCGGGATGGATTGACAGCCCAAGATGACATCTTATACAAAGGAAATAGAGTCATTGTGCAGAATTTTACGACCTGCTCGAGGCCAACGGAGAATTCCCTTCTGCGAACCACGCCTGCTCCGATTCCGGGGCGAGCGAGGCGGTAAAATTCCGGCCAACATCTCTAAGGTGATGAGAGGAGAAATGCTGAAGCAGATCTGTGCAAGCCATCAGGGAATTGAATTGAATTTGAGAAAGGCAAGAGAAATGCTCCACTGCCCAAACATGAGCAATGAAATTAGAAATCTTATTAACCAGTGTGGTGAATGAAACAAGTACCAAGCTAAGAAAGCTAACTAACTGTTGATGATGCTTGACATCCCAGACAGACTATGGCTTTCTGCTTCAATAAATGAATTTAAAATATTCTCAATCGAGGTGTTGGGATGTCTTGGCAAGACGGTTCGCATGGGGTAGGGAGCTCTCTTCAATGCTTTATTATTAACCTTTCTGCTATCCTTTGATTTCTTAAGTTCTTGAAATAAGAAAAGTTCCTTTACTTAAGGTTTAAGGTTTGGTAACAAGATAATGGAGACAATTTCTAACCTGCAGGGGGAATCCTAGTATTTTAAACACGGTTTTCCCCTTCAACATGGAGACCTATTATTCGGGCCTCCACACAAAGAACCACTTAGGTTCCAGAAATTGTGGGACGTGCTTGTTCCTTAAGGTATCCCTCTGAATGATGCCTTTCTGAGCCTGAATACTGATGAGATAGTGTCTGAACACAGCAACTTTAGCAGAGATGACAATTATAGATAAAATACTTCTCTTTGATGCAGTCATCCAGGAATATCTTGTTGCTTCCCAAATTCATGCCATCTTTGTGAGGTCTGTGTTTGCATCTCAGACTTTCGACGTGCAATGGTACCAAACCAGCATGTATCAGTCCCAAACAACACCTTATGTGCCCTTTTGGCCTATCTGCATCCTAACCAGAATCCCATAAACCTAACGTCACTCTGTGTCTTCTGTGTCTTAATTTCTGAAAAGTCCTATTCACCGATCATCTCTGTGATTTTTGATCTGCACTGGCTCTTCCATCGGGAAAAAGATACAAAAGTCTGAGGTCATGTACCAACCGACACAAGAACAGCTTCTTCCCTGCTGCCACAGACTTTTGAATGGACCTATCTTGCATTAAGTTGATCTTTCTCTACACCCTAGCTATGACTGTGACACTACATTCTGCTCTCTCTCCTTTCCTTAGATCATAGAATAGAAACCCTACAGTGCAGAAGGAGGCCATTCGGCCCATCGAGTCTGCACCGACCACAATCCCACCCAGTCCCTACCCCCACATATTTTACCCACTGATCCCTCTAACCTACGCATCCCAGGACTCTAAGGGGCAATTTTTTTTTAACCTGGCCAATCAACCTAACCCGCACATCTTTGGACTGTGGGAGGAAACCGGAGCACCCGGAGGAAACCCACGCAGACACGAGGAGAATGTGCAAACTCCACACAGACAGTGACCCGAGCCGGGAATCGAACCCGGGACCCTGGAGCTGTGAAGCAGCAGTGCTAACCACTGTGCTACCGTGCCGCCCTTTCCTTCCCTATGAACGGTATGCTTTGTCTGTATAGCGCGCAAGAAACAATACTTTTCACTGCAGACTAATACATACGACAATAATAAATCAAATAAAATCAAATCAAATATAAGCACGATTTTGATTTTAAAAATAAATCCTAGTATCCAAATCTCTCTATCACCTCACCTCTCCCTATCTCATTAATCTTGTCTAGTCCTTCCAACCCACTGAGCTATCATCACTGTTCAAATTCTGGCTTCTTGAGCATCAAGTTTTTTAAACGCCTGCCCATTGACGGTTGTGCCTTCAGCTGCTGCAACAATAAGGAATTCCCTGCACAAATTTCTGTGCCTTTTGACCTCTTTCCTCTTTTAAGATGTACATTAGAATCTGCCCGCGTCATCCATCTTAATGTCTCCTTATCTAACTTGGTGTCAAGTAATGTTTGTATCCTGTGAAACAACATTGGTTGTTTTACTATGTTAAGCATGATGCATGTTGTTTGTTTAAAGTTTAAGGTTTTTTTATTAGTGTCACAAGTAGGCTTACATTAACACTGCAATGAAGTTAACTGTGAAAATCCAGTAGTCGCCACACTCCGGCGCCTGTTCGGGTACACTGAGGGAGAATTTAGCATGGCCAATGCACCTAACCAGCACGTCTTTCAGACTGTGGGAAGAAACCAGAGCACCCGGAGGAAACCCAGGCAGACACGGGGAGAATGTGCAGACTCCTCACAGACAGTGACCCAAGTCAGGAATCGAACCCAGTTCCCTGGCGGCTGTGAGGCAGCTGTGCTAAACACTGTGCCACCATGTTGTTTGTTGTACCCTTGTTTTGAACATCATGGCAAGGGAAATAAGGCAAAACTTTTACTCTTCGCAGATGTAATATAACAAATCAAATATTTGAGGAAGTTGTGATGGGAGACTCCAATCATTACTCCGTTAAGTAGAATTTTCTTGATCATAGATTCATAGAGTCATAGAGGTTTACAGCATGGAAACAGGTCCTTCGGCCCAAATTGTCCATGTCGCCCCTTTTTTAAACCTCTAAGCTAGTCCCAATTGCCCGCGTTTGGCCCATATCCCTCTTTACCCATCTTCCCCATGTAACTGTCTAAATGCTTTTTAAAAGACAAAATTGTACCAGCCTCTATTACTACCTCCGGCAGCTTGTTCCAGACACTCACCACCCTCTGTGTGAAAAAATTGCCCCTTTGGACCCTATTGTATCTCTCCCCATCACCTTAAACCTATGGCCTCCAGTTTTAGACTTTCCTACCTTTGGGAAAAGATGTTGACTATCTAGCTGATCTATGCCCCTCATTATTTTATAGACCTCTATAAGATCATCCCCTAAGCCTGCTACGCTCCAGGGAAAAAAGTCCCAGTCTATCCAGCCTCTCCTTATAACTCAAACCATTAAGTCCTGGTAACATCCTAGTAAATCTTTTCTGCACTATTTTTAGTTTAATAATATCCTTTCTATAATAGGGTGACCAGAACTGTATACAGTATTCCAGGTGTAGCCTTACCAATGTCTTGTACAACTTCAACAAGACGTCCCAACTCCTGTATTCAATGTTCTGACTGATGAAACCAAGCATGTCGAATGCTTTCTTCACCACTCTGTCCACCTGTGACTCCACTTTCAAGGAGTTATGAACATGTATCCCTAAATCTCTTTGTTCTATAACTCTCCCCAATGCCCTACCATTAACTGAGTAAGTCCTGCCCTGGTTCAATCTACCAAAATGCATCACCTCGCATTTATCTAAATTAAACTGCATCTGTCATTCGTCAGTCTACTGGCCCAATTGATCAAGATCCCGTTGCAATCTTAGATAACCTTCTTCACTGTCCACTATGCCACCAATCTCTATATTCTCATCCAAATCATTAACATAAATGCTAAATAACAGTGGACCCAGCACCGATCCCTGAGGCACATCACTGGTCACAGGCCTCCAGTTTGAAAAACAACACTTTACTACCACCCTCTGGCTTCTGTCGGTCACGGGCATTCGGCCTCTGATATTCGGGTAAGCGTTCTCCAAGGCGGCCTTCGCGACACACGACAGCGCAGAGTCGCTGAGCAGAAACTGATAGCCAAGTTCCGCACACACGAGGACGGCCTCAACCGGGATATTGGGTTCATGTCACACTATCTGTAACCCCCACAGTTGCGTGGACCTGCAGTGTTTCACTGGCTGTCTTGTCTGGAGACAATACACATCTTTTTAGCCTGTCTTGATGCTCTCTCCACTCACATTGTTTCGTTTCTTAAAGACTTGATTAGTTGTAAGTATTCGCATTCCAACCATTATTCATGTAAATTGAGTCTGTGCCTTTATAAGCTCTGTTTGTGAACAGAATTCCCACTCACCTGAAGAAGGGGCTTAGAGCTCCGAAAGCTTGTGTGGCTTTTGCTACCAAATAAACCTGTTGGACTTTAACCTGGTGTTGTTAAACTTCTTACTGTGGTTACCCCAGTCCAACGCCGGCATCTCCACATTCTGTCATCAAGCCAATGATCAGCCATCATTGGAAGCAAGTGAAGCCTGAAGTCAGACTGACTTCTTGAAATTAAACTTCTGTTAGCTTTCATCAATAGAACACCAAGCAATGCAATTAATACAGACAACAATATTGTCAAAGGCGTGGGTGAGGGTTTCAGCAGCATTTGAGCTGAGACTGGGAGAGAGTCAGGCAATGTTATCCATGTAGAAATAGCACACTTAGTGATGACATGGATATGTGGTCAGGAAATCATCTCAGTGTCAAATATGACACGAAGGTTGTTTGTAATCACCCTGCGTCAGCCTATGGACATTTGCCAGGGAGAAGGTTAGAGTAGATGGTGAGGGAGCAGTTTCTGGTAGAAATTGAAGGCAACTGATATTCGGGATTTATCCAAGGATTCTCTGGGAGGCAAGAGAAGTGATTGCAGAGCCTCTGGCTCTGATCTTCAGGTCGTCGTTGGCCTCTGGTATAGTACCAGAAGATTGGAGGTTAGCGAATGTTGTCCCATTGTTTAAGAAGGGGAACAGAGACTTCCCCGGGAATTATAGACCGGTGAGTCTCACTTCTGTTGTCGGCAAGATGTTGGAAAAAATTATAAGGGATAGGATTTATAGTTATTTGGAGAGTAATGAATTGATAGGTGATAGTCAGCATGGTTTTGTGGCAGGTAGGTCGTGCCTTACTAACCTTATTGAGTTTTTTGAGAAAGTGACCAAGGAGGTGGATGGGGGCAAGGCAGTGGACGTGGTATATATGGATTTTAGTAAGGCGTTTGATAAGGTTCACCATGGTAGGCTTCTGCAGAAAATGCAGATGTATGGGATTGGGGGTGATCTAGGAAATTAGATCAGGAATTGGCTAGCGGATAGGAAACAGAGGGTGGTGGTTGATAGTAAATATTCATCATGGAGTGCGGTTACAAGTGGTGTACCTCAGGGATCTTTTTTGGGGCCACTGCTGTTTGTAATATTTATTAATGATCTGGATGAGGGTATAGTTGGGTGGATTAGCAAATTTGCTGATGACACCAAAGTCGGTGGTGTGGTAGACAGTGAGGAAGGGTGTCGTAGTTTGCAGGAAGACTTAGACAGGTTGCAAAGTTGGGCCGAGAGGTGGCGGATGGAGTTTAATGCGGAGAAGTGTGAGGTAATTCACTTTGGTAGGAATAACAGATGTGTTGAGTATAGGGCTAACGGGAGGACTTTGAATAGTGTGGAGGAGCAGAGGGATCTAGGTGTATGTGTGCATAGATCCCTGAAAGTTGGGAATCAAGTAGATAAGGTTGTTAAGAAGGCATATGGTGTCTTGGCGTTTATTGGTAGGGGGATTGAATTTAGGAGTCGTAGCGTTATGTTGCAACTGTACACAACTCTGGTGCGGCCGCACTTGGAGTACTGTGTGCAGTTCTGGTCCCCACATTACAGGAAGGATGTGGAGGCTTTGGAGAGGGTGCAGAGGAGGTTTACCAGGATGTTGCCTGGTATGGAGGGGTGATCCTATGAGGAGAGGCTGAGGGATTTGGGATTGTTTTCGCTGGAAAGGTGGCGGCTAAGAGGGGATCTTATTGAAACATATAAGATGATTAGAGGTTTAGATAGGGTGGATAGTGATAGCCTTTTTCCTCTGATGGAGAAATCCAGCACGAGGGGGCATGGCTTTAAATTGAGGGGGGGTAGTTATAGAACCGATGTCAGGGGTAGGTTCTTTACCCAGAGGGTGGTGAGGGATTGGAATGCCCTGCCAGCATCAGTTGTAAATGCGCCTAGTTTGGGGGCGTTTAAGAGATCCGTAGATAGGTTCATGGACGAAAAGAAATTGGTTTAGGTTGGAGGGTCACAGTTTTTTTTTTTTTCTTAACTGGTCGGTGCAACATCGTGGGCCGAAGGGCCTGTTCTGCGCTGTAATGTTCTATGTTCTATGTTCTAACAGCTTTGGCCTTCCCAGTTTTTAATTGAAAGGAATTTCTGATTATCTAGTGCTGGACATCGCACAAGCAGTCTGACAATTTGGAGACAGTGAAAGAGTCAAGGGAAGTGGTGGTGAGGTAAAACAGGGTCAAAGGAAGCAACTTGTGCCATCCTTGACTGAAAGCTGTAGAACCTAAGGACTTGTTGATCATAAGGAACTCTCAACTAAATCCACCCCAATGCCCAATTTCTGAAAGATAAAAATGTTCATGCCAAACCGTTTTCTCTCTCTTTTTGCTTTGTATCAGAAACAACAGCTCATTTGAGTGGTTCTATAGATCAGTTAAATCCACAACGCAGCTCCTTCTTCAAACCAATGATTTCACTGCCTTCCATATTTACTTAAACTGACCAAGGTGGCCGAAACACTTGTAAATTAATTTCCATATATTAATTTAATCGACCAGACTGTGTTCCGGACATGACTGAAATAAAGATGATTTCAAATTTGCGAAAGAACAGTCTTTTTGCAACTGAGATTGTAGAAATATCATTCTATATGTGACATCAAGCATAGAGAGAACTGTATGTTTACCAAAACAATGTGCCGGCTGTTCACTGTGACCAAGTTATCCACAATGTTTGTCTATAATAGCGGTGGCTGCAACTTAACATGAACCCCCATTGCTAGTACAGCACTTTGGGAGATCTTGATGATGCGATAAGGTGCTATCTTATTCAGTTGCTTCCCCCCTCAGTCTTGTTTGTTAATTCCCGAGGAAGTTTTACAATGAATAATTTTCAGAAGTATGAAAGCTTGGAGCGTTCAGGGTGGCACAGTGGTTAGCACTGCTGCTTCACAGCGCCAGGGACTCGGGTTCGATCCCCGGCTTGGGTCACTGTCTGTGTGGAGTCTGCACGTTCTCCCCGTGTGTGCGTTGGCTTCCACTGGGTGCTCCGGTTTCCTCCCACAGTCCGAAAGACGTGCTGTTTAAGTGCATTGGCCATGCTAAATTCTCCCTCGGTGTACCCGAACAGGCGCCGGAGTGTGGCGGTTCAGGGATTTTCACAGTAGCTTCATTGCAGTGTTAATGTAAGCCTATTTATGACATGAATAATAATGAATATGATGAAATATGCTTCTGGCTTCCCAATATTTTCAATGCACTACAGCCTGTAACTGGTCCATGTTAGGCACTGAATGAGAAACCTTCAATGCTTCCTTTTCTGCTTCTTAAAATGGGATTGTGGCTTTGCCCTTTCGGTTTCAATGGGGAATGAAACGTGTGTCAAAATTTATGACTGTATATTAAGCACAGTGCTCCTGAAGTAGTATTATTCCAGATTCAGTAGAAAGCCAGGTCCCAAGCATGTTACGTTATTAGTTACGGTACTCCGAATTCACAGTTCCAGAAAGGGTGTGTACCCAGAGATGAACTGCTACTTTCAGACCCAGTATTCCACAGGACATATTCTGAAAATGGAAGGAACTCAACATTTTTTGCAGCTTTCAGATGCAGTATGTGACAAGCTGGATCTCTTAAGAATAATGGATTCCTGGTGAAGTGATATGAAGTCCTTTAAGCAGTTCCAGTTGCACCATTTCTTTAAAATTAACTGGTCCTTAATGCATACTTGGCTGACTCAATACCTTCCATCCGCATGTTTTATGACTCTTGTGAGTTGTGTGAAAAAAGGATATCTGTGGATTGTTAATGGTGATTGCTACATAGTGGCTTTGTGGAACTGCAGTGATTTATTTAATATATAGCGAACACTTGGTATAGAAAATGACAAATTAGAATCGTACTTCGGTGCACAAATGCGACTGCAATCCTTTGAGGATTAGCAGATATTCTGAGCTCATCGCAGCTATTATATACATGTCACTTCATCATGATTTATGAGAAAAGAAAGAAATCTGATGAACTGTGATGAGTAATGTCCTTTAGACACTCACCCTCAAAGAATCATTTTCTAATCATGGTATTATATAACAGGATAATTTCAAGAGACACTCAGTCTTCTGTTGTCTTCCATAACCTGAATGTTAAAAGCTATTTGAAAATAGGTATGCCCACTCCAGACATTATTGCATGCTCACGTTGTTTCATAAAATGTGCTTAAATCATCTGACTATATGGGCAGCACGGTGGCACAGTGGTTAGCATAGCTGCCTCACAGCGCCAGGGACCCGGGTTCGATTCCCGGCTTGGGTGACTGTCTGTGTGGTGTTTGCATGATCCCCCCGTGTCTGCATGGGTTCCCGCCGGGTGCTCCGGGTTTCCTCCCACAGTCCAAAAGTGTGCAGATTAGGTGGATTGGCCATGCTGAATTGTCCCTTAGTGTCCCAAGATGTGTAGGTTAGGGGGAGTTTAGCAGGGCAAATATGTGGGGTTACAGGGATAGGGCCTGGGTAAGATGCTCTCTCCGAGAGCCGGTTCAGGCACGATGGCCTCCTTCTGTACTGTGGGCATTCTCTGATTCAATGACATGTATGAACAAACTGCAGGCATATATGTCCCCTGCACACCTCACATACTGTCACATCTGTATTGGGTGAAAGATAAATGGCAGTAATATGCCTTTAAAGGACAACAGCATGCTATCACTGGAAGGGAAGTGTGTCTTGGGATCCAGCATCAGCTTCACTTTGGCCTGTGAGGAGAACAGTGCACACACAGCACAGCTCTGCTGCTGATGTCTTCAAGTTCTATATCCATGTATATCTGTTCTTACGTGCCTAGACTTAATAAATTAACCCACAATATTGTTCACCCAGTTCCTTCTGTGAGACTGGTGTTCGTATATCATTATAAAAACACAACATGGTGGGCAGCAGTATTCCTTCTAAATGTCATGGTGCTGAGCCTGAGAGTAAGATTCAGAATAGATGCAACATGATGATTTGATTTGATTGGATTCATTGTCACATGTATTAGTATACAGTGAAAAGTATTGTTTCTTGTGCGCTATACAGACAGAACATAAGAACTAAGAGCAGGAGTAGGCTATCTGGTCCCTCGAGCCTGCTCCACCATTCAATAAGATTGTGGCTGACCTATTCGTGGACTCAGCTCCACTTCCTCGCCCGCTCACCATAACCCTTAATTCCTTTACTGTTCAAAAATTTATCTATCCTTGCCTTAAAAATATTCAATGAGGTAGCCTCAAGTGCTTCACTGGGCAGGGAATTCCACAGATTCACAACCCTTTTGGTGAAGAAGTTCCTCCTTAACTCAGTACATACCGAGTACATACCGTACATGGACTATATAGGGAAGAAGGAAAGGAGAGGATGCGGAATGTACTGTTACAGTCACAGCAAGGGTGTAGAGAAAGATCAGCTTATTATATCGTAAGTCCATTCAAAAGTCTGATGGCAGCAGGGAAGAAGCTGTTCTTGAGTTGGTTAGTACGTGATCTCAGACTTTTATATCTTTTTCCTGACAGAGGACTCATAGAGTCACAGAGGTTTACAGCATAGAAACAGGCCCTTCGGCCCAACTTGTCCATGCCGCCCTTTTTTTAAAACCCCAAAGCTAATCCCAATTACCCACATTTGACCCATATCCCTCTATACCCATCATACCCATGTAACTATCTAAATGCTTTTTAAAAGATAAAATTGTACCCGCCTCTACTATTACCTCTGGCAGCTTGTTCCAGACACTCATCACCCTCTGTGTGAAAAAATTGCTCCTCTGGACACTTTTGTATCTCTCCCCTCAAACCTTAAACCTATGCCCTCTAGTTTTAGACTCCCCTACCTTTGGGAAAAGATATTGACTACCTTGTCTATGCCCCTCATTATTTTATAGACCTCTATAAGGTCACCCCTCAGCCTCCTACGCTCCAGAGAGAAAAGTCCCAGTCTATCCAGCCTCTCCTTATAACTCAAACCATCAAGTCCCAGTAGCATCCTAGTAAATCTTTTCTGCACTCTTTCTAGTTTAATGCTAGAAGGTGGAATGAAGGTGGAAGAGAGAATGTCCGGGGTGTGTGGGGTCCTTGATTATGCTGGCTACTTTTCCGAGACAGGGGGAAGTGTAGATGGAGTCAATGGATGGGAGGCTGGTTTGTGTGATGGATTGGGCTACGTTCACAACCCTCTATAGTTTCTTGCGGTCTTGGTCAGAGCAGGAGCCATACCAAGCTGTGATACATCCGGAAGGGATGAACAGCCTTATGCCATGTTACATGGCATGAGAAGACCCTCAACATATTGGTCAGACTGCAACAAAGCCACGGGGCTGGAGAGCATTGAAATTGCTGCGTTGTGACTGCACTGAAACGTTCTGAAGGCACAGTAACATAGTGCTCAAGTGAAGAGCCGGTAAGCAGACGGACCCCGCGTGGAGAGATTGTAGAGCACAGCCTATCAGCTTAGTGAGTGGGACAACACATCATGAGGACCAGCACCAGGTTTGCTTAGTCAGGAAGGCAAGTGACCAGGGTACGGATCGAAAGCAAGCAATGGCCTAGTGGTATTATTGCTAGAATATTAATCCAAAAACTCAGCTAATGTTCTGGGGACCCGGGTTCGAATCCCCGCCATGGCAGATTGTGGAATTTGAGTTCAATTAAAAATATCTGGAATTAAGAATCTACTGATGACCATGAAACCATTGTTGATTGTTGGAAAAACCCATCTGGTTCTCTAATGTCCTTCAGGGAAGGAAGTCTGCCAGTCCTTACCTGGTCTGGCCTACATGTGACTCCAGAGCCACAGCAATGTGGGTGGCTCTCAACTTCCCTCTGAAATGACCTCGCAAGCCACTCAGTTCAAGGGTGACTAGGGATGGGCAACAAATGCTGGCCAGCCAGTGACGCCCATGTCCCACGAATGAATTAAAGTGAGGGAGAGTCAAACAAAAAAAACACACAAAACCATCATAAAATTGGAGCAGAGAATGTTGTGCTTATAAGAGGTGGCTTTGGGAGTTGCTGAGCAATAAAATGAATAAAACAAGAAGGAAGATCATGGAGATACTGTCAAAATGTCCAAGGAATTCCCCAGTTTAAATTGTGAATGCAGCTGAGATGAAGCAAGTTCAGAATGTTTAAATGATGTAGGTGGTTTCTTGATTCAAATGTGACTGAACCAGGAAATCAAGCCATAAAAATTCACCTAGTAATTGGGAGTGAAGTTCTTCCCAGGCTGAACAAGTCATGATTAACAGCAGAAGAGCCAGGAACCCCCATATGGACTACATTGAAAAACCAGTTCAGAATCAAGTTAAACTTCTGCATTTATCGACTAGAGTTCATGAGATTTCATCAATAGTCTACAGAAGCTAGAGGTCACTTTGTCAGTAGATGCAGAGAAAAGGGTAGGTACTGTTACTATTCAGGCAGAGAACTACCAGACAGAATTAAACGCAAAATACTGCAGATGCTGGAATCTGAAACAAAAACAGAAAAATGTTGGAAAATCTCAGCAGGTCTGACAGCAACTGTGGAGAGAGAATAGAGTCAACGGGCCCGACTTTACCAAAACTTTGCGCCCGTTTTCGGGCGCGAAATCGCAGCAAAGTTGGGCGTCAGGCCTTTAACGCGGTGCGCACCCGATTCCTAGCAGAGTGCGGCTTTACCAACACCCGATTCGGGTGCGGGCAGCCTGCCGATTTAAATGCATTTGCATGCATTTAAGTCGACTTAATGAAGCGCGCGCCCAACTCCCACTTTACCACCGTGCAGCCCAATCCGCGTCCGCGTTTTTAACGACCTGGTAAATAAAAGTCGGAAGCCGATGCTTCCTCAGTGAGGGTTGGCAAGGAGGTAGGCGCGTTGGGTTCGGAGGCTCCCCGGTACTTACGTGTGTCTTGAGTCGCGGCCATTCCGCTGTCCCGGGTCCATGGTGTCTCTGCGAGTGTGTAGGGCGGGAGGGGGGGCTGTTGCTGTGCATGAACTCCGATGTCCGTGTGGCAGCATGGACCTCGGGTCCTGCAGTGCAGCTCACTTCAGGCTGAAGACTGAAGATGTGCACACAGTGCAGATAGCACTGCTGCAACCTTCCAATGTTACCAGGGGCTGCGACTGTGTGCTGCATGTGGCTGGGGGGGCTGGGGGGGCTGGGGGGGCTGTGACTGTGTGCTGCATGTGGCTGGGGGGGCTGGGGGGACTGCGGGGCATGGGGGGGCTGTGACTGTGTGCTGCATGTGGCTGGGAGGGCTGGGGGGACTGGGGGGGGGGGCAGTGACTGTGTGCAGCACATGGCTGGGGGGCTGGGGGGCTGTGACTGTCGATGGATCTCTGGTTGGGGGGGGAGGATGGGGGGGATGGATGGACTTGGGAGAATCTTGCAAACTGCAAATAATGTCGCATCCTCTTTGTGCTGCCTAATTATCTATGGGAAAGGTAATTAAACTACAGTGTCCTAGTGAGCAAGTAGTGGCCTGTATAATACATTTGTGATCTGTAACTGGATTGTTGATGCTCAAATGTTCAGAGTCCTGTGGTGAACTTGGCAGAATTGTCCCCGTGGTGGAACTTGGTTGGAAATAAGATTCAAGGAGATTACTACATCTGGGAAATCAACCAGAGTGAAAAGAAGTTTGTATTGGCAACTCTTCGCTCACATTCCATGGCAGATGTGCCCCTACTTATGAATATGACTTGCATGGGCAACGTTGGGTGCAGCTACTCTGCCTCTGGAACAGCCTTGGATCCTTTGTCATCTTGTTTCCATCTGAACATTGCACAGAATTAGAGGAATCCCCTTTGGAAGATAATATCAAAGTTATAATCGCAGGGACTACAAACCTGACAGTCAAAAATCTGGGATAGTATTTCAAAATGTATATCCCCCCATCCATGTTCTGGAATATTATCCCAGATTTCTGACTGTCAGATTTTCCAGCATTTTTCTGTTTTTGTAGCAGGCAGAATTGTTGAGTTGGTGATTGCATTCACTCCCATGGAAGCTTTCCAGAAAGACCTGCTAGACAAGCCTGAAATATATAGCATTGAAGATTGTCTTAAAGATGGATGTAAGTATGAAGTGATCCTCAGAGGTCAATGAGCAACCAGGTCCTAAGTGTTGGCAAATTCACTCAAACATCCAAACCTAGCAAGACTTGTTGAAGATGTGGAGTTCAGCATGAACCAGGGAAATGTCCAGCTTTTTATCAATACTGTAAAGCATGTGGCAGGAAGAGTTACTGGCAGCAGCAGTGCACTAGAGCAAAGACTGGTGTGTTACAAAGGTCTGTGCACTGATTTCACACAATGGGATCTTCAAACAATAAGAATGGCCACCCGGTATCCTGTAAGGAACACATACATATGGTGAATAATAACCCAGGAAGTGAAGATAATGTGCATGGTGCTGAGACAATGGGCAGTGAACACATGTTTCATACCCTCAATCCCATGGAAAACATAGGTACCATCACACGACCCAAGTGTTTGCCAAGATTTAAATTATCTGCCCCAGGAAAGCTGATAACTGCTCATTATTGGTCAAGATTGACACAGGAGCAAGTGTCAACATACTATCCTTATGAATTCTAAAATACATTTATCCACAGACATCAAGGGACATGGCAAAACCTCCTACTGCCTAACGTCAGCATACGACAGTTCACTAATTAATTCCATGTGCAAGATCCATAGTCCTGGAATGCAAGTAGAATCAATCCTCCTGTGTTCTACATTGTGGAGACTAAAGGCTCAGCTATTGTATGCCTACCAGCATGCTGTGACCTTGCACTAGTTTTTAAGTTTATTTAAAGGCTCATATTAACACTGCAATGAAGTCACTGTGAAAATCCCCGCGTTGCCACACTCCGGCGCCTGTTCGGGTACACTGAGGGAGAATTTAGCATGGCCAATACACCTAATCAGCACATCTTTTTGACTGTGGGAGGAAACCGGAGCACCCAGAGGAAACCCAGGCCGACATGGGGAGGACGTGCAGACTCTGCACAGACAGTAATCCAAGCAGGGAATCGAAGATGGGTCCTTGGCATTGTGAGGCAGCAGTGCTAACCACTGTGCCACCATGCTGTCCACTAGTTACAACTCATGGAGTCAGTCAGAGGCAGATCAACCTCAGAAACCTTTCCTATGACCTCGATTCATGACCTAACATTGAAATATCCAGAATGTTTTGACAACACTGACAGTTTCAAGGGAGCAGCAATGTTGCCCTTGCAGGAGAATGCAAGTTCATCAATTGATCGGGTAGATTTTGTGCAATGCAAATGCCAGCAGATACAAGAAGGAACTGTGAAGGATCCCACACTACAGAAACTATTGAAAACATCATTGAAGGGTGCCTGATTCAGTTCAGCATGTCCACAAACATGAGGCCATCTTGCCCTTACTGGGATGAGCCAGGATTCACCAGGGAGGCATTTTTAAAGGCCTGCTGGTCATCACACATGAATCTTTGCAACCTAATCTTCTTCAACAACTTCATCATGCACATAGGGACATGGATTGGATGAGAAGACTCAAAAGAGAGATGGCCTATTGACTGGGTATAAACATGTCATTGAAGTCATTGTCGAGAACTATGAAGCATGTCAAGAACATATGCCAAATCAACACAAAGAAGCACTAATTTTCCATGAAGTTCTTACCCATCTTTGTCCAAAATCACCTTCAACCTCTTTCATGCTCATGGCATTGACTTCATTGTCATCATTGACGATCTTCTGAAATACCCCATTATTCAGCAATTGCAGAATACGTCAAGCACAACTGCCATGCATGCGCAAAATGCGGTCTTCAGTTTATTTAGTGCGTCGAGAGAGATCATCACAGATAACAGTCTGCAATTTATGGGTAATCCATTTCAGCATGTGTGTGAAAGGTGAAATATTGATCACGCTACCTCTTCTTATCATCACTGTAGATCTAATGGCTTAGCTGAATGAATGATTCACAGAGTGAAATCCCTAATTCTCAAATGTAGACAGACTAAGCATGGTCCACGCATTGTTATGTTACATCTGAAAGCGACGCCTTTGAGTTCAACTATTCCATTGCCTGCACGGTTCATGTTTGGGAGATCAATGTGTCCCAACTTACCTACTCTTAACAATTCTACTCTCAGAAGCCAGGCAGCAATGTCTAGAGCTGCAAGGGAAGGTGATGCACATGCATGGTAAAAATGCAGATACAGAACTGCCATGTTAAGAGTTGGGACAACAAATTCGCATCCAGGATCCCACAGAAGATATGTGGCAACCAGCCAAGGTGACCAGGATTTGTTGAGAACCAAGATCCGATGGAGTTATTACACACAAAGGTGCAATGGTAAAGTGTAACTGAGGACAAATCAGATCAACTCAAGCTACACAATCATCATGCAGTCCTATTGCACGTAGAAGAAGTTTCAAAATGCAACCAGGAACAATATGACAACCCCACAGATCGCTGTGAGGCATTAAGGATACCTCCAGACAAGGTGACCATTATCAGATCGGGGTTTAGCAACTAGTTACCTCTCCACTTGAGACTAATATGGGTGGCACGGTCGCACAGTGGTTAGCGCTGTTGCCTCACAGTACCAGGGACCCGGGTTTGATTCCCAGCTTGGGTCACTGTCTGTGCGGAGTCTGCACGTTCTCCCGTGTCTGTGTGGGTTTCCTCCAGATGCTCCAGTTTCCTCCCACAGTCCGAAAGACGTGCTGGTTAGGTGCATTGGCCATGCTAAATTGTCTCTCGGTGTACCCGAACAGGTGCCGGAATGTGGCAGCTAGAGGATTTTCACAGTAACTTCATTGTAGTGTTAATGTCAGCCGACTTGTATCACTAATAAATACACATGAAACACAGATTCATCTGTCCTTTACATTGTGTATTGGTACTTAAACATGTATTGTAAATAGTTGTACTTCTTTGGAAGAGGGGAAGGTATCTTTAAAAAGAAAGAACAGATTGTTATGTGCCTTTAAGTATCAGCAGCATGTCATTACTGGAGGGGAAGTGTGTCATGTGATCCAGTCTCAGTTTTACTTTGGTCTGTGAGCAGAACACAGCACAGCCATGCTGCTGATTTTTTTTTTGCTTTATATCCAATCACATGTGGTCAGACCTAAGAAATGAATACCCTGACGTGTTTACGCAGTCCCTTCTGACTGATTGTTACTTTTATATCAGTATAAAAACCTGACAGTAAAAGGCTTTGATGTCATAAAGAAGAAAACAACTGTTTTGCTGCTGTGCCAGTGAGCTAGCATCTAAAATGTTCCTTGAAGTGTGAATGAGTTCTGATTTATTGCCTCTATTTCAAAGCCCTTGGTTGCTGTAAGAGGTTAACTAGACATTGAAGGAATACACAGTCTTAGATCGAGATTATTGAATTTGACAAACACATTTTATTCCCAGTTTATTAAAAAACATATTTTCACTTCAAGCATAGACAGATGAAAAACCAAATGGATTACTGCATGAATGTGAGATATTAAACTTCCTTACTATTTAGCATTTTCTTTTACCTTACTCCTGTCTTTAGTGATGTGTAGAAATTCTTCCAGGGCACATTGGCTCTTGTCTTCCTCAGTTTCTGGCTGGATTTCAATAAAACATTGTGTTTTAAACTCTCTCATTAATGTGTGGTGAGCCACGTTTAAATGTTGCCCTGAAACCAGAGGTTCTACATTTTAATGAGTGTTTTTAAAAATTTATCCATGTGACATAGGTGTTGCTAACTGGCCAGCATTTATTGTCCAGTTGCCCTTGAGGAAGTAGGCGATGGCCTAATGGCATTATCATTAGACTATTAATCCAGAAACTCAGCTAATGTTCTGGGGGACCCGTGTTCGAATCCCGCCACGGCAGCTGGTGGAATTTAAATTCAATTAAAAAAACCCGAAATCAAGAATGTACTGATGACCATGAAACCATTGTTGATTGTCAGGAAAAACCCATCTGGTTCACTAATTTCCCTTTAGGGAAGGAAATCTGCCGTCCTTACCTGGTCTGGCCTACATGTGACTCCAGAGACACAGCAATGTGGTTGACTCTCAACTGCTCTCCAAGAGCAACTAGGGATGGGCAATAAATGCTGTAAGAAGTCTCACAACACCAGGTTAAAGTCCAACAGGTCTCTAGCCAGTAAATTGGCTGGAGACAATAAACTACAGCTCTGTAGTGTCTTTCTTGCACCTCTGTGACATGCCAAAATTTTGCTTGGTCAGATATTGAACAGTTTGGTTCATTGATGACTTTAGTGTCTCATGCATTTCCAACGGTATACACTCAGCTTGAATCTTGAGTTTCAAAATCTTCCAATTCCATTCTGATACAAACTTTTTCCAACCTTATTTCACTTTTCTTTGCAACATTTGTTTATTTTGGGTTTCATCAGATAGCTGCTCACTCCACACTGTCACCTGCTGTTGCAGTTCAGATAATGGGTCAGTATTTCCAAAAATATATATTTTTGAGACCTCTGGCAAGTTCCCTGCCTCTCCAGCACCGTTGTGTGGTTTACTTGGGCATTACCTTTTTATCCTGTGGCATTTTACTAGGGGTTTTCTGTGCCTATTTTTAAGCTCATTGTGCTCCATAACTTGGAGATTAAAATATTGGTCGAAGGCTTTTAACATTTCATTGAAGCTGGCTAAGGATTCATTAAGGCATTGCATTAGGATTACTTCATCAGCAAGTTCACCAAACCAGTATAAAATGATACTAACCTTGACATTTTCTGACTTTCTACTTAGACCAGATGTACTCTAGTAGTTTAAAAATTCTCTTCTCTAAAACATTCAATTTTGCATTATGTTTGGCCCTTGGATGAGTCCTGGGATGATGTGATAAGTTGGACTTTTGATCCATGGTTAAAAAATGTTAAAGTCTTGGTTCAGCTTTAAGTAGTTGCTGAAATTCAAGATGGTGCCACTGTTCATTTGAAGACAAAGGGATCTCCTGCCCTTACCAGTTATGGTGGACTCCCATTGCAATGGTGCTTGTACTCAACCTTGGAGACATTTTAAATAATGGTTGCCTGGATTGATTAGCTGCAGACTTTTCCATTTCAGCACAATGCTTCAGGGCTGCAAAAATGTCAAATCCTGGCCTTTGCTGGTCTTTAAATCTTGATCCTTAGTTGTGATTCTTCCAAATTAATTAATTATTCCTCCCACCCCCTTTCCAGAGCAACATTGGACACCATGGAGGGAATTTTCCCATCCCGCCCACCACGGGAATTGTAGAAGACTGGGACAGGCCATTCAAAGGTCCATTGATCTTGGGCATGATTTTCTGGTTTTAGGGTGAGTGCGGCCAGAAAATCCCACCCCATGTGTTGAGGCATCAACTAGGGGACTTTGTTTTAAAAATCAAAGTTTTTAAACATTAATTTCTGACCACTCAACTATTTCAAAGTTTGCACTTGCTGTAGCCTGGAATTTAAATTTTTTTGTCTCACCTGTGCTAGGTCTGTTGACTCTGCACTCTGGGAATTGAGGCTGGACTTCCAAGAGATTCTATGGAGTCTTCTGCTGCAGTGAGGAATTTTACATTTCTGCCTTCAGCTTCCAAGCCTTTCTTTGGAGATTTTCCCTGGTGATTCTCCCTTGTGCATCTGCCTCTCAAGCTTCTCTGCAGATCAGAATGCTTCTTTGAATTTTTCTGTAGTATTGCAGGAATTTAGATTTTCTCTGCATTTTGTTTGTGAGGTTATGGGTTTGCCCATTTGCTACCACCATTTCGTAGGGCTTTAAATACCATCCAATAGGTCTTAATGAAGCCTTTGTTATCTTAAGCATTTAACTGTATGCATTTATGAACCACAAGAATTATGCACGTATACATAGTGACGTGTTCAAACTAAGAGCCGTTTCCAAGCTTGCTTGTGCACATGGATCTGTTCAACACTAGACTGACCCCTTGGTACAGGCCATGTTTTTGCTTACATCATTTAACCCTATGTATGCCAGACCCTTATAGTTAATCTCAGATTAACCCTATGCATGACTGACCCTTATAGCACAACTATAGCCACCAACCAGGAGCCTGGAAATTGAACTGCAGAGAAGGTTTGATATATAAGATCTCCTCACTTCAGTTCACTTCAGGGAAATGTTGGCTTGTGTGTATGTGTGTATGAACAAGCTGGCATATAATGTAGTAAGCTTGATTTGCAAAGCTCTTCATTAAGTCCTCAGTCTCCTGAGAAACCCTGTCATGTGTTAATTGAAGGAAAGGATTGGCTTTTGAGATTGCGGACGGCATGCAAGGGAAGAGGAAAAATCATTGAATTTCCTCTGAGAAACCTCACATTTGGTCGGCAGAAAGACTATATCCAGGTGGCCGTCTATTGAAAGCGTAAAATTGCATTTATTTGGAGTATTTGTTCAGGCCTGTAGTGACAGCAGCTCACAAAATGAATCCTCGCTGGAAACTCCATCCTACTGACAAGCACCACGACCGCACTGACAGCTACACAATACAGCAGTCAATATCTTTCACTGATCATTCGCTTCTCTAGTGTGGAAATCATCAATCTCTCATCTACAATACAACAGCTCAATGCACAAGACCAGATGTTTCAACGATCTGTACAAATTAGTCTGAGGATGGCCATTTTTAACTACACAGCCTGTGACAAACTGCTTTTCTTCAAGTTCGTTTATAGGTCTTCCGGCTCTCCTGTTTGTGCCCAGCTGGAGAGAGTAGATTTGTGTGTTTATAACAATCTTTGCAAATTACTCTTCAAGTGGCCTTTCTACTGCAATCTTTGTGACAAACTCTCTTTTTGAGTCCATTCTTGGTTTGATTCTACAGGTGTTATTGCTGACGATTGCTCATTAGAAGTAAAGGAGTTACACTGGTTCAATTGCATGGGGCAGCTTCAATTCCGGTCTATTTTTCCAGGCAGTCCCTCAGGATCGAGCTTGACTTGCTTCCACTCTGATTCGATGGGTTCCGAGTGTTGTGTTTTTATAATGATACAAATGCACCAATCACTCATAAGGGATTGGATAAATGGGGTGGCGATGGCCCAGTGGTATTACCGCTGGACTATTAATCCAGAAACTCAGCTGATGTTCTGGGGACCCAGGTTTGATTTCCACCATGGCAGGTGGTGGAATTTGAATTCAAGGAAAAAAAATGTGGAATTGAGAATCTACTGATGACCATGAAATCCATTGTCGATTGTCGGAAAAACCCACCTGGTTCACTAATGTCCATTAGTGATGAAGTCTGCCCTCCTTACCTGGTCTGGCCTACATGTGACTCCAGAGCCACAGCAATGTGGCTGACTCTTAACTGTCCTCTGAAATGGCCCAGCATGCCTCTCAGGGGACGATTTTACCATTTTGATTCTAAGTGCTGAATCTGGGCGTTATTCAGGTCCGACTTGGAAACCTGTTTTCAGGCACTCAGCCTGAAAAAAAAAATCCCGAGTCTGAATCACGCTGTGGGCGGGGCTTATCGCGCCCGAAACGCTGCAGCTCCGATCGGAGCTTTCAACTGCGCATGTGCAGTGAAAAAAAATTTGAGCAACGCTCCCCTGTCACATCGCTCCCCGGGCTGCAAAAAGCGGATAAAGCGGCCCGGAAGCAAGAAGCGGGTTCGATGGCCCCCATAGGTATCGCCTCACCCTCACAACATAGCTGTCCCCGTTATCCACCTACACCCCGCTACCCAGACCAATCACAACCACCTCCCCCTTTCCCCCTCACCGATCACCCACAGAGTGGCAGTGGACCCCCGCCGCCTTTGCCCCCCCCCCCCCCCCCACCAGAGATCCATCTCTAGCCTCCTCCTACCCTCCTCATCAGAGAATGATCGGGCCCTCCCTCCTCCTCCCCCCCAAAACCAGAGGACCATCTGACTTCCCTCCCCCCCCCCCCCAACAGAGATACATCTGACCCACTTCCTCCTACCCCCCCCCCCCTCCCCCACCAGAGAATGATCTGGCTCTCCCTCCTTCCCCCAACCCACCAGAAAATGATCTGCCCCCCGCTCCCCCTCACCACCGATCTGAGTCAGAGAGCCGCTGAAGCTCTGAATTTACCTCTTCAGAAGCTGGAGTGCCCGAAACAGACCTTTGCCGAGCCTATCTGTTTTGCGCCGAATCTGGACGTGCGAACGCGATGGTAAAGGAGGAAATGCAGGTATGATTGTGCGTCCAGCTCATTAAGTAAATTTAAATCCATGCAAATATATTTAAATTGACGTTGCGCCCGTTTTGGGTGCGGTTCCGATCGCGGCCATTTTCGGGCCTTGGTAAAGTGGGAATCTGCGTGGACACGGGCGCGGATCGCGCTATTCACCTCACCCCCGACTTTACCAAGTTTTCGCACCCGAAAATGGGCGCAGTGCAATGGTAAAATCGGGCCCTCAGTTCAAGGGCAACTAGGGATGGGCATTAAGTGCTGGCCAGCCAACAATGCCCATGTCCCATGAATGAATGACGGAAAATACGTTGTGGGTTAATTTATTTAAACTAGGCAAATGAGGACATATATACATGGATAGGAAGCCTGAAAATATCAGCAGCAGGGCTGTGTGTACACTGTTCTGCTCAGAGGCCAAAGGGATACGGAGATTGGGTTGCATGATACACTTCCCCTCTAGTGATGACATGCTACTATCCCTTGAAGGCATATTACAGCATCCTCTTTCTTTTTGAAGAAACCTGTCCCCCCGGCCCAAAGAAATATAACTATTTACAATACATGCTCATGTTTACTTCCTATTACATTAGGGTTCAGGACTAGTGAATCTATGAGTCTCTAAAGCATAGGAGTAATCTACTGCCATGCCTAGGTCTTGTAATGCTAACCTTGTTTGGAAGTTTCTAGCATTGCTCACAGTGATCTGTGGGATTACCTTTCTTGGATTTTGTTGAAGAATTCATTTTGTCCTGAAGTTCTGCTGCTTGAAGGTGGTTCTTTCTTTGCAGACTGCTGTGTGGAAGTCAGAAGGTAGGTGTCTTTCTGTTTCTGTCCAGGGAGATTAAGAGGCTGGAAATCTAGCATCCACATGAACATATCTGTTTTTGGTGCTAATTGGTTCTGAAATGGGATTTATGTCTTTGGGGATATTGCTTACATTGGAACTATAGAGACAGACAGCTGTTAAGAATAATTCTTGATTTATTTATTATTGTCCCTTGTATTGGGATACAGTGAAAAGTATTGGTTCTTGTGCGCTATGCAGAAAAAACATACAGTTCAGAGAGTACATTGGGGAGAAGGAAAGGAATACCGATTAAGTATTTTAATTGGTAAAAGTTATGCTAATTATTTTTGTTGTATTCTAACTGTGTTCTTAAATAAAGTTTGTTCTGATGAAAAAACTACCTTGGGAGTCAATAGAATCATACCTGGAGCACAACACCTTATGCTCGCACTAATGCCAAAATCAAATAAAGTTGGGCTAACTTCGTAATATACCTTGGAGTTTCTGATTTTGATTTGATTTGACTTGATTTATTTTTGTCACATGCATTGGTATACAGTGAAAAGTATTGTTCTTGTGCACTAAGCAGACAAAGCATACCATACATAGAGAAGGAAAGGAGAGAGGTCCTTAACACATGTAACCTAGTTAACCAATCAGGGATGAGGGTGAAGGATCAAACTAGCAAGCGCAGGCTTCTACGTAAATAAAAGTTGCTGTTGTGATTTACCTCACCGGTGAAAGGAATTATTGCAGACACATTTGTGAACAAATGAAGCAACGTCACTCCTCCCATTGAAAATGACAAAGAGAAGCGAAGACTAAATATTTGTTGAATACGAGAACATTTTATTTATAGTAACATATAGAAATAGAAAAGCCTTTTAACTGTTGTCGTATGCTTGTAACTATTGTGCAAAAATAATCTTTTTTTTTGTGGTTTAACTCTTCAACATGTTTCTTCTGTCAGTACTCTTGGAAGGTCAAAAGGATTCTATGGCTGGAAACGTTTGGGAAATCTTGCTTTAAATGTTGAGATGGCTGATAAATCCCATTAGTGATCTGCAGACTACCACATGCAAGGCAGGTGGTGCTTGAAGGGTTGGGTAGATGGTTTGTTTGAAGGTTGGTGCACCCCCTTTGACACCTTGACGTCACCTCTGAACGTTCCCAATGTACTCTCTTGACTTGTTCACGTCTTCCCCAATGTCCCTTCTCCATCTTACTCGGTCGCCAGCCAGGGTCTTCTTTAATTTGGTGGCAATTTCTCACCCAGGTATGCTTTGTGGTCATTCCTAAAGCTTTTCCCTCATCCTTCCAGCAAGGTTATTGCCACAACCAAATGCTGAGTAGTGCTTCAAGAATCTGGTGTCAGCCTTATGAATGATATGTCCTGCCCAGCAGAGCTGGTTTTGAGTGATTCGTGCCTTGAGACACATCAGCTTGGGATAGGACATTGCTGTTGTTGAGCCACCATTCTTGCCATCGGATTTGGAAGATTTTGCAAGGCACCATTGGTGGTGCTTCTCCAGTGTTTTGTGATGCCTGCTGTAGGTTGTCCAAGTATCTGAAGCATATAGAGAGCCCAGGGAGCACTGCGGCCCAGTAAACCATGACTTTAGTCTTGGGTTTGATATCCTTGACCTCAAATCCACTTTTCCTCAATTGGCTGAAAGCTGGGTTGGCACATGAGGAACATGATGTATTTCATCGTCTATGTCAGCCTTTATTGACAGGATGTCCCCATGATATGTAACATGATCCACATTTTCCAGGATCTCATTGTTGATCTTAAGTGACCAAGGGAATTATTTTGCTTTGGAACTGACTGGGAGGGGGTCATTAGTTTTCTGGCTGTTCAGTGAAAGGCCCATTTTCTCAGACGGTTCAGAGAAGGAGTCAACAATAAGCTGAAGTTCAGTTTCTGAGTGATCGCGTACACTAGCGTCAAGTACATTTCAAAGCTCTGATTGCTCACTCGAAGTACTGGAATTGCACTCTTTTGCCTGGCGTAGGTCCAGTTGCTGTGAACCTCCCTACCTCTTTAATTGAGCTATTTTAGGTTTAAGCAGTGGGGACAACCTGGCTGAATTTTTGAGTAGGCCTGCTTGCTTTCCTACCCTAAAGTGTTCGGGTAACTCTTTGCATTCAATTAAAATCACTACAACTATATCCTGCAAAAATAACTATTGAGTTGAACCTGAAACATTTATGTTATTCTCTTGTATTTTTGTCTTGCTACCATTCAGCTCAGTACCCCCAAGAGTCAGAGACTTTGAACAATTCAGAAGTACTTACCTGGATAGTTACCTCGGAAATGTTATACAGAAAAACCAGTGTAACTCCTGGGAAACTCCAAAACAGACTCCCCAATCACTTGTACTGACATCCTGCCTCCCACCATGACTCTCCCACAACTAATCTCCCACACCAAATCCCCAAACTGCACCTGATCCCCTTAACACTCACAAATACTGAACTGATTACCTCTCCCGAGCACCGGACTACCCAGATTACCCCCCAGGCTAATTCTGCAGACACCTTGATTAACCCCAATTCGACTACTCCATTACCTTCTGACCCCCCTCAACTACCCTCTGATCCAACCACCTGACTACCCCCACCAACCTGATGATTACCCAACTCTGGCCACCCAATATTCCCTCTGATCTCCTGACTACTCTCCTATCCTCTGACCCGGCTCCCTCTGACCCAGCTACCACCCTCCCCAACCATCTGATTACCCCACCCATCCAATGACTATCCACCCTGGCCACCAAATATTCCCTTTGATCTTCTGATTACCCCCCTGACCCACCTGCCACCTCAACAACCTACCCCTCCCTCACCCACTCTACCCACTTACCTCACACATTTGCCCACCCAACCACATTGCCCATTCACTCATTCCCCGACATTCACACTGATCTTTAATCTCACCATAAAAATGCGGAGTGCCCAATATGCCCCAGACTCTGCTGTGAACCGATGATGTTCTCCAAGGGGCGTTGGGCACCCGTGTTTCTGGGATAGCTGGACTCGGAAGACTCGACAATAAATGCGAAGCAGCGTTGGGGGAAGGGAAAGTTCGAGTGGACCAGCTGCCCAATGATAATAGCCACTCCTCAACAGAACCGGGTCATGATCGATGTATTTTCCTCACCATAAAGGTGCAATGTCTCCCTGCTTGAATAATGTTTTATCTGCCGAATAGAAAGCCATTGAAACTCATCAAGCTGAAAAAAACAGAACAGCCTTAAGGGTGGGGCTTATAGCTGCTGAGTTAGGAACTCAATGTTCAACCATGTGAGTCACTGGACAACTCAGATGACAATAATTGCTTTGTATCTCCGGCTGTGCAAATTTTAACATTACCGTCACTCTGCTATTTGCTATTGTAAAAAAATTGAATAGTACTTGCAAAAGGGGCTCTTAAAAACAGAGGGCTCCAAATCTTTGTGTCAATCATAGACTGGGTATTGATAGCTTGATAAAAGCTTTTGTTCACACACACAAAACCTC